>NC_058101.1:199688214-200299821 GCF_020171115.1 Neogale vison
TAATAGCTACTTCTTTGGGATATGTCAAGGACTCATGCAAATAATGGGCTTTGTAAACCCTGGAACACAATACAACTATCATTAGTATGAGAAGAAATGCCATTCAGTATCTTCTGAATACCAGAGAAAGCCAAAAGAGATTTCCCGGTATAGGATCCTTTGCCTGACCATGCAGAGGGTCCATTCATCAGAAAGAGTGGACAGGACCGCATCCTTGGCAGTTATGGAAAATTATCAATGACCATATCATGGCAGGAGCAGCTTTACCCTAGATTGTTCTCTTGAAACCAAACCATTAACCAGGAGACTGCAAATAAATTTGGTTTAGTCAGAGAAAATGGCTCTGCCCTCTCCCCTCCCCACAAAAAAAGGTTCAAGGCCCAGATCTAAGCTTCCAGAAAACTGATTTCCAAGCAAGCAGCATTCTCTTTCCTTCTGAGTCGGGGTATCAATACCACGGTTGATATTCCTTACAGAAAAGTAGAAAGAAGGGATCTCTTTGTTCTTTTAATTAATCACTTATTATTGCTGTTCCAAAAGCAAACTCCCCTGTCCTCCTGTCTTGTTTTCAGGCTTGATAACAGTCAACATGCAAAAAGCTGGTCGGCTTGGCGACAGCTCTCACGTTTGCTCTCTCCACGAAAGACTTCAAGGCTTGGTTTGGCCTTGTCCCATTCTCTAGTTATTTCATTTGGGTTGTTTCATTGCCTGAGTAAGATTTTTCTCATCCCTGGGGCGAGACACTCTGCCACGGGGCTTTCTCCATCAGCCGCAATGTCAGGGGAGGCGTGGGTCCCTCCGAGGGTCCTCACCGAAGAGCTGATGTTGTTTCCAGACAGTCACTGTTGTAGAGGCAGGGGCTGCGGAGATCTTTGCTCTAACTGGACGAGACTTCCTAGAGGAGGAAGGACACCTCAAAAAGGACTGGTGGTGCCAAGTGAGCATTGTATGGGGCAAACGTGTCCCAGTGCAAGGAAAGCTTCTGTGTGAGCTCCTTTGAGACCCCTCCGGTGGTTGAGAGGGAAGTGCTCGCTTCCAGCTCTGCAGAAGGCTCCCAGCTGCTTGTGAGAAGAAGGCAGCCAAACTTGAACCCTAGACAGTTTATTTCTCCTTTGCAAATACGTGTGTCCTGAATTAACAGGGAGAGGGCAAAAAGGTCTGACAAGATCCTGTATTTGAAGACTCACCAGTGTTGATTTTAAGAAGTTATTGTGGTCTCCCAGGGTCTTATTACACCTGTCAATTAGTGCTGGCATGATTCAGGTGATATTCTGTTTGCAGATAGGGACTTGCTAGTGATTAGGCAGAGTCAGCCTGGAAGACTAATCACAGCTTTGCCATTTCCACAAGGCCTTCCTATCTATGACCTTGTTTGTCTTCATTCTACCCCAAATCTTGGAAAGTAAGGGAGAGAGGCATTTCTGTGATTCCTGTTTTATAGGAGCTGCTCGTCCAGTGTTACCCAGCTGGGAAATGACAGGGATGGAATCAGAGCCAGGCCTCCAGATTCCAAATTTTATCCCATTTCTACAACATCATGCTATCCTGGGAAGAGAGGACGGTCTAAGAGCCGCTCAGATTTTCCATTTTCAGTGAAGATGAGCAATGGAATTTGTGAATTTGACCTTCCTGTAGAGCAGTGGTTCTCAACTTTGCTTGCGTATAAAATCATCTGGGAGCTTCTAAATAATACCTTCGCTGGGACTCCACCCCAAGCCAATTAAGTCCAAATCTCTGGTTTGGGCCTAGACATCTGTATTTTTCAAAAGCTCCCAGGTGCCTCTCATGTGCAGCTAGGATGACATTCACTGCTTTGGAGTCACAGTCCACAAAACACTGATTGCATTTTTCTAATTTCAAACCACTCTGGGAGTATAGTAATAAAAAATCTTAATAGCAACTTTACTAGAAGCCTCAGAAGATAGGCCCTGGCCTTGGTTCTTAGTAAGGATTCAAATTTATCCAAAGGTGGACTGACAGATGAGATGGTAAGGAAATACTTTTATAGCCTGGATCTGTAACAGGAGAGCTGTCAATCCAGAAACTTTGTGGACTAAATAAATTACATCCCTGATCCCTTCACACCTTTTAATTACCTTACCTTAATAGTGTTACTACTGATGACCAGAAAATTAACATGTCTCATTGATAATGCTCTCAACACGTAACCATTGTTTCTCTTTATTAAATAACTAGTGGTTGATTTTCCCCTGCTTATTTTTTTTTCCAAATAATAATAGATACCTTTATTCATTTCAAGGTTAACTTAGCAATTAGCTTTTGCTCATATCCCATTCTTTACAAGTTAAAGCTTCATAAGAATATGCATATATAACTGGAATGCTTTTATTTTATTTTTTTATAATTAATCTATTACCACCAAATTAGGGTTGGATATTTACACGAAAAATTCCCTTTCTGTTACTTTAATTGTATCTCTTATTATGGAATTCTTTAAAATACTCATTAATTGGCAAGCTTACAGTGTCAATCTCTGTCCTAGGCTCTGGGATAACATGTAGGCTTATGCCATGGATGTCTCCTTATGAGAGGGAAATGCTATGATGCAGATATCAGAAAGAGGCATGAAGAAGGGGCGCCCGGATGGCTCAGCTGGTTAAACCTCTCCCTCTTGATTTCAGCACAGGTGATGATCTTAGGGTCCCGAGACAGAGCCTTGAATGGAGCCTTGAACTCAGCATGGAGTCTGCTTGAGATTCTCTCTCTCCTTCTGCCCCCCCCAAACTTCTCTCCCCCTGACCCCGTCACTTAAATAAATAAGTAAATAAATAGGAGTGTAGAAGACAAAGACATTAAGGAGGACTTGATTTTTCATTGAGTCTGTACAAGACGTCTTAATTAAGAGCCTACTTTGGGTCTTAAAACTCCAAATCAAGACATTCTTTGAGGTGTAAGGTGTATGTTTTCCATACTTTGTGCTAAAAAAGGAAGTTTATGAATCCTTTTGTTCTTTTTGAAAACACTTACTAAGTTAACTCTGTGTTTTATAGTTGGAGGTAGTACTGTCAATAAAATACAGTATTACATTTGCTGAACTAGATTTCCTTTTAGAAGCTTACTGAATGTCTAAACACCAAGTTGATAATACCTTTTCCAATCTGCTTCACTTGATGCTACAACCTGGAACCCCTTTCCAAACATTTGTATGTCAATTTAGATACCAATATAATGGTGGATAAATACCTGATTTCATTTTCTCATATTTTTGGAGAAAATGATATTAATATAACTCACATCTGAATTTTTTTATTTTATTTAATGTTTTAAATTCAAAAATAACTTAAAAATAACATCTATACACCCAAAATGGAACTCAAACTCACAACCCCAATATCAAGAGTTGCACGCTCTACTGACTTAGCTAGCCAGGTACCCCTGAATTTTTTAAAAATAAGAGTTTCATAGTTTTAGTCAGATACTACAGCTTCTTAGGTTAATTACACATAGGAAAGTGAACTATTAAGACCACTGAAGTCATTTCTGAGAATTAAATTAAAGATGTGACAGGTAGCCCATAGCTTCACATAACCATCAATTAAATGGACTCCATACGCCCGGTGACTAAGGCTATTCTCAAATGTCAGTGAGTGCCCAGTGGTCTTAATGCATTGTAACCTACTGGCCTGATATTATTAACGTCCGTCCCTAAGCAATCTACTTCCTGTCAGAGCCTGGGTAGGTCACTAACAATGGAGTCCCGTGAGATAGGGGATTGTTTTCCATTAATTTTGATTTTCCCCATTGTTACAGGTGCTTTGAATATTAAGTCTTGGCCTGATCAGCAGCTCATGCTGTTCCGACTTAGCCATTTTTCACTTTTCCCCCTCCTGACATATAAAAATGGAAAGAAATGGCATTTGAGTGCATATACTTTTCTGGTTGTAGAATCAAAAGAGTTAGGATTATGGTTTCACGTCGTGTTATATCGTATTCAAAAAATGTTTGCTGAGGGACTGCTCTTAGCATTGTGTATATAGGGCTAATATACTCTCAGCACTATTAATGGATTATGTTATTAGAAAAATAGGGAAAAACCACAGACAGAAGCCCTTTGTAAAGCTAAGCAGGAAGCTCAGCAGAAACTCTGTCTTTAAATGTCTTCCCATATCTGTATCTTTTCAAAATGCAACAATCTTTAAAATGATGTTGTTTCACCCTATACACAAAAGCCATCGCTTCAAAAGCCTTTGATTAATTTGAGCACAATCAAGGGCATAGGAGATAGCTGCCATTTAGTGAGCCAACGCAATCCAATGCCAACTGCAATAAACCCATCAAGCTGTCATCGAGTCAAGCTGTGAGAAAGAGGACGATTACAAGCAATAGTTTCCTTCAGTGGTTTCATAATTTCACTTTTTTTGTTACATTTCCAGATTTCCAATAGTTTTAGTAAGAATGCTTTCGTAGAGAAATATTTTCCCCAGGAGTTACTATCAACAACTTAGTATAGTGTATTGGTTTTTTTCCCCATCATTGATTCAAGTATAGAAGTTCATCAGGCAAGAAATATTGTGATTACAAGTCGTATATAAATTATTTAAAGGGGTCCAGCCAATCAAAACAGAGATCTAAGCGGCTATTTTCCTCTTGATGCCTTTGTGACTCCTACTCAAAAAGCAAATTCCTGATTGATAGAATAGTTTTGAAGTTACTTCAAAAAGGCCATTCTTTTGGATGGGAGGAGGGTCCCGATATGAATGGTTCACATCCTTCAACAATAACTCTTTCATGACAACTTTACAGAGGAGAGAGAGAGAAAAAGACACCAAAATAACACCAAGCAGGGGAGTAGGAGGTGGGTGGGGAGACAAGGATGGAAGGGAAGACATTAGTTAAGGTCCATCCTGGAAAAAAGAAGACTCGAGCATTTGATGTGTCTTCACTTATTCCAGCTCTGGCTAAAGAAAGTGATCACTGTTGACCAACCTGTTTCCCAAACACTCTCATTCCATAGCCAGATTTCATTCATGCCTTCCAAATATTTAGCACAAAGTCACCATCTTGCTTGACTTCATCATTTGATTATCACCTCTAAGAGGCAAAATGCTCCTTCCTTTCTTCTCACCTACCTCAATTCAATTCCTCTACTGTCTCTTGAGACTTTTCTTTTTCTTTTTTTTTTTTTTAACCTTTTCTTAGATGGTATATCTTTTGCTTCAATATTTATAAGCAATTATATGTCAACTCTAACTCGAGCGAATAATGATAGAATAATTCATTTTATACAGAATTAGGGGAAATGTATTTTCTTGAATCACAGAGGAGAGCTAGCACTCCCTTTTTTATTTCCCAAATTTAAGCACAGAAAACATGGAAATCCCCAAGACCTCAAGTTATCTTCCAAAATTGCCACAGCAGTACATGTCTTCCATGTAAAAGCACATTAAAGGAAATTATTACATTCTCCTCGAAAGACATCCTGTGAGTGTCATACCTAGTTCTCATACGTTAGGCAGTATAATCAGGATAGGAAACTGCCGTCTCCTAACTCAGGTGCATCAGGGGAAAAGTGAAAAACTATGTTAGACCGTCATTCTGAACAACCTGGAGAATGAATAGACTAGTTTGATAAAAGCTTTATTTATATCTTAGTTTTTGTAAGGGTTCAAGTCAACGAATACACTAAGTTTTGAAATTACAAAAATATAGGGATTACAAATCTTAATGACATGTAGTGTCTTCCTTTAAATAAATCCCTTCCTCTCAAAGCTTATAACAGACTGTAAAATCCCCCATTTTTTGTGACTCTAACTTCAAATACTTCACCAGAAACACCCCAATCAGTTACACAGTCTCTATTGCGAAGTTTGAGGAGTTTAAAGTATCAAAAATAAACAAGAGGTAATAAACTCATTATTAAGGCATTTAGCTTGGCAAGCAATTTATCTCTTTTCCTTTATCTGCTTAGGGCTTTTATTTCTCTGTGTGAGCAAATTTCCACCAACAAGTATTTTTTGGCAAACAGCCGGAAGTGGAGGGTGATATCAAAGACCTGAAGAAACAGACAAACAAACAAAAAAACCAACAACACAAAAACCTGACAGAGTAACGTTTATGATTTCAAAATAGTACACCTTCTGTAAGTGTCCTCTCTATTTACCAAGGACAATCTCTCTTGGTTTTCAGCTCTCATTATATAATGGGATACGTAGAATAATTCCAACCAAAAATAAGTTTCTGTATGAGATGTATAAGAATAATTCTGAGCAGAGAATTCAATGAAAAGGTAGAAACATTTTCTATTCTTATCCTGTGCTTTCAAACATTCTCCTGATGATACTACTGTGTAACTGAGCATGAATTCAACCAACAAAGGCTTGTATGTCATAGGCGCTTAGTGGAAACTCTGTGATACCGTACCCATGTGAGATACTGTCATTATTCATTGGTGTTCGGCCAAATCTTCTAAGTCATTTAGACATAGTAGGCCTTCAAGAGATGAATTTCATTAGAGAGGTTTATCACTGTAGTCTCTGTAAGTTATTTTTGTTTCAACTCACACATATGCTACTCCATGTAAGCTCTTTGTAAAACAGCTGTCTAAATATCTCACACAGAAACCACTTCTAGGCAAATAGAACAAGGCTGCTATGAACAGGTAAATTGTGCCACAAATTCATTTATTCACCCAATTTATAAATATTTACTCAGTGTTCAGTAGTACTAAGCACTCTGCTAGGTGCTGTGGCATCTTAAAGAATAATTAAGACAGACTTGTGTCTTCAAGGAATCTAATTATAGACAAAGGATTATAATGTGGGATATAAGATGAGAACAGTGACAAGATGCTAAAGGGAATCCAAGGAAGAAGAGACGGTTTCCTTTTAGCAGATTCTTGGAGGACTTTAAGGCGCTGGTGGCATTTCAGCCAGGCTGGGAGGGATGGGAAGGGGAAGGGAATTCCTAGATACTACCTGGTTTAGATGTAAAGCCACTGAAGGGAGAAAGCACAGAAATTTTTGAAGAACAAAAGGGTATTCAGGTTGGCAAACATGAGAGGAGAGAAGGCAAGGCCACACACAGCACTCTGAACATTGCCATCTATCTGTGGCTGGTGTGGACCAATCTGAATTTCTTCGGGGAACATTCTATATGACTGATAGGACTGCCCAACCTGGAAACTTGAAACAAAGATGACGTTCTATGGCTATTTATATTGCATTTTTTTTTCTTTTAACGTTTTAAAATATGCACTTCTATTTTTGGAATCTGGGTTGTGTTGAATAGGGTATAAAATCCTATAGGAGGGAGGAATCAAAAAAAGGTAATGATGCAAAATACAGAAAGGAAAAACGTGATCCACTAAACCACATATGCTGACATGGGCATTCAAGAAAATACTAAACCAATAAAAATAAAAATAAAAAAAGACACAAACACCCTGTTCTGTTCTCCAGCTCTGGCACTTAATAAGAAAGGGATATTCTTTCACAGAACAACAGCCCAAGCTTCCCATTAGAACATGAAAATATTCACAGCAGTGGTGTTTTTTGTCACAGATTGATAAGTTTCCTTGCAAATATTTAAGTTATTATGCTTTTGTGAGCAAAGGTACATGGTGTAAAGGAAATGGTATAATCAAGGCTGATGTTGAAGAGTAAATGTATTTTGTCCCAAGTGACTGTTTTTAGAACACTTGTCGTTAATTGTGCTGATTACCACTAATCATTGCAACCAAGGAAATATGAAATGTTTTTATACTTAATCTATTGTGAAAGTGTCTGCTGAAATAAAAATAGCCCAAATTAATGGTGTGTTTTTTTTTACTTCTTAATTTAATAAGATTAACATTTATTTACCCCATTAGTCAAAAACTAAATTAAATTGTTCTGGGAAATAAATCACTTGACCCATGGTAGGTACTCTTCCGAAACCCATTCTGTATCGAAAGCACAGCCAATGGTAGTGATCTCAGAGTTACAAGTTAGAAGCTACTTTAACCTTCTTCTCTAGATGCCCCATACTCCTGCTGGACAACTTGCAAGCTTTACACACCTAGAAAGCCACACATCTACTGGGTACAAACATAGGTAAAACCCATTTTCATAAATATGCTTCATATAAAAATTAACTTGCTCAAGAATTGCATTCATCAATGAATATTTTTCAGTGTTGCCATTTGTAGAGGCTGGGAATTTTTTGTTTTTAATACAATATTAATCCAAATTCTGTTTTTGTTGATACAAGTTCCAGGAACCATAGTTATTTCTAGATGGCAAAAGTGATTCTCCAGGGAAATTTACCAATGATCTCAATAGAGTGTCAATGGAATTATACCATATCTTTTCTCAGTGGCTAGAGAAGTACAATTGCAAAAAACTGCCTCCTCTTTGCCCATGTTCTTTCTCCTTTTTGAGGCCTGAAATATATTGCCTAAGTAACGGACTTCCATTTTTCTGTGAACTTCTTATCAGCTTGTCTAATTTACCCACGTGAAGCCAGTAGTTGAATGTCACTTTGGATGGGAACAGATTTGGAATGTAAGTAACTTGAGAATGGCCAGACCCACCACTTAGAGGAGGTGGTTCGGATCGATCTGGAAGGTAGTTCCAGAATGCAATACCACTAGGTGTGCAACTAACATCAGAAGGCATCTCACGGAAGGTGACAACAGGTACAGCCAGGTAGGCAGGTGAGTACTTCAATGGCTACTGCCATGGGCAAGTGGAAGTCGATGACTGTCATTAAAGGTAAATTCTAGTAACAGGTAGGGAAGACCTAAGCATGGACATAGAAGTTTAGGGAGAAGAGTCACCTATCATTGAGGGTTCAGCCAGAGAAAAAGAACCAGCAGGAGACATAAATCAAGAGATTTCTCTCCAGGAACAGTCTTATGTGATTGTGAAAGTTGGCTAAGTGAGTCGAAATTCTGTAGTCCTGTCACAGCAAGGGAACAGCCAGACAAAAACTGACACTGCAGTCCACCAGCAAAAGTTCTGGAGGGTCACAATTCTATTTTTAAATCTTTCATCTGATCAAATAAGTACCCCTCGGATTATCTTGGATAATCTCCCATACTTTTTAAACTAGATGATTATAGACTTTAATCACATCTACAAAGTATCTTCAAAGTGATGCCCAGAATAGTGTATGAATGAATAACTGGGGAGTATAATCCACCCCAAAATGATAGTCGCAATTCACGTCTGCAGAACTGAGAAAGGCAAGGTGGGACACCCTCCTCCTGGAGAAACAGCACAACTAGACTAAAACAATGTGTGACTTTTACTAAGTCTGTTGAGTTAAGGATAAAGTTATTGGAACTAGAAAATGAAGACAGAGGGTCAAAAACCTGTTATCAAGACCAAAGAGACCAGCAACAAACCACTACAAATCATGAAACATAAAACTCCAGCCTATGGGAATGTTTGGTCCCTGAGTCTTCCTCTGGAGATGTGGCTTAAAAAGTACAATCCAGCGGGGCAAGGAGATCTTTAGGAGTGGGGCAGTAGACCTGGACCAGGGGCAATTTTATGTCACCACCTCTCCGCAGGGAACATTTGGCAGTATCGGAGACATTTTTGGTCAGACAGATGAGGGAGGTGTTTGCTACTGACATGTAGTAATTAGAGACCAGGGATGCTGATGAAAATTCCTATAATGCACTGTATTAGCCCCCACAATAAAGAATCATTCAGCCTCAGTAAGCTCAGGTTGCAAACCCCAGAACAGAATGAATACAAGCAGAATGTGCTTGATATTCAGCCTAAATGAATTCCCAGCTTTTATATGACTATGGACTATCTACGGAGATTATGCAGAAGAAAGAGGATGAGGAGGAAAGAAGCAGCCTCAGCCCTCTGTTTTCTCTGGAGGCAATGTGGCAGAGAGTGGAGGAAGCATGAATTCAGAGTGAGAGAGTCCGAAATCCAAAGCCAACTCTGTCATCTACCTCCCCTGTGAACCTCAGGCAAGGCGCTTCCCCTTTTGGAGCCTCAGTAAACTTATCTATAAAATGAGGAAAATACCTTTCTCAGCCTGTTATTGTAAGACTTTGTGAGATGACCAGATAAATATGACTCTTACCCCAAGAAAACATTTGAAAATAACACAGTCAAGAGAGGATAAGACCATATCTGAAGTAATGATGCTATTACTGTGCAGAAGGGATTTGGCTTTAGACATCTCTACAAGATTCATTGAAGGAAGAGGTGGATGGGAAGGGAGTGGTAGGGAGCCAAGGAGGACTCTGGTGGATAAAGGATGGGCGGCATTACCACGAACTGAGATACCAAATCCACCAAGAGGACCCAGTTTGTGGGGGAAGATGATGAAATGAGTTTCAGACATATAATGTCTTGGGTGTCTTCAGGACAGATGAATGGAGACAGTGGGATAGCAATGCTCCATGTTTATTATTCCACTGCAACTCTGATCCTAACCACAATCTGATGAAACAAACTGGCTTTATTACCTGTATTCCTTCGATGAGAAATTTGAGGCCCAGAGAGGCTAAGTGAATTATTCAAGACCCTGACGACCACAGAGGGAAGCCATTCTTCTTGATTTCAACTCTCAATAATAGATGTTAAAAAGGAAAATGCTGGCTGTGAGTCTGGCAAACAAGTAGGGACACGCATTTATTTTAGTGGTTTCTGTCTGTGAGGGGTTGCACCTGCTCCTCAGAGGCTGTGGAGGTTTGGGAAGAGTGGAACATTCAGGAAGGCTCTGGGGATGAATGTAGCCAAGCTGCCTGGAGAGGTCATCATGGATTGGTGAGGACACTGTGAGTGGAAATGCTTTACAGATCGTTAACTACATGAACAAAGGGGATGAGAGCAACTTGAATAAAAAATATTAGCACGCATTGCCAATTCAAAAAAAATTTGCAATGAAGATAAGTCATCTGCGAAATGATAATGCAAATCAATGGAAAGCTATGAATGAACAAATTTTGATTTACTCGTAACTTTTTAGGAACGGATTTACTGAGACACATTTTAATCTCAGAACATTGATGTTATCTCATTCCAATAGCAATGTAAGGCATGCCGTTCTGAGGAAGAGCTCGGAAAAGCCTGGGTGTTCACAGGTTTGTTTTTCACAGTTGAAATGTTTCTGAAGACTTATTTTTGGACGTGAGACACATATTCAAAAGTGCACTAAAGAGACAAGTTTGATTTTTCAATTCAGAATTTCTGGATCTGAACTTCTGAAATTTTCATTCGAGCACCCCCTGCCCTGCCCCCCACCCCCCACTCTGTCTAGTTCCTGGGAGAATGACCAACTTTGGTCTCCCGGGCAGGGGTGTGGTCAGAGGACCTCCTGCTCCTGGCGAGGAGGACAATAGCTTCAAGACTCTTAAGACCCAACTCCGAGGAGAGACAGACTGTGTTTCTAATTCTCTTCCAGATTCTTTGAACATCTCTACTATTCCAGTTCACTGCATTTGGGGGGTAAAGTAGGTAATTTCTATTTTGTTGCTCTTATCATGTATGTCTGCTATGTTTTCAGGTTTTGGCCAAAGTTGAAGGTTGTACTTCTTTACCATTTTACCTCATCCCTTCTGCATCTCTGGTTATGCTTCTAATTCCTAACCATCATTAGACATGTTTTCTTCTTTCTCTTTTCTTAAGTTTCCTAATCAGATATCTCTCATCTTGTCAAGGTCTTTCAAGATTTAATTATGCTTTCTAGTCTTTTGGTAAATTTCATTAGCACCAGTTTTTAATCACCATCACATTTCTCTTCGTCTTTCCTAAACTTTTGCAGTTTGCCCTTTTTTAAAATTCCCCCTCCCTCCTTCCATCTTTTCTTCCCTCCTTTCTTCCCTTTTCTTTTCTCTTATGCTTATCCTCTGATTACAAATGTCGCTAGGTCCCAAATGTTTTAAATGATGAAGGCCAAGATATTTTTTTTGGGGGGGTATATTTTTGGGGAGGTCATCTTTTTGTAAACTGTTTTATAATTTTATCTGATTATGAGCAGAAAAAGTTACCCATTTAATCTCTACTTTGAAAAATGTGTTAAGGCTTTTTTTGTTTGTTTGTTTTGTCCAAATAAAAAATGAATTTTTATAATTGTTTCATATAAACATATACACACATACCTATGAGAACATATATATTTAAAAACATACCTTTTTATTTGAGGAGTTCTGAATGTATCTCTTAAATAAAGCTTATTGGTAGTATTACTCAACTCTTGTGTCTTTGCTCAGTTTTTGTTTACTTGATCTTTCACTACAGAAGATATATATTTTAAAATGTTCACAAAGCTTATGTTTTTATCAAGTTATGCTTGCATTTCTAAAGTTTTTTTCTCTCTGCTTACGGATTTCGGTCTATACTGGTTTATGGCCAGTAGTTTATGTTTTGTCTTTATAAATTACATATTACATTGTATCTTTTCATGACATTCTCTGTCTTGAAGTCCCCTGCTCCCCATGTATCATTAATAATGCCACTCTTGCTTTTTTTTTTAATGTCTAGTGTGCATTGCCTTTTCTTTAATTCCAGATTGTTTTATCGCTGTTTTAAATCTTTCCTTTTTCTTTAAGGTAGGGAGGGGAAAAGGGTGAAGGTGAGAGAGAATATTACAAAGTCTCCACACCTAGTGAGCGCGTGGCCAGAGGCAGGGCTCAATCTCAGGACCCTGAGATCAAGACCTGAGCTGAACCAAGAGTCAGACGCTTAAGGGACTGAGCCACCCAGGGGCCCCTAAATGTGTTTCTTACAAGCAGCATAAAGTGGAATTGTCTTTCTTAACATTCTCTAAAGCCTCTGGATTTTAATGGGACGTGTTCCTTTATGCAGTCTGGTACAGTAACTGAGACACTCGATTTTGTTCTTTCCATTTCTCTAGATGCAAGTATATTGCATAATATACTAGCATAAATATATAAATACACATAATAACTTTGGCATACATTTATTCTCAATATTCACTTTGTAGGGGCGCCTGGGTGGCTCAGTGGGTTAAGCCGCTGCCTTCGGCTCAGGTCATGATCTCGGGGTCCTGGGATCGAGTCCCGCATCGGGTTCTCTGCTCAGCAGGGAGCCTGCTTCCCTCTCTTTCTCTCTCTCTGCCTGCCTCTCCATCTACTTGTGATTTCTCTCTGTCAAATAAATTTTTAAAAAAATCTTTAAAAAAAAATATTCACTTTGTGTTTCTTCTTTCTCAGCTTTTCAGGTTTCATCAAGTTACTATTTTTTTCTCCAGTTTTTCCCTTATTAATGGGAAGTTCTCATTCTCTGTTCCCTTAAAGTTGCTTTCCCTTCCCTAACACTTATGCAGACCCATATTTATCTACTGTTCTTTGAAAACAAGACAATAACGACTCCCCTCTCCTCCCACCACCTCTGTGAGATAAAGTTTATAGAATCTCCTCTCCCTAATTCCCATCCTTAACGTCCTCTCCCCACAGTAGAGACACCCCCAAATTGTAGGTTTTGTTGGATTTTTTTTTTCATACTTCTTTCCTACATTGATTCCTTTTTCCTTTTCTGGAATACCACTTGTGGACATTTTGATCTTGCTGGATCTCATTTCCTGTTCTCTTATCTTTTCCTTCCTATTTTCATTCCTGTACAGTGGATCTGGGTTTAAGATTAAAAAAAGAGAGAAGAAAGAAAAGAACTACCTTTCCTTAAGTGCACAAATTTGGGCGTCAACATTATCTTTCTCTTCTTCAAAGACTTATTTGTTTTAGAGCGATAGAGCAGGAAGGCAGGGGAAGGGGCAGAGGGAGAAAGAGAGGAAGAGAAGTGGACTCCTCAGGGAGCATGGAGCCCTTCGAGGGGCTCGACAGGGAGCATGACTGGAGGCTGGATCTTAGGACCCTGAAATCATGGCCCTAAGAACATGACCTGAGCTGAAACAAAGAATCAGATACTTAACTGACTGAGCCCCCCAGGAGCCCCTATGTTTCTCCTCTTCAACCAACCTACTGGATTTTTTAAGTCATAGCCTTCATATGTGTTTTAATGTTTTGTTTTGCTGTCAGTTTGTATTGTTGTGTTTGTTACTGTGCTTGATTCTTAATTGTTAATATTATGATACCCATGTGTCCACAAGCCCAGCATCTGCTGGATATGGAAAAGGCAGAGAAATTGGCCTTCAGAGTAAAGAGAGAGTGGCCTGTTAAGGCCAGGACATTATCTCCCAGAATCTTCTCTACATGATGTTTTTGAAGACATATACAAATGTGTTCTTTCAAAAAGACTTTGTTTGGGTTGATCTTTCAAAATGACTTATTGTTTGTATTGATCTCTGTGCAAGTATAAATTACCAGCACAACTAATTTTGACCATAGAAGCTTTGGCATAGCATCAGGTAGATATAAATAATGAGTTAAAGTTTTCCTAGAGTTAAAAGCAGCAGTAGAAAAAACTAATAAAATAATATTTTACTCATGTTAGTTTTTTCATCCTTAGAACAGTAACTTGAAATTCCCTATTTATTCTCTAGGATATTGAAAAAGGAGTCAGTATTTCTATAGTTTTCATCATATTTCAAAGCTTAATAAATGTCACCAGCTCTATAAAGAAATTTTCAGGACACTTTAGCTTAGCCGGAGTGGTTGGTCTGAATTATGTCATTTTGACCCAGACCTCTTAGTTCCTAGCGGCTAAAATGAACAGAAAGAGAGAAACAAACAAAAACGGGGTTCACTCCAGTGAGACACATTATTTTTAAGGGAAGGGAAGTCAACCATCATTAACAAACAATATTTGTCTTGAGCATTAAACATTCATGCTTAACCACCCTCTACCTAGTTTTCTATGAGAAATTCCAAGTCCACATATTTATGACAATGAAATCCACCACATTCTTCAGGCCAACTTAACTCATAACTCATTTTCTTGACTTTGAAAGTACTTTCAGAACTTTCACATAAATTTATTCCCAAAGAACTTTTTGGCCAAAATGTTGGAACTAGTGCATCTAGAAAGATACAGCCTTAATTATCACTTCTGTGGGGCATAATTGAGAAGAACTATATGATATATTTTTTTCCATTCTATCTGAAACAGGTATACACAAAAAAATGTAACAGTGAATGTGTGTGAAATATTCACAAGATACATAAATAAGAAGAATTAGAAAAAAAGGGTATTCAACTCTCGGGGTAGAAAAATAGCCTGTCAAGTGATTCTTTCACTTTTGAAGGCTGTTCTAAAATATTCCATGGTGCATATTCATATAGTTATAGGAAGGACATTTGGTTTGGCAGACAAATTACTTGAGTCAAAATAATCCAATCTACTCCAAATTCCTAACTGCTTGCTGCATATCTCCATATGGTGCTTCTGCCAGTCTTCCAAAATCAAGTCATCCAGATTTGGATACATTTTCTTCCTCTCTTTCCTCCTAACTCACCCTTCCTCTCGCAGTCTCTCCATGTATTGAAAACCCATCTAGTCACCCAAACCGGAAAAGCGGGACACCTGCCTCATCTTCCTCCATTCTGTAATTCCAGTCCCATGGGACCACTTGCCTGTCCCTGAACATCCTAAGTTCCTGGCTTTGTGTATACTCACTCTTCTTTAACCGAGACTTTTCTAAAAACATTTCACTTGAGCATCTACTGCTCCCTCTTCAAAACTTACTTCCAGTACCACTGACCCTGCATTGGTGTCTTTGGGTTTCCTAATCAAAATTCCACAATTCTGCCCCCATACTTTCATGGGCCCTTGTTAATGTATCATAAAACGCTTTTTGTCTACATCTTACTCACCTTACATGTATGCCTCTATCTCTTATGACATCATAAGCTGCGGTGTTTAATGGTAGGTTCTCAATGAGCTTTTGATTCTCAAAGTCTAAGTACAGGGCCTTATATAAGTAACATATCAATCAACAAAAGATATGTTGATTCTAAAGCTATTATGATGCAAACATAACTTTTTCCCCCCTGAAATCCAGAATTTGTGAGATGTCTAATAATTTTTGATTTTTTTTTAAAGATTCTATCTATTTATTTGACAGAGAGAGATCACAAGTAAGAAGAGAGGCAGGCAGAAAGAGAGATGGGGAAGCAGGCTCCCCGCTGAGTAGAGAGCCCGATGTGGGGCTCAATCCCAGGACCCTGGGATCATGACCTAAGCAGAAGGCAGAGGCGTTACTGAGCCACCCAGGTGCCCCATAATTTTGGATTTTTAAGACAGAGGGAGAAGGAGACTTAGATTTGTCCCCTACTCACTAAGTGCCTGCTCTTCATGTTTCTCTGGCAACAATCTTGCTTAGTCATTGTTAGTCCCACTTCGTCTTGTAGGTACTGGGGGTCACAGTTTAAGTCACATGCTAAAGTGTGATACACCAGTAAATACACCAAGAGATTTCGAACTTGCCTCTGTTTGGTTTTAAAGAACACTGCTTCTCTACCATACTCTACAACCATGGATCCTGTGCTTGTTTCTTTTCATGTGAACCATTCTTTCCCCATTCCTCTTCTTCCCCTGAGCCTGGTGATGGAGTCCCTGTAATCTATTTCTTCTTCATCCTTCTTTGTATCAGTTTCCTCTGAAACTGATTCTGTTTGCTGCTGTAACAAATTACCACCAACTTAATAGCTAAAACAATGCAAATTTATTATCTTTATATTTCTGGAGGTTCAAAATCCACAGCAAATTTTAAGGAGCTAAAATCAAGGTGTGGGCAAGGCTGATGCCTTCGGGGAGCTCCAGGGAACACTCTGCTCTTCGGCTCTTCCGGCTTCCGCAGGATAATGGCCATATGACTCTAGTCACTGCTTTGCCAACACAGGGCCTTCGGCTGCCTTTGACCTTCCTGCCTCCCTCTTAATAAGAATCCTTCTGATTACACTGGGTCAACTGCATAATCTGGGATAATCTCCCCATTTTAAGATTCTTAATTTAATCACATCTGCAAAGTCCCTTTTGCCATCCATGTAAGGTAGCATGTGCAAATTCCTGGGATTAGTATATGGGCAGCTTTGGAGGTTATTCAACCTACCACACCCTTATAATTGAAATGTGTATTAGTAAAATATGACCTTTCCTCCGTGTAGTAGTGCAGGAAGCTAATTGGTCAATAAAGGGGTTGAACCAGGAATTTCCAACTCTGTAAGTAGCATGGTCAAGCGATGGCCACAAACGGAGACACTTCTTTAAACAGACACCTAAACTCTGGATAATCGTGAAATATATACCCAAGAACTGCTGACTCCACAAAACTCAAAATCAACTTGATGCTCCTTGTGTAGTGGCATGTAAGTGGTCAAAAACCTCCATAGCCATCATGTTTTAGAAAATAAATTTATGTCATTGAATTCATTCTGCTATGTCATGGTGGGTTTTTGTATTTTGTTTTGTTTTTTTAATTTAAATATAGGCCCTATGGTCAAAATTCTGCACAAGAATGCTCACTTTTCCTCTAAGTACAGGTATTGTGTTTCTAACTTTGTTACCTACACATCTGAATGGTAAAAGGCTCTCTTGAAGTTCTTTGTTAGCTTCTTCAAGTGAGCTAATCATCAGAGCCATTCCTGTGATAGAATGGCAGCTAAAAGACTCAAATGTCAAGATGTTTTTATCAGTCACATCAACAGTAACTTTCAGATTGAAGAGTTCTCTGGTTTATATCACATCTTCAGTATGGATTTTTTTTTCCCCTTTCTAAAATAGAAATTGCTTGGATGCTAATAATATAAACTACCTTGTCCAATTCCTCACCCATCTCATCTAGAACACCTCTCCCCTGTTAGTGAAAAAAGGATGATGGGACATATTATCCCATCGCTGATGAACACCCATCAGCCTTGAGAAGCAGATATACCCCCTTGCGTGCATCCATTATGTGATTGTAATAGAATTCCATTCTGTAGCTCGTGGAAAAAGAAGTGTTTTAGAGCCAATATACGTGTGTTTTCAAATTTCATACCAATATACATTCAGCTTCTGAGCTGTTCACTTGCCTGCTGGCGTGTATCCCATTTTCACATGCAATTTCTTTATGAATTGAAGGGAACATGTAGGCAGACATCTAGCTGTTTAGGAAAATAAATTTATATATTTTGAGCATGTGCTTTGCTGTGCATGCAGGACAAAATAAATAGCTAGACCTCTCAGACCACCAGCAAAGCTTTATTTTCCCAGGTTGATTATAGAAAGGAATATTCTTCTCCATGCCTTCCAACCTAAATGCTTCTATTAGGTATTTTCCTTTACTATTTAAATATTGCTCTGCTCCATAATCAGGAATATAATGACCTATCTAAAATGCCATATGTCATCAAACTATTTGGCAGCACAAACCTATTTGAGACCCATTATTGAGTGACAGCAGTGTATACTTGAATAAATAAACTTCATTATCTATATGCTCAAATCCATGAACAACTGTGAATGAAGAGATAGAGGATATTGATTTTGCGAGGGTCCTTCACTGCAATGTAGGTGGCATTACATCAGCTCACAATTTCAATGGTCTGCCGCAGTTTAGAAATAAAAAATCGTTATCTGGAAACCTCTCAAATCAACAGAAATGTAATCAATTTTTTATCTGTGGTTAGGCAGTGGCAGTCAGTGGTGGATTTTCTGTCCTCAATGCTCTCGTCCTCTTGTTAAAATATTTAGGGAGCCCCCATGGGAAATACTATACCTAGATTGAACCTGTTTACATTAGGAAGTGAAAAATCTGCTCTTTGTGTTCTGTAAGCCACAGACACATTCTTGTCTCATAGAGTCACTTTCCCCTAGGGGTTCTGGGGTATGGTTCTTCTCTGGTTACTGAACACCCTTTTACTGCATGACTGAAGCCAGAGGGACTTACTATTTCACCCTTGATTATTATTTTAATTCAGCATACAATTTTACATCTGTAGCCTTACCTCCCGTTCCAGTGGGGACATACTAATTTGATATCAAGCAATATTCTCACTAATGGTATTTTGATGATTATGAGAGGAAAACAATACTATGCCGAAAAATCGAATAAAGTTGTTCCCAGGATTGGCAACGTGTCTCAGGTTTAAGTAACTGTCACATTTAAGGAATTATTTGTTTTTAATTTTTGTTTACTCATTCATCCACACTTATTATTAAGGATATGCTCCTGTTGAAACATAGTCACAGTGAGGGGAGGGCGATGGATTTACATCTTCTCTACCCAAGACTTTACAATTTATCTAGTAAGGGGAAAGAGACGTGCTTACAAATAACGGTATTGCAGGGCAGAAAATAGAAAATAGCTTAGTAGAGTTGTAAATAAAGAACTACCAGTTTTCTGGGATAGAGTATCTTCAGAAAAAGAATGGGAATCACAGAAGGCTTCAAAGGGGAAGGGCACTGGTGATGACATAACTGAATACTGCAGTCACTGGTTGGTACCTGCACTGTGTGTCTGGCAGTGCTGGACAAGAGGGGAGTCTGGCAGGGGAGAAAGACCTTGGATAAGACTCAGCATAAAAACTGATGAATTACAAATAAGTCTATGAGGACTCACAGGGTCTGATGAGCATGTAGAACCAGAGGACCTAATTTAAGGATTCTCTGATTACGTGGTGGTGAGTTTGGGTGCGGATAGCCAGAAGTAGAAGAAATTGATAGCAAAGTGGAAGGAAGGATGGGTAGATTTAAGATCCACTTTGTCCCAGAACACATGTACAAGGTGGTTGCTGTGATCACCATAAACACGGCTCTCCAGAGCTTCGGTGAACCATGCATTCATGACTCAGCCTGAGAATTTATGGTTCTGGAAAGCAGGACTGCAAAGGGGAAAAGTGAACGCCTCGTTATTGGTCCCCAATGACAGGTCTAGCATTATATCAGGTTTGGAACATGGGTTATCTCATTTAACACATAATGTTCTTATTCTATAGATTAGAGAAGTAAGATTTCAAAAGTTAAATGAGTTCCCTAAAATACTACTACAGGTATATAAC
Organism: Neogale vison; assembly: GCF_020171115.1. NCBI lineage: Eukaryota > Metazoa > Chordata > Mammalia > Carnivora > Mustelidae > Neogale > Neogale vison. Next base: position 199,708,082 of record NC_058101.1, read on the forward strand.
AGTTGCATCGCAAAAACATGAGGGTATCTCATATTTAGGCTGGTTTATAATCTAGGGCAATCATCTTAACTTTACTCTTAAAGATTATAAAGATATTAGGCCATGCTTTGAAAGATGAAGATCTAGATAAGCACAGGGTCAGGGTTCGTTAGAAATTATTCGGGTGATTTTACATCAACATCAACATATCAATGCAATTTGGAGAAAGGAAACAAGCCATGAGAGGGTGCGAAATGCAAAATTCGCAAACACACAAACTTCTGACTCCATATTGCGTCGGAATACAGCCCCCACTCCACCACACTCCACAGCAGAGCTCCCCCAAGCGTCTCCTTCCAGTGGATTATAAGTGCCCAATGAGATATTTATGGTCTCAGCTCTCAGAGTGAAGAGAACTTGGTGGATAAAGTGTTTGTCTGTAAGGAACAGCTGAACATTGAAAACACAGAATCTCTGAATAGAAGCTCAGAACTCAAGCTGCTCTGGGGACCAGGACTCTCTTCCCTGAAGAGATAACCTTTCAGCTGGCATTTGGATGAAGGCAGAGGAAGGAAGGTGATGGGGGAGGGGGAGGGCACTGGTATCGGGGAGGGCACAGAGGAGCCTTCCATGCTAGGGGACTATGAGTAGAGTAAAAGTCTGTGGCAAGAGGCTTCCATGGCAGGGGGGCTGTTAAAAATGGCCAGTGAGGTCTGTACTATACTCTTGAAAGGAGAGTAGAGGGGGTTGTCGGGGAGCAAGGGCTGTTGTGAAGGATGAAAGGATTTGGGTCTTTACCTTAATAGCCATGGAAAGCCATTGAGTCAATGAAGGTTTTAATGGAGGGTGGGGTTGATCAAATCTTTATTTAGAAATAACTGCAAAGAAAGTATAAATATAAGGGGAGTCTTTTAGAGAGGATCACTCTAGGTCCAGATTTAGGCTACATGATGGCGGCATCATTAGAGAGAAACATATATTTTTGAGGGTGCCTAGGAGGCTGGATGGCGGTCTATGGGACCATAAGGGAGGAGCACAAATCCTTCTCTCACCCCAAAGTTCAGTTCAAATGGTCTTAATTTGTTGAACCACTCTCCATGGATCTGCCTTTCCAATATTTGTTTCGACCTCCCTGGACCTGCTTTTCTCTGTATCTGCATCCCTACAGGATGTCCCTACAGGATGTTCCTACAGGATGTCCATTCTCCAAGTCCCAGATCCACTGTCACTTCTCCATGAAATCTTACTGAATTTGAAGTCATTCCTCCCTTCCTTTGCTCATCATGTCTACGTCAGCTTTAATGTTCCACATACCTCTGTTTGCATATTCCTCACATTTCCCCCCGTATTATCATCTGTGTGTCTGTCTACCTCCTCTGCAGTGCTGATGGAGGAGATCTTATGTTTTAGTTATCTATGCCAAAGCTTGCAACCAGTTGCAGATGGACTGTAGTAGTATTTGATTTTTTAAAAAACTTATTTGAAAGAGAGAGAGGGACAGATAGCACAAGCAAGGGGAAAGGCAGAAGGAGAGAAAAGCAGATTCCCCCCTAAACAGGAAGCCCAATGTGGGGCTAGATCCCAGGACCCTAGGATCATGACCCAAGCTAAAGGCAGATGATTAATCAACTGAGCCACCCAGGCAACTGCCCCCCCCAACCCCACCCAGTAGTTGATTTTGACGCTGCTGAAATTTTTGTATTATTTCCCAATTAGTTCCACCTAAGAACTCAGGCTTTCATCTTCTCTGGAGAAGCAAAGGCTCAACCAATCAGCTAGAGTACCCTTGTGCCTTGTGATCTCCTACCTCACTATACCTTATTGTCTATTAATTTACATTAATAGCCTGGGATGCAAGTGTTTGAATTTGGGATCCTGGCTCTAAAATTTCTACTGGATTTAACCAACAATTGTGTGTTGAGTTACTTAATCCAGGACTGACTGTTTAGGTCATCTGAGGGAAAATCTGTCAAATATCACTTCAGGGTTATTATCTTCGTTTAATGGTGGTGCCTTTAACTAGAGGAAGGGGGGCATGCAGGCAAAACCTGATAGGACCTCTGTGTCCTTAGTCTAAACCTCAATTTCCAGTGTAAAGGCCTATAAATATATGTGAGGAAGGAACAGAAGGCCGGATAAACTCTTGATTGAATTAGCATAGCGCTTGCTTGCTTTGCAACTTTTTGGGTACATGTGGTAAACATGAGGTAGGGGGCTGGATTCCACCTGATGGGGACTATGTTGTAGAAAACTTGCTACAGTAGAGTTAGCATGGCTTACATACCTGGTGTTTGTTTGAGAGTTGGAATATCTTACAAGTGTGTGTAATCACTGGTTTTAGTGATGGAGACTTGACAGTTTGGAATTCTTCCTAACACATATCTGTAACGATGAAACAAGGATGTATCATTCTTAATTCCCTGTGTTCCAATGTTATAAAAAGAACCTCCCTTCTAATGATATGCTCATCCAAATGACTCAGATTTAACACCATCCATTGATGGATGAGGAAAGTAAAAATAAAACCCTCTAAAATGGAGTAATTACAGAGGAATTAAAAAAAATTCTTTGACATTCCTGTGTATTAAGCATCCTTTTCTGTTAAAAAGATAAACTGAGGATATTAAATGCTTAGTTTCTAAGAATTTGAGCAGCAGCAAACCATAAGTGGTTAGTGTTCCACAGATAGGACCCGGGGGAAAGACTTTCATCACAGGGAAGATATGGAAGCAAAGCAAGGAAATTATTTGATTGGCTATAGCTTAAGTGTTTGCCTTCTTTGGAAAAACCTAGTTGGCTGCTTGTGATTAATTGACTTTACGTTTTTATTTCTTAACCTTGAAGTTTTGCACTTCAGTTTTGGTTCGCCAGTAGGGGTGGTGGAGAGATTAAAACCACCTCAGTCTAATGGCCTCCTTCTTTAATTAATTTGACACCTTCATGCATAAAATGGAATTTAAAGCTTATAAATCGTTTTTGAATCTTCGGGAAACTTGGTGTTTTCTAAAAATAGAACTATTAAGAGTTCAAATGATAAAAATAGGTAGCTACTGCATCTGACTTCTCACAGACGTATAAACAGATAATTAAATGTGTAAGATTTAAAAAAAAAAATCAACAAAGTTTGAGTACCTCACTGACAATGCGAAGACCAGGGGGGAAAAATGCATCAAGACAGAGACTCAAAAACAATATCAAAAGGTAAAATGTTTTTGAGTGTTTGACCATGGAACATTTGAAGTTTACTTGCGAATTCAAACCTATTTATTCAAAATAAGACTTTCCAACTTCTATTCTGAAGGTCTGTTCTTTTTTTTTTTTTTTTTTTCCTCCTCTCAGACTATTACTTGCTCCGAAGACTGTGAACACGATAAGAAGTATTGTGTTACAACACATGCTCCATGGACACAACAGATTTTATAGGCTAGAGGAGATTCCGGCAAGTGGAAAGTTATGGCAAAATCTTTATATCCTGTGAGGTTACATAATTCTTTCCGTAACGTCCTGGCTGCAGACATTTATATAACTTGTCCAGCTTCAACACTGTCTCAGAGTTCATCTGAAAGGAACACAATGGCCATAATAGTACCCATTATAGCCACTATTCTTCTCAATTGTAAGGGCACAGTGAAATCGTGGGGACAAAGCTGTGCCTTGATTGGCTATTAAATTGCGATCAATGAAAAGTATTTGTGCCATAATTTTGCAACCACGCAAGAACAGGCCATCCTGGGGGTAAGTCAGCATGTATATACCATCAAAACTAAAGTCACTTGGTAACTAAGCTAAATTTTCTTTAAGACAATAGACATTATATTTAAAAAAAAAAATCTGGGCATTTTTCTGTCTCCTGGTTAGAAAGAAAGAACAGATGAACAAGGAAAAAGTCCAAATATGAATGGTGATTTGTTTCTATTTTATCATGTTATAGAGAAAACCAATGCTGCTCTTCCCTTTTAATAGTAAATGAAAATGACAAAGGAACTGATAGTAAATATTTTAGGCTCTCTGGGTCATAGATAGTCACTGCCATATTTTTTTTTCTTTTTCTTTTCTTTTCTTTTTTTTTTTTTTTTTTACCCACAATCCTTTAAAAATTGTAAAAACCAGGCATTCAAAAACAGGCCATGGGCCAGCCACTTGGCTGTGTGCCATCAGCAGACCCCTAATTTATACGAATGCTTACAGTGGTGAATTTTAATAAAAGTCTCTTTTGATCTCCTATACATCACCCGTCCCCGTCCACCTGGAGCGATGATCTGGAGGGCTATCTCTAGTTTTACACCGATGCTTGAAAACAGCACCCAGGGCCATCTCCACGAAACAAGGCTGGGAAACAAATGTAGGCCATAGTGCTTTTCTTATTGTGCATATCTGCAGAATTTCTTGGCTTCGCAAAACCTGTCACTGTTTATCTTTCTCAGCCTTGAAACGGGTCTTCGAGAAAACAAAACAAACAAAAATCTTAAGAAAAGATTTCTTCCCAAAAGCCCACCAAAAAAGTTGAGAACACTCCCTTCCAGACATACACATTACTTGATGACGGCTAATGACGGCACGCCAAGCCAGCCCGTCTACCATAATTACCTCCTCGTCCAAAAGAGCCCTATGGGAAGCTGCGTTTCACTGTAACCTTCAACTATTTCTTCTCCACTCTCAGCTGCTTCCCAACTCACCATAACACAATTACTCAGATATCTTGCTGTTATTTTCTTCTTGGCAGGGTTACATTTAAGAGGCATTTTTTTTAAGTGTTGCTATACTGAGTTGTTGCATTCTGGTTATGCCATCTTGTCTTTAACATTCAAAGAGCACGCTCACATTTTAGTCACAGTGATAAAAGCAACAAAAGGTGACACTTACTGAGCACCTACTATATACTAGGTAGTGTTCTAAGTGCTTTGTATAAATAACTCATACAGTCTTCACAGCAAGCGTAAGACATAGGTACTATTAAGGGAAGCGAGGAGCAAAGAGCGATGATGATCACTTGAATTTTTCCTTCGACACCATACTATAGCTAAGTTATTCTCATGCAAAGAAATTTCTTATTTCCTCAAAGCTCAACGCCTACTCTGGCGGGGCTGGTGGTGTTAGTATGCTTGTTTCCAAAGTGGTTTTGGCCATAAGTTGTTCAACTAATGATCATGGTACCGTCTACATAGACTATAAAGATATTCTCGTTATATCATTATAGGACCCTGAGTTTACAAACAGGTGGCTCCCTTCTGAATCTAGCCCACACTCCTGTTATTGCTGTTGTTTTGAATAACTACATATATTTTCACAGGAAAAAATCTTAATTCTTGGCTCTTCTTGAAGTATCAGAAGATCCTGCTGGACTTAAGTTCTAGCAGAATGATAATTGGCTCAAACGTCAGCTGCCTCTATTCCTGGGCAAGTGCTTTCCAGTTTGCCTGTCTCCCCAGACCGCACTACTCATTGGCAATACCTACGTCACTCCGAGCCTTTTGGATTTGCAACTCCTAATAGACATACTGCTGTCGACTTGGTTCACCCAAACAGAGCACACTGTGTTGTGAATCTTTTGGAAAATCTATAGACACAGCTAAAGCATGCCATGTTAGGGACTTACATCCTAGTAGTATAATTTAATAACCTCCCCATGCTTTCCTTGGTCCTCATCTATTACTATCCTAGGCATTTGCCAGCTAAGGAAGCATTTGGTAGTGTCTTAATGTACCAGACCCTTCCCATTCCTGTGCTGTTTTGAAGAGCTGTTTCAGCTTTCTTATGGTTTACATGACTTAGGTAATACATGTCTGTGGATATTTTCTGGTATATTTTATGAAAGTTTATAAAAGTAATTGTCAGAAATGATCATGCTTTGATTAAATAAATATGCTATTGAGGACTTAGGTACACAATTTAAATATGGCATGAATAATTTGTTAGCATATCTGTCAACCTATTTCAATAGCTTTAAATTGTGGATACATTTGTGGAAGCAGAATCCTATTTTGCAAATTTGACAGCGATAGCTGTTTCCTGAATGTATTTGACATTATTTTCTACATTGTTTTATGCCAATCACATTTACTGCAAACCGCTTATTACTTTATTGCTGAAAACGGCAACATGTATTTATTTAGCTTTTTATTTTAGAATCAGCACGCTGTCACTGGCTTTATTAATCAGATCCAACCTTGAGGATTATAGCCACCGGTTTTAAGATTATCTAATTGCTGCTGCTCAAAAGCTGAGAAATCAGGAATGCACTTACACTATCTCTCTTGAGGAATTATTATTCCTAAGGATGCTGGATTTGCTACTGGGAGAAGAGAGGTTTCCAGTTTTTCTATATATTCTAGTCTGTTCTCCTCTATATAACATAGGGATTCCATTGCAAACAGTGCACAAGTGGCTTTCTAAATTTTGTTTTAGCGGGTTACCGCCGTGAAAAGGCTCAGGCTGACCTTTAAACATCACAGCTTCTTCCTCTGGTTCTTACTATTTAGAAAGATTTTCTTTCCTTGTATTTCCAGGGATCTCCCTGGCAGGCACTGTTACATTTCTTATAAAATTAAAACTACATTTGTTCACTCACACACCATTGTTTTTATTAGCCCAACAGAAAAGTCAATATTTCTAATTTGTTGCCTCTGGATTCATGCCAGTCTTGATGTATAATAACAGCCCAACAAGGCAACATAATATACACTAACCCAAATCTATAAAGAAGGGAAATGAAAGTCAAAATAATAGTAATAAAAACAATTACTTGGGAGCCGGAACGTGTAGCAACCTGAAACAACACAGTTACATCAGCGTGAATTGATTTCTACTTGTGAAAAAGAACGCACCTCCAAACCTTCAGAATTCAGAAGAGAGGGTAAACATTTATTTAGTGTTTTTTTCCTGCGAATCCATAAGGGTCTTTTCCCAAACACTGTGACACTACCCTAGCTGTGCTGGGAGAAGCCCATATGAAGTCAGGAAGAGTTGGATTCCAGAAAGGGCTCAGCTATGGTTATGACTCAAGACGTATCGCTTAGCTCTGCCTGAGTCCCCTCACTGATGGAAGGGAGGCTTGGTTAAAGAATTAGCTCTTCTCCGATCAGCTCCTAAGTTCTAGAATTCTGATACCTAAGAGTCAAAACAAACGAAGGGAAAAAAAAAAACAAAACTATATACACACTCCTTTTTTTTTTTTTTTAAAGATTTTATTTATTTATTTGACAGACAGAGATCACAAGTAGGCAGAGAGGCAGCCAGAGAGAGAAAGGAGGAAGCAGACTCCCTGCTGAGCAGAGCACCCGATGCGGGGCTCGATCCCAGGACCCTGAGATCATGACCCGAGCCGAAGTCAGAGGCTTTAACCCACTGAGCCACCCAGGTGCCCCTACACACTCCTATTTTAATACACACGTGAACATATTCCTTTCCAGAGAGGAAAGAGACTGGGAAAGAAAGAATCGAAAAATGCAGGTTTTCTCATACTTCTCCTATCTCCCAGGTGAACTGTAAAAGTCTCCCAGAGAACATACATAGAGAAAGCTGGCTCCCAATTTACCTCCAAAGTCGCAGAACACAGGAAGGGGCTGATGCCTCGTAGTCCTGCCTGTTCTCAAAACAGCATCAAGGTGACCCTATGATTGTGCCAGAGAGAAGCCCCCACGTTACAGTATGATGTACGGCGGTGACAGAGTGTTCGCTGGCATTCTAGCTCTTCCTAGTGCTACTTCATTAAAAATAAATGATCGCTGAAAAGCCTATGGCGATGAGTTGAAAACACATATTCAGACATTTCGGATACTGTGTGTCTTCTTTCTTGTTCTCAGTTACCTCTGCAAATGTTACTTGTGCGTGCCCACGAACTAAATACAAGGTTACAGTTTGTTGGATACACCTGTGATGGGGGAACACAGGCAGAGGGCGTCAGAGCTAAATACATCTCTTTACATCCATACACACATATACATATATGTATATGTTTTGCCAAAGGACTGAATTAGCCAGGCCGATAGAGCCTCACGTACTAAATCAGAAATCAAAAGCAACCAGAGGGAAAAGGAGAGGAAGTAGAAGGTGGGTCAGTTTGGATCAAAGGGCAAGGAGTCCAAGACCCCTTCTCTGTTCTCCTGGGGTGCCCCTCTTGCCATTATGTGCTAGGTACTCTTTTCTTTCCCGCAGTTCAACACTTTGAAAGGGATGTTGACCATGGTGAGCAATGGGGTCACATCATCAGTAGCAAGGGAAGCTTCATAGAATTCTTTTAGGATTGGGAGGAAGGGAGCAGGAAAAAGGGAAAAAAAGATAAAAACAGACTTACAAAGAAAAGGGGCGGGAACATATTTGGAGACAGTAAAAGCCTGCGGGGCTGGGCGCTATGGGGCCCGGAGGGGGAGGGCCCACACTCTGGCTGGCACAGCAAGCCAGCGGCAGGCGGGGCAGGGCCTCCAACTCGGCCCAGGATGGAGAACTGGCTGTGGAACGCCCCCCGGGCACCGTCGTCTCTAATACAGGAAACCCCCGCATGAAAGCAGTGTAACTTCTGAAAATCATTTCACAGAATCACAAAAGGCCGTCTCCAGACTTGTCCTTACAGGACGGCCAAGTTCCTTAAGATGCACGAGTCAGAGGGGAGTGGGGAGAGGGACGGGCAAATGAGGGGAAGGGGAGTGGGAGGTACAGGCTACCGGTGGCGGAATGAGTAAGTTGCACAGTAGAAGGCACAGCAGAGGGGACACAGTCAAGGGGATAGTGACAGTGTGGCATGGTGACACATAGTAGCTACGCTTGTGAATGTAGCATCATGTACAAATTCTTGAATCACTATGTGGTACCCGAAGCTAATGAACACCGTGTGTCTGCTACACTCACATTAAAAGTAAGAGATTTCAGGGGCGCTTGAGTGGCTCAGTGGGTTAAAGCCTCTGCCTTCGGCTCCGGTCATGATCCCAGGGTCCTGGAATTGAGCCCCCGCATCGGGCTCTCTGCTCCAGGGAGAGCCTGCTTCCTCCTCTCTCTCTCTGGCTGCCTCTCTGCCTACTTGTGATCTCTCTCTGTCAAATGAATAAATAAATAAAATCTTTAAAAAAAATTTTTTTAAATTAAAAAAAAAAAGTAAATGGTTTTAAAGTGGCAGAATATCTTTGAGTAAGACCAGCTGGAGTGGTTGCGGAATAGCGGCCTTTTAGAATGAAAAAGGATAAATACCACAGTTGTAGCTGTCCGTTTCCACCCCGCGTCATTGGTCCAGGTAGCTTCCAAACTCATCGTGTCCGTGACTTATGGACTCGCTCCTACCATGTGTCTAGGTGGCATCATATTTGAACCCCTCCCCTCTTCCTCACGCTCAAGTAGTTAGTAATCCTGTTGATGTACTCATGTCAACCCAGTTTTCTAGTGCAGGAGTTCATTGCCTTTGTTCTAACCTATCACAACAGCCATCAGTGCGGTGCCCACTGCTCAGAAGCCCTTCAGGGCAATGTCTACAATCTAAGTCCTATATAAGCTTCAAGGGTCTCCTTAATACTATCTCATCCATTATTCCTGCTGAACCCCCGGATGAAAGTAACCATTCTTCCGCTGAACACCACCAATTTTCATCTGTGTCTTTCCTGAAGTATTTATCCTTTTTTTTTTTTTTAAGATTTTATTTGTTTATTTGAGAGAAAGGGAAAGAGATCACAGAGAGAGAGGAGGGGGAGAAGCAGACTCCCCTCTGGGCAGGGAGCCCAACTGGGACTTGATCCCAGGACCTTGAGATCACAGCCTGAGCCGAAGGCAGCCGCTTAACCTACTGAGCCATCCTGGCACCCCATTTATCCTTTTCTATTTTGCATGGCGATATTTAAGAACTTGTCTGATTCATTTGTTGGATCTTCTTTGCTTAGGTCCTGGATAGGGACTAATATTTATTTCCGATACATTAGAAATATATGCATTTCTCTATTTTTTAAAGATTTTATTTATTTGAGAAAGAGAGGGAGAAAGTGACCAAGCAGAGGGGAGGGGCAGAGGGAGAGAGAAGCAGACTCCCACTGCACAGAGCTCGATCCCGGGACTCCAGAATCATGACGTGAGCCTAAAACAGATGCTTAACCAACTGAGCCACCCAGAAGCCCCCTTAAACGTATGCATTTCTATAAAGGCCACATCAGAGAAATTACTGACCTAAGGAGCATATGTGACAATTAGAAGTTGGAACTCATCGCTGTTTTAATATTAACATAGTCCTAAATCTTGATTCTCTCTGTAGCGGCCTTTGCATCTCTCTACCATGGTTCTACACAGAACCATTTCTGACTCTTCCACGTCTCTCACTGCCCAAATCCAGTCAATTTTCAAATACGTCTAATTATCCCCCACCCCCTTTTCTTCTCATATTCAGGTTTCTATCATCTCTTGCATGCTTACACAAGGACTTCCTCCTGGGTCCCCCTTCTTCGGTGCTTTGCTCATTGAGTTCATTCTCTGCAGAGGCACCAAACTGACCTACTGAAAACACAAACTCATCCATGTCATAGTGAAGGTATTTTTTTCCCCATAGCTTCTGACCATCTTAAATTATTTTTACATGGCTTATAGTATCCTCTTTGACGGACACCTTGTCTACCTCTCCAAATTCACTTCTAAATTCTATTCTTTACCCATGCACTATGCTGCTCACTTATTTTTTTAAAGATTTTATTTGACAGAGAGAGAGAGAGAGAGAGAGAGACAGCACAGGCAGGGGGAGCAGCAGGCAGAGGGAGAAGCAGGCTCCCCCCATCCCCAGCAGGGAGCCAGATACAGGGCTCAATCCCAGGACCTTGGGATCATGACCTCAGCTGAAGGTAGATGCTTAACCGACTGAGCCAGCCACCCAGGCGCCCTGTGTCTTGACAATCTTCTCACACCTTCTCCTGTTCCGAGTGCCTGACTGCAAAGGGTCTACATATGGCTAACTTCTATAAACAATCTTAGCTTTTACAAAGCTATTCCTACATACCTCCTCTCCTTCATTCCTCAAGATTTTAGACTCCCAACGGGTCCTCTCTTAACGACTTCCCTGTACACAAATCCATCACTGCATATACCCTGTTTGTTATAATTACCTGCCTAGAAATCTTTCACTGGGCTCTTTGATGATATGCTTATGTCTACAAGCATATAAGGCTCAGTGCAGTATCTGTATACACGATACCTTACCTAACAGGGGCTCAGTGAGGTTTCCGTGAATGAATGAATGCTAATATGGCATTGTATGAATATAAGCTATCTAAACAGTGGCAACCAAACATTACTTTTATTTTTGGGAACAAGCAACAACTGATAAAACTAACATAAAATAATTAGCAAGTGGAGCAAATTCATATGGCTCAAACCAGCCCCACTGGGGTTCCTGGAGTTTAAGGTATGTGTGGTGGTGGCAGGTGGACAGGGCGAGTTCAGACAGGAAAGTTAGACCGGGGCCAGGTAAGGGTCACCAAAGGATTCCAAACAGGAAGGAACATGTACATTTGCATTCTACTCTCATTGATCTGGTATCTGTTTGGAAGATGAATCTAAAGGAGAAAACTAAAAGCAGACAGATCCACTGGGCCACCGGCCTTACGGTCAGAAATGAGGAATGTCTGTATGACAGTAGTGATGATGGAGAAGAGAAAGGCAGTGGTTTTGAGTAATATTTAGGGATAAAATTGATAGGAATTATTGATTTGGGAAGTGAAGTGTGCGTGTACATGTGTATTTATGTATTATTTTTCTTTTGAGTTATCTGTTGGTTGAGGACACCTTGGATAGGACCCCATTGCCTCAAGCAGCTGGTGACAGTTCAGGAGCTCAGCAAATGGCATCAGCCATCCCCCACCAAGAGCTGGTTGGATGCAATACATTCCGACCTGTTCATTTAGGTCAAAGTGAGCATTCAAAGACAAAGAAATAGGGGCCCCAGGGTGGATCAGTCGGTTAAGGGTCCGACTAGTGATTTTGGTTCCGGTCATGATCTCATGAGTTATGGGCTGGAGCCCTGTGTAGGCTCCATGCTTGGGAGAGCAGGGGTGGGGTGGGGGATCTGCTTGGAATTCTGTTCCTCTGCCTTTGCTCCACGTAGGCAGCCACGTTCATGTGCTCTCTCTTTCTCTCTCTAAAATAAGTAAATACATCTTAAACAAACAAACAAACAAAAAAACAGAGACAAAGAACCAATAGCGAGCATGCAAGGGTAGTAACTCTTACCCAAACTCCAGAATAACCAACAATGTAAGGAATTACAAGTCATCCTCGCTATTGTTAATTTAGATGTTAACTACAGGATGGGTTGCCAACCCAAATTATTTTGCAAGCAGGTGAGTCTCTCCTTGGAATCCTCGGACTAATGAAGTTGGGAGTTGGGTGGGGATAAGAATGACAGCCTAGGAGAAGCTCCTGAGGTACCTTGAGCCACCATTTAACAAATCACTGAGGATGATTTTAGGCTTCATTTTCTCCATGTGATTTTCTAAAATGAACGAAATTTCCTTTATCCCACCCGACCTAAACAGATCTAGAGCATTCGTCAAAGTACCACATGCATAAAGAAACTGTCATTTTGGCATTTATTTTGAGAGTAACTAAAAGTATTGACGCAAGACGTGTAGTATACGTGGGCAAGGGGTCTGTTGTGGTGCTGAGGATTTCGCTAAGTTTATTTTTTGATGCTGCTTGTGTACTAATATTGAAATAAATCAAAATGTTTTTGGATGTGGCCAGGTTATCATGAGTGGGAAAATGCTAAAACAATAGGAGGCACATAAAGTAATAAAAAAGGACTATGGGACCAGCCTTAATCATAATCTAAATAATGGGAAATACAATAAAACAAATGAACTGAAAACACTGAAAATACTCAACAGCATTTCAATTGAAAGAGGCAAGTATTACATTTTCTAAAATGATGTGAGCGTTCTCCTGATTCAGATACTAATGCAAGCACAGCATTTTCTTCTTTGTATGTATGGGAAAGCCAGCCCTTTTGAGAGTTAGAATAGCTTTCAAGACTCCTGATTTAAATTTCAAACTCTTGATCATAGCTGGGGAGCAAAGGTTTTTATCTTGGAATTGGAAATTGAGTTCTTTAGCTCTATACCAAGTGATAATATTAAGCATTTTGTTGTATCCACCATGCAAGCCAAGTTCCCCACTGTGCCTTCAAAGCCACAGTGAATGAACCATATTTGGATTTGCTTATCAGGAAGAGACATTTAAAAAGACAATACACTTGTCCTGCAAGACTGAGGCTCCTGATGCTTTTAGATAGGCCTGTGGAGAGCTGCAAAATGGGCCCTAAAATCAGGCTGACATGGTCTCTTAACAAGCTTCAGTATGCTCTGTGGGCTCAGCGAGTCTGTGGTGTCCCCCACAGGGCTGCTGATGGCAGCCATCATAATTAGGACACATGAATCAAAAACACCAGGTGAAGATTTTGCCTTAGAAGAAAGAAAAGGCAGATGGAGGGAATTACCATGCCCTTTGACTATTAAGCTCTTTCATGCAGCGGGATCGCTGGCTGGCCTGGCTGCATGAATGAGTCTGAAGGGCAGTTTACAGAGTCTCGGCCCTTCCTACAACCAAGCTTCAAAGTGGTAAAGGGAGCAGAAAATCTCTTCCTTGTCAATTCATTGACAGAAGTAAAACCTCAGCTTTTCTCTCAACATTTGGTAAAAACAGGTAACACTGTTGGGTCTTCTTTTTCTGTGTGTGTGTGTGTGTGTGTGTGTGTGTTTTATGTGGAAAATGACTTGGCAATCTTTTTACAGGAACAAAACCTCTATAACTTTAAGGGATATGACCTTGAAAGAGATTTGCTGAACTTTAATATGACTGGATTTTTTCCAACCTTTATGGGCTCTTGATTTTAAAATCTGCCTCACAAAAGCTCTGCCAGGAAAGCTGTTATTATAAAGATGCTTCTCAATAGCGAGAAGTGGGTTAATTGCATGCTCTCCAGTAAAATAAAGGAGGGTTTTGAAAACAAGTGCAAAATTGACAAAATGTACCGCGTTGCTCTTATGGAAAAGGAAAAAAAAAAAAAAAAAAAAAAACCAGAAGGGAGAAACATTTGAAATGGCAAAATGTCCTACATGAATAGATGCTATAAAACTTGTTGGAAGAGGCTACGAGGGATTTCAGATTTCTCATAAACAATTGCCCATCTGACCTTGATAGGAATACAGAAATCCATTAGCAATTAAATTTTCAAACATAATTGTATGCTAAAAAATATTATTTCTTTCATCTCTCAATTTGTGTTGACAGGATCTAGTTTAACACCACAATCTAGACTTATTTCCGACTGTATCTTCTTTTCCACTGGAATGCTCTTCAGAGTTGGTAAACATAACTCACAATGAAGAGATTACCAGTAAATTGTGAATCTGTTGGGAGGATTTCCTTTTGGCATTCTGTGACTTTTATGGCAATTTAAATTCCTTTTTTCTTTTTCTGGTCAAAATCAAAGCTCCCAAATACACCAGGATTTTTTGTTACCCTATTTATAAGCAATTGAAATGGTTTTCTTCTAATAAAGTTGATCTTTAGAGTATTCCCTTGATTGTAACAATGTTAAGAGAAAAATTACATGAGATCGTATCAATAACTCAAAGGATAACATCACTTAATATAATAAAGAGAAATATTTTCAGATTACTTTGATAATAAAGTTACATATCTGAATGTGTTTAATATATATAAGCCAAAATTTGATAGGCAACAGTGCCCAGAAACACTGTTATCATACAGACTAATAGAGATCTTTACTGAATCCATCCAAGAAATTACAGAGAAAATTGCATTTCTGTCCACATGTCCCAAGAGTGGCCATCCCTGGAGGACCCGTGCCTTAATTTTGCCTATTAAGTAAATGAATATTCTCGAGAATCCACAGAGTCAAGCAAAAACACAACAGTGCCCATTGTCTACTTTTATTTTAGTATTAGTCAGACTAGACATTTCTCTGTCTGATTTGAGCTTCATTTGGAAGCAATTAACTATTTTATATTAGATATAATAAGGGTCTCTAGTGCATGGACCACATTTGCCGACATCAGTTGTTTAAAGCTTAATTGAGTAAAATTGCGTTCACACCAACATAGCTCCCAATGATAACCAAGTCCTTCGTGTTCAATGCCGTTTCTACTCCCCTTTCCTACAGCATATTAGGCAGGCAAAGAGGTGAAGAGGTAAAAGGTAGGCCATGACTACTAACTGCTCTTACTTTTATTTTCCCCTTCTGAGATTAATGTTTAAGCATCAAAATGGCTGGAATTCATGTAAAATAAAATAGTTCACGTGGTGTCTACAGATACCTCCCCAGATGCCCAACTTGATCGCCACATTTCACTTTTAAAAATCATGATTTGTATCATTTGTGGTTCGTAATTCCATTTCTGCTATTACGAACAAATCAAAGGAGGGTAAAGACTGAAAAAATATTTTAAATTTTCATTATTTCATTGAGTGGGAAAATTCTGACACATTTTTAAAAGTATTTGTAAAAGGTATCTTATAAATGTGGCAATACAAAGAATAAAGACCCAGATATAAAGAGAGCAGACGCTTGAGGGGCTGAGAGAGGCCCATGTTTCTTACAAGAAACTATGCTGGGGACATCATTCTTTTGTTTATTTTTTTTTTAATTTTTTAAGATTTTATTTATTTGAGAGAGAGAGAGAGAGAATGTGGGCATGAGTGGGGGGAGGGGCAGAGGGAGAAACAGGCTCCCCACTGAGCAATGCGAGGCTCCATCCCAGGACCCCGAGATCATAAACTGAGCCAACAGCAGACACTTAACCAACTGAGCCATCCAGGTGCCCCAACACGGCTCTTTGATTGGAGGTGCTTTGCCCACTCTGCAGCTTATGTCACTTATCAAGCTCCTAAGCTTTAATAACTGCCCAAGGAAACTGGTTTCCTGCCTTTTTAGGCTTTTCAGTGTATTCTGGACACGCTTCTACAAATACATTTATCATGTGGCCACACACTCGTCTCTTAATTGTTGTGTTCACGAGACTCTTAGTTGCTAGAGGCCAACAGCCAGGTCTTACTCACACTTGAGCCCCAGATACGAGTAAAGGATCTGACACAGAGTAAGGAAGAGAGCATCAGTTGCCTATAGGAATGAGTAGAAATGCTTACTGAGGAAGCTCCTCCATGACCAGCGGAGGCGGCTTCCGTCACCTCACTGCCTGAGCACAGAGTAAGAAAAGTACAGGCCAACCTGGGACCGCTTCTTGATCTCTTGGAAGCCTCTGACTGTTTTACTGTCCTTGCCTAAAAAAATGTTGAGAATGAACTCAGAAAGCCTCATTCCCCGGAGTCTGGATTGAAATGTCTGTGATGGGAATGGATGAGCTTCCTTCCAATAGATTCACTTTTCCATTAAGAAATTTCTTGCTTCTTTCTATACGTTGGCAGTCAATTTTCTATTTCTGCTTCCTCTCCTATCCTTCAAGACAGGAGCCATCCTTTGTAACTTCAGTCGTCTGGGCTTTAGCCATGGGGGACGTGTGACAAGCAGTGTTAACTGATACTATGTACCATGCATGCATTACATTTAGAGTTTATGTCTGTAAAGCACCACACTGCAGACGCTACAGGAAAATATTCTTAGTAGCAACTTTCCCTTTAATGCTCGGCAAATCAAATTGTTCTCCGTACGTGGAATAACATGAGCTACTTCATATACCAGATGGCCGGTATTCTAACAGGGTGCAGACCTTGCCTGGACACCTAAACACCAGAATTAAGACCACTGGACTCTGCCAGGTGTGGAGCTGGTACCTTCACTCCACTCGTGCTAAGCAGATGTGATCTGATCAAAACTAAAAGATCAGAGGCGGTTTCTGCGTAATACCGAGAAAGCTCAGCGAGGCAGTGGTGGTGACAGAGCCAGATGGCTTCAGTTTTGATCCCAGCTCCTCCCCTTATTAACTGGGTTTCCTTATGCAAATTTCCCATCCACCCAGTGGGAGCATTAATAGTCACTGATCTCATCAGGTTGCTGTGACGGTTACATAAGGAGACGCGTATGAGGTGCTTGGATCAGTGCTTGGCGAATGCTTTTCAAGTGGTTCCCTTCATAATGAGGAAGAAAAGAAAAGATTTACCATTCATGAAGCTCTCACGCTCTACCCAGTGCTAAGGACTTAACATACATTATTTATAATAATCACCCAAGATCAGAAGAGGATACGCGGACAAGCGGGATTCCGATTCACATCTACATCATGCCCTCATCGGGTCTTTCTTTCATTGAAAGGGGACAGGAGAACCTCCTGTGTGGCAAACGTAGCTAGCTTATTTTTGAGAACATTCCCCGATACGTAGAAAGCCCTTTTTTGGTCAATGGAAAGCTGAAAGCAGACTCATCCGTGTGTAGTTTTGTGAGAACTGACGGTTGTCAGAGAGCACGTGGGCTACTGGTACCACGTGACTTTGCAAGGCAGGTCCCATGGGTGCAGGTGAGCCTGTAAAGGTTTTGAAGGACCAAAATCAACAGTTATGATCAGATTTTTTTCTCTTTGAGACAGAGGATTTCTCTGAAATTTCAACTGGTATATCATTGTCCTAAGTATGGAATCACAAAAATGACATGGGAATATCTGAGTTTTTCTTTTTTCTTTCCTTTCTTATTACCATTCCTTATGGTGTGACCTAAGTATGGGGTCACAGATTGGTGTAATGGTATCAGATACAGTTTTTTTTTCCTTATACTAATGAGAGCTTCACACCCTCTATGGTATTAGCTCATATTAAGACATGGCTTCATTTATTTGTGATAACAGTTAAGCCATACTTGTTAAGGTCAGTTGCTCCCCAACTCCTACAATAAGACATGGGAAGTCTATTCCACTTGACTCCGAAACAGGACATGTGTGTGATCTGTGCATATATTTCTACATATTCATTATGATAGTATGTGTCATTCAAGATCACATTTAAACCAAGTTTTGGGGTACCTGGGTGATCCAGACCATTAAGTGTCTGCCTTCAGCTCAGGTAATGATCTCAGGGTCCTGGGACTGAGCCCCACGTCTGGCTCCCAGCTCAGTGGGGGGGGTGTGTGTGTGTCTGATTCTCCCTCTGCCCCTCGACCTACCCCCCCATGCCCTCTCTCTTTCTCTCACTCTCTCTCCTCTGTCTGAAATGAGTAAATAAAATATTTTTAAAAATTTAAAAATAAATAAACCAAGTTTTGTATGTATGCCGCAGTCGGCTTACCTCTTGCTGGGCCTGACCAAAGCCCAGTGGAACATTAGGAGATGGTTTGAAAGTGTCAGTCACCTTCTGGTGCAGGCA
Source organism: Neogale vison (assembly GCF_020171115.1). NCBI lineage: Eukaryota > Metazoa > Chordata > Mammalia > Carnivora > Mustelidae > Neogale > Neogale vison. The sequence continues at coordinate 199,726,346 of NC_058101.1, forward strand.
GGGTCTGACCTTGACCATTGGCCCTACCAAAGGATTGCCATAACACGCTTTCTGGGTTCATTTATTAAGCTTTCTAAAATGCTTCCTTAGCTTCAGATAAACTAATATATACTCTCATCTGACCACAGATTTTCTTATTGTTTTCCTGCCTTTTCGCTTACTATTCAGAATATTCTCTGAGCGCCCACTTCATGTGTATCGTCTAATTCAGTATTCAGCTCGGATCTCACCTCTCCTCCTAAGTGTTTTCTGACTAATTCCTCTTAACTTTTGTCCCTCACCACTTGGGCACATCCTCTCCGCATTTCCATACTCATTTTATGCTTTATCATGAAATATTATGAATACATTTATCTGTACTTTCATGAAATTATTTCAGGAGTGCATGTCATTTTTCCAAACACATTTTAAGTTTTTAAAGGCCAGATGATGTCTTTCAACTCTATCATAAAACTACTTCTCTCTCGCACCTTAAATCCCATTATGATACTCCTTACACACTCGGCAGTAAGTGTTAGTTGAATAAACTTAAAAATGGCTATGGGGCAACAGAATAGAGTATATGTACTTTCTAATCATGGATTATCATAATAGGGTGATTATGATCTTGGCCAAATAATAAAGCCTTCATGAGAAACTAGCAAGAAATGATTAATAAGGACAGGGAAAAATCCTCCCCAATAAAGAAAAAAGAAGAAGAAGTAGAAGGAGGAGGAGGAAGAGGAGGAGGAGGAGGAAAAAGAAAAAAATTTTTTTTGAGAGATTGAAAATTCGAAGAACAATGAATTTGATGCCAAGGAATCCACAGCAGGAAATCATGGAAAGAGAGAGAAAAAAAAAAGAAAACAGAAATAATTGGACAGCTTTCCAATTCATTTGATGAGTCTAGAATAACTACAAAAGAAAAACACAACAGAGGAAAAAACAAACAAACAAACAAACCTGAAAACTATTCGAATTGGCTAAAAGGGAAAACTGACCATTGGCGAAATGGGAAAAGCTGGAAGGTGAAAGTGAGAAGGCAGATTTTCCTCTCTAAAGTGCATCCTGGTGAGAACAGATGCGAATGTGCTGGTGGGTTCCAACTTGCCCTTATTTTATCCACATCCACTCAGATCTATTCTTCCCCTGTAGAGCAGACCTACTCCAGCAAGTGGATATGCCTGCTTGGGGGCAGGCTGGTCCTTCAACGGCCCCTGTCTCATTCCTAGAAAAACACCTTATTCTGTAATACTTGGTAGTTCTGCTTCCCTGATTGAATCCTGGACTCAGACCCTCAAGAAAGACATCTTAAGGGCAGACTTTCTGGGAGAAGTTCTTGGATAGAAAAGAAAAGGTTAAGGAACAGTGGTAATTTTATTCAGAGAATGGATGTTGCTTACATGCACTGGATTTCTTTTTATAGCGAGAATAGTGAGCTAAACTTTACGATCTGGCTCAAAGAAAAGATTCTGACAATGTTTTTCTTGCTCCGCTAAGGATGCTTGAGCAGAGGAAGAAAAGACTTATTTCTGGATTGGATTGTGACTTCCAAGTCAAAACTGCCTAGTGGAGTGGAAGCAATGGGGACTCCAGCAGAAAGTGGCTATCCCATGATGAAAACATCGTGTCAAGTCAAGGAAACGGGGCAAGATCAGATGCATGGCAGAAATGGCAGGGGAACTTTTTATTTTTATTGCTTCGATAAAAAGGTTGACAAGCTTTTCTATTCTGAGTCCCTGAAAAGATCAACAGACCAAAGGAAGGAAACCTTTCAAGAACAGAATTGTTATACTAGAATGACCCACTGTACATTTCTTACAGCAAAATCACTAATAGTAACATTAAGTGCCAGTACATTAGTAAAGGTTGATTTAAACTAAGAAAAAGAAATAAGGATGTGTTCGATTGGACACTATCCTTTTCCTGCATTGAGGCACTGTGGTTCTTCGCAATTCACTAAATTTCTTGGAGACTCACATTCTGCATCTGTAAGTAAAGAGGGTAATGTCTATGTAGTAGAAATTTCGTCAGCATTGAGTTAGGCAGTTTATGTGAAAATACTTTAAAATAGTATGATAAGCTTTATAAACAAGCACGATTAAGGAAAACATGCTAACTAGGGCATGCAAGTTGTAAGAAGATAGATTTTCTTCATGGGTTTATTATCTGTTTCAATGAAAAACAATGAAATGTACTTCTCAAAATAGTACCTGAAATAAAATAATAAAATATAGTGTATGTTGTTGGGGAAATGCTTTTTTTCCCCCTTCCCCTCTCCCTGCTTTCTTTCTCTCTTTTGGTTTGGCTCCTATGTAGAGAAGAACTGCTTTAGAGAGAGCTTAGTTTCAGCATAAGTGAAGAGAAAGTAAAAGGAAGTTTAACTGTATGATTTTTTAAGCCAATTCTCCCATCCCAAATGAATTGTGTTTTAGGGTATGGAATAATTTGCTGGGGAGATGATGCATGAGCTACTGGTAGTCTTTTAGGGACCAAGGGGAAGTATAGAATGGAACCCTTGTCATGATTTCCAAAGTGAGAAAAAGAAGGATTTCTCAAATTATAGATATCAGTTTGACATAAATCATCCAACAATTTCTTTATGGTAATTTAACATTCAGTGATTTCTAAGAAATCAAAACAATTAGTAATAGGAATCAGCACATGTTTATCCAAAATAAGTATGGAGTTACTAGGTGTAGGCACTAGTCAATTTTTAAAGATTTATTTATTTTATTTTAGAGAGATATGGGGAAGAGAGAGAGGGAGCGAGTACATAAACAAGGGCTGGGGCAGAGAAAGAGAGAGAGAAGGAGAATCCCAAGCAGATGCCCTGTGGAACCTGACATGGGGCTCCATCCCAGGACCCTGAGATCAAGAACTGAGCCAAAATTGAGTCAGATGCTTAACCAACTAAGTCACTCAAGTGCCCCCAAACTAGTTAATTAATTATTAATTAAATTGTTAAAAATCAAGACACCTGGGGAAGCCTTGCAAAGCAATCTTGGTGACAACATGGAGGAAAGGTAGGCTCGGTAACAAAAGGGTGATGGTGAACAATGACCAAATTTCCCAAATAGGACTGAATGATGGTTCTGTATCCCTTATAAAGAGGAATTCACAGCAGGTTCATGGCCTTTGCCTTTGGGCCTTCTTGTCTGATGGTTAATAATTTGGTAGGAAACATAGTTGGTATGCTTATACAATTTCCCCATATTGTTAAATCAAATTATTACATGGCCAATTCACAAATTATAGAAAAATATATTAAGCATTTGAGATTTTGGGGCTGTAACCAATATTATAAAATCTAATTGAGATACATCTACATAAAATCCTCTGCTTGAAAATAACACACCCACTCCAACACAAAAATCACAACCATCATCAATAAAGCAACAAAAAATCAACCACAGAAGCAACTATAGAGAGTATGGTAGGATAAATTGTTCCTAAAAATGATCTTAATAGAGTTTTGGTGGAGAAAAATTCAAAGTTAAGAATTCTAGTCATAATATCTTCAAACCTTGTGATCTAGAACAGAAGGCAACTTAAGTTTGAAGCCTCTTGTATGGCACGCATACGTGAGAAACTTGGACCAGATGGCCTTTAAGGTATATCTAAAGTCTCAGTTCTATAAATTTATAAATAGGTCTGTCCTAAATGATCACTGAAGCCCTTGGTATCAACTGTAGCAAATACTAATAGGATTCTGGGATGTAGAAATAGGAGCCTATTTTATAAAGCAACAGCTTTCACTATACTGGTATTGACTATATCCTTGAGAGTTCCATGACTCCACTAAGTAAAGTGAAACAGATAATTTTGAGTCTATCTGATGTTGAAGCATTGAAGGAAATACTCCTTGGGCTAAGGAGTTTTTGAGGGAAGGCTAAGGAGCTGAGGTTTAACCTGAAGAAGCAGAGTGTGGATCCCACTTCACAACGATAATCAGGTACTCACAGGAAATCATGCGGGTGCTGGTGAGCAGGTGTTTTTTGTGTTCGATGAGAACAAGCAGTAGAAAAGGATTTAGAGTAATGTGGGAGCAATTTTTTTTTTTGTTGGTGGTATTTTGTTTTGTTTTGGGGCTGCCCTGCATCCCTAAGTGTCTTTGAGATCATGAAATATGTTACCAGGGAATGTTGACCAATCTACTTATCTGAAAGTTTTAAGAAAAACTGTGGGGCGTTCTCTGCCAGATATAAGCGCCGTTCTAGATGACCTGCTGATATTTCCTAGTCTGTTAGCATAGAATATTGTGAAAATTCAGATAACATATGGAATCCAAAGTAGGGCCATCTTGAAAAATGGCCGAGATTTGTGGTAGACTAGCTGATGGTGGTGTGATCTCACTTGGTTTCTCCACATTTTTCAGGACACTGATTGTCTAATTCTAGTATCTGAGAAATGGTTTGCTCCCCTAAAGGTCAAAATGGAGTATATTTTTACATAACTTGAAAAAGCAGGGATTATAATGATAAAATATGTCTCAGTGAACAGTACAACGAGTTGCTTCTGCATTTTAATTCATATAACACATTAAGACATTTTTAAAGATCAAAGTATTATATCAGCCACCCTCTTCACATATTTGAGAAGAAGCTAGAGTGACATCACTGAATTTTTTTCCTATAAGTCCACACAGTTTGAAATGTTTTCTATTTTCACAATTATTATTTGGTCCAGTTATATGGTAAATTACTTTCTTAGCATAATACCCGTTATACAGTACATGCTCTGCCATTTACTTAATTAATGTGATCTTAAAAGGAAATCTCAGTGCTTGTATAAAAATGTCCATTACAATTGAATGCTTGGCTATGCTCCTCTGCCTTAAAGAACACAGAGAAATTATTTTAGAACCGGAGTCTAGATGTCTTGGGGAGGAACAGGTTCTGACCAAAATGATGGAAATATCTTTACAATTTGAGAGAACTGTTCATATGTGGTCCTTCCTGCTGTACCTGCAAATCTGGCTTTGCAAGTGGTTCCTCAAGAACTGGGTTCCCCAGTGACACCATCGAGAACGTCAAGGCGAAGATCCAGGACAAGGAGGGCATCCCCCCGACCAGCAGAGGTTGATCTTTGCTGGGAAACAGCTGGAGGATGGGCGCACCCTGTCCGACTACAACATCCAGAAGGAGTCCACTCTGTACCTGGTTCTGCGCTTGAGGGGTGGTGTCTTAAGTTCCCCCTTTTAAGCTGTTGACAAAATTCATTGCACTTTTCTTTCAATAAAGTTGCTGCATTCCAAAAAAAAAAAAAAATGAGTGTCATGGAGAGCTTGTTAGAAATGCAGAATCTCAGACCTTCTGAAAGGAATCTGCATTTAAAAGTGACACCCAGTTGCTTGGGATGCACATTTAAGTTTCAGGAACATCATGATAAGGAACTCTTGGGGGTAGGGGAAGGTTGGTTTTCAGTCCAAGAAGGGCTGTGTGGCAGAATGAGTCTCAGAGAATCTCTGAGAAGGAAGGTCTGTATTTTTCTACAGGAGGGAGAGATCCATAGTTTTCCTGCCATTGATGCTGGCAACCAGTGACCCCGAATCTCACTTGGGAGCTTCTCATGAACTTTGAACCTCTTTAACCAAGGCTGCTAGTGTTCACCCTTTGGGAATCAGTGCCCAAACTATGTATGGCGTATATCATAACATGTAGTATGTAATAGTTACATTTCCAGTTGCATCACATACTACCCTTTGGCTAACGTGCAGATCTGCCCACTCTCCATCACCCTCCATTCTTCAAAGACCACTCAAAATACTCTGTATTTCTCATCTATGTACCTTGTCCTTGTCTTCCCATTTTGGGGTTCCTTTCTCCTTCTCTATCTCTGTGGAAATCCTCTACAACTTTAAAAGCCAGACATTAAAGTATATTGCCACCATAAAACCTTCCCTAAGCAGAATCAGTGGCATCCCACCAGGCATTCCCGTAACACGTCGTTCTTTACATTTGCAAATTTTAAGAGCTCTGATGCTCCAGGCACAGATTCTTAAATATTAAACACAGATGTCATGTTTTCCCTTAGTTTATGCTCTGTAAATTTAATCGATGTTTATTAACTCAATAATTATGATTATTCTCTTCCAGAACAGGGTAGAGTAGATGATTAGACAAGGAATAGTAACATCCAACTCCTTCCGTAATTCTGTCGGTGAATAATAGTGCAGTTTGATTATATCTCACTGCCAAAACAATTGACTGATGACGGGGGTTGGGGGGAATCCAATGAGTTAGATATTAGAGGCTATACAGGAATGATCTGAACAAATTCAACTATTTATATCTGGATATGAATATTCCTAGCAGGTTTATGTAGGATCTAACATTTTAATCCAATGGTGAATTACCAGATTTTAGACTCAAAATGTTTTAATAATAATGACAAGTAATTTTTATTAAATGTTAACTATAACCTAAATGCTTAACAAGCTTCATGATTTAACTGCGCAAGGGAGAAACTATTATTATTTTCATTGTGCGGACAATAGTGTGAAGGTTTAGAGAGGTGAGGTGCCCAGGGTCACACATGAAAGCAAGTGGTTTAGTCAAGATAAAACCTAGACTTGTGTGATTCTCATGTCTAAATTTTAAACAGCAAAATCTCTTCATTGTATGTAGAAACTGAAACCAGAGGGCTTATATCTAAGGTTATATGTTGTGAGTGATGGGCTAAGGCTTAATTTATGTAACAAAACTGTAAGCCTGATGCTTTCTCCAGGAGGTTCTTCACAAGGGTTGAGCTAGACTGTTTGCATTAATATCTTTTAAAGATAATGAGTAAAGCTGACTTAAATGAGCTCCTTAAAATGGTGGCTACTCTATAAAATCCAATCAAACTATTATCAATTTCATAATGAAATTCCCATATCAAAAAGCTTAGATAAGCACCCCTTGCTAAAAGAGGAGAAAGCACTTGAAAACATGAACTAAGTTATAATGAAGGTCATTTCCTTAAAAGCTTTCAAACACGCACAACAAAACAAAATTTCTAAGTCATGATTCAAAAAAGGAAAGACATGGAGATAAAGTAAATGAGAGGGATGGCAAGTTGGGTCTTGTCTTCTCTAGACATTTTATGTTTTCATGTTGTTCTCATGTTTTAATTGCCCATAAGATTGTGAAAACATCTATGCCTATAAATATTTTATGTCTCCTGCTATCACATCATAATAAATCACTTGATAGTTGTGTCTTTGATAGGAGTGTTACCAATGTAATAAAAGCACACTTATGAATAACTTTTGGTTTGATGGAAAAGAGACACAGTATTTTTTACTATAAATTGCTACTGATACTGCAACATAATACAATGCCAGTGACGTAGAAAAAAAAAACCATACGAAATTCTATAGTAAGTACCACATTTAATTTACCAAGTGCTTGGTACATACTTCTTAATGCTAAAGTATTTAATTTTTACCTTCAAAGAATCAGAAATATTTTTCTACAAAAACTAATGAGTAAAGAATCTGAATATTTTAAAAAGGGTCATTTAAACACATAATAATTAAAACTGTAAAGCAGAGTTTCACAACTTACTATTGATGTTTTGGATGGATAATGTAATGTGAGGAGCTGTTTGTGAATTACAGGGTATTTAGCATCATTTCTGGTCGCTACTTGCTAGATTCAGTAGCACACAGAAAACACCTATCTCAGTTGTGACAATCAAAAATGTCTCCAGACATTGGGAACATTTCCTGGGGCACAAAATTCCCCCTGGTTGAGGTGTGCTTTAAAGTGATAGTCTACGAGATCAAATAATTGTACTTTATGTTCTCTGTCCAAAACTCTGTTAAATAATCTTCAAAGTGACTAGTTTTTGATATTCAAGTCTGCAGGTCAAGGGACCGAAGATTAAATGAGCTTCTCCAGAGTTTCCCACTGAATGAGCATTTGTTGTCTACGTTTAGGAAGACTGTTATTTGTCAATATGCATTAATTTAAATTTAGAATCCACTACACACACAGATTTTTCTTAAATCATAAATACCTTCACATGTACTTATTTCTCTTAATCTTTTTAATTAGGTCAATATGACTTTCCCTTTCTCATTTAAATTGATAGGCTATATAAAATATGCCTTAAAGATAAGCAGATTTGAATTAGTAAAAAAAAAATTACAATTTCTCTGAAAAACAAACACCTATTTTGGTGTTTCTCAAAAGCAGCATCTATGGACCACCTATTTCAGGATTTCCTGAGATGCCTGTTAATATTATGGATAATTGGTCCTTTCCTCAGATCTACTGAGTGACATTCTTGAAACTTGGCTTACTAAGACCCACACAGGTCTTAGTAAGACATAGGTCATAGACACAAGAAATGTGTCTATGGACATAGGCCATAGACACAAGAAAAGAAATGTATTTATTTTTATTTACTTTTATTTTTTTAAAATATTTATTTATTCATGAGAGAGAGAGAGAGAAAGAGGCAGGGGGAGAAGCAGGCTCTCCAAGTGCCTGACAAGGAGCCTGATTCAGGACTTGATCCCAAGACCCCAGGATCACTACCTAAGCTGAAGGCAGACACCCAGCCAACTGAGCCACCCAGGCACCCAAGCAATGTATTTCTGAAATTATTCATTCAATGAAAATTGTACTGCATCTACTTTTTTGGACTCAATCTGATTCTAACATATTTTAGCTACTTTATGCTAATTAATAATAAGCACTTGAGATGTTTCATCAGAATTTGCCAAATTTTAAGGGAGGTGTCCTTGAGAAAGTGAAGCCTGTGTCCACCCTGCTGGTTCAGACAGAAGAATTAACACTAGAGGTCACATCAACCCCAGGCATGGTTTGACCAGCCAAGGAACATAGAGGCCCAGGCTCAAGGAATGTTTGATTATCATTCAAAGGACCCTGCAGAACAAGTATTTAATCCACACTATCCTAGAATCATCAAATGTTCCTAATAAAATCTCCAACATAGGTGTGCCTGGGTGGCTCAGTCAGTAAAGAGTCTGACTCTTGGCCTCAGCTCAGGTCTCGATCTCAGGGTTGTGAGTTCAAGCCCCTTAAGAAAAAAATATTCCAATATAAAGAATAAAAATATGTTTCAGATTCCAAGTCTCTCAAGATGGAAAAGACCTCCAAGGGACCAGACAAGGTTGTACTAGAACACCCACTAGTGTGATGTCATGGGCCTCTAATCAATGCTGTATACCTTCGCAGAAGACCCCTACCCCCAAGTTTGCCCTTAATTTGTTAATTTGTTTATATATGTTTGTTCATTTGTTATTTTGTTTATATATATATTCATGTATGTTAATTTGTTCATATAATATAAATTTTTTTCTTTAAAAAAAAAAAAGCTATGACAAATGAAACCTTAATTTGAATTTATCTAAAAACCCTCACCATCAGGGATTGTAGGATTTTCAGCATTCGCTCTCTGCTTTCTGGCACCACACCAGTATAGAGCCTATCTTTGTTCACTGCAAAAGCTCAGCATCAGCTTTTATTGAGTTGTTGGGCACAGGGTAGATGGACTCTCATTTGGTTCACTTACATAAGGCTACTCTTGTCAGGTAACATTTGAACTAAAAGTCTACTGATCTACTTAAGCTCCCCAATGGACAATAGTGTAATTGCTTGTCTATGAAAATTTATGTAACTGACTTACATTAAACCCGTAATTACCTTTTATTTAAAAATACTCCTTTGAAAATTCAAAGAAACCAAGAATGCCAAGTCCCAGTATCTGTAGTTTCTCTTTCCATGTCACATTTCCAATTTTAAGTTATTTCAGATAATCATGTACCAAACTCGATTTTGCTAGCTATAATTTTAATGTTTATGTAAAATTTTTAAAAGACATATTTTAATGCGGGGGTGATTCCATTTATCTCTCTTAAGTAAAAGAGCAAGATGGTAATGACTGTCTCACACCCAAACCCAACAACTTCTAGGTGGCTCTGAGGAAGAGGAAGAGAGTGTGCTTTTCCACTTTTTCCTCTTTAATCCAAGTCTAGAAAAATCTACCCTCATGTACAATAATAATTCGTAAAAACCCAGATAGCTTACATAGTCTTTTTGCTAAGACTGGTGAAAATAATAAAAGGAAGAGAATAATTTTAATCCAGTAAGGGCAGGCACAAAACTGAAGTCAAGAATATGGACAGACTAAATAATATGTCGGCGTATACAGTGTTTCAATACTATTTCCCACCGGAGTCACCATACTCATTTTAGCCTTTGTTCTACGATTAAATGTATTAACTGAACATACTAAAAAAATGTTAAAAATTTTTTAAAAATGTCCATCATCAATTTTTTGTTCATGTTTACCCAGTTACTTCTTGGTTGTGTTAAACCTATCTTCAAGTAGTTTGTAAGGAAGAGTTAATGAGTATAGTATTCTCTAAGTTCTTATCATTTAAGACTGCTTTTCTATAGTCTAGAAAAAATATAGAAATTAATATTCTTGGAAGTTTGCCTTGATATAAAAATCCCTTTTCCTATTTTTCTTTGAATTACTTGAAAATGCTGCTCTTGAGAATTAAGGCAATATCTGAATATTTGTATCCATATAAATTTGATGTTTTTTTTTTTTTTTTTCCTGGATGATCTGGAGACTTTTATTTCTTTCTTCCTTTTTTTTTTTTTAATTGTTGAAGTCTAGAATGCTAGAATATGTTTTGGAGTTGATCAATTCATTGCAATTTTCCCAGGAATATACAGTGAGGTCTTTCAGTCTAGTAGGGTCCAGGTTTCTTTAATTCCCAGGGATGTTTTCTCAAATTGTAGTTATAAATAGCTGCTCCACTATTATATTTTTCTTATTCATCTCCTCCAGTTATATATATATTGGACTTCTTTTCTTATCTTCTGCTTCAGCTACTTTCTCTCCCTCTCTCTTTTCTTCTTTATTTCAACTTTATTTTATTGGTTATTTTCCTGACTACCCTTGATATCCTTCATTAGATTTTCATTTGGATATATCCTTCCTTATTTTTAAGATATTTTAAATACATTTCCTGAATTTAATCAACCTTCACTGTATTTCTTTTCCATTTCTAGTTTTAATTTCTGGATTTCTGATTCCACTTTTAAAAGTATCTCCAAATTCTTGTGTGGTTGCTCTACTTTTTTTTTTCTTTGAATACCTGTGTATCTCATGGCAGGGCTCCTAGTTCAAGGGCACCCTCTTCTAACAGTTTAGTGTTTGTTTCTTTTTTTCTTTTCACTTATGTTTCTGAGGAATTGTTTGTTCCCCTCTGAATTCCGCCATTCCCATTCTTCTGAGGGGCTCTACTCCTTTTCCTATTCATCTCCTGTTGTGTTAGAAGAAATACATTTTCAAGGCTGGTAGTTCTGCTCTGCTGACTCTTAAGCATCTTCCTTATAACTATGTTGCTGTGATTTACCCCGTTCCAGACCTGTGTTTACTATTTTGGCAACTAGTATTGGACTTTCTGGAGAGTGATCTTGTCTGTCCTGCTTCTGTTTCCGGTTGAGTTACTTAAGCGCTCCCCTGTTCTCCATACGCACCAGCTTGTCGCAATGGCAGAAACTCTGTTGGAATTTGGTACTTACTTCTGTCTAGGTCCCCTAATTTCTTTTCCCTTCTTTTCTTTTTCCTTTCTTTTTTAATTCTTTTTCTTCTTTTTTCTTTTTCTTCTCTTTTCTTCCCTTTTCTTCTCTTTGTTTTGTTCTCTTCTTTCACTCTGTCTCCCTCTGTTTTAAAAGAGGACTTACGGAGAGCCAGGCAGCTGCTCCTATCTTCCCAGGGAGCAGTGTTTCATGAGGAATTAGGATAATTCCCTAAGTCCAGGCACGGTGGCACATCTGGTGGTAAAAATGAGGGGTCCCTGACATGGGAAGAAACTTAAAAGCACCAATTTATTTATGCATGTTGGCCCTTTCCACCAGGATTCTATTTCCCGCACTTCTTTCTGATATCAACTAGGTGGGCCAGTCTTATTTCAGAAGGAAAACTACCCTTTTAACAAAGTCTTCCTGTCCCCTTCTTCTTTCTGCAGATCTGCATTTTTTTCCAGTTGTCCACTTAAACGTTTCCTATATCCCAAATCTACATCTATATACACGAAACTATATTAGTCTGTCTTCAACATCTTTATATTATAGCAAATAGTAACAGAAACTACAGCATCTATTTTCCTCTCTGAATCCTTTCCTTCTAAGACTACAGCTGTATATCATTTTGGCAGTGATGTTTAGGGGTTTAATCGGAACATAATTTCACATCCTCCGCAGTGAGGATAAGTGTGTATCTATTGTGTCTCATTATTTATGGGCTTCTCAGTTCTTACTGATGGGGGAAAAAGCTTAACAATATATTATGATGACTTGACTAGAGAAGAGACAGCTATTTTTTTCCCCAAAGTCATTGAAAATAGTTTGCTTCTTCTTGAATCAACGTTTGTGAAGTCATCTTAAATAATGTTATTTTATGCATGGCAACCTATTGAATCCTTCTTTTTCTGTCATTCAAGGAGTCAGAGATTCATGTAAGATTGTTCTTGTAATCATTAATATCAATGGAGTAATTTTTGAATGCTTATTTTCTTTTGAATGAGAAATAATGAAATGGTTTTATAAAGTAAGAAATAATTCCATATTTTTCATGATCCTACTTGAAGCACTTTACATCACAGATGCTGCTTTTTATGTTTATACATGTCAACTCTACACATAAATAAATACTAACCACTTCCCAAGAGATCAACCCTCATAACTAAATAACAAAGCAAAAGTCAAGAGAAAATGAAGGACAGTGTAACACGACAAAATAAAAAGTTGTGGAACAAGCGGGGCATAAAGTTCAGATAATCTTTTTGAATCAGATGGGACAGGATAAATTTAAAAATTGCTTATTCTGTTTTTCCTCAAAAAGAAAGACCTAAGCAAATTTAACTTGGCAAATCATTCTTAAGAAGCGTGATGATTCTGGGTCATGTCAAAAAGTCACATATTTATTCTCATTCTCTAATAATTATTAAGAATTGTAAATAAATATGAAATAACCATCTGCCCATAGTTTAGTTGCTATAAGATAATTCTTAAAATTAAGTAGAGAATATAAATAAATTATAGTGATTTACCAGCCACATATCCATGGAATAACCAGATAAAGTATCAACTCTAAAACAACTACTCAGGGGCGCCTGGATGGCTCAGTGTATTAAAGCCACTGCCTTCGGCTCCGGTCATGATCCCAGGGTCCTGGGATTGAGTCCCTCATCCGGCTCTCTGCTCAGTAGGGAGCCTGCTTCCCCCTTTCTCATTGCCTGCCTCTCTGCCTACTTGTGATCTCTGTCAAATAAATAAATAAATAAATCTTTAAAAAAACTAAATAAATAAAGCAACTACTCAAAGCTTAGACATTCAGAAATTAGTGGTCTTCTTTGGTTGTTGTTCAATGAAACCATTGAGAACTGCTATTGCTTACAGTTCCATGAGAGGATATTCTGTGTCCCTAAGTCATGTTTTTAAAAGGGGCAGTAACATACAATTAAGTATAAGCAGGTAAATCAAGGGAATGAATGAAAAAGACTTCAGAGGTTACTCATTTTACCATTTTTGCCATCCATTAAGGGACAGAGTTCTCTCTTCTCATGTTTCTCTTTCTTATCCTATGTTTTATAATTATTAAAACATTTTTAATTTGTTAATATAATATGAATTTTTTTCTTTTGTAAAAAAAAAATCTATGATAAATGAAACCTTAATTTGAATTTTCCACTTGAAAAATCTTTCTTTTAGAGGAGCAGAATGTTATAATATAGCCCTGAGTAAAATTAAAATTGTTCCACTACATGTACACTGTTCTATAAGCAAGGAAAAAGAATAATAACAATTATTCATTTATATTTTTCAGTTGGACAAATCAGCTCTAGGCAACAAATAAATGTTGGCTCTATAGAAAGTCATAATCGAAATGATCTATAACAGTTCTGCCAGTGTGCACGTCAACATACTTTCTGTGTTCATGAGAGCTTCCACAATTTAATAAGAACCCAAATTAAAGTTCCCAAACAAAACATTCCCAGAATAAACAGTAACTTGATTTTGCCAAATAATTTTGACTCTGGTTTTGAATTAACTTGAGTTAATGCTAAAAGGGATATGAATCATCTAAGACAGAGGTTGTCACTCTTTTTCTGTAAGTGGCCAGACGGTAAATATTTTAGGCTTCACAGGGTACACACTGTGTCTCTAGGAAGATGTAGCAAACGGAGCAGCCGTCCGTAATCTAAGTGATAGTGGGGACAATGACACTTGACTTTCATATAATTTTCACAAGCCACAAAATATTATTCTTCCTTTAATTTTTTTCAATCCTATAAAAATGTAAAAACAATTCTTAAATCATCAGCAACAACAACGAAAAAAGAGGCAGTGGGCCAGATTTGGCCTAAGGACTGGAGTTTGTTGACCCTTATCTAGGAAGTTACGTTAATTATCTTATGAGCATATGATAAATATTATGTGGATGATTATGATGAGAAAGAAAATGGTAAACTGATGGTGACAACTAAGAAAGCAATGGGTATGAACACTAGAACAGATCCAATGTATTCGCCATTTATAACACAAAGGTCAAACTTCCTGAGGTCACACTATGATCCCGTTGATAGAAATTTCTTATTTTTTTATTATGGCATTTTAATTCTCCACAGTGGTCTACACTCTTATTTTCATATCAAATATAAATGGATGTCATCATTCATAATCATCATCATCGACTGGTCAAGATTTTGCAACAGTAAGTATTCTACATTTGTCATATTTGTTCCACAGGTTTTCAGTTACATTGTTTCCATTTGATGAATTCTTTTCCACTGAAAGTCGAATACAGTTTGCTAGTGAACATAATTAATTTAATTTTCTAGGCTACCATTATCTCTAATATGCATACTGTAAGGCAAAACTGTTGGTATCTACCTGTGATCGTATCTGAAATTCTCCCAAGTAATAATAACCTTCCCCACCTTAATTCAAAAGCAACTGAACTAAAAACTAAGTGAGAATTTGGCATTGCTTGTTTAGCTATACCATTCTTCAGCTGCTGTATTCTATTGGTAGCTGATTCGAGCTGCAAAAGTCACTGGCAAGGGAGTGGTCTTGATCATGGGATGAATATTTAGGTCATTTTGCACTATCGCCATACTGGTTTTGAGACTATGAAGAAAGATACAGAATTTTCTGTCCCTCCCTACTCCCCACCCAGGGACTGGGGAAGCTGGACTTCAGCTCACGTGAAACTCGAAGCAATGTCTGTAGTTGGCATAAAATGGAGCTGATCTGGCTGCCTAAGGCAAAACAGTCCTCCCAAACCAACTGCTCCGATGTCGGAGTCTCGAACCACCCCGTTCAGCTTCACGCTGGCCCTTTCTAACAGAGGGAAGCATTAATGGACATGCATTAAACACCAACGCCCCTAAAAAAACGGTTTGGGGTGTGGAGGGGAGAAATGGGAGGAAGTCCAGATGATATTTAGAAGAATATATGTGCCCTCAAGACCCTTCGTCTCATCCATGTACTCATTCGTGTTATTCGTCCTGAGCTGTTACCTGCTGGGCAGTGAGGAACAGATGGTCTAGGACCAAGAAGTCTACTTTGACCACTAACAATCTCAGCTCCATCTGTAGGAAACTCCACCCATTAGACCAGAAGATTTTCACTTTTCACTTCACTACAGGATGAGCTGGGAGGCCTTTTCAAACTGTGCTCTCATAGCATCGTAAGATAAAATGCATAGTGAGGGGCGCCTGGGTGGCTCAGTGGGTTAAGCCTCTGCCTTCGGCTCAGGTCCTGATCTCAGGGTTCTGGGATCGAGCCCCGCATCAGGCTCTCTGCTCAGCGGGGAGCCTGCTTCCCCTCCTCTCTCTGCCTGCTGCTCTGCCTACTTGTGATCTCTCTCCCTCTGTCAAACAAATAAATAAAATCTTTTAAAAAAAATGCATAGTGAGCTCTGATGCTAACTGGAGGTTCCTGCGTCCTCAGGTGTGCTGGTAAACAAGAATTTCTTGCAAGAGCTTATCATCCAGTGATCCCAGGTAGACTCACAAAGTGGCCACTAAAACTTGTCTGTTACCAACGAAAGGGAAGAGACTGTAGTGAAGAATTACAATATCCTAGAAATATTCTCTTGAATTGATATTTAAGATGATGAGTGACATATTCCAAATGTCAAAATGTATTGGACAACTGCATTCATGCTTTCAATTTAAACCTTATGTGCCAGAGAATCTACTAGGCATTTTGAAATAGATTATCTCTAATCTTCCCCAAATACAGAAATATAACATATATACTCAATGCTTAAGAATACTTGACAGGAAGCAGCATGTGATTGAAAATATTTTAGTAAATCATACTTAGACTGTGAGGATTTTTTTCAAGTGTAATTGTGAGTGAGGGGTATAATAAAATCGTTATAATATGGAGTTGGTGTTTTAAAAAAACAGTTTTTAGATGTGATCTTAGAATTCCATATACATTTTTAGATATATACATTTAGTTGAATATGATTATGGAAAGAAGAAGACTTTAAAATCAAGTTTCAATAGGATCATTTTTTTCTCTTACTCTATTATTAGTGATAAAGACTTAGAAAATACAGGATTCCTCCATTTTGTTTCAATAGCGGACTGTGCACACAAATTACCAGCAAATTTATCCACAAATTTATCCCACCGTGCACGAGTGAAATGACCTTACAACGGATGCGATTCTGCACATTTGTCTATGCTGGACCTCACTCCTGAATGTCACTACTCCAACCTGCTATTTACTCTACATGGCAGTTATGAGAGATGATTCATCTCCCTTGTATGAACACATTTTTTATTTTAGCCATCAATAACCATGACAATAATAATACACTGTAAGACTGATAATGATGAAGTTGTTGTTGCTTTTTTTTCCCCAACCAGCTTGGTGTAATTGATAGTAAAAATTAAAAAAAAAAAATCAATAAAACTGTGAACTCTTGCCTTGGCTAAGCAATTGATGACATAGAGATGTTTAGAGTAATTTGGTTAAAATATAGACAGCTAAACTAATTATGAATGATTCTTCATAGACCAGACTTACCAAAAAAGTTATTCATTGTGTGTACATATACACACATGCACCCACACACATATCTTATATTTATGGATTTCTCCAGCTATATACAGAAACATAATAAAACTTAATGGAAGGGAAAAAAATGAAAGGAAGTATAATGACTCACATGGGTCAAAATCTTGGGTAAAGAAGGTAGGAAAATGCGAGAAGAGGTAATCATCAACCAAACAATGGACAATCATGGGCTAGTAAATCCTAAGAAATAAAAGCTAATTGGTTAAATTTGCCATCTCCTACTTATCATTGAACTTCTTGGTAGTGACTAGGAAGTCCCATTTCCTTCCTTGAAGGTATAAAATGACTTTTGGAATTGGACTGATTAAAATTTTTAGGTCACACGTCGCACTGTCATAACCTTAATGGATCCAACTTAGGAGAAATTAAATTACAAATAATATATACTTAAAAGGTATAAAATTAATTCTGTGTTAACAGTAGGAAAGTATCCAATTGTGGTCTATTAAATTCAACATAGATATACCTAAGTGACTAGATTAGTACAAATAAAGGGAATTAGGGACAATATTTAGAAATTTTATTAGCAATTTAAATACAATAGAATGGTGAGTGAAAAGTGTCATGTGTTAAGAGGAACAAGTGTGGCATATTTAATTGCTAAATTACCTTTAGTCTTAGTTTTGGGATACTTTTTTGATCCTGGAATTAATTACAATAGGTTTTTAAAAATCTATAGATGGAGATTTTATTGTTGTTGGAGGAAGGGGAGATCTGTTGGTGACTTTTGGTTTTACTGGGTTATGGTCAGAAAATATTATCTGTAAATCTCTACATTTTGAAATTTGTAAAAGTTTGTTTGGATCAATTCGTGAGTAGTTTTCACATTTTTTTTTTTATGGACTAAGAAAACAAAAAACCAAAACAGCATATAGATTCTCTGTAGTCAGCAAGATGTGTTTTAAGAGTCTTTAAGACCATACAGACTCTAGAGCCAGACCAGCTGGGTTAAATCCTGCTTTAAAAATCTTCTCCGGGGGGTGCCTGGGTGGCTCAGTCCCTAAGGATCAACCTATGGCTCAGATCATGATACCAGGGCTCCTCGATCAGTGGGAAGCCTGCTTCTCCCTCTCCCACTCCCCCTGCTTGTGTTCCCTCTCTCGCTGTGTCTCTGTCAAATAAATAAATAAATAAAATCTTTTAAGAAAATAAAAATAAACAATAAACGGAACTCCTCTCTGCCAGGGAGCCCAAGCAAGCTACCCGTTGGTGCCTCAGTTTTCCTTATCTATAAAAGGTTGTTAGGAGAAGTACATGAATTAATACGTCCAACTCTGGAACAGTACCTGGCACATAGAAGCATGAGTCATGGTTTATTAAATACCTAGCAGTTTAGCCTTCTGCTATCTATTCACATGCATATACACGTAAGTATCTGCTGATTGTATTTTTCAGATTCCTGTTTGTTTGTTTGTTTTCACTCTAATTATAATGCTTTCAGAATTTTGCAAATCAATTCTCCATTATCATTTGGTTTTACCCAACTGTATTTCTATGAGTTTTTGGATTATGTAGTCACAGCTACCTTTCAGGGTACAAAAAAGTTTATAATTCTTCATTTGCCTATGAACACCAAGTTTCCTATTTCCTTCTACAATACTTCTGTTCTGCTTAAGGAGGAGAGCCTGAAATCCCACTTTAGATGTATCAGTAAGGCAACCCCAACTTTTGTTTCTAGTCTACGTTTATCAGGCACATCTTATTTATGATTATATTTCCAAATATTTAAAAAGATATATTTTAGATGTCTTCTTTATAAGCAGTTGGATTTTGACTTTCAGCCCAGCCTGAAAGTCTTTGGCTCTCCTCTACTGGAACGGTGACACTCGCAGCTACTGTTACACGAATGACTTAATTCCATTCCTTCCTTGAACGAACTATTAACTGATATTATACATGGCTTAGTTTTCTTTTTCTTTCCTCATTTTCCTCATTCTTACATCTGCCGGCTTAATCAACTTTCTTCTAAGTCGTTTCGTATTCTTCATTCACCTCCCCCAAGAAATGAGGATTCTGCCAGGCGACTCTCGAGGCGGTGGACTTTAAGTGGTTAAACTGTATTTCAGATATTTAAGAGCTGCTGGTTGAAGATTTTTACATCAGAGAACGAAAACAAAAAGAAACATTTAAAAATTTTTTGCACGTTAGGAGTGTCATTTTTAACAATGGAAAAAATTGTTATTCTTTTTTTTTGATGTTTTTTCCTAAAAATAGAAATTCGGTTGAAAACACAGTTGGTTTGGTGGGCGGGGGAAGGCCCCTTCAGGGGCGCCTGGGTGGCTCAGTGGGTTAAAGCCTCTGCCTTCAGCTCAGGTCATGATCCCAGGGTCCTGGGATCGAGCCCTGCATCGGGCTCTCTGCTCAGCAGGGAGCCTGCTTCCTCCTCTCTCTCTCTGCCTGCCTCTCTGCCTACTTGTAATCTCTGTCAAATAAAATAAATAAAATCTTTAAAAAAAAAAAAAAAGAAGTGGAGTTTCAGGAGTGGTGAATATTTTTTTAAAACCACTAAAATCCAGAGGAAACAGAACCACGTGTCCGTAAACGCACTCTCTCTGAAATCACAGCTAGGTGCTGGCTTCTACTCACCTTCTCAGACCAACGACATCCGAGGACAGAAGTCTCGCGGTGGAATATTTACAAGGCTGCACTTAGCTCAAAGTTGGGCCTACAAAAATTGCTGTGGCTCTTTTACTCTATACTGTTTTACAGAGCGCAATTATCCAGTACAGATAACATTTCAGCACAGCTTCAAAAGCTAATTACTACAGGCCCTTTGGAAAACCTCCCCCATTTTGGTTCTTCCAATCATTCTGTGTCTGTGGCTCTGCTCAAAGTTCCCAGGCTGAGGAAATGGAAACCGTTCCAGAAATTCATAAACAACTCTGATCCGCATTCCCTCCTCACGTTATCCGTAGACTGTGTGATTGTCAAATGAAATACATTTAAAAAGTTAAGTCCATTAGTGGTTAGAGATCCTCGTTAAGCAAGGGAGTCTCCTCCGGCCCTCCCTCAAAAGATGTACAAAATCTTTAAAATGTCCTCCTATGGGTGGGCCTTCTGTTCTTTCTCCACTCTGTGTCCCCACAGGAGCTCATTGGGAGGTAAATGAATGCAAAAGATTCTCACTAGGCATTTTTATTCAAGTCCATCTCTCCACATTCTGGAGAACACTCGAGAAGTAAGCTGGGGAGCGGTAGTAAAAACAGTAGCAAGCTGTCAGCGGGGCAGTTTGTCATTGTTCCACAGACAAAAGGCAGACTGTCACAATAAACAGCATTTATTCCTTTCATATTTGCGGCTGAGGGCTGGAGAAGGGGCGGTGTCACTGGTCGTAATTGTAGAACACATAAATAATAATGGTAGCTTGCAAATCATAGATCAAAGGAAACAGAGGGAGTTGGCAGGGACGAAGGCAGGAAAACAGATATTCCAGCCCAAGCTCATTTACTACCCTTCTAAAAAAATATGTTCTTCCCACCCGTAGAAGTGGAGTGATTCTGTTTGCCTCTGCAGCTGCAGGTGAGTTAGATGAAACTTCCAAACCCTAGGTCGTGTGAATTCTTTTAGGTACATCCGTGCGTGGCGATGATTTTTCATTCGAGGGGTGATAAATTCACAGTCATTACTTTTACTAACGAGCTGTAAGTGGTAACCTTTTTGCTTACTCTGAAAGTTCCTGTGCCGAACATACCGGCTTGTGAAAGCCTAGAGCGAGGCACTCCCGGGGTCTCTCAGATCATACTTCTCAGAGAGAAAGCCGGATCTTCGGATCTGGGAATTCCTAGCTGATGGGACACCTGGCCGAACCGACCTCATCAGAGGTAAGACACCTAGCACCCTGAAGACTGCAGCCTTGAATCACACCTTCTCTATTGGACTCCCCTAAACATGAAAAATATGACAGAGTGCAAGGCTAAAATTGAGCCCGTGTCTGACAGAGAGACCGTTGGGTAACCTTCTCCTTCCCTTCAACCTATGGAAACTCAATGGGCGAATTCCCGTAGGATGATGGAGGCTGAGAAACTCTCCCCATGTTATTACAATGTTGAAAGGTTTCTCATTTATTGCTGGTGAAAAGTGTCTATTGTGGCTTCTAATAAAAACCTGTGAAACCGCACGGGTGTAAAGCAATTTTTTTTTCCCAACTTTTCAAGAAACCGGTGGCAACGCTACGTTCACTGTTTTAGCTTTGGGTGTGAAGTATTTCACCCTATTTGTGATGGCAGGTTTACATCTGGGCTGCGACCTATGCTTACAACAACATAATTGGAACTAGACTTCACCCATGGACAGGCTTTTTCTTAGTGGCTGGCGGGCCAGGGCTCGGAACACAGAACGTGATAAGCTACATGTGAATTACATATCAGGAGAGGACCGTGAGCGTGTCCACGTGGGTGGTGTGATGGTCAGTTCGCGCTTTTCGAAAGAAGGTAGGCTTTCTTTAACAGAGCAAGGGGACGATACCCAGAGCAGAGAGAGAGATTGAGAGAGAGAGAGGGCAGTGGGGATCATAACTGCGGGAGGCCCTTGACAGGGACAAGAACGTGGAGTTCACTGGGAAGACATGTTGGCCATCAGCCTTTGAATCGTCAGGTTGCAAACTTTGCTGCTGGTTAGCCCCAACATTTGCTTTCGGACAGAAGTTTTGACAGTTGCCTTGCTCACAGCAAACTGCCACTGTGGTTCGTTCCGCTCCAGTGCCACTCGACTGTCACAGGCTGTCATGAGGCAAGAAAGCGTCAACCTAACCCCGTCCGACAGGGTTTCATCATTCCTATTACCCTGTTGCCGGCGCGGGCCACCTTGACGCACACAGCGTGCAATCCTACCCCTCCCCAGGCACTGGCTTCACAGGTGTCCACTGGGTTTTTAGCACCAGAGTGGCAAACCACGTTATTTGGATAAAATAAAAATCAGAGAAATTAATTTTTTTTTTTTTTTTTTTTTGCTAAAGCAATAGGCTGAGATGGATCCATGAGGAACCAAGCCAAGACAGAAAAAGGAGGCTGCTTGTCTCCTTACTTATGCTGCGGAGGAGGAGAGCAGGGACACCTCTATTCCATGAGGACCACGCCGCAGAAGAAAAGTGGTGACTTCTTGATTACAGAGAGCGTTTGGGAAAAGACATTAGCAGTTTTGCCCCGACTTACCCTTTGTCTGGGCTAGCCTCACCTCCGCAGATTTGCTTTTCTGATCCGTGAGATCAGGAGAGGCCCACGCTCTGGTCAGGGACCGACTCCTCGGGCACCGAGGCGCTCACGGAGGAGCAGTGAGATATGGGGCATGTCATCACCTATTTCCCAGGAAAGGTCTCTCCACTGTCGCTGATGAGGTGACAGATACCGGAGATTACAGCTGCTCTGTTTTTTGCTCATTAAGAGACTGAGATCAGGAGCAGTATTCTCCCTCCACAGGAAGAGGAATCCAAACAGCCTTGCCTTTACTAGTGGACTAGTATTGAACTCATCAAGATCCAAAAAACCTTGTTTGCTATTTACCCTTACAAGGATCCACAAAAATGAGGAGGGCAGAGAGAACTTATCACTATGGGGTCAAGTGACAGAATTCACCCAATGATGTCACTTGGCCATGTGTTCATGGATCTGTTTTGGACCACCTGTTTTGCTCAATTTTGGCCAATAAGCTGATTTAAGATAATAACTATAACTAACTGGTCTGATTTCTGAATGGCCACTTCAGCTTCTTAAGTTCAGATTTAAACCAGCTAACACAGGGGCTACTCGATTTTTTTTTTTTTAATGGGCTGACTCAGGCTTCTTAGCATTCAAGGGTATAATGGATTTATGACTAGAATAATCTGAGTTCTTTCCCTATAATCGTGCTATATTGGAAAATATTTTTTCATTTATATTTTTTTGAGTAAAAAAAGAGTAAGACTATAAAAAGGGAAACCGTTTTCATGAAATGAATACCTTCCCACGTTTAAAATGAACACAATTAAAAAAATGAACTGAATACTCTGCAAATAACTGAACTGTGAAAACTAGGTATAAGATTAGGAGGCATTTTTTCCCCTTTTAATTGGTATCAGCATAAAAAGCATTAAAAAAACAACTGGTGTCTGAGATGTGCGGATGACCAAGGACATCATTGCTCTACTTTACTGGCATCTTAGTGAGAGAATTGTCCAAGCAACTGTCCCTGAGCTGCACTTGAAAAGGGAAGCAGGAGAAACTGGGAAGTGCTCACTGGCAACCAAGAGATACCCTGGCTTGCATTGGAGAGCTGACTGTCTAAATCTAACAAAGTCCATGACCTTGATAATGTCTTTGGAAAGGCAACAACAATCAACATTAGAGAATAGCCTGTTGGCCCATATAATTAGTATTTTAGCTTTCTGGGGGCTGTAGGCTAGATTAATTAAGGATCCTGACTAATAATGGAATACAAATGTCAGGCATGAATCGCTATGGGACCAGTAGAAACCCCCTGGGACACCTGGGTGGCTCCAGGCAGTTCGGTGTGAATTTAAGCCCAGTGTGGAGCCTACTCAAACCAACCAACCAACCTGCCAACACAACAAACAAACAAACAACAACAAAAACCAGGGATGCCTGGGTGGTTCGGTCGGTTAATCGTCCACCTTCGGCTCAGGTCATGATCCCAGGGTCCTGGGGAGTCTCACATCAGGCTCCTTGCTCAGCAGGGGGTCTGCTTCTCCCTCTGCCTGCCGCTCTGCCTACCTGTGCTCGCTCACTCTCTGACAAATAAATACATAAAATTAAAAAAAAAAACAGAAAAATAACAGAACACAACTCCTTAAAATTGTCTAGTTCTTAACTATAAATCATGACTCTGGTCCTGCTTGCTGGCCATCCATGGCCCTCCAGGGTTTGATGCTGCCTACCTTCCCAGCTTTGCTCTGACCACCTCCCAGCCACAATCCTCATGTTTCACCAGACTGGCTTAGTCCTTACGTATTAATGAAGCTTGGTGAATTCACGTGGTTACTCTTTTGTTAATGCTGTTTTCTCTTGGAATGTCCTTCTCTCTTCACCCTTTGAAACGGTACCCATCTCCTGAAGGCAGCTTTCACAATCTTTTTAATCCACAAAAATTTTTCTCATTTCTCCACGCAAATATTTTTCTCCCTACTGATCTTTTAAAGCATGTTATCAGCACTTCAACAAAAACAGTTCCCTTTGCATCAATCTTTATCTATTGTATTATAAGCAACTTGAGAAAGATTGTGTGATTTTATATGTATGTGTGTGTAATAATATATATGTAATATATAATATATATGATAATTATATATGCACACACACATATGCAAATCACGAGAAATATACAACACAATCCGGTGAGTAAATAGGCATTTAATGAATGATCAATTATTATCATCTCTTCCTTTTGGTTAAAACTAGCACAGATAACTTAAATGTTGCTTTTGTCAAATATGCTGTTGGGATTGTTGGTCTTGTTACTAGACTGAAGATTTGTGATTAATAAACTGATTTATACCTTGAAAAGTAGCTTAATATCTGCCAATGTAACTACATCTGTAAAGAGTGTTTCACAAGGAACAGACTTGGTCAGTTTTATGTGGTCGCTTCCCTCCCCACATTGTTTCGCTACATGAACAAATCAAGCCTCATTAAACCCCCACATCCCATTAACTGAAGAACCTTCCCCCACATCATCCCCTGACTGAGGAATCCCGGGCATCATTTTGATGAGCACGTACTTAACAGAGGGTCTCTTCCGTACCTAGTACTGTGTGTTGGGATGATTTCCCAAGGAGTCTCAAAGCCCCTCTACCATCTGCTTGTGCAAAGTCAAAAACAAACAAAACCACAGGCAAATAAAAAATCAGCTCCTCCAACATTTCTTTTGGGACCTAAAGTTTTGTCATACGCCACTAACACGGTCCGCGGTGTCCTCTCCGCAGAGCCTCTTTGCTGCCGAGGGTCGTGGACGTCGGTGTGAGCGATCCACCGGGTGCCTCAATATGAGAACAACGTTGCATGCCCAAGCACCCACTTGAACAAATGGTTTTATATCCTGAACGCAGGATAAATCCATCTTTTTTTTTTTTTTCATTTTTGTAAAACAACTGTGGGTATTATCCAAAAATAGCTGACTGTTAACTAGACAACTAGCCAGATCTATAATGCCCCACGCGGACGCGGGCGGCTGCGTCTCCATCTGCAGCGCCGGCTGCCTGCCTGTTTTGAATTACCGAGAGCTGGGAGGGAAATCCAAGAGATAAGGTGTCGTGGCATACGTTGTCTCTGCGCTCGCTTTCATGGGGGAGATATTTTTCTCTTTTATGCTTTGACCGTGGCTGACGATAGAGGATTCCAACCAGCCTCTTCTCTTTCCATGTGTTCGTGCGTGAAGAACACCTGACCTAGAGTTCCCTGAACATCGGGGCAAATCCGATTACCTTCACGTGTCCTAATGCTATTTTTGTACACAAATATTTTCGTTCCCTCCTGTCCTTTGTGTCTTATTTATTTATTTATTTATTTACTTATTTTTACACTTGAAAACCTGGGGATTTTTATTTCCTTTAGACAAACAGTATCCCACTTATTAAGCAGAGAAATGCCTCTGCAAGATGAATCGTGATCCCATACTTCCACATCAGATGTTAGCTTTCAGCCATGAACTCTAAATCTCTATCATGTGAGTGGCAGCAGGTAAAGGTTTTAAACTCTTTCCAGCTGATGGAATAAGTCTTGTCAGTTATTAAACTGCCACTGAGCTATTTTTAGGGTCTTATTTTTTTTAGTACTTTTTTTTTTCTTGGTTATATTGTATGCCATGATTTGAAAGATAGGATTTCTTTTTTCTGTCTTAGAAGCAGGGATAGAAATTTCTAGCAATGGCTGACCTTAGTTTTTCATAATTTTGCTTTCTATTCCATGCTGGCTATGCAGCAGGGGTTTGAGAAAAGAAGTGTTGGGGTATGTTGTCATAACTCTCATAGCAAAATCTAAAACGATACCATTATAACGCGAGATAGTACGGATTCCTTTTCTTAGTTTGGTCTTGATTGGTACATATATCACACTTCCAATCCAAATGCAGTGACAAGGAACCTCGACAACTCACACAATGAGTGACCTTGTCGGAAATGAGGACTCACGTCCTTTTCCGCTGAGCTACTATAGTGGAAGGAATCAAAGGTGGGTACAGTCTGAGGTCGTCGGTATCAGAAGTAACTGCCTATACAGGACAATGATTAGGAATGGGAATCCCAGTAGCTGCTTTTTAGTCAAAGACCTTAGAAACAGCAACTCGAGGGAAGAAAATTGAAACAAAAAGCAGGCAAGTCGTGTTAGGAAATACGATAGGGATCAAGCAGTACAAAAAACATGGAACTATACCAGGTGGGAAGGGGTGGGTTCAGACACAGGCAAAAACCCTCTGATCCTGCCTCTGTGTCTTCTTTTTTATCTGCACTTAATGGAGAGGGTAGTATTTGTTTTAGCCCCAAATAATCAAACCCCCCACCCCTACTCCAATGCACAAACAAGGGGTGATGACTAGTTCATCGAAATGAACCACAAGTAAATGTGGGTGAAAGTAAGGAATTCTCTTGCTCTGTGGCTAGAATCATGGGGTCTTTTCGTTGAACTGACTATTGGTTCTTTACGCAATGAAACTGGTGCCCATGCCTGCTAATTTTCCACTTCTGCTGTTGCACTTCTGAAAATGTGTAAGGGTTCTGGAGCAGAAAGAGGGTATGTAGCAACATGCGAGGAGAAAAGTTCCTAGAATGGTCACTGGAAGGAATGTCTTAGATTGCTGTCTAGTCTTGGATTGCTGAGCTGACTGGGCAAATGAGCTTGGTTTTTTGTTTTTATTTTTGTTTTCTTTAGAAAACCTTAGTAATGGCTAAATTTAGTTTAAAAACAAACAAACAAACAAACAAACAAAAAACAAGCCCAACATTCTAACTTCACCAGGAGACAATATGGTTCACTAGAAATAATTCTGGTTTTCAAATCATAGTCTTGGCTTAAAAGACTGGATCCATTGCTTACTTAATGAGGAACCCTATGAACTTGTGTCTTGGTCTCTAAATAAATGCTAATGCTGCAATGTTATTGTAAACATTAATGAGACAATGATGCAGAGTCCTTAAAGTTGAGCCTCTTACAAAATAAGTACTAAGAATTTATCCTAATAAACATAAAGTTATAGGAAACAATTGTGATCATCCTACTAAGTGGTATGGCCAACAGAAACATACATTTGGTGCCTGTTTGAATAAGCTTGAAGGCCCAAATGACAACCAACTAGTGAGATGATTATATTCATAAATTATTACATCCTAAAATATCTTACAATAATTACATCTATGTAGAAATAGATACAGCCTACGTCAAGGACATGACAGTATAAAAATTAAAACACGGTAATTGAATACCTTTTTCTTAAAAATACATAGGTATTCTTCATTTACTTTTGTTGCAAGTTAATGGCATAATTTTCCAGTATCGTCACCTAAAAGTAACTCTCAGGATGGCTGTTATGCTTTTTAAAAGCCACACATTATATGATTTGCCCAAAACTGACCCAAGTAACCTTGGAGAAGGGCTGAAAGGAAGCGGTGGTCTCCCATTTCAAGATTATAAAGTAAAATCCTTTTGAGATGGATCTCCAGAAAAGGATCAATTGAAGTCATTGAGTAGAAAAGTCAATCTTGCCTAATTCCGTTAAAACAAAAACAAACAAATGAACATATAAAGAATGAGTTTTATTTAACCACTGTGATAGACCTATGGACCTACTAGTGTAGTACTGGTACTACTACTACTTCAGTGCTGAATATAAAACATTTTCTGGCTTTTCCCACTTCTTTCATCATTTAAGATACATACTAGGCACCTAATAAGACAAGGTCCATCCTCGCCTGAAGAACTCATAATTCTATTCCTTTTCTTAGGGTTCTTCTACCCCAGCATGTCAAAAGTGTGCTCTCAAGCCACTTTCCATTACCTAAGGGCCTGTCTGTCGACCAGTAGGTATCTTGCCCACATTTCATGCTGGACATTTTCTTGTCGCATATCTATTACAACATTCCTTTCTTGCGTCTCATTTCCCTCTCTGCTTTTTGTCATGGACTAAAGCAAATATAGATAAACAATCTACTAATTTATAAAATGGATAGAGTAAGGGATTAATAACTGATGACTGGACTCGCCATCATTGCTTTGGAAGAGATTTTATTTTAATAAAAGACCGAGACACAAACACGAATCCAGAGGAGTAAATATTAATGGTCCTGTGATAAGATATTAAGGGATATATTTTGGGCAGGTAGGTGTTTCCAGAACCCTTCAAAAATACTTTATATTTGATCTGTATATTAAGGTATCTAAGGTTACTGCACTTACAGAAAGAGATCGAATGTCATGATAAAATGTGCTAAATTAAAGGAAAACCTGAGACAAAATTAACGGTCTCAGGCTGAAAATATAACATCCGTCTTGCGATACTCACAAAAGAAGTCGAACTTGTTAACCCCTCAACTATTATAAAAGTATACAATATTAGCAATAGGAGCACAAAATATAATAACTTTAAAAGGAAGTCGTCTTTTGAAACACTGCTCTACAGATGAAAAGCAAGTAGACTTTCTCTTTATTACAGTTACATACTGACCCTCAAACATTTTTTCTTTTGAATGGGTAGAAATGAATTTTCTTTTTTAAAAAAGCAGTGTTTCAAACAATGTGTTTTCTTGTGATAAGAGATCTGTTTTAATGTCTTTACAAAAGAGGACCTTCAAAATGGTATGTTAAGAGGGAAAGCCTTAGGATTACAAATCACACTGACTTTAAAAGGACCCAAAATTCTATAAAATTGCTCCACCCCTTGTCAAGTTCTTTCAGAGAAATGCATTTTTTCTTTCATGGAAGATTTATGTTAGACTTATTTGTTAGTTAACACTGCTTTGTAAAGGGAAAAACAAAACAAAACAAAAAACAAGAACAAAAACAAAAAGGCCCCCTCTCAAAATTTCTCAACACTTAGGTGCACCATGTGTTTTCTAATCATAGGGAAACGTCAAATTAATGTATCATCTTCCTAGGAATCATGTCTGTAAAAATATTGTGTGGAGAGTAACAAATGACAAAGCTAATTTTACTGTCTTGTCTTGCTATATTCCATCCCTCCCTGAAATGAATGCTTTTTTTAGCTTCTTAATTTAACCACATTGCAACAGATAGTCTCTAACATAGAATTTAATATATTCAATATATATTTTATTTTCCAAAATTATTTGGAAAATAATTTAGAATTCTTCTACAAAGTTCTAGATTTTGAACTACAGTGTAATAATTTATGCCTGGTCTACGCAGTGACACCTGGCCCTTGGCCTCTTGTCTAACAATGCACTAGACAAGAATTACTACTTCATAATTCACACCCTGTCATGTCTTATTGCTTAATTAAAGCACAACCTTCCTCTACATGACAAGCAATTGGACTGTTAACGTTATAGATGATTATCCAACCCAGCATATTTTATTTTTACAACTTACTCTTTTTATGTACACACGATGCTCATTTCAGGTACACTTACTTCTGAAAATATGAAAAAATCTGTTTCTTTACTAACTTTCTGGCTACCATACAAATTACCACTTGCAAAAACATGGGCAAAATATTGTATGTTAGAAATTAGTAATTTAGGTGTTGACATAACAGTCTGATAGCTATAAAGCAAACTAATGCATGAATTTGAGGGCCTCTGAGTATTATAGTTTCTTGTCTCCATTCTATTTTTGATCTGGTCAACATTAAGAATGCTGCTTATGTGCCCTTACTTGTAAAACAAGTTTAAATAAATAAATAAGTAAATAAATAAGAAAACCTTAAAACTCTTCTGAAGAACTCAGAATAAGCAAATGATAAAACCTAACAGGCACATGAGTAAAAAAAGTGCATAGCACAAAAGTATTGATTTTTCTCAAAGGTACCTATGAATTTAACAAAAATTTAATAAAAATTTAAAAATCATCAATGTTTTTAATATAGCAAAGTGATACTAAAGTTTTTGGGTTAAAAATCTTCTGCCTATAGCTACCATCGATTTTTTTTTTTTTGGTCCTATTTATAGCAAAATTACTTCAGCATAGTCTATAGAGATTATTTTCAATTTGTTTCCTCTCATTCTCTTAAGCCAACTTCAGTTACATTTTCTCTCCCACTGTACCACCAATGCCCAATATTGCTAATCTCATCTAATCTTCATGTTCCTTGATGTGGGGATGACATTTTACAAATGGCTTCCACCGGGCTTCCAGGAAACCATCCTTTTCCGTTTCCCTCCCCCTTCACTGACTGTACTTCAGAATCTTGACTTCTAAACATTGGGGTGCCTGTGTCTAAGACTTTGACGCTCCTTTCTGCTTCTACCCACAACTGCTCCCTCAGTGACTTCCTCCAGTTAGGTGAGTTAAATAACTTCTTTATGCTGGAAATTTCTAAAGTCCTCTTCTAACCAAGACCTAAAGAACATATTCTTGCACTAATGCTGTTCTCCTAGCATTTCCAACTGGACAGTTCAAAGTAAGTGGGTCCAAAGTAAGTGGGTCCCAAACAGAACCCTACCAACTTTTTCCTGCTAATCTTCCCCACCTTAGTACACTACGACCCCATCCTCCAACTTGCTCAGACCAAAAACACTGTAGTCATCTCTGACTCTTCTCAATCTCTCATTTCATAGGAAACCCATCAGAAAGTTCTGTGTTACCTCCAGAATATATTTGGAATGTGAAACTACGCAACATCACTGCCTCCTTTTCCATCCTGGTCCGGCCCACTATCATCTTTGCGTGGATGATTCTAACAGCTCCTAACGAGTGCACCTGCTGCCACCCTTGGTCCTCTTCTGTCTGTTCTCAGCACAGGATCCAGGACTGTCTTTGCAAAACATGCATCTGGTCATGCCATCTTCCTCCTCAAAATCTTCCAATATTATTTCACATCCAGAGCCCAAACACACAACATGCGCACGCGCGCACACACACACACACACACACACACAGAACAAAAAATAATACTTGAAAAGCTTTGCATCTTACATAGATTAAAAGTTAAAGTCGATTAGTAACCTCTAGCCTCTGTCTCTATGACTCTCCTATGCTCTCCCTCTCCTGCCTACACTCCTGCTGTCTTGCTGTCAGCCCCTTCATACCACTTTCCTCCACCAGGAGTGTCCTTTCTCAAAGCTTTGCCCAAGTTCTTCTCTGTCCGGAACTCTCCCCAGCTGCCTGCAGAGGCCTTTCCCTCATCTCCTTCCACTCTTTGCTCAAGTATCACTTTCCAAGAAAACCCTTCTTATTTACAAAAGTGTCCAAGTGACACACAGGAAGTGTCCAAGCATCCTTTCTGATTTATTTTTCTTCAGAGTGCTTATCGCTATTTCTCTGTCTCTGTCTCACACATACCCCCCACCCCACACACACATTTATTCTGTTTACAGTCTATTTTTCCACACAAGAATGCATGACCTATGAGGGCCAGGATTTTTATTTATTTATTTATTTTTCTAATCTGCTTTGCTTGTGGTTACAACATCAGCACTAAAAATAGTGCTTGGTACCTAAAAATCCATGAGTAAAAGCTTGTAGAGTGGATGCATAAATGATATGCAGATAATTAAAGGGATATCCATTTCTGTGGAAGAAATATTAAGACACTATAACTAGCAATTAGAGGGGAGAGACTTTTATAGATGTCTCTTTTTTTCTACCGTTAGTTTTCACTACCTAAAATTATAACACAAAACTATGTTGGCATTGTCATTACAGGGTATTATAGCATATTTGTTGGTTTTTTAATTTATACTCTGTCTTTTCAAAAAAAATCTAACAAATTTTATTTTACATAAATCCACAAAACCTTTAAAAACGTTGCAGTTACAAACAAGTGATTCACCCAGAGACGGAACAGTGGTAGAATAATGAGTTGTCCAGCTAAATGAATAATCCCACATCTAAAGAATGACATGAATTCCAAATGAGGGAAGAAGTCTAAGAAGTTTATCCACCTACTGAAACAATAAGTATACGGTAAGTGTTCTGTTTTGAAGACAAGAGAAGAGTTTACCGAGGTTTTATTTTACTGTACATAGTACAGTAGTAGAGGGTAAACAACATGTCTCTTGGTACGTCCGTTCACGTATCAAATAATAAGAGTATGACTGGGAAGCAATATAGCAACTGGAAACTTGGATCTCACAGTCTGTGTTTGGAAACAGAACAGAGTAAGAGCTGATTTTATTAGCTTGAGTGATAGGCTATTATATTAATGGTTCCATTCAAGGCAGGGTGGCCCTGGCTTATCATCATGCTGACTGGGCTCCATTTCGTAATGACTTACAGTTTTCTGTCAGGCATCATCAGCACTTTGATGACCCAACATATATGAAGAAAAACGTTGATACTAATTCTGGCACATTTTACTCGTTTCAATCCAAAGGTATTGTTAATGTTAGGATTAAAGTATGTTGAGTTTTTTGCAAACTACATTAAAAATATGGGAATTCAAGTAGGACTATCTGCCAACTGAGGAACATATGGTTACTTTTTCTACTAATAAATATTTCTACAGATAGGAGACTAATGAAGCACACAGAGATACTGCCTTTTCATGATTATTAAAGACACAGATTCTCAAGAGAGAGGAATAGATTAAGCTTATTTCAAGCACAACTTCATAACTACCTTAAGTACCTGACCTTGCTTAGCACATATCATATGATGAAAGAATGGGACATAAACACGTAATTACAGAAAAATCAAAATAAACACTTCGATTTTTTTGAAGTACATGCTTCTCACTCATTATACCAAAATAATTTTTTAATCAGAAAACGTTATATAACTTCTACTTGAATGGTCTTGATGCTTGATATTTTGGTCCTTTTAGCCACCAAATAATAAAAGGATCTTACAGTCAAGAAGCTGTTCCATTTTTATTCAATTTCAGTCTTAGCAAGATAGTCTTGATCTTAAGAGCATTTTGTATTTTTTTTTTTTTTTTACGAGATTATAAGCTCAGGATTTTCTGATCTCTCTCAATTTTTCTCCACTTCAGGTTTTCTCCGAGGTAATAGTATAGCTATTTGATAGAAATGTAGCCATCTTGGGACTTTCTTTTTAAGTGGGGCTCCACATTTTTCACAATTTCAAACAGTAGGCACGGCAAAGTGCACTGGAGTGGAAAGAGAAAGTGTGGGGCCAACATGTTCTCCTGAATGTTTTAGGAACACAAGGTCTTAGAAGAGTTCTTTTTGATTTTTGGTACTAGGACACGATGGCCCCCCTAAATATTTTCTGAATCCAGTCCTGTTTCCTTTGATCACTTATTTTTTCTACTTTTGCCGGTACCGATTTTGGGGCTATGTTTAGGTTTGGCACTTTATTGATTTATTTCTAAAATCTACTTCAGCATTTCTGTCGTTTGGATTTTCTGTCCCTTCTGTTCTCAGTTTGCTTTTCCACTTCTACTCATTCTGGTGTATCCATTTTATGCTTAATAATTTCTCAATCTAGGCTTTTTCTGGTCTTCATCCTTTTACCTTGCCATTTAAAATTTTACACAGGCCCTATTTATATTTTGTCTGAATGACACATATATTTTCAGTGACAGCTTTCGAGTAAATAATTCAATATCCTAAATTTTCTATATTATTCACATAGTCCTCAGAAATAATTAAGATGGTGAGTTTTTCATAATTGTTGAGACAGTTTAAAAAATTTGTGCATAAAAATTTAAGATGTAAATAGAGACATTTAATATGGTATCATTGTCTTCATTTCTATCGAATAGCCCTGTTTCTTAATTTTATTTTGAACTAAAAAGCCACCTAGGTTATACCAGGTGGTTTCTTAGATTTTA
This sequence comes from Neogale vison, assembly GCF_020171115.1. Taxonomy (NCBI): domain Eukaryota; kingdom Metazoa; phylum Chordata; class Mammalia; order Carnivora; family Mustelidae; genus Neogale; species Neogale vison. The sequence continues at coordinate 199,760,347 of NC_058101.1, forward strand.
CGAAACTCAGAGCCTCAGAATACCTATAATAGCATAAAAGAAATAGATGAACTGAAAACCTCAGAATGAAATAAACATAAAAGAAACATTTCAGTATGGTCTTTTGTAAGGCAAGGGATTAGGTGTGCTTACAATTAGGTACATTTCTGAAAACCAAACTCAAGGACTAAGATTGGGTTTGATTTCAAACAATCCCTCCATAGCATATGCATTGGTTGCTATGCAACACAATTTAATATCAACAAATGATGCCAAGTGATTTTTGCATACTGTAATTGGCTTGCGAGTTTTGCTGCTTGAAAATTGCAAAGAGAACGCGGTGATTTAAATTTAAATGGCTATGTTAAAAATGCTAATTTTTATAATTAAAAAAAAAAACTACCACACAAAACCTACATCTTAAAACTGAAGAAAAGAACTGCCTTCTGTGATAATAAATGTGCAACAGTCTGGAAAGTTTCTCTTCCACCCTTTGGGAAAGCATAGAACATATTGAAATAACTTTTTATGCTGGTCTACTCACCTAGCTTCTCTGATGAGTTGGCTGTGGAAAGCCTGGATGGAGGCAGAGCTCAATTAGTGTAATTTATGTATCCTTGGACGTCAATCATTCCTGTTGAGAGGTGGGACTCGTAAGCTCTCAGTGCATTAATTAAGAGCTCATCTCAACAGAGCCATTTTTCTACCTAAGGACCAAAAAGAAAGTTTTAATTAGATTTTTAAAAGCAAGTATGTCATATATGAAAGCAAGTGTAGTTCTTTAGCTGGTATGTGAAGCAACAACTGGAAGGGGGTATTCCAAACAATCCAAAGGGCACACGTTTTCACTCATCTGCGATGTTATGAGTAAAGGAGGGAGGGGAAGTATCCATCTCAAACCTTGGTCTTGGCCCTCAGAAATCACCTCACGGAAAGAACTAAAGTTTTGACTGTGTTGTTTCATTGCCAACATCATTATTGGACCCCTGTCTAATTATTGATGCCGAGCTGCTGCTGATCGAGTGGAATTAACAACGTTGAGGACAGACAGCGTTTCTCTCTGATGGCTGGCTTTTCGTTCCAGGCTGGCTTTGGACTGAAGATGCAGTGGGCAATACAATGCAAGTTCAGCAAAACCGAGTGAGGGAACTTGCACAACACATCAGTTTCATTGGTTCAGTGATGGAGTGAGTGTGCTGTTGTTCACGGACCTAAAAATACAGGGACTCGGGAGAGGTAAAAACTAGCGGGGCTCACTGGTGTCAGCCTCTTGAGAGACGCTGTTCTCTTTGGAATGGCTTGTGTGAGGCCATCAAACATCCTTCTTAGGGCTCACTTGGGAAATAATAGGTACATTATTGATTAAAATATTTATAAATTAAGGGAGGGAAACAAATTTTAAAAGCTAGTTCAGAATCGAGAAGGGAAATATATCTACTAATAGCTATTAACCCCTCCCTCATCATAATTAAGGCAGGGAGGTCAGGGTGCGTGCTGGGAGAACAAAACCAAAGGAGTTTGCCAATGTCAAGAAAAAAATCAAATAGCGAGAACAAAAGGAAAACAACAACAGCAGAACAATAGAAACACCATCATAAGTCACAGATATAACGAATACACTATCCAAACTGAAATATTCCAAAAGTTCAGCCCCAGAAAAAGTAGGGATGCAAATTTCATGCTTTCAGAAAGGTTATAGACAATGGGGGAAATTTAGCCCAAGCACAAGGAGCACAAAGTAAATGATGCGATAATTATAAGGCGGCTTCTAACAGGGATGACTGGCCGGAGGGGCCAATGCCTCCAAACACAAGGGAAGCTCTGCTCCCCAGCTCACTGTAACAGAAAGTGTGCTCAGTGTTTTCCCATCCCTCTTGTATTAGCATATATGCTATAAATTTACCCCCTAACTAGCGTACTTGACACGGGCGGAGTAACAGCAACATACCTGACAAAAGAAACTATAGATTTTATAGGTAGACGGTTTATGTGGTATGTTTGTAAATGATAGTATATGAGGAAACCATGACTGTATAGACAATGTGTCGAAAGAATAAAGCTGGAAAATTGTAACTCATCATTTATGTTAATGTTCATAAAGTTATTGTATACTCCTCTCTCTACTCGTAGCCCTCACATATTTTCCTAGCTATTTTGCCTCATATATTGTGCTGTGTAATGTTTATCACATAATACATAGAGCAGTACTCCCCAGATACAAGTTGGCCGTTTTGCTGGTTACACCAATCTTGTGTGTCTGAAAAATTTATGTAATACAACATCTTGCATTTGAGTACAGTTTTTGTGTCCTTCAATGCATCTTTTTATTTGCGTTTAAGCCAGCTTATATTACTAAGTAAAATTACTTCTTAAGTATACTAACGGATGTCTAAATGGTAATATTCATATACATATTTTTTGTGTTTTACGACTATACAATTTGTGTACCTCAGGACTCTGTTTTCCAAACAATGTTTAAATTTGTTTTATGACAGACTGAGGACAAATCATGTTAAAGTTAATGAATATTTAGTACAATTGTTTTCAAAGAAGAAATACATCATGATGTATTTTTTCCATTGAACTGTCAGCTTTTTTTTGGCACCCCCCCAAATTAGTTACAAATAGTTTTGTGATCTGAAAACACCTTTAACTACACTGACCATGGTAACTTTTTTGTACCTTCCCTGTGAGTTTCAGTGGGCTGTGTTTTGTTTCTTAAGAGCCTGGAGGAAGAAACAGGCTTAAGAACAGGTAGTAAATTTTTGTGCTTTTAGCCAAAGATTTGAATTTTCCTAGTACTTAATTTGCAGCTTTGAAAGAACCCAACTTTATGTTGCTGGAGGTAGAAGGAAGCCTTTTCCTAAATGAAATTTCCTTGTTTTTCTATAAGCCATTTTCTCCACGTAATGGCACCTGTTGAATCAGCTAAATTAGAAAAACCAGCTCCCATTGTTACTGGAACAATGGATCCATACTAGCCTTTGTGCTTTGCTCTGAAATGGCTGGCCTTGGTGTGGTGACATTCCAAGGAAGAAGTACTGGTCTGCATTTGGAGAATGGTGGCTGAAATGGAAGACCCAGGTTCATCTTCCACCCTACCCTATTGTAAGAAATTACATCATTTTCACAGATTCTGACTTTGTCACTCCACCACGTCATTTCCCGAGACTCTCCTATCCTCAGAGAATGATTCTGTGTTACCAACCATGCACGTCTAATCTTTTTCCTTTAGCGGCCGCCATGACAGCAGCAGGGCAAGAAAATACATGGCTTTGTTTCTTCTCTAAAGGTTTTGACGAGCCTCCCCTATTTCTGGCAGGGGTCACTGAAAAGTGTAATTTGATGAACTGGGGGTTAATTTAAAAAAAAAAAAAGTGAGCCCCGGTAGTGACATCATGAAGTCTCCATCTGTTTCAACTTAAATTTTAAATCATTTGCTATGTAAGAATAGCATAGCTGGATTTGTTGTTTTGTTCATTATATTTGAGTGACTATAGTCACATAAAGCTACATGGTCCAGAAAACAAAGACTTAGAGCACATTTTACTCACTGAATAGTTTTTACCAGGTGGGCCAGTAAATTCTTTTGAACATTTAGCTAATTCATTCAGTGAAATCAGTCAAACTAATATATATTAATTTGCTACATTTTCTATACTCAGGGGACTTGTATCCAAAGGCAAACTGTAATGAAACTGTCGATAAAATGACCCAGTTCTATGTTGTCTTATCACTGGTGATTAAGTGTGAAAGAACAGGTTTATTGTCTGACCTCCTCTACTTTTTCTGAGAAGTTATATTAGAAGGAATAGAAATTCATTTTTGTAATGTATTGTGAGAAAAAATATGGACATTGAATATTAGATTTAAAAACACATATGTCATTAAAATATAAGCTGGGACTTCCAGCAGCATATAAAGGACAAAAACACCAACTCTGAGTTTATTTTACAATTCACATCTGCAATTATGAAGTGCATTATCAGAGATTTTCCTATTTCCATTAATGATATTCCATATAAAAAAACCTTTCAGATACGAATTCAACCTAGGAAAGCCAAAGCAAGTCTTAGTGTCTTAAAATGTGTGGGTTTGAAGAATGAAACTGGGCAACTGTTCTGCAAAATCTACTTGTTTAGATAGATTTTTTCCCTAAGCCATAGAGGAGAGATGGCTGAGTGGGTTATCATTCTTTTATCTTTGACATTTTATTATTTAGTTTTAATGCTAAAATATTTTATTGTACATGAGCCTAAAGGTTTTCTGCTTTGATATGTTTATAAGACAGAATAATAAATAAATGATGATTTAGTCCAGTATTGATATCAGGATTGTAGTAAGCTTCATATTTTTTAAGGCTTTCCAACTCTGACTTAGGAGAATTAGTTTCTAGTTACTTTCTTGACATCTAAATTATTAGGGGGAGAAGAGCCCCGTCCAACAGTTTCATGGGCATCCGGTTATGTAAGTGACGCCAACTAATATGTACTTGTATTGACTATTTCAAGTACCAAATTGTGTTCCTGTAACTCTTCTACAAGTTTAGAGATAGAGGTGGGTAGTAGCTAATTTACTCTACTAAGAAAATACTCGAATGTGATCTTGGAATTAAAGATTAGTCCCTCCCCAAAAGTTTGGCAGTTAGTGAAACTATTCAAACACTTTACAGGTGAAATCCCAGTGGTGAAATACGGTAAGGGAAGTCCACATTCATTTATATTCTTTAACAGTGTATTTTTTCATATATTCTCCTCTTTCTGCGTTCATGTAGATTTTATATATGGGCATATAAGCACACACTACCCATACCTGTTAATTGCATTTTTATTAACTTAAATGATTTTATTTTATTTTAAAGAAGATTGAGGGTGGAGAACTCTTTAATATTCAACAAATATGCACTATTTCCAAATAAGCTTGTGAATGTCATGATATTTGAAAAGCTTCACTCTTTCATTGTGGTATAATTGACATATAACATTATATTAGAATCAGGTGTAGAACATAATGACTCAGTGTTTGTATACAGAAAGCTTCTCTTTTAGTGGGCCATTTCCTTAAAATCCTGTAGAAACTAGATGCAGGGTATTTTTTAAAAGAGCTATGAGTTATTATATGCCCATTTCCACTATCAACAGTAGAGACTTATTTCTCCCGTTTTCATATTCTCAAAAACACAAATCAAAGGAAAAAAAATAGAGACTTTTTTTTTCAGTGATCTAGAACATCTTGAGATAGTAGTGTCCTATTTAACCAGTTATAGTTTTGTATAAAATATGAATCACTTTGCAAATTGGTCTCCTACAGTCAACACCACCCAAACAACAAGTGTGTAATTGGGGATAGATATTTGCACATGTACGTTTAATGTAAATTTGCATATGTGTGTTTAATGTCAAGGAGAAACCTTTAACATCTCCCTTTGTCTAAGAAATGTGTGTGAGTGGTGATGAGGTAAGGGATGTAAAGGATACTTAACTGGCTCATTCACACAGGTATTTAGACAATGAATTTGTATTTAACCCCTTCTAAGTGCCCAGGACTCTTCTGCGTTCTGAGAACAAAGTAGTGAGCAAACTAGATGGAGACCCTGCCCTCCCTGAGCTTCTCTTCCTGTAGATGTATAGATGGAATCGTTCCCTAAGACCTCAATACATTGATCCCGTCTCCTCTTTGATCTAGTCATGGCATCCTGATGCCAATATCGATTTGGTGATTTTCACTTTCCAAACATATTTGAAAACATACTTGGTGTTGAAGTCTGATTTGCCACCTGAGATGATTGAAAAAGCAATTCTAAATTACTTCTAGGCATTCTGTATAAAAGGAAATTTTCAAAGGTACGTTTATGGCTTAATAATTAAATCTGGGTGAATATGCCTGCTGGGAACTTCTGCAATAATAAAATAGAATGGCAGGTTCCAAGCTGCAAACAAAGAACTTTTTCTTTCAAAGATTTGAGTCACAGCATATTAGGGTTTAATAGATTTTACATTTTTTTAAATGCATAATGCCAGAATTTCATGGTAAGGAGTCTTGAATTATTATTCAAGTACAATCCAAAAGATTCTGAAAAACACAAAGAGTGGGTGGAAAATACTCAACAACATAACTATTTCAGAAACTCTAAGTGCCTGAAACAGTAAGATATGATTGCTTTGATCTCAGTTTTGGAATTTCCCCTTTCCTTACCCCTCTGCCCCATAAGATACTCAAGAGATTCAGTCTTTTTCTGCCTTTTACAAACTAGTTCAGATCTGGTTACAACATCCCAACCACTACACGTGATACCCACAAAAGGAAATGACCATCTAGGGACAGCACTGATGTTAACCCATAGACCTGGAAGTGCTTAAGTTTTATGAAAAGCTAAAAACGAAACCATAAGAGGATGCATGAATTAACTTCTCTTAAGACTCAGTGAATTCAGTCACCCTTTCCTGAGAAAATGATCACAGAAAAATGACACTCGTCTACAGAGATAAGCAACAGCTGGGGTTATAAAGATACGTAAACTTCCCAAAGGTTTCAAAGATACACTTAAATTCCCTATAGAGAAGATTCCACGAATAACCCCATCATAAGGTCATACTTTAACACAAATAGGTTTCAGAAGATTGGAATTAATTATACATTTATATCGATTTACATCTATCAATATTTATCTATTTATCTATCTTCAGAAGTCAAGGAAAAATAAAGTTCTACCTTCTCTCCATGGTAATAACTGTAATGGGAAGAAATTGCTTGCATAACGATTTTAATTCCACAGGTCTGAGGACCAAAATGGGACTCACAATCACCCTCTGCATTTTCAGACCATATAAAATCACAACACTTTAGGGTACTCTCAGAACAGTTAGGCGATTCTAATTTGTGTCCATTCCCCTCCTTCATTTCCGTCTCCATAAATAATGGATAAAGCAACAACGAGTCTTGGCTGACTTTTTAATTCTAATATACAAAAATTATCTCCTGGAAATAAATTAACGTCTATACAATAGTCTGCAAATGGTTTGAAAGTAAGTTGGTGGTTCTTAAGATGCTCCATGTGTTCCGTTTTATTTTTGAGTCCATTTATCACGACACTGATCTCTTCCCTTCATCTGCATGCCCTCCCTGTCCGACTCCCACCTCAAAATCCAAGCTCCTGTCGCACTGAGGCAAAGACCCGTTCTGTTATTTTCTGCCCCTCTTCTTGGTTTGCCATTCAGTTTTCTATTAACTGGTACTGACACATCAACAGTGCATATGCAAATGTGGTACAAATATCAAATGGAAAGCCTTTTTTTTTTCCCCACAGAAACACAACTGATAACTGTGTAAATATAATAACTGTACTACTTAAGAGTTTACCTGATTTATAAAAAGGGTACGTGGGTAAGTAGATTTTCAAAACAATGGCTGTTTAGACCCTTAGGAATCATTATGCTTTTATTTTATCTTTTTTTTTTTTTTTTTGGTTGGAAACCTGGAAAAAAAATGAAGACATCATGCACTCTTGCACTTAAGAAACTGTCATAGGAAATAAAACCATAAAACCAAAATAACCTGAATTAAGTGAAGAGGAGGATGTCTTTAGATACATTGGAGTGAGTGAGACTGTCCTACTACAAGCTTCAGAATCCTATTTTGGTGTGTTCTTCCTCTGGGGGTAATTTCTAAGTTCAAGGTCATTTCTTGCCAAGGTCACTTGGTATGCTTCTTTCCCACCACATAGCTCATCTATTCTCCCAACCCCTTCTCCCACCACCCACCCATCCAATCAGTTCTCAGCCCCATTGCTATTGCTGTTGGGTTTCCTGCCTCAGGCTATAATTAAAGCAAATTGGAAGAGGAAGTGGGGAAATCTGACAACTAATTTTGTGTCTGATAAGTAAAATATATGCAGAGAATTTTTTTTTTCTTGGCCTCATATTCTTTTTCCTTTCCCATTTAATTTTAGATTCCTTCTGCCTTTGAGGTTTTTATATAAGTTAGAGATTGATATATAAATAAAATACAGTCTGGCCATATCCCATTCATCTTATATACTCCCTTAAGTTACAGAACGGACTCTGGTGCCCAGGGAGGTCAGACCACTAGAACAATCATTTTCAGTGTAAAGTTTATTTATAATAATGCTCATTCATCTCCTAACTACTTTGTTGATATATAGTACAAAAGACGGCAATCATTTTACTTTATTGTATATATGTCTTCCCAGTAAAGAGAACTGGGCATTCACTTCCTCTTAATCAGCCACCCTTAGAAAAAATGAAGCCCACGTGACAAAAGTCATCCTAATTCAGCATGTTAAGTGGGAACCACACATTATCTTGCCCAGGATAGGCATTCAATAAATACGTGTTAGACTGAACTGAACTTGGTAAAATATACCCTTATTAAATAATATTTCAATAGTATTTTAAATATTCACTTACAAAAACATTTACTCACATATTAAAGGGAATCTTCATTAATTTTAAAACTTAGCAGAGATTCCCATAAACAGCCTATTTGTCTATTTCATAAAATAATATAGTACTTTAAAAGTATTAATCAGGTCTGATTTTTCAAACACATCTCATATGGTTTTTTTGGTCCCTATCACAAAATGGATACAATCGGAGTTAAAGACTTGAAAAGACTCTAAGTTGTGATTCTGTCATTGAACATTTGTACAAAAGTGATTTAAATAATCCTAACATATCTCAAATTCATGCTTTTATCTGGGTAGTCTGCAACTCATAATCTAGAACTGGCTTTTGACTGTCTTCGGAAATGCGTATTTAACACTGTGAACACTGTTGTTAAGGAACAGTCAAATAAATATGAGAATCACAGATCTTATCTTGTTAAACACATAAACAGAGGATAAGTCACATTTTTACTTTGCTGTCTGAATAGCTTCAATCTCACACTTTAATTTTGGGAATTGCCTTAGCCACATGTATAAGTTATTCTAGAAGTCTCTTAAAAATTAACCATGTAATTATAGAATGTGGCCTTCCATATTGTTCATAAGATTTAGATAAAGGTATCAAAACTATCTAAATTGTAAATTTTCTATGAATCCTGAGAAATTATAAAAACAAAACGAAGCAACAAAAATCTGTAACGGGCAGCTAGTTTTCCCCCTTCCTCCCAATCCATTTCCGCCCTTCTTCCTGGGGACACAACTGTCTACCCAAAATATAATGTTCCTGCTTCTCTCGGAGGTAGTGTGGTCATGTATTTAAATTCAGGCTAATGGAACGCGAGCTGTTATCTTTCCCAGGATATTGGCTTTCCCACTTTTGTCACTGGCTGGGACAGTAACATAACTGTCACAGGAGGATCGAGCTAACAGTGACCCTGCTCTCACTACAAGGATGAAAATAACACCCTTGTGGGCTTGCAGAGCAACAAGATGGAGGCACTTGCTTCCCGGAATGACCCAGTGGAGAAGAGGCACCCTGGCAGCCTAGACCAGCTGACTGCCTTGTCAGAGGTTGCATTCTGTATTGTTTAAGATAGGGTGTCTTGGACATTCCTTCATAATTTAACTGGATCTTCACCCTGCTCTATCTGTGAATGATATGGTCAGAAAAGTTTCTCTTACAATATAAAGCAAATGAAAACAACCTGATGGCATTTTCCCAATCCTCTGAAGAGTACCTTATAAACTTTCATTTTTTTATGGTGACTTCATGTTAATAGAAGCTTCCTTTCCACACCATTCTTTTATTTGTTCTTCACAGGAAGAAAGAGAGAAGCACAGAAGTTCTAGTCACTCTCCTTTGAGTGTTCAGATAATGTCCATGGCTCCCAACTACCTTTTGAGGTCCGATCAAATGCCACCTCTTCAGAGATAATATTTTTACTTTTCCAACTAGTTTAATCATTTTTCCTTTTTATGTATGCTCACACAATTGTTATCTGTACTTGGGGACTTTCCAGCACTGACTGTAATTACGTATAAACTTTGGCCTCTATGAAAAGGCAAGTTTCCTCAATGAAGAACTTATATCCTTATATTCTCTAGTGGTATAAATCACTAGAGAATGCTCAGTATTTTGCATGTATATAAAACAACATAAATATATGTTGACGATAACAGTGAGTAAGTAAATTCTCATTTATTAAATTATAAAACAACCTTTATTATGCTTAAAAAAATAATATAATGTATCTTGGATGTAAAAAAAAAATTCTACTCTAACCCAGAAGACATACAAACTGACAATAATAATAATAATTAATAATGGTAATATCTTCTTTCTTGCCATTCAATTTAGACACAGCCAAATGATTTAAATATCAGATGGGAATTGTGATTTTCTTTTAAACTGAACATAATTTCTTTTCAATGATACCTAGATAAAATTTTCAAAAGGCAGGAACATGACTCTACTACAAACTCTCGCTACACTATATAGTTAATCACATAAAGATCAGACTGATCTGATTTTGGTGGGAAAATCTATAAGCCATTTTAAAAATCATGTCTGATATTTACTCACTGGCTATCTTATTTACTAGGCTTTATAAGATCAAATCATGTGTCACCTACCAAATTAAGCTACAGAAGATTCTTGATTGATCTGAAGTTAACATTAAGGCTAGCCATCAAAACTGTGGGTTTTCAGTTAGTTCTTGACTCACAGTCTAATTAGAACATGGAAATATGAAAAACATTTTTGACTTGTTCATAATACTTAAAAGTCTGGGAACCAGAAAGAAAAGTCTCAAATAGGCTTAGTAACACATTTATAGATTTTATGTATTCAATTCTCAAATGCTCTTATTTGAACATAATCTATTAAATATGACTTAATAAAATATGGCAAATATTTTCTCTTTCTAATATTCTAAATGCTACTTTACACTGCGGTTAAAGAAAACCATATTTTTAAATAGATTATGTGAATTAGATAGTATTACATTAGAAAATCATCAAATTCTTTTCCTAAAATTTTTTTCCTATACTTGGGAGACTAGAAGAACATGAATTTGACATTCAGTAGTAAATTTCTGCAAGTTACTTAACTTCTCTGAGCCACAGTTTCTATATATTTAAATACTGGGATGATAATACTGACATACAGTATTAATATAAAAAGTGGATTGTAAAATTGCATGAAAATACTGATTATAGGACCTATAGGATATTCATTACATATAAAGCCTTCTGATACTTCCACACAGTGGGAAAGAAAATTGGCATTATTTCATTCACTTCACCTTCCCAGAAACCTTATTTACCATATACTGGGTAATTAAAAATGATGACTATTTTTTATTTTTCAATGAATAAATATATTCTGTAATTTTCTAATAAAATTTGGTAATTTTAGAAAATATATTTCTACACTATACAATTTGAATAAATAATTTTATATGTGAATGAATAAATATATTTTAAAAATTTTATACTCTCATTCTCTCTTATCGTTATCATTTCTTTTTTTCTTGGTCTTTCCTGTTAGTGTTAAGGCACTGTTAAGTACTCATTTTTTTTTTTTTTTGAAAGGCAAATAAAAACAACAGCAACCCTTCCCTTGAAACCTGGCATTCAAGATATTAAGCTTTCTGCTGGAAGTATCGTCATTAAAATCCTATGGTACTGGTACCAGAATGGAATTAATTGATGAATGAAATACAATAGGTAGTCCTGAACTAGATCTTAGCTTTTTTTTTTTCTTTTAAAGATTTTATTTATTTATTTGACAGCGAAAGAGAGCCTAAGCAGGGAGAGTGGAAGAGGGAGAAACTGGTTCTCAGCCTAGCAGGGAACCCCATGTTGCACTTGACCCCAGGACCCTGAGATCATGACCTCAGCTGAAGGCAGCGGCTTAACCAACTGAGCCACTCAAGTGCTCTAGATCTTAGCTTTTATGAGACTGACGCACTGCCTACTGCGCTAAGAAGGCACTTAGATCTTAGCTTTTAATAATCACAAGCCATCACCTGCCAAAGGACAAGGAATACTTAAAATGGTTTTGAAAATCTGGCTATATTTGAGGAAAAACCCCACAAATTAATGCTGGATCTTCATTTTTTAATTTCAAATGTATTAAAAAGGTAAATGCAAAAAAAAAATCAAATAAAGAAGTAAACCTGCTTTCAAGGAAGGATAGCAATTTGCATGTATTCATGTAATGCTTTTCCTTCCTGAGACCCCATACAACATCTGTTTAAAAAAAAAAAAAAAAAATATATATATATATATATATATATATATATATATATATAAACCTACAAGAACAGGAAGAATAGGAGATAAAAGAGCAGCAATAGAATGAATTTAGTGGATTCTAGATGCTAAAACCTAAGCTGACAGTTAAGAAAACTGGAAAGTAGTCTTATTTTGTTCAACACTCTGCATTAGGGTGAGTCTGGGGATTTACTCTCTTGAGAGCAAAACACAGGATATCTAGACTGGGGGACAATGACACAGTTGGCAGAGTTACTATTCACCAAATGAGAATTTTAAAAATATGTATTTACTGAATGCTGAGACTCCCTCTTCCCTCCCCATCCCTTTCTCTATTCCCTGAAAACTGGCAATCTGGACTTTACCCTCAAGACAGAACAATAATAGAATATTTTCTGGGGATTCTGACTGACCCAATAAGGGATAAAAAAAAAAAAAAAAAAAAACACCTGACACCATGTAACAATAAAAGATAGGCAACATTTCCCTAAAGTCAAGTTTAAAGTCAACACATGCTACTTAAGTGAGTAGAATCTTTATTTAGTATTTAGTCCCCAACTTTTAAATCTGAACAATCAAGCAAAGGTGACTGGAAATCTAAGATGTTTTTAGTATAAAAGATGAAGATCAAAACAAATAAATTTAAAAAAATCAAACAGTTACTATGCAGAAAGAAGCTTTGTATTTCACCAATTTTCTCAGAGAGAGAAGAAAAGTTACTGCATTCACAAAACAAAAATAAAATGTTATTAAAAATAAACTACCTTTAGAAAACAACAAGCTTTTAGAAATTAAAAACATGACAGCAGAAATGAAAAATTTGACAGAACATTGGAAAATGAAGTTGAGATGATCTCATGGAAAATAGGCAATAAAATACAACAGAACCAGTCCAGGAGGTATAATCCCTAGACAGAAACAATTAAGAAAATAGACAAAAAATAACTGTTATTAAGTCAAAAACAGTGAATGGGTTAAAGATTTCACTCCCCTTGAAAGTTCACATTAGTCTGCGACAGATTTATAAACATATGCTGACAGAAGACACAATAGCCTGCCTCATACATGCAACTCATTTATTACTCAAAGCAAAAACAACAGCAGGAATAGCATTTTGTGTTGGTTCCCTATGCCCCAATCCCCACAGTGTGACACAATGAGGGTCTCCCCAGAATGAAAGAGGCTATACATTATCCTGGAATTTAAGCAAATACTTCCAGAAAGAAACAGAAAGCTTTAATCTTCTATACTCTAAAACATTTCTGGGGAAGCACGCTTTTAAATCTTTCTAGGGAGATACATTATCTCTAGTTTCTAAGACTGCTTATTAGTAAAAAATGCCCTTTGCTAGGGATTCACAGACTGTACAGGTCCAAAGTTTGCAAAATCAAGGAGAATTATCTTTCAATAATCATCAGTGATATAATTCAATAACATTTCCAGAGCCCACTTACTCTTCAGTCCACTTGATGAAAATGGACCCTCACCAGAACACATCATTGTGAAACTTCAGAACTTTTGGATATGCGAAAAAATTTTTAAAAGTTTTCAGAGAGATAAAAACATGTCATATACAAAGTCATAATGATTTTTGACTTCTTAACTGTAACATTGGAAACTCAAAGACGATGGAACGTTGTCTTTAAAATTCTAAAAGAAAACTATTTTCAAGTTAGATTTCTGTCCCCGGCTAAGTAAACAATCAAGTGAGAGTATAATCAAGATATTTTCAAATATCTAAAGTAATAAGAATTTTACCTCTCATGTTCCTTTCTGCTTTAGCTACTAGAGACTGTATTCTACTGAAATAAGAGAGAAAAGTCTAGAAAATGAAGAAATGGTTCCAAGACACAGAAAATCCAACACAGAAGAAACACATCAAGAGTTCAAAGAAGGGGGCACCTGGGTGGCTCAGTGGGTTAAAGCCTCTGCCTTAGGCTCGGGTCATGATCCCAGGGTCCTGGGATCGAGCCCCGCATCGGGCTCTCTGCTCTGCTTCCTCCTCTCTCTCTCTCTCTCTGCCTTTCTGCCTACTTGTGATCTCTGTCTGTCAAATAAATAAATAAAATCTTAAAAAAAAAAAAAAAAAGAATTCAAAGAAGGATAACAAATGGAGCTTCTAGGAAAACAGCTCCAAGCTAGACATAGTAGACAATCGGTCTGGATTGCAGCGATTTAAAAGACATTGTTGAGGGCTGACTTCATCAACGTGCCCAAGATCACTGTATAATAATATCTATTTATGCAAGAATATGTATTAGTCTATTATGAATAACTTTAATTTTATTCATTGTATCTTTCTGTATTTTCCTATATATACTACTATCAACAAGTATTAATTTTAAAATCAGCAAATTATATTTAATAAATCTACTCAAGAAACAAGAAACATTAGGGCTTGTGAGCCTAATGATACTTCTAGTGACAGCTTTCCTTTTCTTTCTTTTTATTATTATATATATCGAAGGAGTGGTCTACAATCAGCATCTCCAATTCCAACCCTCCCATCACTCTTAAATGTGATAGAAAATAGATTTTGCCCATACACTGTACAGAATATACTCTGGAAATATCACTAGTAGATATTCTTCAGTCTTCTTATTTCATCTAGGAGTTTCATCCAGCCAATGCAGCTTTTATACCATTGACTACTTCCTCCTTTGTAAAACACCCATTTCTTTTGGATTCCATGACACCTTGGTCTCCAGTTCTCCTTTCACTATTTCCCCCACCTTTCCCCCCCTTTCATTCTTTCTGTATATACTCTGAATTTCTCCACAACAGACTCAAAATCTGTGGCTCCCCAGAATATTTTCATCATCTTTCTCCAACTCATTTTACAAATTCTTGAGGTCATGGAATGCATTCACCACACAGCTTCATTCACTGTCCATTGCTGACTCCAAATTTAAACAACCTCTCAGATTGCTCCCAAGTCCCCAGACCAAATACTGATCAGCCCTAGTGACAATTCCACATGTATAGTCCTGAGGTAACACTGATGCAACACATCCCAAACTTAGCTCATTATTAAACCAAAACAAATCTTAGTTTTTCCTACCCTCTATTTTCTAACTAAGTGACAGACGTACTACATAATCTGGATTCCAAACTAAGAGGTTAAAAGCTACCTTGTACTTTTTACTTTTACTTTTCCTTATCACTCACACTTAGCGACCAGGTCTATTGATTTTGCCTTCTTGATACCTTTGCAATTGCTTCTTTTTCTCTATCCCTACCTAGGTCAGCTGCCTACTTAGATAAATTGTGGCATTTCTTACCTTGAGAATGAGGTCTAAACTTTCCACCATGGCATTTACAATTCTTTTCCAATTTGACTCTCCTTCTTTCTTCAATATCATCTTCTACTAACTTTATACTCCACCCTTAAAGAGCTAGATTTTACATATTATTGTGCCTTTCTACCTTTGTACATAATGTTCCATTCTTCTAGAATAATCTTTTTCCTCTCACTCTTCTCTATATATCTGCTATTCATCTTCATGAATCCATTAGAGAAGTCCTTCCTGACTCCCCTTCATCCAAGGCTAGAGTAGGTGCCATCCCTATGTGCTTGCATCAAGCTTGGTTTTAATATCCTCTCTTCAGAGCTTTCCAAACTCACTGCAAGTTAATCCCACCGGAAATCCCGCTCTGTTTCAATGACGTCTCCCTCATTAGAACTCCTCTGGAGAGATTTCTTTCAGAATGAGTTTATAAGTCACAAAAGAAAACTTTTCTTTATGGTTCAATTTTGTTTTTTCTCAGAAGTAGTATTGCCCAGTATGATCACCAAAATTATTGAACAGATTTGACATTGAATAACTTTTGGCTATTTCAAAAAATTCAAATATGCTTTCAAAGAACAAATACTTCTTCCCACTGAGAATATTCAAAAGACTGTTATCAGATGTAAGAATTCTTGAATGTTTGCTAAAAAAAATATTCAAACTACTGTAGAACTATAGTTTTAAGTGTACACATGCTTTCCAATACATGTTTCAATTAAAAATCACCAAGTGAATAAAATATACTTTTTAAATGGGAAAAATTAAGCAAATTCTTAATTTTAGACAGTGATGTCATATATAAATGCTGCAAATCAGAGGATAAGAAAAATGATTAGAAATGTAGCATGCAAAGTCACACACACAATACAGTACTATAACATCAAAATAAACACATTAGAAAATGCAAGGAATAAAAAAATATATCAAATAGGAATATCTTGGGAGAAAATTATAATAAAAGAGTAGATTATTAACGGAAAAGACACAGAAATACTAATGTGGAAGTCTAATTCATGTTTTACATGTTGATTGTTATATTAATATCAGAAATATCTTCCCACGGAACTATTATTTGCCATTAGTATTTTCTCTCAATGAATAATATTATGCTTGAAAAGAGGAAAAAAGAAATAATTTAGAAATATTGATTTAGAGGTATTGTTGCTCAGTACTTGAATATTTTTTTAAGATTTTATTTATTTATTTGATAGAGAGAAAGTGAGAGCACAAGCAAGGAGAGCAGCAGGCAGAGGGAGAGAGGGGGGAAGCAGACTCCCCACTGAGCAGGGAGCCCTATGTGGGGCTCAATCCCAGGACCTTAGGATCATTACCTGAGCCAGAGGGACGCTTGACCATCTGAGCCACCCAGGCGCCCCATACTTGAGTATTTTAAAATGGAACTATGAGGCATAAATTAAAAGAGATATACTACCTAGCCTGATGAAGAGTTGTCCTTAGGAAGTATTCATACAGCACATTAAAGCATCAAGGCCTTTTGAGAATGTCACACTGTGAAAGTGTTGCATGAATCTAAGGCAAATGACACGCTGCATGCAGTCGGCTCTCACGAGTATTTGCGAAACTGAACACCAAATATGAAACACCAGTTATGAAAAGGGAGGTAGCAGTGAATCAGTAAAGTGACCCAAAGTCACTTTTATAGTCACGATTTCTGGCTTCATTTTAATGAGCATTAAGAAATCATTGCACTTCTAAGTTGAATTTATTACATAGACTATTGCTTAATATAGTGAGTTATTTTTTAACACTTGGAAATACTCATTGTCCAAGTCTTTTCAGTGTGACTTTGGGCTTTTTATTTGTTTTTGGTATATGTGTGTTCTTTTTCCAAGGAGAACTTTGATACCTCAGATATACAGATACATATCTACTATAGAAATACAGGAGGAACTATGGTCAGTATATATTTCATCAAACCTTTTTTGAACACTTACAACCTCTTACTGTTGAGTGTACAAAGATGAAAATCAAGACTCAATCCTTGCCTTCAGACATGTCCAGTGGGGCAGCAAGGAACCTTCTATTATAAAGTAATGCAGCAAGACAAGGCTAAACAGGGATACCTGTGTGGCTCGGTTGGTTGAGCGTCTAACTTTGGCTCATGATCCCAAGGTCCTGGGATCGAGACCCACATCAGGCTCTTTAGGTGGTAAGTCTACTTCTCCCTCTGCTTGTGCTCCCTCTCTCTTTCTGAGAAATAAATACAATATTAAAAAAAAAATAAACAAACTCAAGTCTGAACAATGTGGGATCAAATGGGTAGCTGGGTCAATGAAGCCTGGAAATTCTGAAATAAGCAATAAGCAATGACCATCACACATTTGTGGCAGTTCCCAGGAAGACGAACCCTAGATAAGGTCTGGATTCATTCTGAATTCAAATCCTGGCTTTATCTCTTACTAGATGTGTGACACAGGTATACAGTAGGTGTCCATCAAATTAGTCTGCCAAACACTGTCAGAAGTAAAAGGAGGCATAATTGAGAGCTATGGGAGTTTGGAAAAGACTTGGTGGGTGAGGCCGCTCAAATAGAAGCTGGGGTGCCCTGTGGGACTAGGTAGATGATATTTGGTCGGGATGAGGCCGTTTTGGCTCTGAGGAGTGAAGGGAGTCTCAGAGAAGAGAGGATACACAGCATGTGATCTAAAGGCTGACGGGCATAGAGGTTGCCTGCCAGGAACGCAAATATATCAAATTCCAAGATCACAGAAAATCTTTGAATGTTATTTCACAAAAGATCGAGACAGTGTCTTTCCAAGCTTCTTCTCATCCATGCTCTTACACTCTCCCTAATTTCTTTCAAATACACATTTAGAAATACTTGAATGTTAATATTTTGCCAGTATTTATGATAATTACTTCCTGTTAGTTCTTTTTTTTTTATTTTTAAAGATTTTCATTTATTTATTTGACAGACAGAGATCACAAGTAGGCAGAAGGCAGGCAGAGAGAGAAGGGGAGAAGCAGGGTCCCCGCTGAGCAGAGAGCCCGATGTGGGGCTCGATCCCAGGACTCTGAGATCATGACCTGAGCCGAAGGCAGAGGCTTAAACCACTGAGCCACCCAGGTGCTCCTGTTAGTTCTTTTATTAAGACACAATACAATTTTACGTAGGATGCACGGCCCCTGTATTCTCAGTCTGTAGTAAGTTATCTGATGTATCTTGCAATAAACCAGTATCCATAAGAGTTATTCTTCTGGGGGCGCCTGGGTGGCTCAGTTGGTTAAGCGACTGCTTTCGGCTCAGGTCATGATCCAGGATCAAGTCCCGCATTGGGCTCCCTGCTCGGCAGGGAGTCTGCTTCTCTCTCTGACCCTCCCTCTTCTCATGCTCTCTCTCTCATCCTCTCTCTCTCTCTTTCTCAAATAAATAAATAAAATCTTTTAAAAAATTAAAAAAAAAAACAGCTATTCTTCTGGTCTAACAAGAGAACCTTACTTAAGTTTTTAAACATCCAATCTCTCACTATTTACATTACATATGATGTAGGTAGAGCAAGTAGTTAATTCAACCTATTCAAATATGTTATCTCCACTCCCTTCCCGCACAGTATTTTGTTATTATTTTTGCATGCAATCTAACTGGCTTTTGTGCTACATAGCTCCGCAAGAAGGAATAGATGCACACAGCCACGTTCGAGACAGAGATATACCAGATCCAAACAATACCTCTCTGTAAAGTTTACAAGAGATTTATCACAATAAAAGGGGCCAGAAGAATCTGGACATTTCTGGGTTACTGTGCTCTTCCCCACCGCTATGCTCTAACCATCTCAGACAGGCTGACAGAAACTACTGTTATAACTTCTGCTGGTGTTGTATTTCTATACCATATTGCTTGGGCTGCAAGCCCTCAGTACAGGCCAGCCCTCCCATGTGCTCTTTCAATTTGCACACAGAAACTTTAAGAGTCTATTATCTGGTTTACTTACAGTGTCTATCACCATTGCAAAAAAAAAAAAAAAAAAAAAAAAAAAAAGAGAGAGAGAGAGAGAGAATGAGAGAGAGAAAATGGCACCAACAGGTTGAAAACAGAAGAATGTCTGTTGTGTAGAGAACAAAAGGAAATTTTTAAAAATCTCTGCTGGAACGTTTTACACCCCATGGCCACCTCCTGCAATTATTGCTTTGACATGAAAAAGTTCGTTGTGGCCAAAAAAATAAGAAGAGAACTCCTATTGCATTGTGACCTGTCAACAATTGTACAACCACATTCAAATACGAGGTCATTCCCATGCTTCCCATGTATGATTCAGCAAGGGGCCCAACAATGAAATAATTATGTGAGTCCTCTTGGCTGCATAAATTCCTGTTTACTTAGAAGTCAGCAGGCAACCTCCAGATTCAAATCTACACATCCCTTAACACATGATACATGGTGAGGATCAAAATCAAATCAAAGCTCTAAGACTCCATATCAGGAGTGGCTAAAAGACTAGTATATCCTGTGCTCCTGTTTATCCACCAAATTTGGCAAGAATATGTGCTCATAATCCCAGACGGAAAGAAATGGTATCAGAAACAGTTTCTGTTTGTGAGGGGTGTGTGTGTGTGTGTGTGTGTGTGCTGGGCGGGGGTGGGGGAATTGGTGAGGAGAAGAAAGATTCCGTATATGTCATAATATTTACTGATGAAGTTTTTTTTTTTTAATTCTGTTATGTTAGTCACCGTACAGTATGTTGTTAGTTTCTGATGTCGTGTTCCATGATTCACTGTTTGTGTATGACACCCAGGCTCCATGCAATCCGTGCCTTCCTTAATACCCATCACCAGGCTGATGACGTTTTTTGTTTGTTTGTTTCTATCCCAGCTTTTGACAGTTTTCTATTGTATTAAAAAAAACTTAAACCCATAGACTATTATTAACCTTTACTGAGAACTTACTTTGCGCCTGTTCTAAGTCCTTTACACCCGTCAACTCATCTTATTCCCGCAAATCCTTTTGAAATAGACTTTATTTTTATGACCTGGATATTACAGGTGCTGAAACTGGAGCACCCAGGGGTTAGGTAAGCAGCCCAGGATCACGGAGCTAATAAGCTGTAGATCTGGGATCGAAGCCCAGAACACTGGTTTAGGTGTGACTAGAGTTGTACTGGCCAAACCATAGGCACAGCCACAGAGGGCTACTGAGGAATTACCTACAGCGGATTTGCCCCGAGATGTTGAAATATACATAGGCCTTCCCGGAGTAAGGAAAGGAATATAGTAATATCTTATCTTGCCTGTTTAACATCTTATCAGAAACTTTTGTACTGATTATAGGCTGAAATGATATTTTGGATATATTGGGTTAAATAAAACATACTCTTAAAATTAATTTCACAAGTTTCAGGGTGCCTGGGTGGCTCAATGGGTAAAGCCTCTGCCTTCGGCTCAGGTCACCATCTCAGGGTCCTGGGATCGAGCCCCATTTGGGCTCTCTGCTCAGCAGGGAGCCTGCTTCCTGGATCTCTCTGCCTGCCTCTCTGTCTGCTTGTGATCTCTCTGTCAAATAAATAAATACAATCTTTTAAAAAATTAATTTCACATGTTTCATTTTACTTTTTTAATGTGGACACCAGAATATTTAAAATTACCTATAGGACTAACACTGTATTTCTTATGTTGGCTCTAGTCTGGACTCTTTATTTATTTATTTTGAGAAAGAGTGAGTGAGGACAGAGGGAAAGGGAGAGAGAATCTTAAGGAGGCTCCACCAAGGAGCCCAACTCAGGGCTTGATCTCTTGGACCCTGAGATCATGAACGGAGCTGAAATCAAGAGTCGGATGCTTAACCGACTCAGCCACCCATGAGCCTCTCTAGTCTACACTCTTAACTGCTCTGCAATATTGGTTTTATTTTTAATTAATTGGTTTTTCAAGTAGGCTCCATTCCCAGTGTGGAGCCCAACGTGGAGCCTGAAGTCACAACCCTGAGATCAAGAGTCAGACGCTTAACCAACTGAGCCACCCAGGTGTCCCTGCAGTATTGGTTTTAAAATCAGAGTGAATATTAGCCCAAACATGGAAACTGACTTCATTTTAGTTTGTATTTTATTAATGTACACATGTGTATTGTACTATAATCTCTTCAAGCTTAAAAACGTTAATTGAGCCTGTATATCCATATAAAACCACCCAATGAACCAATTAAAGGAACATGAGTTATTTTCATAGGTTGTCGATAAACCTATGACTGATCAATAGTGAAGTTGAACAAAGCCCTCAGCACAAGGAATAAATATGATCTAATTATTATCTGCAGGGCCATTAATAAAAAATCATAATATGGCTAATATCTCTTAAGAACTTACTATATGTCAGGCCTTGGGCAAAGCCAGTGTCATGCAGACAGTTGGTACATTTTGGAAATGTTGGCCCATTTTCAGTTGTCCCAGAGGACACAGGTGGTATAAGAACTCTTGGGTTAATTCTCCCCAGTGAAGAATGTCACTGGATAGTCTCAGAGATGCCTCATTTCATAATTATCTCAGACTAATTGGCTCAGCCTAAAGTCTTATGTAAAAACACAAAATGTTTGTTGCACAATTTGAATATGCAAAAAGTTTTCCTGGAATTCAGCAGCCATGAAAACGAAGGAAAGACTGTACTTTGATTACCACTTCAGAAAATTAATTTGTGATTTTAGGAAATGACATCCCTGATGTCAATACTGCTCTTGGAATTAGAGTGACATATTCAGCATACCTATATTTATACTACCTGATCTGCCATATGAAAGATGGTAAACTGCAAACATCTGATTATTTCCTGTGTCATTTAGATTTGTCATGCATAATCATTAAAGTGTTGAATATATATTCCTTTATTATAAATTACTCTCCTTTTATTTTCTCTTTTAAATTAGAGTGAGGGAATTACTTAATTTATAAAATTATATTTTAGGTTATATTGTGCATAAATTATTTTTCAGAGAGCAAATGGGGCATTATAAAATATTAGTGTAAGATAGGGCATATTGTTCTGGTAAGAAAGAAATGTTAAGCTAAATTCTTTATATGCGTTAACTAGTTTTATCTTTAAAAATGGTAAGCTTTAGGAAGTAGGTATCTTTTTTTTTTTTTTACTCTATTTCATAGATAAAGAGACTGAGGCTTAAATAACAAGTATTTTAATCATTTGAGGTCAACATCTGAGATTCAAAAATTTTAAAATATTATAATCTATGTTCTAACAAGTATATTGTCTTATTTTTCTTTTTTTTTTTTTTAAAGATTTTATTTGTTTATTTGACAGACAGAGATCACAAGTAGACAGAGAGGCAGGCAGAGCGAGAGAGAGAGAGGAGGAAGCAGGCTCCCCGCCGAGCAGAGAGCCCGATGCGGGACTCGATCCCAGGACCCTGAGATCATGACCCGAGCCGAAGGCAGCGGCCCAACCCACTGAGCCACTTCTTATAAATTACATAGAACTTGTTTTATAATATACATTACATATTATAATTTATATAAATTATTATATAAATGTCTTTAAATATATCCAATTTAAATACTTTTTAATGCTACCTATTGATAAATTTGTTGTTGTTTTTAAAGGACTTCTGTTCTAAATGATTTCAGTATTCTCCACTTAAAGCATAGGAAAGCATTTACGTTGTCATTTGCAGTAGGATCTCATTACCTTAAAATTTTGAATGTTCATCCCTTAAGGAAAAATAAATTGAGGAATAATGGATTTTGTTTTCAAAAAATGTACAACAGATGGAATATTTTAAATCCCCAGCTAATGGGAAATTAAAACATTTACATATACATTTACCCTATGTCCCAGAATTCCCACTTCTACAAATTTACTGTAATGACAGACTGGGAAAAATAAGAAACTTATTAAAAGAAGTATACCTAAGCCTCTTCATTAGAGCACTACTTTTAGTACCATATATTAGGACCAACTCAAATGTGCACATTGGGGAACGAGTAGAAGAAACTATGCTAACTCCTCCCAGCAGAGTACTATGCAGCTACCAAAAATAAGTAAAACTTTTTTTCTGTTGCTGGAGTGATCTCCAGAAAATAATCTGCAGTGGGAAAATGAAGTACAAAGTAACTACCTAGAGCACTGCTTCTCAGAGTGTAGCTTCCAGAGCATACTAGCATCACCATAACCTGGGAGCTTATTAAAAATGCAAATAATTGGGGGCAATCCTCAACCTACTGAAATAGAAACTCTGGGGCAGGATTCAGAATTCTGTGTTTTTACAAGCTCCCTCCCACCGGTGATTCATTTGCATGTGAGTCTGAAAGATTTATTATCCATTATCCTACTGTTTTTCATGGAAGGGTAGAGAATATAATACATATATATATATATATATATATATATACACACATATATAATTATACTATAAATATATATTTGCTTACGTGTTTTTTTAAGATAGAAGTTTAAGCCATTAAATAAATAAGTCAGTAAATGGTTTACTGTGGAAGAATCAAGGGGCAAGAGATGCATAGAAGGTAGACCTTTCTGATTATACTTTGAATTATAGATATGAATTTGGTATCATATTACATACATATAATTTTTAATACAAAGTAAAATAAATAACCCCATATTTAGTTGGTGGCTTAATAAAATAGATTGCTCCTAGTCATTTAAAGCACATTAGAGTATATAAATTGCTATTAGGGTATAAATAAGTGGAAGAAGAAGAACTACAAGGATATGTTACATTCTTTGCAGTAATAATTTTGCCACCAGTAATACTGATGTTAGTATTCTCAAACTATAGAATAGTGATATTATTACAGGATCAAGGAAATAAGGAACTATGCTAATGTCATTAGGAATCTAGAATTTCATTAAAAGAGAAAAGAAAGGGGCGCCTGGGTGGCTCAGTGGGTTAAGCCGCTGCCTTCGGCTCAGGTCATGATCTCAGAGTCCTGGGATCGAGTCCCGCATCGGGCTCTCTGCTCGGCGGGGAGCCTGCTTCCCCCTCTCTCTCTCTGCCTGCCTCTCTGCCTACTTGTGATTTCTCTCTGTCAAATAAATAAATAAAATCTTAAAAAAAAAAAAAAAACCATTTAGGTGATCCAAAAAAAAAAAAAAAAGAGAGAAAAGAAATATAAAACCAAGAAACTCAGGTTAAAACAGAGTAATTCTAAATTTAAACTTGCAATATTGCTATGAACTGTGATATCAGTCCTCTTGTAAAAAAAGCTTACTTAGTCCTGTCCACAAAAAGGCCTAGAAACAAATGGCAAGCAAGACAGATCCATGGAACACGGTGGTCTCAGGACACAAGGAATCACAAAAAGACCAGCAGTGTCTGAGTGTGACAGAGCTCCCAGTTATTGGAGCGGGGAAGCTAGCTGCAGAGATGGAACCTAGGAGTGGCTCTCAGCTGGGGGTTACCTTAAACCGTGATCCCTGGCACAAGAAGGGCCACTGCTATTTGGGCAGGGACCTCAGAAGTGGCAGATCTGGGGATACTCGGCTTCCTCCTCCGGGAGGAGCAGTGTGGCAGGAATCTGCTGGGTTTGGAGTGTCCAAATGGGGCCGTGTGCCAGAGAGAAAATCTCCATCACAGGCTGGGTGAGCTTGGAGCATGGCCAGAGACCAGGGAAATGGGAGGGATTGACTGATTTTCTCTGAGTGTGCACTGAGGAGTGGATTCCTGATCTCTTGGCTCCTCTGGGCAGAGAATGGGAGGCCCCTATTTTCATTCTCCTCCTCCAATGCTCTACCGGTCTACAGAAAGTGTTCAGGGAACAAAAACTCTGAGAGCAAACCTGTGCAGATTACTGAGCCTGGCCCCTGGCAAGGGTGATGCAATTCCACATCAGGCAAAGACATTTGAGAATCAGGGCAACAGGTCCTTCCCCAAGAAGATTAGCAAGACCATCCAGCCAAGACCAAGTTCAGGATCAGTGAGAACTGCAAAACCCTGGTGCTAGGGAAATATAGTACAAAGAATTCATGGGTTTTCCCCCATGATTCTTCAGTCATTCAAACTTAAATTTTTTTAATTTTATTTTTTCTTTTTCTAGTTTATAAACATTTTTCCTCTTTCCTAATTTAACCAGCATCTTATCAAAATCTTTTTTTAGAAAATTTTAAAATTCTCCTTCTTATGGTCATAATCTATCACTTCATTGTACTTAACCTTATTTTTTGTATACATTTAAGTTTTTTCTTTAAAATTTTGGGGTACAGTTTCTTCTAACAGACCAAAATACACCCTAAATCTAGTGCATGGTCTTGTTCCAGTCTCCTGCCTGATCACAATCTCTCTTTTTTTTTTTTTTCAATTTTTCAACCAACTTCTTATCAATTCTTTTTTAAAAATCTGTTGCAATTTTCATCTATACAGTTATAGTCTATCTTTTCATTGTATTTACCCTTCTTTTTGTGTATATATGTAAGTTTTTCTTTCTTTAAAATTTTGGAAGTCACTTTCTTCTAACAGACCAAAATACACCCCAAATCAACTGTATGGCTCTATTCTATTCACCAGCCTCATTTATGTGTGTGTGTGTGTGTGTGTGTGTGTATACATATATGTATATGTATATACATATACATATACATGCATACATATATATCTCCTTTCTTTTCTCTGCCTCTGTTTCGGGTTTGTTCTGATTTTTCAAGTGTATATTTTTCTAGGGTCATTCTTACCCTTTTACCACTGTGTTCTCTCATTCATCTATTCTTCTCTGGACAAAATGGCAAGGCAGAAAAACTCACCTCAAAAAAAGGAACAAGAGGCAGGACTGAATGCTAGGGACATAATCGATATGGGAATTAGTAAGATATTGGAACTAGAATTCAGAATGATAATTATAAATGTACTAGCTGGACTTGAAAAAAGCATAGATGATACTAGAGAATCCCATTCTAGAGAAATAAAAGAACTAAAATTTAACCAAGGTGAAATTTTAAAAAAGTTATTCATGAGGTGCAATAAAAAATGGAGGCTCTAACTGCCAGGATAAATGAGCCAGAAGAGAGAATTAGTAAATGACAGAGAATAAAGAAGCTGAATAAAAAAGAGAGCTAAACAACTACTGGACCACGAGGGGAGAATTTGAGAGATAAGTGATACCATAAGACAAAACAATATTAGAATAATTGGGCTCCCAGAAGAAGAAAGGGAGAGAGGGGCAGAGGGTATATTGGACCAAATTACAGCAGAGAATTTCCCTAATTTGGGGAGGGAAACAGGCATTAAAATCCAAGAGGCACAGAGAATCCTTCTCAAAATCAATAAAAATAGGTCAACACCCTGTCATCTAATAGTAAAACTTACAAGTCTCAGAGACAAAGAGAAAATCCTGAAAGCAGCTCAGGACAAGAGTTCTGTAACATACAATGGTAGAAATACTATATTGGCAGCAGACCTATCCACAGAGACCTGGCAGGCCAGAAAGGACTGGCATGATATATTCAGAGCATTAAACAATAAAAATATGCAGCTAAGAATACTATATCTAGCCAGGCTGTCATTGAAAATAAAAGGAGAAATAAAAAGCTTCCTGGACAAACAAAAACTAAAAGAATTTGCAAACACCAAACCAGTCCTATAGGAAATATTGAAAGGAGTCTTGTAAGCAAAGAGAGAGCCTAGAAGTAGTAGACCAGAAAGGAACAGAGACAATATACAGTAAGTGTTACCTTACAGGAAACACAATGTCACTAAATTCATAGCTTTCAATAGTTACCCTGAATTGTAAATGGGCGAAATGCCCCAACCAGAAGACATACGGTCTCAGAATGGATTAAAAAACAAGACCCATTGATGTGCTGTCTTCAAGAGACTCATTTTAGACCCAAAGACACCTCCCAATTTAAGGTAAGGAGGTGGAAAACAATTTACCATGCTAATGGACATCAAAAATAAGCTGGAGTGGCAATCCTTATATACGATAAATTAGATTTCAAGCTAAAGAATATGATAAGAGACCAGAAAGGACACTATATCATACTTAAAGGGTCTTCCCAACAAGAAGATCTAACAATTTTAAATATCTATGCCCCTAACAGGGTGTCAGCCAATTATATAAACAAATTAATAGCAAAATCAAAGGAGCATATCTACAGTAATACAATAATAGTAGGGGATTTTAACACCCCCTTCACAGAAATGGACAGATCATCTAAGCAAAACAAAAACAAAAACAAACAAACAAACAAACAAAACACAAAAATAAAGGCTTTAAATGACATACTGGACCAGATGGGCATCACAGATGCAGTCACAACTTTCCATCTCACAGTAACAGAATACACATTCTTCTCTAGTGCACATGGAACATTCTCCAGAAGCGATCACATCCTGGGTCACAAATCAGGTCTCGACCATAGCAAAAGACTGGGATCATTCCCTGCATGTTTTCAGACCGTGATACTATGAAACTAGAACTCAATCAAAAGAGGAAAGTTGGAAAGAACTTAAATACATGGAGACTAAAGAGCACCCCACTAAAGAATGAATGAGTCAACCAGGAAATTAAAGAAAGATTAAACAAATTCATGGAAACAGATGAAAATGAAAACACTGTTCAAAATCTTTGGGACACAACTAAGATGGTCCTGAGAGGGAAGTATATAGTAATACAAGCCTTTCTCAAGAAACAAGAACAATTAAAATACACAACCTAACCCTACACCTAAAGGAGCTAAAGAAAGAACAGCAAAGAAACCCTATACACTCAAGAGAAGATAAATAATAAGCATCAGAGCAGAAATTAATGAAAAAGAAACCAAAACAACAGTAGAACAGATTAACAGAACTAGAAGCTAGTTCTTTGAAAGAATTAATAAGATTGATAAACCCCTGGCCAGACTTACCAAAAAGAAAAGAGAAAGGAACCAAATTAATGAAATCATGAATGAAAGGGAGAATCAAAACCAACACCAAGGAAATACAAACAATTATAAGAACATATTATAAGCAATTATACGCCAGCAAATTTGACAATCTGGAAGAAATGGATGCATTCTTAGAGATGTATAACTATCAAAACTGAACCAGGAAAAAATAAACCTGAACAGACCCATAACCACTTAGGGGATTGAAACAGTCATCAAAAATCTCCCAACCCGGGTGCCTGGGTGGCTCAGTGGGTTAAGCTTCTGTCTTTGGCCCAAGTCATGATCTGGAATCGAGCCACACATTGGGCTCTCTGCTTGGCAGGGAGCCTGCTTTCCCCTCTCTGTCTGCCTGCCTCTCTGCCTAGTTGTGATCTCTCTATCAAATAAATAAGTAAAATCTTTAAAAAAATAAATAAAAAAAAATCTCCCAACAAACAAGAGCCCTGGGCCAGACAGTTTACCAGGGGAATTCTACCAAATGTTTAAAGAAGAATTAATACATACTCTCCTGAAACTATTAAAAAACAAATAGAAATGGAAGGAAAACTTCCAAACATGTTTTATGAGGACAGCATTACCTTGATCCCAAAATCAAACAAAGACCCCATCAAAAAGGAGAATTACAGACCAATATCCCTGATAAACATGGATGCAAAAATTCTCACCAAAATACTAGCCAATAGGATCCAACAGTACATTAAAAGGATTATTCACCACAAGCAAGTAGGATTTATTCCTGGGCTTCAAGACTGGTTCAACATCTGCAAATCAATAAATGTGATACAATACAAAATTGATAAAAGAAAGAACAAGAACCATATGATACTCTTCAAGAACCATATGATACTCTTCAAAGGTGCAAAAAAAAAAAAGCATTTGATACAGTACAGCATCCTTTCTTGATCAAAACTCTTCATAGCATAGGGATAGAGGGTACATACCTCAATATCATAAAAGTCATTTATGAAAAACCCACAACGAATATCATTCTCAATGGGGAAGAACTGAGAGCTTTTCTCCTAAGGTCAGGAATGTGGAAGGGATGTCCACTATCTCCACTTCTATTCAACATAGTACTAGAAGTCCTAGCCTCACCAATCAGACAAGAAATAAGAAGCATCCAAATCAGCAAAGAAAAAGTCAAACTCTCATTCTTTGCAGATAATATGATACTTTACGTGGAAACCCAAAGGACTTCACCCCAAAACCACTAGAACTCACATAGGAATTCAGTAAAGTGTCAGGATATAAAATCAATGCACAGAAATCAGTTGCATTTCTATACACCAACAAGACAGAAGGAGAAATTAAGGAGTCAATCCCATTTACAAATGCACAGAAAACCATAAAATACCTAGGAATAAATCTAACCAAAGAGGCAAGTGATCAGTACTCAGAAAACTATAGAATTCTCATGAAAGAAACTGAGGAACACAAAGAAATGGAAAAAAAAAAACTTTCCATGTTTATGTGCTGAAAGAAAAATACTATGGACATGTTTATGCTACCTAGAGCAATCTACATATTTAATGCAATACCTATCAAAATACCATCAACTTTTCTCAAAGAAATGGAACAAATGATCCAAAAATTTATATGCAACCAGAAAAGATCCAGAAAAGCCAGAGGAATGTTGAAAAAGAAGAACAAAACTGGCAGCATCAGAATTTTAGACTTCAAGCTCTATTTCAAAGCTGTCATCATCAAGACAGTATGGAACTGGCACAAAAATAGACACATAGATCAATGGACCAGAACAGAGGGCCCAGAAATGGACCCTCAACTCTATGGTCAACTAATCTTCAACAATGCAGGAAAGAATGTCCAATAGAAAAAAAAGACAGTTTCTTCAACAAATGGTGTTGAGAAAATTGGGTAGCCACATGCAGAAAAATGAAACCGGACCATTTCCTTACACCACACACAAAAACTGACTCAAGATGGATGAAAGACCTCAATGTGAGACAGTAATCCATCAAAATCCTTGAGGAGAACACAGGCAGCAACCTCTCTGACCTCAGCCACAGCAACTTCTTCCTAGAAACATCACCAAAGGCAAGGGAAGCAAGGGCAAAAATGAACTATTGGGACTTCATCAAGATAAAAAGCTTTTGCACAGGAAAGGAAACACTCAACAAAACCAAAAGACAACAGACAGCATGGGAGAAGATATTTGTAAATGACATATCAGATAAAGAACTATTATCCAAAATTTATAAAGAATTTATCAAACTCAACACCCAAAGAACAAATAATCCAATCAAGAAATGGGTGGAAGACATAAACAGAAGACATCCAAATGGCCCAACAGACACATGAAAAAGTGCTCAACATCACTTGGCATTAGGGAAATCCAAATCAAAACCACAGTGAGATACCACCTCACATCAGGTAAAATTAACTAGTCAGGAAATGAAAGGTATTAAGTGAGGATGCAGAGAAAGGGGAACCCTCCTAAACCATTGGTGGGAATGCAAGTTGGTGCAGCCACTCTGGAAAACAGTATAGAGATTCCTCAAAAAGTTTAAAATAGAGCTATCCTATGACCCAGCAATTGCACTATTGGGTATTTACCCTAAAGATACAAATGTAGTGATCTGAAGGGTGCACACCAATGTTTATGGCAGCAATGTCCATAATAGCCAAACTATGGAAAGAATCTAGATGTTCACAGATGAATGGATAAAGAAGATGTGGTATATGTATACAATGGATTATTATGCAGCCATCAAAAAATGAAATATTGCCATTTGTAATGACATGGAATAGAACTAGAGGGTATTTTGCTATGTGAAATAAGTCATTTAGAGAAACACAATTATCATATGATCTCACTGATATGAGGAATTTGAGAAACAAGACAGAGGATCATAGGGAAAGGAAGGGAAAAATGAAAATGAAATCAGAGTGGGAGACAAACCATAAGAGACTTTGAATCTCATGAAAAAAACTGAGGGCTGCTGGAGGAAAAGGGGGTAGGAGGGATGGGGTGTCTGAGTGATGGACACTGGGGAGGTTATATGCTATGGTGAGTGCTGTGCATTGTGTAAGACTGATGATTCACAGACCTGAACCCCTGAAACAAATAATGCATTATATGCTAACTAAAAAAAGAAGAAAAAATTATTCATGAATGTATTTTTTTTAAATGTAGAATTTTTGGTTTCTATTGAGTTTATCACCTCTAACGACTGCAATAGAAATAAACATTCATATTTTCATGGAATTTCTTAACACTTTATGAAGTTACTCAGACTAGAAAGCTTATAGGTGGTAAGTATGTTTTATTGTCTTTGTTTTACATTTTTAAAACACAGATAGTTCTCAATATATATTCATTAAACATGAAAGCTAAATAAGGACAACATAATGGACAGGAGGTAAATCACCAAGAGGGTGACAAAATTGTTCCCACCTTCAGTGCCCCCTCCCATCTTCAAGCTCCCCTCCCCACCTTCAGTTCAGACCAACTAGTAAGTATGCACAGACAAGACAGCATTGCAAAAAATCCCAGAACCTGGAACTGAGGCTGAAGCACTTGCTTGGACTGCAGAAGCAGATAGGGGCCGCATTAGAAAGATAAGAGAACCAGTCACCTTTTGACTGTTGTGCCTATTTCCTAGGTCTGCACATTTCTGCACCATGAGGAAGCCCTGGTCTTATTGTTTCTCTAGGGCAAAAGAGAACCCACAATCAGAACCCAGCTTCCCCAGTATTGCTGGATGTTTCCTGGAAAGTCCACTTTGGGGACTTTCCCTCATGGAAAACACTGGAAGGACCTGAGGGACTTAACTAGTGGGGATCAGATAGAGGTATATAAATGAAGAAAGATGAGAGATACATATGTAATATGTGTATGTATATAATGGAATATTACTCAGTCATCAAAATGAAATCTTGCCATTTGCAACAACATGGATGGAACTAAAATATATTATGCCAAGCAAAATAGGTTAGAGAAAGGAATTTAAGATACAAAATAAATGAACATAGCAGAAGGAAAGAAAAAATAAGCTAAGATTAAAAACAGATAAAGAGGCAAAGTGTAAGAGACTCTAAACTCTAGGGAACAAACTGAGGGTTGCTGGGGTGGGGATGGGGTATTTGGGTGATGGGCATCAAGGAAGGCACTTAATGGAATGAGCACTGGGTATTACATGCAACTAATGAATCACTGCATTCTACCCTGAACTTAATAATACACTATATGCTAACCTACTTGAACTTAAATTTTAAAATAAGGAAAAATGAAAAGAAGTTCTGAGTTTTGTTATTTTTTTCTATTTTTCCCCCATTTTCTATTTCATTTGCTTCTGCATTAATGTTTATTATTTCCCTCCTTCTGCTACTTTCAGGTTTAGTTTGTTCTTCGAGTCCCTTGAGGTGAAAACCTAGCTTGTTTATTTGAGGTGTTTCTTTTGTTCTTGATGTTTGCGTTTATCACTGTAAACTTTTCTCTTAGAACTACTTTTGCTACCTCTGATACATTTACATATACATCGGGGTATTGGTCTGTAATTGTCCTTTTTTTTTTTAAAGATTTTATTTACTTATTTGACAGACAGAGATCACAAGGAGGCAGAGAGACAGGCAGAGAGAGAGGCAGAGAGAGAGGAGGAAGCAGGCTCCCTGCTGAGCAGAGAGCCTGACGTGGGGCTCGATCCCAGGACCCTGGGATCATGACCTGAGCCGAAGGCAGAGGCTTTAACCCACTGAGCCACCCAGGCGCCCCTGTAATTGTCCTTTTTAGTGGAGTCTTTGTCTGGTTTGGGGGTCAAGGTAATGCTGGCCTCAGAGAATGAGTTGAATGTTTTCCTTTCATCTCTATTGTTTGGAATAGTTTCAGAATAATAGGTATTAATTCTTTAAATGTTTGGTAAAATTCCCCTGGGAAGCCCTGGACTCTATTTGTTGGTAGATTTTTGATTACTGATTTAATATCTCTGCTGGTTATGGGCCTATTCAGATTTTCTATTTCTTCTTGTTTCAGTTTTGGTAGTTTATACACTTCTAGGAATTTATTGATTTCTTCCAGATTGCCTAATTTGTTGGCATATAATTATATAAAGCAATAGCAGATTTGAACAATACTACAAACCAAAAGGCTCTAAGAGACATATGCAGAACATTCTATCCATCAATAGGAGAAAACATTCTTTTCAAACATACACAGAACATTTTCTAGGATAGATTATATGTTAGGCTACAAATTCAAGAAGAAAGAAATGATATCATGTATCTTTCCTGACCACAATGGTTTAAATTTAGAAATCAAGAGCAAAAAGAAAGCTTAGAAATTCACAAATACATGAAAACAAAACACCACATCCCTGAAAAACAAATGGATTAAAGAAGAAATCAAAAGAAATTTTTAAAAAAAGATTTTATTTATTTATTTGACAGATAGAGATCACAAATAAGCAGAAAGGCAGGCAGAGAGAGAGAGAGAGGAGGAAGCAGGCTCCCTGCTGAGCAGAGAGCCCGATGCCGGGCTCTATCCCAGGACCCCGGGATCAGGACCCCAGCTGAAGGCAGAGGCTTTAACCCACTGAGGCACCCAGGTGCCCTCAAAAGAGAAATTTTTTAAAAATCTTCAATCAGTAAAAATGAAAACACAATATATGCAAATGTATATAATTGGTCATAATATTCTTTTACAGTTGTTTGTATTTCTGTGGTGTGGGTTGTGATCTCTCCTCTTTCATTCACAACTTTATTTATTTGGGTCCTTTCACTTTTCTTTATGATAAGTCTGTCGAGGGGTGTATCAATCTTGTTAATTCTTTCAAAGAATGAGCTCCTTTAAAATAAGATACAACCTTACACCAGTTAGAATGGCCAAAATTAACAAGACAGGAAACCACAAGTGTTGGCGAGGATGCAGAGAAAGGGGAACCCTCCTACACTGTTGATGGGAATGCAAGTTGGTGCAACCACTCTGGAAAACAGTACAGAGGTTCCTCAAGACATTAAAAATAGAGCTACCCTATGACCCAGCAGTTCCACTACTAGGTATTTACCTCAAAGATACAGATGTAGTGAAAAGGGGCACATGCACCCCAATGTTCATAACATCAATGTCCACAATAGCTAAATTCTGGAAGGAGCTGAGGTGCCCTTCAATAGATGAATGGTTAAAGAAGATGTGGCTCATAAGCACAATGGAATATTACTCAGCCTTCAGAAAGGATGAATACCTACTGCTTACACCGCCATGGATGGACCTAGAGGAGGTTATGCTAAGTGAAATAAGCCAAGCAGAGAAAGACAATTATCATATGGTTTCATTCATATGTGGATCATAAAGAATAGTGCAGAGGACCACAGAGGAAGAGAGGGAAAACCAAACAGGGAGAAATCAGAAAGGGACACAAACCATCAAAGACTCTGGACTCCAGGAACCAAACTGAGGGTTTCAGAGGGGAGGGAGGGTGAGGTAATGGGGTGATGGGTATTAAGAAAGGCACGTGTGGTGACAAGCACTAGGTGTTACACACAACTAATGAATTGTTGAACACTACATCAAAAACGAATGATGTACTACATGCTGGCTAACTGAACACAATAATAAAAAAAAAAGTAGCAAAAAAAAAACTGGCTAAAAAACAAACAACAACAACAAAAATAAAAAACACAAAAAACCTCCAGTTTCTACTTTCATTGTTCTCTACTACTGTTTTGCTTTTTAAAAATTTCTTTATTATTTATTTCTGCTCTAATCTTTATTATTTCCATTTTCCTAATTGATTTAGGCTTAGTTTGCTGTTCTTTTGCTAGCTCCTTTAAGTGTAAGGTTAGGTTGTGTATTTGAGGTTTTTCTTGCTTGTTGAGGAAGGCTTGCATTGCTATATACTTCCCTCTTAGGATTGCCTGGGCTGCTCCCTAAAGATTTTGGACTGTTGTGTTTTCATTTTTATTTGCTTCCATGTATTTTTAAAATACTTCTTTCATTTCCTGGTTGACCCATTCATTTTTTAGTACAATGTTCTTTAACCTCCATGTATTTGTGGTCCTTTCAAAATTTTTCCTGTCATTGACTTCCATAAGTTTTATTGCACTGTGGTCTGAAAATATGCATGGTATGATCTCATCCTTTTTTGTACTGGTTGAGTCCTGATTTGTGACCCACTATGTGATCTATTCTGAATAATGTTCCATGTGCACCTGAAAAGAATGTGCATACTGCTGCTTTAGAATGAATCCCATTGAGCACACTGAATATATCATGCCAGTCCTTTCTGGCATGCCAGGTCTCTGTGGACAGATCTGCTGGAGCCTTATGTGCCTATCCTTGTAAGGTTAATGGCATCTCCCAAGATGCCTTTAGAATTCTCTCTTTATCTTTGTTTTTTGCAGGTTTCACTATGATATGTCATGATGTTGACCTATTTTTGTTGATTTTGAGGGGAATTCTGTGCCTGTTGGACATAATGCCTTTTTCCTTCCCCAGATGAGGAAATTTTTCAGCTACAATTCATTCAAAGAAACCTTCTGCTCCCTTTTTCTGTTCTATTTCTTCTGGGACCCCTATGATATAGATATTATCTCACTTTATGGAATCGTTGAGTTCCCTAAGTCTACTTTCATGATTTGATAGTTGTTTTTTTCCTTTCTTCTTTTCAAGTTTCATTATTTTCCACAATTTCAATCTTCTATATCACTGATTCACCCTTCTGTTTTGTCCATCCTAGCTTTTCTGACCTCCATTTGTGATTACATCTCAGTTACAGCATTTTTAATTTCCAGTCTGGCAAGATTTTAGTTCTTTTATCTCTACATTAAGGAATTTTCTATGCTTTTTTCAAGTCCTACTAGCATCCTTATAATTGTTATTTTAAATCGTAGTTCTGACATCTTATTTACATTTGTATTGATTAAATTCCTGGCCGTGACTATTATCTCCCGTTCTTTCTTTTGGGGTGAATTTCTCTGTTTTGTTATTTAGTCCAGAAAAGAAAAAAAAAAGGAAAAAAAAGACAACAAAAAAAGAAAAACAACAGCGACAACAAGAAAAGAAAAACAACAACAACAACAACAAACTAGATCCTGGGTGTGCTTTGGTCCGCTTATTAAAAGAAACTAGATCCCAAAATAAGGAAGAAATAAACAAACAAATACATTTAGAGATAAAGATATAGATATATAATAAAATGAAAGGAAACTATATATATATGTATACATATATGCAACATATATATAAAAATAAAAATTAAAAAAAGAATAAGAAAATAATGAAAAAAACAAGAAAGTAAACTTAAAAAATAATAACAAAGAATAAAAGTACAAAGGAGACTGAATACTACTTCCCCTCAGAGCTGAAACTTTGCAGCTAAGCTTGGTGCTCGCCTGTGGTTTGTGCTGGTCTTCTGGGGGAGGAGCCTATAGCCCTCTGAGGTGGACTTGCCCGAGTGGGCAAAGGTCCTTTAGTATGCACGGAGGCCAGGCTTGGTGTAATCAGTTCCAGGCTCCACTAGGTGGCGCTGCCAAGCTCCCTGAAGGTTTTCAGCTCTAGGGGGCAGAATGAAGATGGCAGCGCCCTGCTCTCTAGCCCCAGAGCTGAAAACCCATGCCCCTCATTCTTCAATGAGCCCTTATAGAAGAGCAATGGATCACTCTTGTCTCCCCAGTTTCCATCAGAACCTTGTGTTCACCTTGCCTGTGTCCAAGACCCTCTATCTAAGGCACATAATAGAGTTTCAAAATGCCCAACTTTTAGGGACTCCCAGAGTGCAAATCACTCTTTTCTTCCCTGGGAGGGTCTCACCTTGCTTCTGCCTTTTGCTGACCCAGTGGTTCACTGTTTATGTCAATACAGAGCAGAAAGCTGGCACCTTGACTCATTGTTCTCAGCCGGCTTCCATGCTCCTATGCCTGGGAACAGTGCAGCACTTAGGTCACACTTGTGACCACGGGTATCCTGAGTCCACTGTGTCACATCTGCGATTCTGCCCTGCTCTGCCACCTGAGCACCTTTAAGTCAGGCACATGCCCCCCTGCAGCAGACCTCTAACGGTTTTGATTTTGAGCTCTATCACTTATAATACTTCGTGGTATCTACAGCTAGATCCCACCAGATTCACATCTCCATACTTCCTACCTTCCCAAGGTAGGAAGGACTTCCAAAAAGTGGTCATTTTCCCACTCATAGACTTGAAGTATTTGTTCTCTCAGGACTCTGATTGATCTCTTGGGTGATCACAATGATTTGATAACTATCTAGCTGTATTCATGGTATGACACAAACTTAGGGTTTCTCTACTCTTCTGCCATCTTAACTCCTTCCCCAGAATTGTTTCTTTTAAAAGAAAAAATTGGCCAACTTTTAGACTAACAAAGAAAAACCAAAGAGAAAATTCAAATAAATAAAATTATAAATAGAAGAGGAAAGAATACAACTAGGGCTATAGAAGATATTAAATCATAAGAGATTAACATGAAACGTTACACATTAACAAATTGGACAACCTAATTGCAGCACCTGGGAGACTTAGTTGGTTAAGTGCCTGACTTTTGATTCAGTTCTGGTCATGATCTCAGGGTCATGCGATCAAGCCCTGAATTGGGCTGTGTGCTGAGTGTGGAGTCTGCCTTAGATTCTCTCTCTCCTCTTTCCCCTTTGCTCCTCCTCCCCGCCCCCCCACCTCTCCCTCTCAAACAAAACAAAATAAACTAATATATATATATAATTTTAAAAAATGAATACATTGTTAGAAACATACAACCTCCTGAGACTGAAACCTGAAGAAATAGAAAATCTGAAGAAATCAGTAACAAGTAAGGAGACTGAATCAAAAACCTACCAACAAAGAAAAGTCCAGAACTAGATGGCTTTACTGGTGAATTCTACCAAACATTTAAATAAGAATTAATGTTAATTCTTCTCAAACCCTTTAAAAAAACTGAAGAGAAAGGAATACTCCCAAACTCATGAGATTAACATTAACCTGGTATTAAATCCAAAAAGACATTACAAGAAAATTACCAGCCAATAACCTTGGTGGATATAGATGCAAACATTCTTAATAAAATGCTAGCAAGCTGAGTTCAACAGCACATTGAAAGAACAGACATGATCAAGTGAGATTTATCCCATTTATCCCTGGTCCTATCCCTAGGAACATATGTAAATCAACAAGTGTGATATACCACCCTAACAGAATGAAATCTATAAATCATATAATCATCTCAATAGATGCAGAAAAAGCATTAAAGTTCAAAAATTCATTCATGATAAAAAAAACTCTAAACAAGTTGAGTATAGAAAAATGTTCCTAAACATAATGTAGGCCATTATAAGAAGCCCAGAGATAGCATACAGAATGGTGAAAGGTGAAAGCTTTTCCCCTAAGATAAAACAAACAAACAAACAAAGGAAAAAACAGTATGATCATTCTCACCTCTTTTATTCAACATATTGCTAGAAGTCCTAGCCAGACCAACTGGATAAAAATCAACAAAACAAAGCAAAACAAAAGCATCCAAACTTTAAAAAAAGAAAGAAAATTATCATTTGTGGTTGACATGATCTTATATATAGAAAATCCTAAAAATTGCATACACACAAACTATTAAAACTATTTAATAAATTCAGTAAAATTACAGAATACAAACTTGACATACCAAAATCAGTTGCATTGCTATACACTAATGACAAACTATCTGAAAAACAAAACAAAACAAAACAAAATCCATTTACAACTGCATTAAAAAGTAAAAAAAAAAAAAAAAAAGGAAAAAAATAGTATGGAGGTTCCTTAAAAATAGGAATATACCCAACAAAATAATAATAATTCATTTTTCTACCTCTCAATGTTCATAATTATGATTAGATACAGGGTCCCAGATGGAAAGAACTTGCTTCCTGTATGATGCTGTAAGTAAATTAATCATCTCCGAAGTTCACCTATATTCAGCTTTCTTATGAGAAAAATAAATCCTCTCTTTTTTATTTTTATGGCACTTTTACTTGAGGCCTCTGTTGCTTGCTAAAATCATTCTTACTGACAATGGCATAATGCTTGAAGAGAGATTTTTGTAATTTCATTTTTTAAAAAAGATTATTTATTTATTTATTTGACAGATAGGGATCACAAGTAGGCAGAGAGGCAGGCAGAGAGAGAGAGGAGGAAACAGGCTTCCCGCTGAGCAGAGAGTCCGATGCAGGGCTCGATCCCAGGACCCTGGGATCATGACCTGAGCCGAAGGCAGAGGCTTTAACCCACTGAGCCACCCAGGTGTCCCAGATTTTTTTAATTTCTAATTATTGGGTTTTTTTTTTCTCTTTTTGCATTAGAAAGCTATAATTATAGAAAAGATAAACTAAGATCTTTGGATAATATACTTTCATAAACTACAGTCCTACTATACTTAATTGTTTTCCAAGGAAGAGAGACAATTAAATATGGGCTTAGATAATAACAGGCGCCTTAAGATTCCTAAAAGAAATGAGATGTAAGAGCCTCGGACAATGCTCCTCCCGTTGATTTTCTTCTAATTCTGAGTTGTTGGGAAGTCTGGGGGTGAGTGGTAGCAATGAAATATTTTCTCCTTTGACTTGCTAATACAAAATAAAGATGGATGATTTAGCTGGTGATCACTGGTTTAGCAATTGTGCCATAATCACTGCACCAAAACAAAAATAATGGTGATTTCTACAAACACCTATGTATAGGGCTTCCCATGTGCAAGACTCTGCTCTAATTACACACTGCATGTTATTCATTCATTGAATCCTCATATAATCCTGTGAGACAGGTACCCCTTCCACCCACCCCCTATAACTACAGCTGATGAACAAAGGCAGAGGGGAAAGATTACCTGAGGTCACCCAGCCAGTATGTAGCCAAGGTCAGATTCGAACTTGGGCAAATGGCTGTAGTTGTACATGCAACACTGCACATGGCTTCTAATGAAATACTGAATTTAATGAGAACAAGAATGCACGGGGCGGGGGGGGGGCGCCTGGGTGGCTCGGTGGGTTGAGCCGCTGCCTTCGGCTTGGGTCGTGATCTCGGGGTCCTAGGATCGAGTCCCGCATCGGGCTCTCTGCTCAGTGGGGAGCCTGCTTCCTCCTCTCTCTCTGCTTGCCTCTCTGCCTATTTGTGATCTCTCTCTGTCAAATAAATAAATTAAAAAAAAAAAAATAAAAGAAGCACAGAGGGTGTTTGCCAAGTTAGGTTTCCTTTAACTTTGACAGTTTGTCCATCACGAGGAAAAGGTCTAAAATTAATTCATTTCCTTTACGGGTAATACTGTTGAATATTTTAGGACAGCAACCTCTCATTTTATATTAATTTTTAGAAAAAATTCAAATAGGATGGTACTTCTATTGAATTCAGATTCAGAGGATCTAAGAACTGAGGCAGATCTTATTCCCTCTCAAATGGTTAAGTCTAGGCGTAATATTCTTGGTTCATGGGAGTTCTGACAAAACACTCTAATTTTAGAGACAGTCTTTCTATGTCCTTCTACAATGTTGTTCTCATGGAGGCATTTAGTGCATTTAAACTAATATATAATTTATTGACCTAATGATGGTAGTTTAGTATTTCCCCCTTTTCTGAGAGATTCTAATTGTTTGTAATACTCTCAGTAACATTTATATTAGTTCTTGTGAATATGTAACTTGCTGGACAGACTAGCCCACAGTAGCCTCCACTTTGGTCAGACAGAATATAAGAGCCATAGCATGTGAGTTGGTAGTTGGTAGAGACTGTTTCTCATATAGATAATGTAGTCTGTACTGTTCCATTCTACCCCAGTTCTACATATTTTCAAATGTTTGGAGTCTTCAGACAATGATTAACTTTGGAGCCATTCTGATGTGTAAACTTTAACAATTTATAAGATAAAAAAACATTATTTGTGTCAATGACTTTAACAAGTGTAAGCACGACCCCCATTGTTCTTCAACCTTTGATAAACTTGATTGTCTATTTCTCTTTGGCTGGTGTTGATGCATCTCCATCCTGACATTGTCATTTATTTGGATATATGCAAAAAGATCCTTATTTGTGGATTTCATATTTATGAATTCACCTATTTGCTAAGATTTATCTGTAAGAAATGTGGTCAGAGGTTCCCGAAACTCTAACCCTGTTTCCCCCAGGGGCAATGGTTCAGTAGTCATTAATTCAGTCTTTGCAGCAACTATACAGAGTGTAACTGCTGAGAACAGTGAGTACTTACTTAAATTTAGCAGACAACATATATTTCACTTACAAGCACCCTTGTCTGACTGCCAACTTAGACGTTGTCCAGGGCCCTCCCTGGACATCTCATATTGCCCTTTAGCTATGACCCCCCTTTCTTTGATCGTCTTTAGAAGAAAACTTTTATGTGACCAAATCCAGTGTTCAATTCTCAGTCCACATCTTACTAGACCCTCAGCTGCATTTATGAAGTTTACTACTCTACTTAGAATTGTGATTTGACTTCTAGAAAGCACATTTCTGGTTTTCTTTGTGCATTACTGGCTCTTCAATTCATGTTCTTTTGTTTTGTTTTGTTTTGCTTTCTCTGACTCCTCTTGGCCTCTAAGTATTAGGACCCCAGGACTTCATCCCCAAACCACTTCTCTGATTTCTCACTAGCTGCTTCTTGGGCACCACAGCATCAAATACCCTCTATGTACTGATGGTTCCCTAATTTCTGTTACCAGCATCAATGTGTTCCCTGAGCTTGATAATCAAGTATTTCACTGGCACCCTTAAACTGGGATGTTTAATATGCATTTCACACTTAATATGAACCTTAAATCTAATGACTTTCCACCTATTCACTGCAAACCCTCTTAGACTCTCAACTGATATCCCATTTCAAGGGCTTCCTGCTTTAATCCACATGCACGTAGGAGCAGACCATCTCCCGCTCATGCGCGAGCCCTAAGTGATCTGGTCCCTGGCTGCCTCTTTGACCTCAA
The DNA here is from genome assembly GCF_020171115.1 of Neogale vison. Lineage (NCBI taxonomy): Eukaryota > Metazoa > Chordata > Mammalia > Carnivora > Mustelidae > Neogale > Neogale vison. The sequence goes on from NC_058101.1 coordinate 199,802,558, forward strand.
TTTCTTATTTCAGTCTTGCTGGCATTCCTGGTGACCATTCATACCTCAGGGCCTTTGTGTTTGGTGTTCCTCTAACCCTAGAGAGTCTTAATCTCATTCCCTAATTTTATTCAGATCTCTATTCAAACTTGAATATTTTAGAAATTTTCTCAGTAGTGATCTCTACAATGGTTTCATTTTGTCCTACCTCTCCATCCTCTTACCCTGAATGACTTTTCTTCATAGCATTTACTGATGTGTTATTATGTGTTGCCCCAATTTTTTCCAACTAGAATATATACTCCTTGAAGTCAAGGACTTTACTGACATTAACAACATATCTCTAGTACCTAGAATGGTATCTCACACATAATGGATATTCAAATTCTTGAGGAATCAAGAAACCAGGAAATTTTGAATAAATAATTTGAGTTAATGAATATGGAGTACTTTCTATAAAAAGTATTTTAAGAGAGATTTCTTTCAGTGGCTTTGTATTTATGACCCTCCTATACATACATTTGTATTATTATGGCCTTTGTACTTTTCACAGATTCCGTTTATTTCAATTGACTATTTGTTTTCCATTTGATATACAGATTGCATAAGTTTTGGAAATTCCTGTAAGTTTAATTCTTCCTACATTCTTTTAGCCCGATCCCAGAGAGTTTGGAAACTGTTCTTGCTTTTTTAACCACACAAGATGTTCTAGATCTATCCTGATGTTGCTAGCTGCAAACCTAGAATCCACTATTCTTCAAGAATGCTAATTTCTTTCAGAGAGTGGTTCTTAAACATGTCTGTGTATTAAAATCATGTGAGGAGCTTTTAAAACTCCCGGTGCTCAGGCTGCATCCAGAAATATCAAATTAGAATCTTGGTGTTAGGATCCAGGTATCAGTACTTTTTTTGGAGGGGTAACCAAAATTGAAAACAAATCAGGAAACCAAATAGATTTTCATATGGGTATTAATTAAAAATAGATGATGCAAGGAGGTCCTTCTGTCACATAAGAGAACAAGAAACCAACCAAGCAACCAACCAACTTTTTTGTTTAAAAAACTGCAAGTTGAACTCATGTTCATGTTTTTAATATAACTTATTCAACTAAGTTCTTTCTTATCTTGTTGTGATAGAAAACTTAAAATTTATGGGCACGTCCAAAAGTTCCAGCTTTTCTTATCTGACATATGTGATACCGTGCTATATATTGTCAGACCAAATTATGTCTGTATGTTACAATATTATTTAAAATATCGAAAGCCTTCCATTTTCTTAAACACAATTGTATCTTATCTGGGCATATTGAAAATAGAGCCACAATTCACTATTCATTTTACCATTCCATTTAGGGCTTAAGAACAAATAGTATATGCTATAATTAGACAAGGTTATTTAGGCAAAATATACATGAGGATTACTACATAGTATACAAGGCCTTATTAGATTCTTATCCTAATGTCTTAGAAATAGTTTGACAGTATAAAGACCCTAATGTCGCTGTTTTTCACTCACTATAATATACTTTAAGAATGAAAGGAAAAGTAAAATCACAGTTAACATGTTGGGAATTTTAAATAGCTCTGAAGACACCAATGAGCCCATGCCCTGCTACTGAATCATTTGTCCCAGAAAAAACAGACCCACAGCTCTGATGTATTTGCCCACTTCTGTATCCCATATTTTTTTTAAATAATTTATCTTTTCATTATTTTTTAATAACCAGATTATTGGATCCATTAAAGTCCATGAGATGCTAATTATGCACACTAACGCTGAATTTGTACTTAACAATATTTAGACTGATGCATTCTTAGCAACAATGGCTAAGAGAAGGATTTAAAGCAGGTGATTTATATAGAAGCTATAATCATTGAAGGTTAGTTGAAAGGCAACTCGTCCAGGTATTTGTCAGACTTTTCTGATTACTGACACCTTTGATCATCATGGGGCATTTATGGACTCTGTCTATAGGAAAATTAATAATGCAGGGATGACCACAGACACATTTTCATACTACTCTTGCAGGTTTAGCCATGGACTTCTCCAAAGCCCATCTTATAGATAAAAAAACTAAAATCCACAAAGGGACAGTAACTTTACCAAGAACTCAAGAATCATTATTCCAGCAGTCCCCTTATTATTATGGCTACATAGGAGTTTCTCATGAATATCGCATGAATATCATGTTTTTCTTCTTTATCCACATGTTGAGCTCCTGTTTGTCCCTGAAATGCCAGATTCTTTTCAATTTAAAATGAAAAGATGGGTCAGGCCGAGAATAATTATTTGAACACAGTAAAATAGAAGTGAGAGACCGGCCCTCTGCATTCAGATTTATTACAGCACATCTATTTTGTTTTGTTTTTAAATTTCCCCACATGTTGTTACTTCTCCAATGGATTCCATTTGGGGTCAGACAAAGCTGACAGCCAGAAAGGTAGAAACAGGCAGGTCCCCCTCTCCCGGCACTCTATGCAACGACCCATTCGGTTGCGAAGCACTTTCTGATCTATCTCCTGGAGAATATACTGATATGGTCTGCAATCTACCACTTCAATCAGATTCTCACTTGTGGGAGATGAAGAGGGAAAAGCCATTGAACATCCTTATCTGGAAACTCCCAGGACAAGGCCGCCGGCACCCTCACTGATAGGGGAGTCTGCTCGTATTTGCACTCTAGAGATCAGCAGCCAGATGAAATGACCATAAGGGGAAGAATAGCGTCGTAAGTATTAGAACACCTACGATAGTCTCAAGATGGGGAAAATCAAGTCCGAAACCTAGGCTGATCCATTTCTCCCTCTATTACTTCCTATAATGCAGGTCCTACTAATGATGTCGCCAGACCTTAGAAAGTCAAAAATAGATCCTTACCTTTTTCTCAGAGTGCAGTGAGGTTAATGAACACAGAATCATTTCTAGTTCATCACATTTACTAGGGATGATATTCTTAAAAACACTTTAATAATCATCCTTTTCGATGCAGAAGAATATTTATCCGAGGAACACCACCCATTAATGGGACAGAAGTCAAATCTCACAGTTGCATATGTCATGTATTTATTTCGGTAACATTGCCACGGCTGCCTTTAATTTCCTGCAAAGAGGAACTAAGCTATGCCACGTTAGTCCCTGTGAGACTGCGCGGCCCTCTAGGAAGAAGGCTGCTATGGCTGACTTGGGCCCCTCTCCATTCATAACTGAAATCCCAACACCCAGCATTCAGAACAAGACCCTACTTGGAGACAGGCTCATTAGAGACGTAAGTAAGTTAAAATGAGCCCATGAGGATGAGCGTAACACACCAACAGCAGTTATAATTATAATTATAATAAGAGGAAATTATATATATTTATATATAATATATAAATATATATTATATATATATAATCATTATAATAAGAGGAAATTTGGACACAGACAGGGACAGAGGGAAGGCGTGTGAAGTTACAAAGAGAAGATGGCCGTCTGGGAGCCAAGGGGAGAGTCCTGGGACAGCCCGTTCCCTCAGAGCCTCAGAAGGAACCTACCCTCCCAAGAACTTGATCTTCAAATTCCAGCTTCCGGGATTGTGAGAAAATAAATTTCTGTTGCTTTATCCACTCGGTCTGTGATGGTTTCTTAGCGCAGCCCTAAGAAACTAACAACATGACTTAAATTTATATTCAACGAGACCCATAAAGTATAGCCTGAGGTTGGAAGATGAAGGTGACTCTCCTCTACAAACAAGGCCATTCTATTCAATATTTCCAACTTGTTCTCTCATGGGGGAGGCAGTTTAATATGATTGTTGGTAGGCATCCATAAACAAGCTTGAAAAAACAGAGAGAACCAAGTCTCGAAGACCTTAATGTTTAATGGCACTGTTTTTCCTTATCAACCAAAGTGAAAGACACTAATGAAAAGGCAATCAGCCATTTCTTGTCAATGAAGATGATGGTTCAAATAGCAGAGAGCTGAAATTTAAACAAGATTTGTCCTGTTATCGACTTTCAAGATGTATCTTTGGCGTGTTCTATACTGTAAGCAATGAATCAAAAAGAGAACACCAAAACGATAATTCAGATTTTCCAATAAATGGGAATTCTCCAAATGTATATTTGTGTACATTTGTATAATGTACATATTATTTGCTTGTGTTGGTTCACTTGTTCAGTAAACTTTTAGGACATGCTGACCCCCCTCCCTAGTTTTTTTTCTCTTTGAAGATTTTATTTATTTATTTGACAGAGAGAGAGAGATCACAAGTAGGCAGGGAGGCAGGCAGAGAGAAGGGGGGGAAGCAGGCTCCCTGCTGAGCCGAGAGCCCATTGTGGGGCTCAATCCCAGGACCCTGAGATCATGACCCCAGGCGAAGGCAGAGGCCCATCCCGCTGAGCCACCCAGGTGCCCCGCCCCTCCCTGGTTTTATGTGAAACTTCTCCCTTACAGCTTTCATTGCAGACTGCGCTTTTTCATACAGTTCTTATAATAACTTGAATAAAATTCTTATGGCGATGTTAATTTATGGGATGACAACTCACCCTCCACCCATCCACCTCACATACAACTGGGACAGAGATGGGGTCGCTCTTTAATCATTAAAATCCCATCACCTAGTGTGGCACATTGCAGAAACATATAGAAAAAAATTAGATCAGTTTCTATGTACATATTATAGGGAGGGAAAGTTTTAATAAATAACTTCCAAAGTGGGGGAATTCTTCTATGATTATAAATTATTATTTCTTTTTCAGCTTGTACATTTACATGTCTACCAGAAGGGGAAAAAAAAAAGATTTTTATCTCAAAGACATTTGATCTCAACGAGATTGGCTGAGGGCTGCAGTGAGGAGGGAAGGAAAGAAGAGAAAAGAGGGCACCTACTTGTGAGAAAGAAAATGTATTCACATGAGAATGACCACTTTTCCCTTTCGCCACATTGCTACAGAGAATTTCTTTTTTTTTTTCTCTTAATCTGCTCATCTCTGCCACTGACTTTTTTTTTTAAGATTTTTATTTATTTATTTGACAAGGAGAGCGAGAGAGAGAGAAAAAGTGTGAGCAGGGGAGAAGAGGAAGAGGAGAGGGAGAAACAGACCCCCTGCCAAGTAGGGACCCCCCCCCCCCCCGATGTGGGATTGATGCCAGGACCCTAGGACCCTGGGATCATGACCTGAACTGAAGACAGATGCTTAACAGACTCTCCAAGGCCAGATGTAATTCTTGGACTGTGCATGGCAGGATGGGGAGGAAGAGGAAAGGCAGACCAGAGCCTGTGGCTAAGGAAGGCTTGCCTGTTGGACCAGAGGTGACTAAGGAGAGTGAGAGGAGGGTAATAAACGCAGCAGTGAATGGCAACATAAAGGAGTTGCTAAAGGGGGAAGGGGGGGATGTGACAACTTTGCTGAATTATTTTGATGTTCTTTTCATAGTTGCATTAAGTTCTCTATAGTGCTGCATGACCACAATCATTTACCTTCTTGCAGACGCTGGTATATGGCCAGACCAAGGAGAGCGCTGTCTTTCCATCTTTCCATATGATTTCAGCTCCGGACAAGTACGCCTGAGACCAGGCTTCCTACACATGTGGGTATGCTGTCATGTTTCACACCCAAGCAATCACTGGACCGCTGGGTCATTTTTCAACGGTGAAATGCAATTTAATAAAGTTGAAGAAAACATTATACTGTTTTTCTGTATACTTATACAAGGAAGGGGGAGGGGAAAACAAAACAAAACAAAAACTCCCCAAAGAATGTCTATCCATTAAAGAGGAAGGAAGAGGAGTCCTGGATGCCGCGAGGAAAAGGAAAATTAGCTTAGCTCGGCAGACAGACATTGCTCCCACCTGCTCTGCACAGGAAACGTGAAGTTCGCCAACTCAGCTGTTAGAAGGATGAAACAACCCCACGAGAGCCTGTGCACTTTCGCTCTGCTGCAGAGAGCAGGAAACAGGGTGTTCCTGAATAAGGTTTCTGAGACAAGACTGGGGCCGGGGGCGGGGGGGGGGGTGGTGGCGGGTAGGGAGGTCACAGTGGGGAGAGTGGAAAAAAAAAATGTTCTCATGCATCAACATCACACCTCGTTAAGGACAAAATCTATCATCCCGTCCCTAGGTCTTTTACTATTTCCCCTCTCATATCTGCATGCATCCGTTTATGTTAAAATTAAGAACCCTGACTTCATGGGTATTAGAAATAAAGTTTTATCCTGTACAAAAGCAAGCCTGAGGGTAAATTATTCAAATCCCTGAGCACTTAGCCGAGAACAGAAGGCTCTCTAAGAGTAGACATGCAGAGGCTATGATATGCACTGACTCCCACATCTCAAATCAAGGGAGACCTGGCTGGTACCCGGTGTGTCAACTTCGAATGTGTGAAAGTGCTTGGGGGCGGCGGCTTTCAGTGACGAAGTGCGCAGACTCCGGTTTGAATGCAGCTCTGGTGCTCACCCTGGGATCCCAGTCAACATACCGGAGTCCTCTGCACCTTCCTGTCCTTGTGATAATAACACCGCCTACCTCATGTAGTGTTGCAAGACTGAACTTACTTTGGGGAGAATAATTGGACTATACTTAGCTTTTAATAAGGGCCAGCTCTTTTTTTTTTTTTTTTCATACTGTCTAGGAAGAGTTCACACTTATAGAGAGTGTTTCATCAGATGCTAAATGCTCCAAAGAAAGCAATGGCTAAAAACCAAGATAAAGATGAATGATATTAGAAGTTATTGTAAGAAAAAATGCGATCCCACGATGAAACTGAGATTCATAAAAATAGAATACTACACCTGCTTAGGCAATGGGGACTCTAATTCATTTTAGCAGTGAGTATAACATGTTTTTATGAGTTTTGCTCTGCATTATTGGTTGGCTTTTTTGAATAGGCTTTGTGAAAACACTTCCTCAGAATCAAATTATTTGGAAAATAGATTTTATATAAGAAAATAACTTTTTAAAGATAATCTGTACATATCTGATCAAATCACTTTTTCTATTCTACCAAAATATGATTTTCCCCCCTTTCTACTGAGTATCACAGTTTTTTTTTTAATATTTTATTTATTTATTTGACAGACAGAGATCACAAGTAGGCAGAGAGGCAGGCAGAGAGAGAGAGAGAGAGAGAGGAGGAAGCAGGCTCCCCGCTGAGCAGAGAGCCCGATGCCGGGCTCGATCCCAGGACCCTGGGATCATGACCTGAGCCGAAGGCAGAGGCTTTAACCCTCTGAGCCACCCAGGCACCCCAAGTATCACAGTTTTATTTGACAAGCCTATTATCCACTGAGAAAATGTTGGGAAGTTGGGCTCGATAGCAGCTCTCCCTTTACTTTTCCTTCGAACAGCAACAACACGATCCGATGTTAATTCACCTTCTCTTAGGAATCCTCTTTGTAGTGAGTGCCAGGGTTAGGACTGAGGGCTTCAACTTTATTTATGTATTTAACATCAGAGAAGGCGGTTGGTCGTGCCTGTTAGACCTGATGTGGAATCTCAATGGCTAAAGGCGAGGAAAACCAAAGACAAATGACAGGGAGGAGGAGCCTGTGAAAACTTTGGCCAGAGTGGGGGTGCCTCGCTCCTGCCACGCCTCTCTCTTCTACTTGCCCGCAAAGCTTCAAGACGGGCTTGATTGAGGGTAACACCAGACAGTGGGGAGAGACGTGCTGCACTATTTACTTGCTTCATCATGTGACTGGCAACATTTACGGCATAAACTCAGGGTATGATGCCCACATGCGTTCTGTACTGAGGACCACCGACCTGGCTGACAGCAGAGGACTACGCTACTTCCCGGAAGGGGCTGAGTGGCTGGAGAGCCTGGAGCTGTCCAGTGCCAAACTCACCGGCACATTTACAAGGGACTGATAGTACTTTCAGTCACTTTGGAGGAGTTAAAAATCCGGAAGCCCTGATAAGAAAAGTTTGTTCCATTGTGTTTAAGTGTAAACTGTTAGGAAAGAGAGCTGGAAATCTGCATTGATTTAAATAAATCCTTAGGTTCCAAATTACGTGCAGCAGCTCGGACTTAATGAAATATTTATTCAAAATCAACAAACTGCCCTCCAGGAGTCTTTCACTATAAAGGCAAACATTTTATTTAGTGCACTTGACTCTCACCTATGGCATGCTTGCAGCAGGTCTAACATTAGGGAAACTGATTTATTTCAGATCAGGCCATTTAAATACATTGTAACCTTGCCATCCAGGTAAAAGCGCTTGCCCTTGGCTATTACTTAGCCTGACCACAGGGCTTTCTGGAAACAGCAAAAGCTTTATAAGTGTCAGCTCATGGCTAAATCAATGTTTATGCATGATGTACCTCTGCATAGCAAACACTTGCTGCCTGCAAGCTAAACAATGTTTTTATCTGTTTGCCTATTTCTGGTTCTTCAACCACTGCATGGAGTGTTGCAAATCGCATTTAGTAACAATTATCTGCTGGTAGTTCATGAAAAGGAAAGTGGTGTGATTAATGAAAAGTGACACACACCGATTACTTTGTCATGCCAGTCTCCTTGGCGAGAGAGTGCCTCTGCTGAACCCAAGTCTGGCCCCCTTTACCTTTAACAAGGTCAAGGGGAATGCTAAGCGCCTGGCAGATTAGCTCCTACAATATGCTGCCTCCCTTAATGAACTGCAGGTAGCCAATTAAATAGAATGACACTGCCTTCACCTCAGCACCAAAGGTGGGATTAAAAACAAAATATGATATGTTTTCTGTTGAAATGTGTAAAGTATAAAACTTGGAAATTTGACAAGCCATTATTCCCTGTTTGAAAATAAAGGAAGAACATGTGCAAAATTAAAGTTTGTCCACAGGGCTCAGGTGATCCATTCCATGTTATCCTAATTCAGATAAAAAATGCTACCCCATTCCATCCCACAAATGGGAAGCACCAATATCATCCTTTTTCACTCTTGTGTGGCTTTGCAGACCGACAAACTGACAAAACGATAGTGACTCCCACCAGCAAGTGAAATTTCCTTGCAAAAATATATTTCCTGTGACCAAAATGGTTCATCTTTTTCATAGCACGGTTGTATAAATAGGTCACAGAAAATGGAGCTGGGGGGGGGGTGATAACATTGGATGAGATTAAAAACTTCATCAAGATTTCTAGGCTTCTCCCAAGGACTCAGTTTCAGTTGGCAAACACAGAAAAGCAAGCAAGTAGCAATGAAATGAGACACAAACTGATAGTACTGTATTAACTAAGAAACAATGTCAATGTCAAGGCATAATGAGATCACATACAAAATATATTTTGTCTCCTCCCCTCATATCCCACCAATTTTAACAGTGATTCTTTCTTTGCATCAGTAATATTTACAGCTTCATTTAGAAGCAATTGATTCTTTTTAACTTGATTAAAATTAAAAAATAAATGTATTTCTGAGAAGCAAAAAATTACACATCTTTTTGTCACTAACTTCTACTAGGAATGCTTTCTTGCAGAACAAAAATGATTCTGATAAAAAATAAAAATCAAACCTAGAAATGCTGACATTCACTTCAAGGAGGCAATTTTCATGAGCATTTTATTTTCCCACATGCCATCCGCACAATGTAGCAACATTGTTCTACACTGTTCTATGCAGCCAATGCCTACTTTATTGGAAATCCTCACTGATTCTGAATGTGAATGACTCAACAGTCCCCCTGGAGGGTCACTTCTAAATTTTTCAGGAGTGTACGTGTGTGTGTGTGTGTGTGTGTGTGTGTGTTGAAGTCCATAGAAAGATTAAAACAAAACAAAATAGGCATACTTCATTAAGATACTACACTCATTGTCAATGATCATTTTTGTTCAAAAAAAAAAAAAATCCTCTTCAGAAGACTTGATTGTTAATCCTCCCCTGAATTTAAGTACATATTAGTTAAGCAGCCATTCATTAATTGTGGAGGTTAAACTACTAGGTGCTAATTGTCTCATAGGGCATATCCAATTTTCTTTCTGCAATGAGTCAACTTCAAAGAGTTTCTATGAAGAGTTGCTTTATTATAAAAGGGAAACAAAAGTTTGTCTATGTGATACGGTGGTGGATGTAGCTCTCATCCACTCTTAAAAAAGAAACTGCATAAGTAAATAGACTTACAGAGCTTGGTCTAAATTCCTTTCTCAATTTAAAGGAAATCTTATTTTGCATCTTTATTTATGTATTTCATGTATCATGAAAATAATCAGCTAATTATTTTCCATATGTTGTAAAACGATGTGTTAATAATTCGACTTCAGTATTTTCTTATCATACTCGCCCACAAGTCTGAATCTTGATGGATACTGGGACGGACTCACTAACTCACTCAGTCCCTCCTGTAGGCACAAACTGATACTTGGAAGCTCTGCCTCAACAGTGTTCACTTTGTTCTCCTAACCAAAGGCAAATTTATTTTTCTATCACTTAATCTGCAGCAAAAGAGTTTTGCCCAAGCCCTGCATCTCAAACAAAATAAGTTAAATAAAAGTAATTTTCATTTAAATTCTTTAACTATGTTAGTATCAGTAAATTATATTCAAGAGAGCATAAACCAAAAGATTTATGACCCTGAGGGCTTTTTTAAAGGAAGGTACAATTAATTGTGTATTGCATAAATAATTGGAAATTGCTTTTCTTTTATGAGATCATTAAAATGTATAGATAACTTCTAGGACTGGAAAGCACCTTCAATATCATCTTGATTATATTGGAATGGAAACTGAGGTCCAAAGAAGTTGGGTGATTTGCCAAGATCTTAACTGCCAGTTTTTGGCATATTTGAGATCAGAATCTTGATCTGCTAGTTTTTATTACTGGGCCATATTTTCTCTTTATTCCACACTACTTTTCAGTACAGAATCTTGAAACAAGAAATATCATTCTATGGAGGCCATGGGTTTGCTGAATAAGGTGGCTACAATTTTGGGGTACAGTTCCATATCCAGAGCATGCCAGAATAGGTTTTTCTAAAATACAGCCTCTCAGTACAAGACTTACGGAAATTTATGTATGGGTAACTTCCTTGGCAACAAAATATGTAACTAGAAATATCTTTAAGCCCTGGACTAGACCATAGAGAACATCAACTATTTCTAGAATCAGATTTCAACAGACTTTTGCTATTTTTTTGGCCTTGGGCACCTTATTTACATCTTTGACCCCAATGTCCTTATTCATAAAGGAAGAGGTATAAAGTTCTATCTTAAGACCTTTATTGTCTTTTTTTTTTTTTTTTTTTTTTTTAAGATTTGGACACAGAGTGTCTTACATAGTAAGCATTCAGTAGTTGTTACTTCCCTCCTCTTTACTCTTAGAAATCAACACTAAAGAGAACATAATCTGCTGGGAAATCTGATTATTCTATACATCTCATTAAGTATGTTCAATAATATAAATGCAGTAAGATTTGCCCTCTGGTATAACATTATAGGACAAGGACAAGACGACAGTATAGTGATAGACTTCATGCATCTCATAGCTGTGAAGGAAAAGGTCCCAAACCTGGCTTGGGTCAGTCGGCTATGTCCTCACCCACAGACTTCCCTTGTAATGGTCAGTCCAGGCCTACCCATCTCATTCTGTTTGAAGATGCTTGAAGTCATGATTCTGACTTCAAAAAAGGTCAGTTTAGCAGGTGACGGATAATTATTAGTGATCGAGGGATCCTAATTAGTGAGAGAGGAGAGCCAGGAATGTGATCCCAAAAGAGACAAGTTGGTTGACACCCAAAAATTTGTAAGAGAAAGAAAAAAAGAAAAAAAAAAGATGAAATCTAGCTTCTGAAACAGGCACTGTCCCCTCATTTCCTGGCACCCTGAGGATGGCGTGTTCACTCACCCCCTTCCCCGAGCCTTGGCAGAGTCAGATTGCGGACGGTCAAAGAGCCCTGAGCGCAGGAGACAAACATTCCGAGTTCAGCCTCTGTCCCTGCATCTCGTTACCTGTCACCCTGGGGGGATCCAAGTTCTTGAGCCTCAGTCCCTTCCGCCATACAATGAAAGTCATAATAACTCGAGTTGGTTTCCCATTTGAGTGTGGTCCGGCATTAGGAACCAGGCTCTGTACTAGGTGTTAAAGCTGTAAAAACGTGTCAGCCTTGGCCTTTAACTTGAAGCATCCACCTTGCCAAATTTTCCTTAGGAACACATGGAAAGAGACAAACGAAAGGGCTCCGTCTGAGCTGCTATAGTATACAACAATAGGCACATAAATCCATGGGGTTATCAGGAGCCAGCGTTTCAGATTAACCTGGTTATTGATGAGATTAGAGGGCATTCCAGATATATTCTTCATGGGAGTAGTTTATTACTATGGCCTTTGGGAGACAACTTCTCTTTTGTTCAATACCTTGGGGAATATATGTCAGGTAGTAAGAGAAGTATTGATGAGGAAGAAAGGGAGGGGTGGGCAAGGAAGCAGTGGAAAACAGCGTGGCCTTCTGCTGTGTGCTCCGACTCTACTAGGGACCTGCTTTACCAGTCCACGTTGCTATTGTACTTGCTAAAAAACCAGGATGCTGTCAGTTAAAATGTCTCATTCTGTTAGTCTTTCATGTACATGGATACCTGTAAGGTAATTCCACCAGTCGTAGTGAGCCACGTGGCACTGTCGTGAAATGCCAAAATAATAGTCTTAGAAAAGGCAGACACACGTCTAGCTTTAGGGAGTTCATTTACCCATGGCTTTCCAGTCAATTACTATTCCAAATAAAATTTCCAATAGAGTAAAGATATATTCAGACTTGCTCCTAAGTGCTGTTTTAACCCTCTATACTAAAACAACAAAACAAAACAAAACAGAACAAAAAACAAACAAAAACCTTCCTTCTAGAAAGTGCTTAGCTTGTAAAAAGAATACAGTCAGTATCACTGACTTCTCGCTGGCACAAATTGTCCATTCTCTTGATCAAGCCGGCAACTGACTGTGGCCAAGTCTCCATTACAGAGTAGATAAGTAGTTCTCAAAAAAAAAAAAAAATTTTTTTTTTTAATCTACAAAATTACCTACTCTGCTTACTGAAGTGCTTTCTTAACATAAAAGGATTTTTGCCTATTCTGGCTCAGAAGCTAGAACTCTTTCAAATGAAAACAATTATCCACCTGTCCTGATAGGAAAGAGCAAATGCATAAGGAAGCTTCACGTTCAGCATCAGCGCAGGAACGAAACCATCCACTCTGAGCATGAAGTAGGGAGTGGGAGGGGCTATGTCAGTGGAAGGAAAGAAAGCAAAGTTGAGTAATCAACTAAAATCTCAGGATTTCATTATTTTGCTTGCTCTTCTGTGAAATCCCAAAATATTACAAATACTTTGTTTAAATATACAGTAACTAATAAAACCACATTTGAATGCTACATTTAATTGATTTGGGGATTACTTGGGTTTTGAATTGTTCACATCACTGCTCCCCTCCCTTGGGTCTGTTGCCCAAGAGTTGAATCTAATTGCTAAATCATCTTCAGATAACTTCTGGGTTATAAGACGATGTTAGAGTCTGAGGAGCCGAGAGCCCTCCTTTAGCTATATATTTTTCCCTGACATTTTTGGAAATCAGATGATTCAATTATTACACTATCAACTAAAAAAAATAATTTATTAGAAAAATTGCTTATCTGGGAAATGTCATGTCTTGGGATGTTGAAAATAACTAGTTAATTACAATGAATAGAATAATAAGAAATGATCATTTTATCATATTTTATATTTTCCATGTTTTATGAAGTGAGCAAAGTGCTTACAATAGAATCAACATCAGGTTAATGCACCAACATCTTTTTTTTTTTAAGATTTTATTTATTTATCTGACACACAGAGAGAGGGATCACAAGTAGGCAGAGAGAGAGAGAGGGAAACAGGCTCCCCGCTGAGCAGAGAGCCCGATGCGGGGCTCAATCCCAGGAACCTGAGATCATGACCTGAGCCGAAGGCAGCGGCTTAACCCACTGAGCCACCCAGGCACCCAATGCACCAACATCTTAATGACGGGCTGGGTTCAAGAATGTAGAGAGCATAATACTGACTTTGCAGCAGTTTAGTTCTGAATTCAAGGTGACGGGCTCTTGAAATAACACTAAAGGTGAGGATAAGCTTCTTTCTTCTAGAACGGCAAACTCTCAAATCACAAAAACAGCCAGTGACAAACATTTTGTTTTCTCTAAATAGATGCAAGAACTGAGTAAGAGAGAAGGCTGGGTTGGACAAATTGGTTGTCGGCAAAGCAAAGCCGGGTCTATTCCATTGCCAAGGTCCTCTTCCCCCTTTGGCTGGGTTCCATCAGCATCTCTACTACACCCTAAACGTACCTTTACTTCGACACTGCATCTTGACAATTGATTTGCCTGTGGATGCCTCCAACTAGCCTGTGAGCTCCTTGAAAGTAAGGATTCCATCTTATCTCACCTCTGTCTGCTTAGATCTGGCACATGAGTGGGTACCCAGTAAATGAATGCATTGCTATAGTTATTCAGTAAACTTGAATTAAAGTTTTTAAAACTTTAATTGATAAATGTATTCACTATTTTATAGGGACAGCTTCAGTCGGTAGCCTACCTGAAACAAAATCTCTGTTTATTCTGATCCAGGCTACGTGCGCATGTGGGCGTGAGAGAGAGAGAGAGAGAAAGAGCTTGTGCACATAGACCAGCAACTTATTTTTTCTTTCTCTTCCCCTAATAACAGCAGCTGATCTCTACTGAGATCTTCCCACATTTTAGGTGCTGTTCTAGGGGTTTGGCACAACAGCATAATCACATGTAATACTCTAAATAATTTTTTCAGATAGGCATATTATTATCTCCTTTTCAGATAAAGACATGAAAGCTTAGAAGGATTAAGTAATTGATGCAAGATGCCTAGGCATTCTGACCATAGACACTGTGCTCTTGATTACTATACTTTAATTAATCTAGAATGTCATCACCTTCCAAAAATAGGATAAAAATTAATAAAAACAACACTGTCCAGTATAGGTTTGCTTAAGAAGAAAGACCTCATCAGCCAATAGGATTTCCACTGGTGCCTGTTACGTGTGAAAAATTCTCATTTTATTCCATGCGGGGGGAAGCAAATTTAAGTCCGTCTGCCTAAAGATAGGATTTCCAGGGGAGCCCCGCTGATGCTGAACGAGGCACCACAGCGAGCTCTCAGAGGGAGTGCGGAGTAATTCTGCCCAGACTCCCACTATGGAGCTATACTCTAGCTCCCAAACTCTCAGCTCCTGGAGCTGAAAAAATGAGGACTCCTGAAGATTCCTTTTCTTTCCCTGAGAACAAAAGTAATTCAGCTCTCTGCTTTTTTTTTTCCAAAGTCAAAGTCAGGAAACCACTTAACTGTACTCTTCTTGGTTGGCTACACGTTTCAGTCCTGTATGAGGGGACTAGATCCGGCGCTCTGGGCCATCTCCGCTGGGTGTCTAAGGAATGAACTGTCAGTGGTAATTAACACACAAAAGAAATAAAAATTACGGATGATGGCTCTGATTAGAAACACATAAACCTGACAGGTCACCTCTGAAGGCTTATGAAGTCTCTAAGATAAGTCACAGAAAAACGAATATTTTCGTTTTTAATCCAACAGACACAACCCTATACATTTACCAACGGGCTATTTCAAATAGCAAGTTCACTCTTAACTGCCATGACCTTGACACATCACATTCAGGTGACATAGTTATAAAGGCAAGATGCTACATGACACCAAACGTAAGAACATGTATTTATTTTTTTTTTCTTTTGATTGGAAGGGTCTGGTGCTTCTGACCTTCTAGCAGCACAGCAGGACTGGGGTGGGGACCAGGATATGCACACCCTTCCACTACCCTCTCTGCTAACGTCTGGGTTGGCCCCGAGAAGGATTCCCTAATTACCCAGCGCTCTCCTTCACTGTGTCTCTTCTAGCACTGAATTCCTGGAGTAGTTGCCACGTCCACCCCTTCCCAACTTCTATTGCAAAAGCAGCTCTCTTGGGACACTGATCTCAGCCAGCTGACGGGAGGCTAAATCTTACCCAGGGGACTTAATAATATTAGTAAGTGAAAAGGAAAAAAAAAAAAAAAGAGGTGCGTTACTGATAGCAGCATTTCAGCGGCAGCAAAGACCCCTTCATGCCCCTCATATCCGGCAGTGTATGCTTGCCAACTCATTCCAGCTGTGGATCCTAACCTGCCTAATACCTTTGGTATTACTGTAACAGTTTGCCGTTAATATCTTCCATGTCAATTAACTGTGGTAATGGACACAAGGACGCCCGTTTTCGCAATGGTTATAATACAAAATTAACGCATGGATTACGCCATCGGAGCAAAATCCCTATATGATGGTCTTCTTCGGTGAATGGGGTCTGTGATGAACCTTTTATTTTTAGGTGAAATGTCCATTTACATTCACCTTAGCAGAATTTTGATGTGGTAAATCACCTTGAACATTAGACTACAACCTAAAACCTTAAAGCAAGACACAGTGTGGTGTTCCACAATGACCGCAAAGCCTCTGACATCTTACAGACTTCGAAATGACAGAGTGTAAGACAACACAGCAGAAATTAATTGTGTATGCCAAACACTTACTCAACAGTGACTCTTCTGCGGAATGCCTGAATATCTTTACTTGAGCAAAAATTTGCCAAGTTGATTATAAATGTGATATCTCACCTCTTAATACATTTTACCATTTGCACATAATGGTTCCAAGGGAACTTGTAAACCACAGTAAATCATAAAATTCATTTTGCTTTGCATCAATTCATTCATCCGTGCACCAACTAATCACCTCATTTCAAAATTCAATAAACCTAAATACCTGGATTTATGACGCTTTGTCAGAATTAACAAGGGAATACCAACAATGCGGAATTAGGAGTCTATTGCAACTTAAAGACAAGCACCTAGTTGAAAACAATTAAAAAGACTCAACAGCAATAATTATATCCACAGTGTTAGCAAATAAAATAAATTAAAACTGATTTAATTTCTGCTCTGGGAGATGGGGGAAACACAAAAAGCCTTAATTTAGTCGGTTAAGACACTGGAGTTGTTTGAAGCAAAACTCTGAAATGACTGAATTGGGTTTGCGGTATCCACAGTCCTTTAACGGCAAATACAAGGCACACACAGGTGTGTGCTTATGGATGCACTGGTTGGTAACATTGTATAATGTCACGATAGCTCTGGAAACTTATTTTCTTTCTAAGAATTTCGCCAGTGAATTTTTTATTGCAGGATTTATTTGCATAAACCAACTTGATGCACCATTACAATAGGAGAAGAGAAAACACCCACGCCCGGAAAGGAGCCTACTTGGCGAAAAGTGCTTTTTGACACACCCCCTTTAAAAGATGTCATTCACCTTCTATAGGAAACACTAGCTTTTGATTTATGTTTCTGTTGGAGAAAAGTGTGTATAATGTTGTTGTGAAATGCATGGTCTTATAAGTGTGTGTGTGTGTGTGTGTGTGGCGTGTGTGTATACATCCATGCATATGGACAGGTACACACACACACAGAGCTCATATTCATTACCCCGAGTTGAGAAGACAGAAAGGAAAAGTATAATTGTTTGATTTTTAGTTCACAAATAAAATCTGGAGCCATCAGATAAGCAGCTGTTCTTATTCATTGTCTCAGTATATATTTAAATTAAAATAATTTCTCCGCTAACAACAGTGGATGCTTTCGCCACTCATTTTCAGTGTTTCCCTAATAAATTTTTTCTTGCCAGCCTGAAATGATATACAAAAGAAAAAAATAATAATGCACATGAAGATTCACGGAGCATTTAGTAAAGACAAAGCAAAAGGACAGGGTAGTCATACATTTTTCTTTAAAAAGGCTTAAAGAGGTATCTGATTGTTAGAGTCGCAAAAGGTCTATATGGTCCTCTTGCCCCTTTAATTAAATTCTTAGGAGTAATCAGATGCAAATGACAAATGGCAAGAAGAGAACATACCACTGCTGAATAATTTTATCATTTATACCGATAACTGTCAATCCACGAAGGGCTATTTTTTATATGTCACCTAAATCATAAGAGCTGGTACCTTTTTCTGTGATTCATGTTAGCCCTGCTCTATGATTTACTGCTAAATTATTTCCCTTCTCTTTCAGGGAATTTTTTTATCTCCTTTCTGTGATTAATCTCTCTGGTTTGAATGAGCAAAGCTTTTTAGATGAGTGAGTGTCACAATTTCGTGGAGTATAAATTTTTTCAGTATGATTTTTTATACATATGTTTTTCTTAATGTGCTCAGAAAAGACAATTATTTCTTTAAAGGCTTATATTTCCATTAAAAAAAAAAAATCCTTGTCTACCTCAGTTATGTATTCCAGGCTTTTCTTCCAGAAATAAACGGGCTTTGCTTTGACAAGACACGGTGACAATGGTTATTGGCAGTGATACTACACAGCCAAAGAGCTTTTTCACAAAGTTGATAGCCCCAGTTTGAGTGATTTAAGACCACAGAACATCTTGATGTCTGTTTTCCTTGTGTGAGAGGGTGTTAAATAGTGTGTGTGTGTGTGTGTGTGTGTGTGTGTGCGCGCGCTTTCCTGCTGGTTCTTAAATGCTAACAGGCCTGCCCTCTCTGTCAGTGAGTAACACTAAAGTCTCTGAATTTTAGTTTTTTAAACAGGGAAGCAGATGTTTTAAACTGCTTTAATGAGCTCCATCAACTAGACTTGGTTGCCATATTGGATGCTTGGGAATCACATTTTATTTTAGACTGACATGTCCAATATGTACATGGCGATCTTTCCGAAGGCAATTAACACTGCCTCCCTACCACCCACTTTCCACATATATTTGTTCTCCCTTCTTTTACTAAAAATTTTACCTCGACTTTTCACATGGATGTCCCTAATGCAAGCAGTCAACTTACCTCAGTGTTGTCATGGAATGTATGCCACCAAGAAAAACCCATTTTAGACAGCTTCTTCTTTTTTCCTTTTTCTTTTAGTCCAACAAACCTTCAACTGTGAAAGCTGCTTACGGATTATTGCATGACTTTTATGTACCTACTCTGAATTTGCCCTTTCTCCAGTGAAAGGTGAAGGAGGAACGCCCTCAAGCAGTCCATTTTTAAATACAGTAGAGGATGACCATGCCTCAGTTCTACCAACAGCTAGATTATCCACCACTGAAAAATCAGACTTTGATCAGTACTCCTCCTGCTTCCCCTCACCTTAATTTCCTAGAATCATAAATACTGTCAAGAGAATCCCGGACATAGGAAAAGCACCTAGGTATGGAATCTAGGCTCAATAAATGCTAATTCTCTTTCCTTTCTTGTATCTTTAGATCTGAAGACCAAAAAGGGAAATCATCTTTCCATATATGGCTTCTCAAAGTAGAATAAAAATTCTAGTTGGGTCACATAAGTTTGCCAGATTTCAATCAATCAGTCAATCAATCAATCAATCAAATATCAAATTTAGTTAGATAAAAGCAAGCACTTCCAGCAAACAGATTAAAAAAAAAAAAAACAGCTATGTGCTCGAATATTCAGATGACTTTTGCTCTATCTAAAGTAGTGGCATATAGGGGCGCCTGGGTGGCTCAGTGGGTTAAAGCCTCTGCCTTCGGCTCAGGTCATGATCCCAGAGTCCTGGGATCGAGCCCTGCATTGCGGGGGGGGGGTGGGGGTGGGGGTGTGTGTCTCTGCTCAGCAGGGAGCCTGCTTCTCTCTCTCTCTCTCTCTGCCTACTTGTGATCTCTGTCAAATAAATAAATAAAATCTTTAAAAAAAAATAAAGTAGTGGCATATAATCCTGAAACTCTACTAAAAAAAAAATACTGGGAAGTGGAATTGTAAAAATAGGTGCTAGCCACCCATACACAGAATAATGTACGCCCCGCATTGTTCATGTGCACACTCATTCATTCCTTCGCTCCTCAACACAGCCTTCCGGTCCCTGCATCGGGCTATACATGCAGATTCAAAGATAAATAAAGCTTGTGTGTGCCAAGGAGAAGAAAGAGAAGGTGGCGAAGTGAATCGGAAAGAACAAATTTGATATATCCTCACTTCGAGGCCAAGTGTTAAGCTAGAGACTAAGGGTAACCAGGGTGAATGCAATCCTGTGAAAGGGAGAAGTGAATTGGAAACAGAAACGATAATCTGGTATTTTTCAGAAACTTTGTTGTCTTGTGTCATCTTGCTCGATGGGTGAAGATAGGCACTTAAACCCCGAGTGTTGTAGCTTTTTCCGTCTGTGCTACACTTACGGACATAGACACATACTCTGTCACAGCACTCTTTTTTTTTTTTAAGGAAAAAAAAAATGTTTCCCATTGTCCATTTTGCAACAGGAAATGTTGAAGTCAGATGCTCAGTGGACCACAGTGACATTTATGGGTCAAGCTGCACATTCAAATGCAAGTTGATTTTCACAGTAGGGGATGTGAGACACAATGACACCTACTTGCAAAACCCTGAGGGCCCGACTCTGAGCAAGATCAAAAACAATTTTTTAACAACAGACACATGAATTGGTTTCCATCCAGAGAAAAACTTAACTTTGTTGAGTGCGAAGACGTGACTTGCACCCGAAGTAACTGATTTTTCATTTTTCCCCTAGCTATTATCTATGTTTAAAAAAAATCATATTTCTTTTGTGAAATAAGGAGAACGAGATGGAAATTTTAAGGAAGGATTAGACTCAGGTGAAGAAACTTCCTCAGTGAAGAAATTTACAATCATGTTCCACGGTGGGTTAATGAGTACCTTTAACTCTGGCTGTACAACTACGACAATTTTGCAACGATTGTATGAAGGTGATTACGCTGATGAGTGCAACGCGCCCATATCCTAGCAAACTGATACGTCAGACATTTCTGTGGAGTTCGTTCTCAGCTACTGAAGAAAATAGACAATGATATTGCCGGATTTTCCGCGTCTGAGTTAGTCTATGCTAGTCACTCACGGCAGCTGAATGCACAACGGTACAGAATAAACATTCAGTATATATTTGTAAGTATGACTGATTCTTTAAGAAGACATTCCATGTTTCTGTCACCGATTGAAAGCCTTTATTATTCAAAATACTACGAAGTGTTAACGTAAATGAAATACAGGGGACCTGCCTTGGTGGGTCTCAGAGCAGCAGAATGTTAGAGGGTAGCCTGAACAGCCTTCTCCGATCAGACATTAGCACTAACTCAGGAATTAGAGTAGCAGAAAGTCCCAACTCCATCCCATGGAGGTGATGGCTTCATGGCACTTTCTGACATGAAATAATTCAGGGTTGGGTATATGAACACTGCCCTGAGCAAGATGGGCACCCCGACTTACACCTAGAACGGCAGAGTCTACAACGGCTCCCATAAACAAGCCACCCAAGCTCATGACCATTGTCTGGAAATGGGGGACTTTCTTGCAGCATGGACAGATACCTAAAAAAACAAGCCTTCAGGAGAACTCTGCAATTTTCTATTGAATATATTTTGGAAAACAACCGAAGAGTCAGCTTTTCGTAAGAATGTGCAGCTGTGACGGGAAGAACAAAAGAGAACAACTACTTTAAGGGTCTAAAAAAGTTTGTGTGATCTTCATGGCGAAGCTAATTTTGATGAAATGGAAATCACTATATACCCCACAGATTAGTCATTAGAGTGTGGGATTAAATAGTTTCATTACAATGCAAAAAAGGAACAAAATAACCACTAAATAATAGTCATTTTCAGTAACAGCTAGCCTAATGTCTTTCTACTAACACATGTAATGGTCAGCCTTATTTAAATTGGTATTCTTCCATTATATGGCTATTAAATGGTTTAATAAAATTTTATTTTGAAGGTCTGTAAAACCACTAATTTGGCAATAGAGGGCATATTTCTAAAATTCATTCTATATGTAAATGCTATGCTTCTCTCTTTCTCTTTTTTAATTTATTTTTAAATTTTTTTCTTCTTTTTTAAATTTTTTATTAATTTATTTTTATTTATTTATTTTTTATTTTTTTATAAACATATAATGTATTTTTATCCCCAGGGGTACAGGTCTGTGAATCGCCAGGTTTACACATTTCACAGCAATCACCCTAGCACATACCCTCCCCAATGTCCATAACCCACCCCCCCCTCCCTCTCCCCCTTCCCCCAGCAACCCTCAGTTTGTTTTGTGAGATTAAGAGTCACTTATGGTTTGTTTCCCTCCCGACCCCATCTTGTCTCATTTATTAATAAGAAGACCCAGAGTAGCAGCTTATAAGCATTTAGTGAAGCAGAGATCAGTTTTTTATAGAAAACAATTATTCATTTAGTGAATGGAACAACGTAAAAAGAAAAAAAAATGTTCAAAAGAGGAAGAATAAAGAAATATAATTTGTTCTACATGGGGAAACATTTTCAGAACAGTATCTTCTGGGCTATACTTGATCAGAATATAGAAACAACCATCTACTTTTTTTTTAATTTAAAAAAGTTACAGTGGTTATTTTAAAAAGGGGCTTACTAAATGGTTTCCCTAAAAGATACCAAATGAACTAAATGAACACAATTACTTCAAAAAATGTAGATGCACTGATTTTATGAAATCATGTCTTTCTTTCTCTACATGTCCCTATGACATTGCATTGCTTCTAAGCTGTAAATCTTTGAAGACCAAGAGCCATGTCTTACTATCTGTGAATTTCCATAACATCTAGTACAGAGCTTTCCACATAACCGTGCTCAATAAATGTTTATTGAACAAGTAAAGAAGGCTATGGGGAACTTTTGTCCTCTAAATTACGTTAAAACCAGACTGCCTGAAATCTTAAGCTCTATCCTAGGAAAAGCAATTTTAGTTTTTCTCACTGAGGGAAAAGAAGAACAATATTTCTGAGCACAAAAGTTAAGGGGCACTGCTTCAAAAACAAACTAAACCCGATTCCTTCTGCAACCAGGAATTATCTCAAGGAAAATGTCCTACTGAGAACTTGAGAACGAGCCTGAAACATTTAATGGGAAAATCTCGTTCCCTGTTATTTATGCTGTCAGGGTGGTGGGTATTGGGCGCTGCTGTTTGAATCATTCTACAACATGCGGCTGCTGACTTCCAAGCCACGGCTGTTAGAGTCATTGTTTATTGTGCTTCGCCTACAAAGATGAGTAAACCTAGTTTGCCGGAGCTCCACAAAGAGCATGGTGACTCAGAAACATATGCGGACTGATTCAACGTGGTTGATTTTCATTTGTCAGCCCGCATTTTGTTTCCCATACAAAAACACCTTCTACCGCTCAAATGTCAGAACGACACGGACAAATAATACAGATAGCCTGAGGGCAATATTTTAAAAGGTACAAGTAAACCTGCTTCCTGGTAACACCCACTAGTGAATGAGAACAGGTGCAGGGATTTCACAGGGTGATTCTGACATCGGCGATCTCTGAAAAACCTCTCTATGATACAATTCGACTGATCCCTAATGACCTGCTGCCTTCCCAGCAACACATCTGCAAAGTGAGAAACTCCTTTGTGGGGTGGGGGTGGGGAGGCGGGGTGGGCATTCATCCTTTGACGTTATTCTGGTTTGCTTTTTTTTTTTTTAAAGATTTTATTTATTTATTTGATAGAGAGAGATCGCAAGCAGGCAGGGAGGCAGGCAGAGAGAGAGAGAGAGAGAGGAGGAAGCAGGCTCCCTGCTGAGCAGAGAGCCCGATGCGGGACTCGATCCCAGGACCCTGGGATCATGACCTGAGCCGAAGGCAGAGGCTTAACTCACTGAGCCACCCAGGCGCCCCTCTGGTTTGCTTTTTACGTTATCACTCAGTTTGGATTAGTCTTGTACTTTTGGAGATCTTCTCACACGGTGTTCTGGGAGTGAATGTGGAGGAAACGTGTAACTGCCTTGTTGAGGTAACACTTCTAAATATGCCTGAGAAAATTTTTAAAAACTCATTTACTTGCCTAGAGTAATTGGATGCGGCTTTAATCAAACATTACAAATGCAATGAGGTTAATGAAATAATATCAACATTTTGTACTTTACAACAGCGCCGATTAACACGCAAAGGTATCTCACTGAATACATTGAGATAATGTCTTGTGCTCTCGTGGACATGATTTTTAGAAGGAACTATCTCCAATCTGAAGTTTCACTTAAACTTTTGCCTCCAGAAATATACTGTTAATGGGATATAATTATGTAACGTTAGACCTCGATGACCAAAACAATTCTATTTCAACAAATAAAAATCTTCACCAGAAGACAAATAATGAATTCAACCAAATGGTGAAAACTCAAAATGATTTGAGTCCCATTTCATACATTTAACTGTCTCCTGGCATCTTTTTCGGATGACTATTTTTTTAAAAGTAAGCATTAGTTTATGTCCTTAATTTCCCAAAGAGGAAGGAGTATTACATACACCACTTTTCCTTTTTCTTCATCTTTAAACATCCCTGAAACCTCTCCGTTCCTACAGAACACGGACTCCCCCCCCCCAACAGAGTCAGATTACCCTTGGCGCACAGCACTGGACACATAGTGTGTATTTTAACACATTTAGGGATGGCCTAAGATGTCACTGACATCGTCACCTTCATTTCCTTTAAAAACACATTCCTTACATTTTCACACAGATTCTCGAGAGACCATGCGAATGAGTAAAATGTGAAAACATTAGATTAAAAGCCACAGGATTTATTTTCTTTATCTATTGAGAAGGGGATAAGGGACGGGAGAGGAGGAAGACAGCGAGAAGGAAGAGGCTTCTGTATTTCTCTAAAAGTCCTGGACTTTGAAACCCACCTCTCTATCTGCACAATGTCTGGTAAGAGGACTGAACTCTGGCTCCTAATCTGGTTTCAACTCTGTCATTCCCCCTTCTCGGCTAGCTGCAGGCACCCTTGAATTCTAAAAAGAAGTGGGGGGCAGAGGAGGTGAGGTGGGAGGCATGGAAGGTGGGAGTGGCATAAACAAAGACCCAGAAGTATAAACCTGCAGGGAGTATACCAAGATCTCTGAGCAACTACCTGGATTTTTTAAGCCGGAAACCGTCTAGACTTACCCCAGACTCCTTTTCCCTCCTATAATAATATTTGCTAAATGCTTCTACACGCTAGGCATGATGCTAATTTCTTTATAGATTTACCCTATTTGATTTTACACACACACATACACACACACACACATACACACAAAACTAATGAAGAAGGCATTGATCTTAAATTCAATTTAGGGAAGGGAAATCTCGGTCAAGTTGTGTGCTCAGGGACTACTACGGTGGTGGACCCCCTCCCTTACTCATAAGGCAGGCACTTAAGCCCCATATTATATCATGTGTCAGTCTGAGTGGGGTCTGGAATCAGAGAGACTCTCCTCCGACGCCCACTGCCATGGCTTGGGATCATACTTGCTTCAGTTCTGTCAGACCATTGGCTTGGATGCCTAATGGGATATACCATTTGACCACAGCCGACATTTTGATTCAATCTCTTTACCTGCTCCCTGGTTTCTAACGTGGAGGGTCTCCAAGGGTGGTCTGACCAGTAAGCAGCATTAGCCTCACCTGGGAACTTGGAGAAACTCAAGTTCTTGGCCCCAACCCCCAACATACTGAGGAATAAAACAGCAATCTGTGTTTTCATAAGTCTTCCAGGCAATTCTGATGCACACTGAAGTCTGAGAAGCCTTTAGTTGGGCAAGAGATGTGCGGACTATTACAAGCTAGTACTGTGTGGAGGACAGTGGATGGAGGTCTAACTTTTGGAGTCAGAATGCCCGATTGGTATCTTTGCTCTGCCAGTGACCGAGACTGTGGTTGAGTCACGACTGATGTTCACTTTTCTCATCTGTAAAATGGGAATGAGTTAATTCATAGATTTTATGTGAAGATTCATTAATCACAGTACTATACATAGTATATAACAGGTGCTCAATACATATCAGGGGTTATTGTGATTACTGTGATTATTACTCCTATAACCTCATTTCTTGTCACTCCCTACACCCCTCTTTAAATATCAGCATTGTCTGATTCCCTGAATTGCTCCAAACATGCCACGCGGTGCAGCTCCTGTCCCCAGGCTGCTGTTTCTTTATCTCGAATGTTTATCCTTCTTTCGCCAGCCTTGTCTCTGCACCAGAAATATTTCTCCTTGTCATTCCAAACCGAAGCAGAGAAATCACCCCTTCTAGGAAAACTTCCAGAACTTTCTTCTCTCAAGAGATCTAATCAATCACTTCCTTTCTTTTTCTTTTTTCTTTCTTTCTTTTTTTCTTTTTTTGACTATTTCCAACCCTTTTATTTTTACATTCCTGATGCCGTATTATACTTTGTTTCATGTGTACATCTACTCTAGACCTTGAGCTTTCTTTCCCTGGGTTGTGTATCTTCTCATCACTGTGTCTGTCCTATCTAACATTACCAAGTAGATACTTGCTTGATAAGTTTTTAAAAACTTGAGCTGAGAAGCTGAAGTTCAGGGTGAGTGTTTGTTATGCACCACACACATGATAGAGTTCAAGCCTGGACAATAAAAGAAGGTCAGGATCTCATCTCATCTCTGTGCCCCACCGCACCCCCATGGGGTCTTGGGAAAATCACCTCTCAAACTACACTTGATCCATTTATAAAAAAGGGAATAAATGATCATAGCTGTCTTATTTACCTAAAGAGTAGGCATGAGGTTCAAATAAAAGAATGATAGTGAAGACATGATAAAATAGAAAGCCTTGAAAATTTCAGAGACCTCTTCTCTAATAAGCAACCTTAATTATCTAACCTTCCATACACATTCTATTTTAAGAATCTCCGTACGTCACCATTGAGAGGTCGGGATTCTCCACCACCCTCACAGCTGGGAGTCCTCATGAGGGGCATGCCGCTGGATACACGCTACCCCAAGGTGAAATTCAGGGAGTCTTGTTCTTTATCCCCCTTAGCTCCAACATTTAATCATGTTCAGTTGGAATTTGTGCTCATTCTTCGTCTGCCATACACTCCAAGTGAATTGCCCTATATAGACTTTTTTTTTCCTTATTTAATTTCATACTATTTAGTTCTGAGTACTCTTCCAGTCCAGCAAGGTCATTTAAAAACCCTGGTCATAGTAGATGGGGTACGAGTTGATCTTTACGTATGAGTGCATACATATCTGTATATATATTTTTTCTCTCGCCATCTTGGCAATGTTATTTTGAATCTGACCCAAAAGCAAGTGCAGTTGCTTTTATTTTAAATAACAGAGGTCATGTCCAAGGTTCACACAAAATGCCAGTGTCTACATGGAGAGAGGTCATGGGATCAACTGTTTTAACAATCAACCAGTCAATTTGATGAAACAACTGCTTTTTCATATTTTTCACAGAACTGACTGGTAAGCGGCCTACAGATGTGAACTTGAAGGGGAAAACAAAGGGAAAATGTCTTGGAATAAAACCGGCTGTCACTGAACAGAAGACCTCCACAAAAAGGGAAATTGAAAGTAAAGCCTCTAGCTGGTTTAATGAGGTTGCTGGTTCAGTCATATAAACAGCTTCTGTGGCTATGACAGGACACTCACAAGGACTTCTTGTTGGATGACTTACTGAATTCTCCTTCTGTTCATTGTTGCGGTGGATTTGAATTATATCGTGCTCCATGTTAGGGCCTTCCATCCCAGTCATACGTAAGTCTCTGATAATCCCCGTCTAGAAGGTTTCAAGACTGGGGCAATATTGTTACAATATATTTTCCTTAAGTTCAGTTAAAATGGATGATTGATCCTTTATGAATGACATGTTGCACAGATGTCATCGAACGTTCACTTGGGATGAGATTAACTGAGTTAGAACACAACACATTGGAGTATTCCTTCAAGCGACACCTCACATGTGCAGATAATTTTGGAAATGCTGATTAATAAAAATGCAGCCTTGGGTCGTATTTTAAATAAGTTGTTTAAAATATTTAAAAATGTTTAGAAAAATAAACTGCTTTATATTGTATTTCATCTGTAATGGGAGGTGTGGGTAAGTATGTCTGCCTAAAACCAACTTTTGCACATTCATTTCTTTCTCAGAGAAGTGGAAAATATTTGTTTGATATAGGCATGAGTTAGTAATTCCTTTAATCATTATCATTGTAAAGTGGGAGTAATATTCTAGGTAGGATGAAGGAAAATTCTGGGCAGAGGAAGCATTGGCTGACTGTATTGTAAAGGTACTTACAAAGGAAGGATATTGCATCTGGGCAATAAAGGAAAAAATACCATCTAGTTGTGGATAGTAAAAACAGTACTCGTACAGTAATGGCCAACTGGAACCCTAAGGCTTTCTGAAATTGAGCAATTTTTGTGATAAATGCCTTTAGAACAAGGGTGAAAAAGTCTCTGGTGTTCTTTACACCTGCATAGGACCACTCACGTGGTTTTCTTCAGAGAGAAGGAAATATCAAGGTCCAATTAAATGTTCGAAATAGTCGTGCTATTTCTATTATTTTCTGAAAGCCAAAATGGAATACTCTCTTCACTCCTCTTCAGTTAGACCACTTCTCAGTCCCGGCCAACTATGGGATTTGACTTGCAAAATATTTTTCAAATTCATCGTCCCTTTTCTCTCTTCCATCTGGGTAGGAAATTTTACACACGAACTTTTTGCATTTAACCAGAACGTGCTTATCTTGGACACAGTCTACGTTCCTTCTCCCATAAGCTGAAGGAATGTGTACTTACACACATATATCATTTGCCATGAAAAATAAATAAAAGGCATTGAAAGATATATCCAAAATGTCTTCCAGCTCACAGTTTAGCTTTTAGGATGTCCCAATTTCCATAGACCCTCTGCACACAATATAGTATTTCTCTTTGTGGACAATTGACATAATCACTTGAATAATCAAGGTGAAGCCTCCTTTTCAGAAAATAAAGTCCATGAAAATTTCAGAATGTTGGGATTAAGGATGCTTCCATACAACTGAACAATTTAGACTGACCTGAGTAATGGTACTATCTCCTATCCATCTAGCACTTTACAGTTTACAGAACACCTTGGTTCTTCATGACAATACTTTGTAGTGAGAAAAAAAAAAAAAACACTAAGATAACTTACATTATCTTTACAGTCTAGAGTTATTCTATTTTTATGAGTCCCTGGCTGGTTATTTGAACTACAAAGTAGAACACATCATAGTAAAGATTGCAAAGATAGAGGCAAGACAGAGAAACAACTTGACAGATTACAAACACACAAATGATAGACACCGATTATATAGGGTTGTTTGGGCAGAAATATTTTCTCTACATTTTTTATTATTGTCATTTTGAAAGTTTTATAATTGCTCTCTATAAGAAAATACTCTCATCAAAACATCCTGATGAGTTGTCAATCAATGACTTCTGGTCAAATTCATCAGCATAAATTGTAGCTATTAACAGCTTATGTGGCATCTGAATTATCTTTAATACTCTTTAAAAAAAAAAGTCACTACTCGCCTTTGGATACTTGGGGCCAATAAGATATTTTATTTTAGGAAAAAAGTGTCATGAGGAAGCCAACAAATGTCACTGACTTCTGGTAGTTAAGGGCTATGACCAACATAGGTCTACCATATTGCTTTGGCAAGGACATCCCTAGTGAAGCTTTTCCTCTCCTGACCTGTAGTTTGATTGGTTTGTTTTAGCATAGTTACAGAACCAGTTAAATTTCAGTTAAAAAAATGTTTTTGACCAATTAAAAGTGATTAACAGTATCACATTTTTTTAGAAATAAGAGATAAATATTGGATATTCTTTGGAACAAATTTTATAAGAACAGGAGAAAGTACCATAGGGATTATTATATTAGAATTATTTATTATTTATAGTTTGTATTCTTTAGAAAGAGAGAAAAAAAGAGAAAGTGTGTGTATGTGTGTGTGTGTGTATGTGTGTGTGTATAGTAAAGCAGTTAATTTACAGATCATACAGTTGAGATATATTTCTGGAGTTGTATTAGTCTAGAAATAAGATTTTAGGAGGAAATGGGTTTAATTTCACAGGTATAAATAGAATGTCTAAATCTATGATGTAGCGTGGCAGTAAGCCGTAGGTGGATGTAGCTGAGAGCTATACCTGGCACTTTTTATAGACATAGGTATTTAGAACAATGAGATACAATTTTGGAAAGGAAATTGATTAGACATGATCATGATATACCTGAGTGATTTGCCAGGTAGAACTCGGTCTTCCAAGTCAAACCAGCTGGGAGATTCAGACAATGATTTGTGTATCAAGTCTTATCCTGCCTGAACCCTACTTTGAACTAACTACATAAATAATGCAGGAATGAATGTTTAAATTATCTAGACAAATTCCCACTTTATTTTCAACATAGAGACTTGGACTTATGTATTATTTATATTACTATAACATATATGCAGTTTAGTATGATTCAGTCCCAATAATATACTTGATCAAATGTTTTAATTTGTGATACTTTAAGAAGTTATACCAGTTTTAAAGTGAATTAAATCAGTATCTTACATACTTACATATATTTATAGAGGAGGAAGATAAGTTGTTTTCAGAATGATTTAGCCTAGATAAAAATAGCTTGAAAAACTATCATCTTAATTGAATTTCCATCTAGAACAGTAAATCAAACCATATAAATATTTGAGAGGCTATCAAACAAATGTGTTACTCATTTGTACTCATTTGATTTTAGAAATTTGCCTGTTTTAAGGATCTCTATGTAAGAGTAAACATAAATTTATTTTAAACTGATTGTGTTAGAAGGAAGGTTTATAATTTACTACTGAGAAGTATTGTGATACCAAAGAGATTATTGTATTATCATTGTATTACCATGATTTACAGCTCTTATTGGTAGGCAGTGCTAACCCAAATTGTGTTTTCTCTTTTTTGTTATATTTAAAACCTTCCTTGGAAGTTTATCATCCAAATGGCATAAGAGATGTGATTTGGATAAAAACAGACATAGGTATCATCAAGACAATTAAGCAGATATAGTCTCTAGTACAAGCATATGTAAAACAATTTAAAAAAGTATTTTGGTAAGTAACGCTTTTCTTAATAAATTATTAAGTAATTATTAAATGGTACTTTTATTTGAAACCTGAACTATGCATTTTGTTTCAGGGCCAAGACATTTTGTAAAATGAGTTATATCTGGGAATCTATTTTCTCTTAGTAACTATATGCCCATCGATGAATTTGGTACTGGAATTGCGGTAAGAGCAAAACAGTCATGCTCCTTCCTTGGAACTCACAGAGCAGAGGGCGAGACGGGCATAAAAAGGCCTCCTTTACAGTCTTTATGCCTGCCAAATTCTTCCCCGCCTTGAGACTTTTTCAATACTGTTACCTCTGCTATAAATGTGTTTTCCCTTTAACACACACCCCCTCATCCTAGTCCCATATATATATATATATATATATAAAATCTCAGCATTAATGCTATTTTCTCAGAAAGGTCTTTCCTGATTCCTTAAAGCAGGCCTCGCCACAAATCCCTTTTTCTCTCTCACTGAACTCTTGCTTGAAAAGTTATTATAATTCAAGATTTCCATTTGTTTTGGTATATTTGTCTATTTTCTGTCTTCCCCATTAGATTATAAGGGTAGAAATCATAAGGGCCTAGAATGTGTCTGTTTTGTTCACCAGGGTTTACTATCATCTTACAGTGTACCTAGCACATAGTAGGTGCTCAATAAATATGTTGATGTAGGCATACAATAATGCTGAAAATAACATGACTCTAAGATTGAGATAAATTCTCCCAGGGAAATCTGGTGCCAGGGAGCCATATGGAAGGGAAATTGATTGAGAGAATCCGAGACTGTTCTGCAGAGTAAATGAGTGGGAGAAGGGAAAAGTGCAGAAGAAATCATATGTGCAAATTCCTATATGGGAAAAAGTACAGTCTGTTTAAGGTGCTAAAAAAAGACTAATGAGTCTGCATCTCAGAAAAAGGAAGATAGGAGCGTGCAGTGGGGCCCCAGGACTAGGCAGGGGCCAGATCACAAAAGGTCTCATTGATCATTTAAGTGTCTGCATTCCTCAAAGAAAAGTGACAATGGTTTTAAACAGGGAGAAACACAACCCCATTCGAACTTTTATAGAAGCACTCCAAGTGCAGCATGGAAATTGATAGTTGGGAGAGAATATGAGTAGAAGAAACTGGAACAATTAGAAGGCTGGCTTGTCATTTAGCTAACAGAAAGGGACGTCTTACGCTGTGGGAGAAGCCCTGGACATGGTGACAGGAGATGCATTTAAGAGAGACAGACTAGTTACCAGTGTGGGTAATGTGAAAGGAGGGGGGAAACTCTGCAAAGAAAAGTCTCTCCTCTGCACTGCTGGCTGGCGGCAGCCGTTCTCTGCACATTAACTCTGGAAGAGGATTAGAGCGGAAGAAAGCCAACTCTAAGAGTTTGTTTGAGACAAGCTATGCTTTAGGTACATATAGGAGATACCCCCACAGAGATGGAGAGGGGTCAGCTGCATAGACGAATCAGAGAGTCAGAAGTCAGAACTGGAGATGAAGTTTGTGAATCACGGATGTTAGGTGGTAAGGAAAACCATGGACATGGACTGGTTCACTTACGAAGGGACTATCGGTAGGGGAAGAATGCTAATACCACCTATGAACGGAATACAACCAGGAGAGTGGCTTGTGTTACTGGATCCAAGGCAAAAAAAAAAAAAAAAAAAGGCATTTCAGGAAGAAAGGAAGGGTCAATAAGACCAGTCACATGCAATGAATATTAAAACATGCCTCTCAGATTTTTGTAAGGGAAGAGATGATCTGTTCTAATCCAAGCCCTATTTTAAAGGTGAAAAAAACAAGATGAAGAAAGAACCAGTCACACTTCCAAGGTTACGGTCATCCATAGCGTCTAAAATAGAGGCCAGTTTTGCAACCATTAGTTATTTTTCCCCTTCCCTACTGTTCATCTCTCATGTTATATATTGTATGTGAATTTGTCTTTATAGAGATCCAATGCCCATCGCGATGCAGGCCAGCGTGCATTTCACTGCAATACGCATTCCTTCAGAACTGCAAGTCCAATTTAACACACGCCTTGAAGCTCGAAACTACCTTGAAAAGATAGTGCCTAGCACTTAAACTGTAGAAAAAGAAAATGCCCCCCCTCCCCGCTCCAAGCCTCACAGAACACTTTAGGAGAGTTCATTAGTGATGGGTTTATTGGAGAACACGTTGAAAATGGGTCAATGGATGAGGAAGAAACTTGATTTATGATGTAACACTGCTGTTGTTTATGTCCTCACATCTAAGATATTTTTCTGCATAAGACATTTCCCTATTTCCCACAGGGACTTTTATTATCAAACCTGCCAATTTAACCCAACTCAAGCTGAAGCAGTTAATATGGAATCTGAAATCACTGAGCGGGAGAAGTCAACCGTATTTCTTCACCAACTCTATCTTCATTGTGCATGCAAAAAAAAAAAATATATATTTTCAGAGAAAAATGTTTACCCGCTCTGCTACAACTGTAAAATGATGATAACAATTTTCATGGGACACAGGAAACTCAGGCTTGCTAGTCCATGGCCACACATAAGAGAAATATTATCCTCATGGCCTTTGCAAGATGTGGAACATGCATGAGCCATGTGTCTTTTTGCAATGCCCATCAAAGTGCCTGGCATCGTGAACACTTAATTCACAGTCTGTGAAAAAGATAATAAAATAGATCGTCACCCTTAAAATCCTACATTCCCTTTAATTCAGTCTTGCCTTCTATCTAATGAACGTGTATTTTCCAAATTGTGACAGATAGGGCTAATCATAAGAAAAGTTTGTAAATCATATTAGTGGGGAAAAAATTTAAGTACATTGCTAAGTTCTGAAACAATAGAAGGGGCCGTATAAAACATTCATATTTATTACCACCTGGAAGCTACAATTCTTCCAATATAACTCATTTTCCAAACTGCGAGGAAATGGTTCACATTATAAAATATGAATGATGACTTTAAAAAAAGCTCTGTCTTCCATATGAAGTATAAGTCTTATATCTTATGTATCCAAAAGGGCATTCTATCTGTTCGTTGATTTGATAATATTTCTGGGAAATAAGTCCTATTCAAACAAACCTAGATTTAGGCCAATGTAGCCAAACAGACAGACCCAGGCATGCTTTTCGGTGGGTAATTCACATGAGAGGTCTTTAAGGACCTTAAGTCATTATCATCAAATAGCTTTGATTTGAGCACATTTTGTGTCTAAAACACTGAACCAGGTGCTGGAGGTGATTTATGGAGCAGTGTGAAAGATACTAAATCTGTTCTTAATTCAATTTTGGAGTAAAAAAATATATATATATGTGATAAAAATTCGGGAAAATGTGATGACTATACAAAATACATATAAAGGGTCCCTTTTGTATATTTTGATATGATTTCTGATAATCAGATTTTAGCAAAAGCATGAAATTTTGGAAACAGAGTGCTCTTCTAAACATGGTCCAAAAGCACTAATAGAGCATGCATATTGACATGCTGAATATCGTAGTGTTTACTCAGAATAAATCTGGTCCAAGAAAATCATCAGTGGCCTCAACTGCCCATTTTTCCAAATCAGCATTTCTAAGATTATGTTCTGGGGAACGCTAAACAGAAGGCTTGCGGAACAAAAAGTTACATGTTCACGTAATTTTATGAAATCCTGCCTGCTGAACTATCTTCTTGGAATTTCACAGTGTGACTTAATAAGGTTTCTGAGAAGTCCTGCACAAAAGGAACCCAACTGATTGTGTCTAACTCAGCATTTCCCAAACTTAATTAAACACTGAACAGTTTTTTTTTTTTTTTTTTGCATTGGCCATTTACTAACATCCGGATGAACTCCAGTTTTAAAAGCGCGGCTAGATACATTGCTAAGATGATTACTGTTGTGAAATCTCTATTTTGTGCTGGGTAAACACTGTGGTACCCCAGGTGCAGGTTTTGATTTACAAGGCTGTAAGCATAATCATAGGTAATGTGTGATCCCTTTGCTATAATTCTAACACACACACACATACACAAACACACACACATATACACACACACACACACACACATACACACATACCATGTGTCTTTTCCAAAGTGGCTACCACCTCTTTGGTCAAAATTTCCCTATAGAAATTCCTGTAATCTAGGAGACTTTGAATCCAGATTGAACTTGATTAACAAGGGCTATACATGTTAAGAAATCATAATAGAAAGCAACAATAGATTCATTTTACTCTTCTTCTGATTTCTTCCATTTCAAAGGAATTGTGAGTAGCAAACTGCTTCCTTGAAATAATATGTTCTGGAAGTCTTTATTGTAAAATGAGATCATTGCTAGTTCCTTGCAGGCACTGATTTCTTTGCAACCACTCTCTTTCCCCACCTCTAAATACTGTGTTAGGTACAATGCAGATGCTCAATACATTATTACTACATTGATGAAATTGTATGAAATTTTTCCATAATTCTTGTCAACAACAATTCATACTTATTGAACTGCCTGCTTTTATGTGACATTTTACTCTACTCTTAGATATATAGGTTAAAAAAAATAAAATAGACTATTTTCTAGAGAAGTTCACAGCAAAGCTAAGCAGAAAGTGCAGAGAATTCCCACATTCTCCCTGCCTTACACATGCACAGCCTTCTCCATTACCAAGATGCCCCACCAAAGTGGTACATCTGTGACCATCGTTAAATCTCCACTGACACATTGTTATCACCCAAATTCCATCCCCGACACGAGGCTTCACTCTTTGCATTGTGCATTCTATGGGTTTGGACAAATGTATAATGCCATCTGTCCACATGTTAGCATCATACAGGGTAGTTTCACTGTCCTAAAAATCCTCAGCACTCTTCCTTTCTTCTCCACTGCCCTCTGGTAACCACCGACCTTCTTACTGTAGTTTTGTCTTCTCCGGAATGTCATAGGTCGGAACCTTAGTAATGGGTATTTAAGGTTCCTCCATCTCTTTTCATGGTTTGATGGCCCATTTATTTTTAGCACTGAAATATCCCTTGTCTGGATGTACCACAATTGACTTATCCACTCACCTACAGAAGAACATCTTCAGTGCTTCCAGGTGTTGGTAAATATGAATAAAGCTTCTGTAAGTATCTGTGTACAAGGTTTTGTGTAGACATAAATTTTCAGCCCCTTTGGATTAGTACTAAGGAGAGTAATTGCTGTGTGTATGGTGAGAGTATGTTTAGTTTTGTAAGCAATGGCCAGACTGCCCTCCCAAGTTGCTGTAATTTTACCTCTCTACCCGTAATGAGTGAGAATTCCTTTTGCTCCCTACTAGTTATGAGCATTTGATGTTATCAGTGTTCAATACTTTGACCATTTTAAGAGTTATGCAGTGGTCTATCATTATTGTTTTAATTGTATGCCCCTGCAGTCTTATGATGCAGAACAGATATATAGGTCTGTAAATCAATGACAGTCCTCTTATAATATTATAATATATATTGAGGTAGTGATTTGGGTCACTGGACTGAGAAATGATCATAGTGTATGGGAAGATCCATATCCCAATGGAAACATGGTTATGGCATGGAGGAAAACAGATGCAATCTTTTACACTAAGAGAGTAGGGGTATATAGCTTAAGAAAGGGGATTTCATGAGCTTGTCATATATGCCAGATTTCTACTAAGACTGTATTAATGCTCACTCTGTGTCATCTAAGACTGTGCCCTGGCTTCTAGTTCTAGCTTCCCGCCCCCTACTTTTAGGATATTTCCTTGAGCTACGATATTCTTTTCTGTGGTATGGAGACTTTATTATCTACCCCTTTGTTTATGTGTTGCTCAAAATAAGCCAACACAGCTAACACAGATGTCAGAAGCAGCTTCAGAAAGAATGGACATCAGACCCGCGTTGGAGTGAGAGCCCTTCGCTTATGAACCGGCGGCAAGGACAAAGTACTTAGTGATTTCGGCATCAGTTTCTACTTCTATAAAACGAGGATCGTACTTACTGTGTAATTTATTTTGAATACAGATTACATTATATGCAAAGAACTAACACATTTCCTGCCACATAAAAGGGGAAATTATTGCTAGGACCCATAATACACGGGAAAGCACTTTTGTTTACTGAGCTAGAAATAAAATAAAATCAGCAACAATCATTATGATAACACACCCTGATGTTAGAACAGTCTCCCCTTTATCTGAGTAGCCTTTTATGCACTTTGACAGGGGGAAGAAAGTTGCATTTGAATCCTGCCTGGTTGCTTATTCATCATGGGATCTTGGTTAATCTCACCCAGCAGTTTCCTTGGATAATAAAGGGAGTTAGTATCACTTCTTTTGCAGGAGTCCTTGCAGGTTTAAATGAGATAATATTTGAAAAATCCTTGACACAGTGCTAGGCTGGCAGAAGGTGCCTAATAAGTGTTAACTTCCTTCTTTTTGTCTTGGAAACTGGTATTAGTACCATCCATAGAGATAACAAAGCCAATCTTCCATTTTTAGAGCACCTACCACGTAATCAATCTTACTTAAAAATCAGAGTGGATTTTCTATTTTCTCCACGAGGGTGGGGGTCAGGGGTGGGGGGGCTGGAAGCAAAGCTCAGAGCTAAATTTAAAGACATGATCAAGAAAGGGAGCCTAGGGGCGCCTGGGTGGCTCAGTGGGTTAAAGCCTCTGCCTTCAGCTCAGGTCATGATCCTGCGGTCCTGGGATTGAGCCCCACATTGGGCTTTCTGCTCAGCAGGGAGCCTGCTTCCCCCTCTCTCTCTGCCTGCCTCTCTGCCTGTCAAATAAATAAATAAATAATCTTAAGAAAAAAAAAAAAAGAAAGAAAGGGAGCCTGGAATCTGTGTGACAGTTTTATCATATTATAGCATCCTCTGGACAGATCCTCACAGCATTATTATTATGGGAGAAGTGCATAGAACATTTGCTGGATATTATGCATATATGAACATGGTGACTGACTGCAGAGAGGGCAAATATTCCAAGGTATTGGGACGCCTGGGTGGCTCAGTGGGTTAAAGCCTCTGCCTTCAGCTCCGGTCATGATCCCAGGGTCCTGGGATCGAGCCCCACATCGGGCTCTCTGCTCAGCAGGGAGCCTGCTTCCCCCTCTCTCTCTCTGCCTGCCTCTCTGCCTACTTGTGATCTCTGTTTGTCAAATAAATAAATAAAATCTAAAAAAAAAATCCAAGTTATTATTTAAAAGAAATATATTTTGGAATTCTGCAACTTAAGTAAAGCCTAAGAAGTTTCAAGGGATATCTTTTTATGAAGAAGAACACCCCAAAATCCAAAAAAGTATTCCATCTTAGGGCACAATCTTTCACATGTGCCAGAGACAAATCTGAACTGCCTCCCTGGGCCAGACCAAAGAAAGACTGTCCAAGACCCCAGCGGACGCGAGGACATCAGAGAGAATCGCATCAATGTGTGAACCAGAACTACCAGGTGTGAGGTCCCTTTTCTCATTGCGGGGGATGCAAAGATGAAAGAGGTAAAGTTTCCTTCCTAAGAATAACCGGCTGGCTGAGAAAGACAGACAGACAGCCAGGGACTAAACTACCATGCGGTAAGTACTCTCTGCCTCCGTGCAAAGGGCCATTGCGAGAAACAAAATCAGGTTTGCTGAGCACCAGGCAGTAAGTTTTGCATCGTTTCCCTTATTACATTCCTCTGCTGACTCTGGGAGGCGGGGATTATTGTTCGGGCAGGTAATGGAAAGGCAGAAAGGTGAAAAACCTTGCCCCAAATCATGCAGGTGGAGGGCGTTCACACTGGCAGTTATGGAGGGCTGCTCAGTCCCAAGCTTACACGCCTCCGTGTGCAGCGAAGAGACCTGCGTGACCTCACACCAGGTTGTAGGTTCTCCACCCCTCGGTGCTGGGAAATACAGCTCGGCCACGGCCACCTCAGAAGGAGGACATGGAACCTTGTTCTCACGTTACTTTCTCTGTACTTAGTAAGTGCATCAACTCACTCACGAC
Organism: Neogale vison; assembly: GCF_020171115.1. Lineage (NCBI taxonomy): Eukaryota > Metazoa > Chordata > Mammalia > Carnivora > Mustelidae > Neogale > Neogale vison. The sequence goes on from NC_058101.1 coordinate 199,841,395, forward strand.
ACACTCCAGTAATAGTTGTCCTCATGGCTATCACCAAAGGCAAAGTGATTACAATTTTTGGAAAATACGAAGTAACATGTTAAGGAGTCTAATTTACTCTAGCTATATTAGGCAACCTTAGAACCAACTTTAGTTCCAACCCCCTACTTTCATGGAGAACCTTACCCACCCGTGTTGGAAGATCATTTTCTATAAATTATGTACAACACAAGTAGCAGTGTATAATACCACTACTTAAATAAATATGTATTATTTATAGTGTCACAGGTGAGGTATTGAAAGAAATGATATAATTTGCCAAGAATCCTATTTTGAAAATAACTTGTCCAGAATGCTGAACCCTGTGCAATGCTGGCTTTTTTTTCCCCTTCTGTTTAGATTTTTTAGTAATAAATGTGGGTTATAATAAAATATTTCAAATAAACACTGCATTATTAATGTACCTTGTACTTGCCCTAGGGCAGCAGAGGCATAAATGGTTCATTTAAATTCTGGGCTCTTCCTGCAACACACACAGTACTTCTAATCGTTCTCTATGTGAAGACTGTACCTTTATTGTTCCCACTCCCACGGGCTGCACGCTGATGGGCCACCTAAAGCATAAATCTTTTGCCTCCTACTTCGGTGCCAGGTATCTATGGCAAAACTAATCATATTTAGTCTTGCTTGTGTTTCCAAAAGAAAACACATACAGGTGAATTTCTTCTCTAGTTCCATAATCTTCCTTGTCTTTTTTTTTTTCTTTTTCCTTTCATGGGGTGAAAAACAGTCCATTTTAAGTGTCGACAAAATGCATGGGTCTTAAATTGTGTGATAGATTGTATCAAGGCGAAGAGAAAATTAATAGAACAACATCGCTTTGTGCTTTGGGACATTAATAAGCTAGAATTACCAAAGAAAACTTGATAACAAACTGGTCACTCCTGGCGATTGCTCTCTACCATGATGGGACTTAGGGACAGGACACTTTTACCTTCCCATTTTTCAAATTCATATATATTACATTATGCAGTTTCCATTAAATATTACCTCGTGGTTAATTAAAATTATGAAATGGCATTCATTCCAAAGTATTAATCAATATTTGCGATCCATTTACCTTGAGCGTGGAGATCAATTTCTAGAAGTCATATTACAAGCTGTTTATCGTCTACATTTTTCTTGGCTAGGAGATACTTTTGGGTAAGCTATGAAAAGCAAACTTCATATCTCAAATCAGAAATTTTAAGCTGCTTCTTCACAGAATACTCATAAAATGATTCTTATTAATAGCTTTCTAATAAAGCCATCTTTAACACTCCCTTGAATGCAGGCTTCCAACTTAATGAGGCTCTGTCGAAAGACTTCGGCAGATAGATGCAGACTCGAGTTCTTTCTAGAGTTTGTATCAAATAAGGATGTCAACACAGTCATAACATTCTCAGACGGAGTGGGCTTTGTCTGTGGTCTCCAAAGAGAAGGCGAGATGAGTCCGCCGAACAGCCATCCAGCCATGGCAAGCACGGCACAGACGTTTTTCCAGGTTTGCGAGTCAGAATAGGAACCCAAGCTCTTAGAGAGGTTCCTCATTAGCAGGTGAGGGTACGGGTACCTGACCCAGCTTGAGTGATTCTCAAATCTGAGCGGAGAGACGTGGGGAAACACGGAACAGGGGAGCAGACGATGGGAGGCAACTGGCAGAAGTGAATGAAAAAGATTTATTTCACCTCCCCATGATTCCTGAGAGGATTCTCTCCAAGTTATTACCCCTCAAAGGGTGTGTGGATTAGAGATACGTTTTTGATCTCCTTAAGAAGTAGGGAATTTAGACTAGTGATTTGGAATGGACGGTCTCTGGAGCCAAACAGCCTTGGGACAACTCCCAAGAAATCATTAAGTAGCACAGGACCTTGAACAAGTTACTTAACCTCTCTGAGAATCCCTTCATCAAATAAAGGGGGATGATAATTATATTATCTCTCCGGGTTTTGGTGATGATTAGATTCATTAGTAGGTGAAGAGTTTAGAGCAGTGTCCAGCATTTGATGGGTCTTCAATAAATCTAAGCTATTATTATTATAAAATAGCCTTGGCAATATGAGGGATTTAAGCCTTTGCTGCCTGAACAGGGCTAGATTTTCACTGGCAGGATCTTCCCCAGGTATCCTCTTCGTTGTTGATGTGCTGTAAATCGTGAGGAGGTCCGATTACGCATCATTTAGCTATTATTGGTGGTATTTTGAGCAGAACACTTCCTTTGGCAATGGGTTCCTTCCTTCCTTCCTTCCTTGCTTGCTTGCTTCCTTCCTCTTTCTTCCTCTCTTCCATATCCTCCCCCCATCTATTATCTATCTTATCTATCTATCTATCTACCATTATGTTCTTAAAGACCTTCCTATCACGGAGAAGAGACAAAAGAAAAAAAATATCGAACTATTAAAGTGTAAGTCGAGTTAATTTTCAGATAGTCTGAGAGTTGAAGTCTTTGACTGACAGATAGGTAGGGGGAAAGACAGGGCATTCGAGGGAGAAGGGACAGAAAGAAGGAATGGCTATGGGTTGGTAAGTGTTTCCCAAAATCCATCTATCAAAGTTATTATCCCTAATATGTCAGAATGTGAGCTTATGTGCACATCAAGTTGCTGAGATACAATGAATTAGGATGAGCTTATACCGATGTAGGTGGGCCCCTTATCCAATGTAACTGGTGTCCTTAAAAAAATGGAGACTTTTGGACACAGAGATACTGGCATGGGAAAACTGGAATTCTGCCTCCACAGCCCAAGGAACTACTAGCAGGAGCCTGGAGTAGAGCCTTCTTAGGCAACTTCAGAGGGAGCTTTCCTCCGATGATACCTTGATCCTGAACCTCTGACTTCCAGGACTGTGAAACGACACAGTTCTGTTGTTTAACCCACTCAGTGTGTGATCTGTAGCTATGCAGCCCCAGCAAACTAATACAGGAAAAAAGATCGAGCATGCAGAAGACTGATCTAATTTCAGATTAATGGAATTAGGGAAAAAGTAAGTCTTGTAATCCTAGAAATAACTACAGAGAGATGAGGGGGGAATAAAGAGACAGAACTGTGGACTCTGTGTGTGTGTGTGTGTGTGTGTGTGTGCATGCACGTGTATATTCAACAACTATTTGAACATCTACTACCTATATGCCGGGCATGACTGTAGACACTTGAGATGCATCCGGACCAAAACAAAATTATTATATATATAAAAATTGTCTTTTTGGTGCCTATGTTCTGGTTTGTATGCACACACACATATAGAGTAAAAATATTTCTTCAGATGAAATATTAAGTGGAATATATTAAAATATATATAAAATGTATAGGCAATATAAGACTGACAAAAGTAAAATTGGTTTGTAGAAGAGGTGAGTGGTGAGTGTAGAGAGGGGATGGTTGGTTACTATTTAGCCTGCAAATCTCTCATCTCAGCACCCCAGTGACAAGTTCTCAGACTCTTTCCAGATTTGTAGAACTTTCTCTGAAGACGACTGACTGTGAGCCATTGTGATAAACCAACAGCAGAGGTGGCAGGTCCTTAAACAGAGGAGGGACCTCATGAAAAGACTAGTTTAGGAGACCCATCTGGTGGTGACATGCAGGACGGAACAGGATGAAACGAAATAAAGAAAAGGACAAAATAAGAGGCTGAAAGTAAGTTAATAATAATAATAGTAATAATAATAATAATAATAATAATGGATGGCCACAGCCACAGTGATTTCTTGATGGGACATTTTGGGAAGTAAGACTTACGAAGAAGAATGTAGGATTTAGGAAGAAACAGACTTCCCAGAATTTGTTCTACAGAAGTGTGTAAAGATGTGTGGGTGCGAATGTACATTATATGATTCTTTTGTACCAATAAATATTTCAGCCTCTATCAGAATATGCCCTTATGGCTGTATCTGTTCAGAAGGATAGTGTGTGGTCATGAGAAGGAATGAGGTAGACCTTTACGTACTGATCTGGAAAGTTCTCTCTATTGCTTCATGAAGGAACTAGTGCGGAAGTAGTGGGTGTGGTCAGGGCAGAGAGTGGGAACAGGTCCATGCCAGGGCAGGCACTGAGGACATGCATTCTCTGCACTTGTTCAAAAACAGTCACGAAGGAGACTCTATCCAGTGTGCATTTCATTACCACTACGTACTGACATTTCTTAAACAACAGTGATAAAATACTTCCCCCTGGGAAAAAAAAATTGTGTTGGTCTAAGATTGAAATAATGGCTGTAGTTACAGTTGGGTTTTAATAATCTACATGTAAATTTCAAAAGAGTACATTTTTATTTCATACTCCTTAATAAATCTTGTGTTCTCTTTAGAAATTAACTCCGAGAACTTCCAACGCTGGAGCTGACCCCTGGCTCACCGTTGCAGGTACAGGGTGAGAGTAAGGATTTCAATTCTGTTTTTTAATCTTTTCAATCACTGTGCAATCATAGTTTATTTTGCATCTACTGCTTAAGTGTAGGAAGTGGGGGCACAAACGGCTTTCAGGGAAAGCTTGAACAATTCAGAACCACTACGGATTTTGAAAGTTCTTACGAAATAGAGTCAAAATTTACAATGTATTTTCTGGTGAGGATATTTTAGTGGCAAATTTTTGACTACCCAGGTAGTAGAAAGATGCTAAAATTCATCCCAAAAGAAAAAAAAGAAGACACGTTAAAGATCGCAAATTCTGGAATTTTTATGAAATGGAATTTTTGGATCTCTGCCGGACCCCCTCTATTTAAGATTTTCCTTAATTTGTCTATCAATTGTCTTATGTGAAGGAGCGTTTTCAAGATTAAAAGTAATAAGAAGTGTACCTCAGTCAACAGGAAGTGATGATAGTTTGATAAGTCTGAGTCTGCTTTTGATGAAACCTGGCAAGGCAGGTTAAGTTCACAGAAGTTAATGCTGGAAATAGAACAGTTTGCTACTGTGACAGATCAATATGTATGTATAAGCTTTTTTTTTTTTTTTAAGAACGTATCTGGGGTTAAAATATTAATTCACTACTTTCCTTTTATGTACCATAGTAATTATCATACTTATTTTTAGATTTTTTACTACCATAGTTTATATATGTACACACACGTATATGAAGTTTACATATGCAAAGGTTAACATACATTTTCACCTCTTGTATTTCTTTCTTGGACATTACTATTATTTTTAATTTTATGCTTATTATGAAAAATAAAGGAGGATGTTTAAAAATTATCCTCAGGTGTCCAACGTGCTAGGTTTCATGTCTCTCTGCAGAGAAGTGCATATATATATATAAGGACTTCATCCATTAACAAATATACATGCATGCAATATATACATTTGCATTATATGTATAAATGCACACACGGAATTTGTATTTTTGCTCAAATATACGTCGAACATTTTGGATGACTGCATCAGAATATGTTTCTCTTGGGGAATGGAATTAGGAGAAAAAGACAAACTTTCAGTTTTCACTTTATATCTTCTGTTCTATTTGCATTTTTTAAAGATTTTATTTATTTATTTAACAGAGAAAGAGTGAGCGCACAAGCAGGGGGAGTGGCAGGTAGAGGGAGAAGCAGACTTCCCGCTGAGCGGGGAGCCTACGGGCTCCATCCCAGGACCCTGAGATCACGACCTGAGTGGAAGGCAGACGGTTAACCCACTGAAACACCTGGGAACCCCAGGGACAGACTAGCTTTTCAACTCTTCTATTTTAATGTTAAACAATGTTTATATATTATTTTGGTAACATTTCCAAGACTAGTTTAATTTTTGAGAGAAAATGAACTAACATTTAAGGGCTATAATGTCCCAGGCATTTGTTTTTGAAGTTTACAAAGGAGACCACATTGTATGGCCTATAAGTATAGGTTGTAGGATCCTTCCAGGAGAGTCTGGAACTTGACCTGGCCAGCCGTTAGGACGTGTTGGACGCTGCCTCACCTGAGCTGCACTGTGGGCTTCAGGGAAATATGAGTAAGAGAAGTACCTACCTACAGAGAGGACCTGAATATGAAACGAGTTAACCTCTATCCAACACCTGGAACGGTCCTGGCACTCTCAATGTTACCTACTAGTAGAATTATCTCACTTTAAAAAAAAGAAAAATAATAATAATGAAGGTCCCTTGGGGATAAAAATAGATTATATTTTTATTAAAAAACAAATAAATTAAAAAATATATATAATGAAGGTCCTTGGGACACCGTAAGAATTACAAGTAGACCAACAGCTTAGAGGGTAAGCAACTTACATCACCCCAGGGTCCTTCCTGTTTCTCTAGCAGAAGTAGGAGGTTGAAAGCAAAAGAGGGGATGGCAGGTGGTAAATATGTAGGCAGCATGTGGAAAGAGAAGTTCCAGAGGGCACCACTGACGTGACCGGCAACAGGGTCTTGTAGGGAGGCTGAAAACTGGTTATACACTCAGTTTCAGCCCCGGAGCTGTTGAAGCCCTGTACTAGCATGGAGTGGCCAAGCATAGAAGCTGAGGGGTAAACTTGAGCCTCTGTAGAGACATCTATGATGGTAATGGTGATACCTAGTACAGGTTATCACTCTAGGCACTTTTCATGTTTAGTTCATGGAAACTTCACCCCAGTAGTCTTCTAGAGTAGGCACCATTATTATCCCTGTTAAAAGATGAAGAAACCAGGGTACAGAAATAGCAAGAAACTTGTCCCAGTGGTTCAACTCATCAGATATCATTCTCTTAACTGGCACCCTAAATTAGCTAAGATATATCAAGGGATTATGGTATTATTCAAAGAATGAGAAATGCCATCTGCCTGAAAATTGAAGTCATTAAGGAGAATGGTGGAGGGAAAGAATGGGACACTGAAATTATCAGGAAAGATAAGAATTGTTAGGGGAGGCAGAAGATGGCACTGAAAACTGAATTTTCAATTTTCCATGAAATTGAAAGGAAATCAAATCCTGGAAACTGGGGCAGGCCAGTCTGTCAAAGACTGTGGCAGTTGTGAGTCATGGGGATCAAGGAAGAGCTGACACTCCCTCCCTTGCACATTTCTTCCCAGCCTGCATCCCCTGCCCTCAGAGGGAATGTTGGAATCAAATTTCACTCTATAAATGTTGTCGCTTAATTTTGAAGGACATTCTGCCCATCTTTGCTTGCTCAAATCACATGGCACTTTGAGGCTAAGATAAATTTATGGTCCGCAAAACTTTTCCCAGTACCCCTATTTGGAATTAACTTTCCCAACTCTGAGTTCCCCAAACTCTATTTTATACTATTTCCCCCCCAAAACTGTAAGTTCATTGATGAGAATGGACACAAGGGACATGAGGTGGCCAGGAGAGATCAAGGATGAAGGAGTGGAGAGAAGGGGAGAAAAAATTTGAGGAAAATATTGGAGAGCCTTCAATTATTTATGCTATAATTTTGATGAATTTTTAACACCATTATGTTACAATGCATGATTGCCCCAAACCCATGTGCATTTGGAGAAATTCAAGCAGTTGCTGCTGTGTTAGGGAAGGGAATATGCAGAGCCCAGGAGAAAGCCAACCTTCATTTCTACCAGCCAATGGCCTGTGGAGACAGTCAAACTAAGAATAATACTGGTTGACTTGAAGGTACTTCAGGGACTGAGAGATGAAGCTTTCTCCAAGGAACATCATCCAACCCCCTGGAAAAGGTCCATGAAGCAGAACATTTGTTTGAGAGGTCACCAATAGCTAGTAATAGTTTTTTTGGATCTTGTTGAAAACAAAGTTTTAAATACTTTTACTAATAAGAAATTGGTCCAGGATAACAGAAAAAGGAAGACGAAAACAAAGCTTTGTGGGCCAAGTTATCAGTACTGGGTGGGTTCTAGGCTTAGGATACAGTTGCTCTCTAAGACTATGAGAGTTTTCCATCTTCATCTTTTATCTTTAATTGGTCTCTGACTATTTATAACCAGTACTATTTCTCAGCAGTTGAGCATCTCTCCTTTTTCTACCCTGTGTTAATAGAAAATATGAGAGGGTAAAAGAGTAATTCTAAGGGGGCAGAAAGGCCTCTTAGAATAAATTGGGCAGAATCGATGTGTAAAACCCTTCAAGGAGAAGAATATAAAGCACTTAGTTGTTTATTGTTCGGCGACTTAGCCCTTTCATTATGTGGCTGACATGAGACACATATGGTTCAATTGTTTTGGGTCTTCACAAGACTAAAATTATTCAGTAGGAAGCATACATTAAATTCATGACACGATGCCCTAATGGGAGAATAGAGTCCTGGGTCTATGCCCAGGCCAAGGTCAGAAAGAAAGTCCCACGCTCGGATTCCTGGGATGTCAATACCCCAGAGAAAGGGGACAAGGATGTTAGTTCAAAAGCTGCACAAAGAAGTGATGAGATAATACGATGATTGCGGAACACACATGGCATTAATCATGGTGGTCAACACAGTTCACGGTCTACATACATTCAAGGATGAGGGCCCATGGATTTTTTTCAGGTTTTCAAAATGGAGTGAAAATAACTCAGTCATTTTAGCCTCCTTACACAATGTATCACGCAAACTCAGCATTAAATAAAAATGTTGGGGGAAAAAAAATCTCCACTTTATTTAGCTTTGCGTCGATATGGAAAATAAAATAATTCAGCCTATATAAGCCAGAGTGGATAAACAGTCCATTTGAATTTTGGAATAAACATACCCCATCATGAATCAACTTAAGGTAACAAATCATAGCATTAGGAGAATTGCAGTCCTGTCACATTCTTTGCCCTTCTGGCCACTAGACTTTCAGATCACCCAGAAAACTGGGATCATTTCTCCAAAAAGAAGTGATGTTACTATAGGTAAGACTTTGAAACTATTAGAGTCCATTATCTCAAACACTATCAGTTTGATAAAGCCAAGCTCAGGAACCACAAGGGAGAACGGGGCAGAACGAGTGTCTTTCCAAATGTCCACTCCTTATCTGACTGTGAAATGTGTCCTTCTCGGACTTTCTAAAGGGCTCTTTAGGGAGAAGAAACTGACAGAGGACAGAGGGAAAAATCCAGTCAATGTTTTATGGACTTGTTAAAAGAAAGTCTCTCCTTTTATTAACCTTTGGGAAAAACAAAAACAAACAAACAAAAATCCCCAAACAACAATGACAACAACAACATCAACAACAACAAAAACCCTTCATTAAATACAAAAACTTAGAGCAGCCCACGGGAGGAGACCCTGGTAACTGTTATCTCCCAAGGTAACAATATCAGCGTATCAGTAATCTCAGTAATCGGTTTTCTGAATTTTAATGATAGTTTTCAAACAGGGCTTATGATTCAGGAGGGGCCCGTAAAATGTTACATTCTCCACGCTAAGGATTTCTCTCTCTTCTGGTGCACGTCTCTCATTAGAGCTTTGCTCCAGATATTAGTGCAAAGACTGAATCACACCAAACTTTTAGCTCGGCAGCTTTTAAGAAGTAGGGAGGAAAGGAGCTCTGTGCAGAGATTAAAAGGGGATTCTGTCAAGCTTTGTCTTACACCATTTCTCAACCTAGTATGGAAAGATGACGTGAGAAGACAAACTTTCCGAATATCGCCATTTTCCAAGTTTGCTCTTTCCAGAAGCCATTTGGATCATGGAATAAGAAGGTGTGGATATTATTTTTATTTTTCCTAAAGAGCCAGCTCACAAGAATGTGCTGGAATAAGATCAAGAAAAAAAAACCCGTCACCCTGGATATTAAAATCAATTCCGGGTCACTGAAAATTTTCACCACCACATAATTAATAGAGCATGTTGCTTGTAAAGTTTAAAAATTACCACGTTCCTTTCATTGATAGACTTAAATTTGGGGTCCGTGCTTAACTTCTCATTTCTACTGACTAGAACACACATGCCTGGTGCCTTCAGAAGTTCGCTGCCTTCCCAGCAGATGAAAATAGCATCATTTGTGCCAACGTTCGGGTACAAAGTAAGATAGAGCAGGGATAAAATGTAATCTTTAGAAATACAGACCTTTAAAACATTTGACACAATAAAAAATATACTGAATATGAGCTTTTTATATTAGTTGCTATAAATTAATCCATCCATAATGCCTCAACAGGTACAAAACATATTGAATGAGGGATTTTTCCAGTAATGTAAGAGGCACCGAGCAGATGTGCTTTGTACCAAACGATTTCATATTTCAATGTGACAAAATAGATGAGCCACATAAAGCCTAATTTCAGTTGCAAATTGCAAGCTGGAATAAGTTCCAGAATAGTAAACAATTAGCTGCTTTATTTTCTTTTTAATAAGACTAAATTACCAGATAATATCTACTGGCATCAACTTGGCTAATAAAAATCTGTTTAATAGGATTTGCCATTTTTCCAATTGCTATCATGATCAGCTTTGCATTTTGATTATCTCTAAACTTTGCCTCAATTTTCTCATAGAAAAGCTCTCCGTGGTAATTGCTTTAACATTTATTCCAGGTCAAGTGGTTAAGTATGAATAATGATCTGTCAAAAATGTACAGTAATGCCGTCAATAGAGCAATTACCATTTAGCTGGAGATTATTATGGCAAAAGAGCACATTAACTGGGCACAATAAACAGAACAACAGAGAAAAAGGGGGCAAAGGGACTGACTGTTTGCAAACCCTGTGTGTGTTGTATGTGCTCCTGACAGATACTGCTTTCAAGACCGATTAGCCATACCCCCCGGATGGTCTTCCCTGTACAGAATGAAATCAGTAATTCATTACTGATAAAAGGAAAACAAATATTTACACGGCTTACATTTAATATTCCCAAAAAGGTTGTCTCGCTACCTCTTCTGCAATGGTGTTTATTTCCGTTATTCCTCTTCTCTCCCAGGAAGGCCCACCGCAGGGCGGTATTAGTTGTCTATTTTAGTGAATCGCTGATTAAATTAATGCTAATGGGAGGTGACAACACCTGCTTTTGTTGTCAATATTACTACAAAGGCCCAATTTTTCAAAGTGTCTTTCTGGAGAAGAGGCAGTGAATAAGGCTGTAACTCAATACAGTGCTACTTGGGGGAAAAAGGTGATAAAAAGGAAATATGTTTACCGAGGCAACATATCGTTGTTGGGTTGCGACTCCCTTAATATCTGGGACTAAGGGGAAACCTTCCAACCGGTAGTCAACAGCAGGAGAAAAACGCTTCTTGCTCAAAGGTAACGTCATGGCTAGTAACTCAGGCTAGCTAGACATCTCAGCACTTTTCCCAGAGAGCCTTCTGCAATCCGGGAACAGGTCGATGTCCCTCTACCTTAACACTGTCACTCGCTGATGTTTACCTCCAAGGGACATGGTCAGATTGTGATTTTAATGCACAGGCACTCAGGAAAGTGGCCACAGGTCACCGAAACTATTGATGTCCACTCACTCACTCACTCACTCACTCACTCGGGTGATTCTGTGATCCTACTCTGTCGAGAACGATGGCTCTGGGGATTGATCGAGAGTCACCCTAATTTGGGATGGAGTCTCATGGTTCCATCCCTCAGCAGCTGTGGCTTTAGACAACTTCTTTCACCTAATCTCTGTGTTCTCCTCCACGAGGTGTGCGGTGGTGCCGTGGGCGTGCTCTGCAGACACAATGACGTCATGAGCATGGCGCCAGGTAGAGTGTCCAACTCCCGGGAAATGTTTCATAAATGCTCTCTTGTCAAGGGTGCTATGGAAGCTAGAGTCAATATGACAAAACTCTGTCTTTGGAGAGCTTCCGATAGGCGTTGGATGCGACCAGTCATGGCAGGCTGTATGGGATGAGATCATTAGTGATGGGCGTGGGGTGGGAAGGAAAGAAGTCCCAGAGGAATCCAACAGAGCTTTCCCTCCCGGTCGAGGTCGTCCCCCACGCTGCAGCTACTGCTCGCCCTCTCCGCTTCAGCCAATGCTCACCTGTATTAAGGTTTATTTCAGTCTCAATTTTTCACTTCGGTACCACTTACTCACTGACTCCACCAATCTTCCCAAATACTTGTCGACCCGTGATGTCTTATTCTAACACGTAGTAAGAAAGGAGCTGCACGACCAGATAAGTTAGGAAAACACTGGGCTGCATGCGGTTCATTGTTCCCTATGCAATTTCTTGTGTATTTCTTAAACTAGCGTGGGCAATACGTGGCCAGGAAGGGAAGGGGTCTGCGGTGTGTTCCAAATCCACTGGACTATAGAATGATTTTCTTCCTGGTATACGTCACCTGCCTAATGCTCTGAGGAGACAACCAAGGCCACGTTGGTCCTCTAAACCATTCTCATCCAGGTTGCGGCTGCATTTAAGTCCAACAATTTCTCCGTCTCTTCTCCCTTTTTGTTCCGGTAACTAAGAGCACGGGCTATGGAGCTGGACGCCCTGTTACTATCTTCGAGTCTTGGGTTCCTCAACTATAATGCAGAAGTCATGATAAACGTGACCTCACGGCATTGTTAACAAGGCAAAACCAGTGAAGAGCTTAGAAAAAAAAACAAAACAAAACCTGTCTGTGCTGAGATCTAAATAAATATTTAGTTATTTTCCTGCCCTTCCTTCTTCCCTTGGCTTCCTTGAGATCTCTCTCTCCAGGCATCACGTTCTTGTCAGTCTTCCATGATCTCCTTGCCCACCCTTGTATTCCATTCATAGTTTTCTACTCTTTCCTTTTTACATTTTCCCTGGATGAACAACCCAGAAAAGAAATCAATGATCAGCTACTCCCTGTTTCCTAAATATTTACCCTTGCCTCTCAGTTTATATTGAAAACTATATGGGTAAATGTTTTCAAAACTGAACTCGGATCATTCCCAGTCTTTCATGAAGCCATCTACCTCTGCATCTCCTTCTGTGTTCTTGAGGTCAGTCATGGCATCGCTATCCATTCAATTTCCATACAGAAATGTGAGATCAATCCCTGATTCCTTCTGTTCTCCGGCTGTCCCTGAGCAATGGCCAGGTCATTCAACAGACCCACTTTTCTCCATATGTTCTGCTCTTCCTTCATTCTAATCAGTCTCCCTGACTCGTCGTTAAATCCTTTATTTATAGTGCTACCTGCCAATCTCTCCATTCCAGCTCCTGGGGGATGTGGTTTGAATGCCTTGCTGTTGCTTCTAAGTCCCCTTGTTGGCGGGCTTCTGCTGCAGGCTGCCGGATCACACAACTGATTCTGCCTCTCCCACACTGGGGGGTATTTACTAGGCAGGAGTCTATCTGCTCACATTTTTTGCACCTAGTTGTGGTGTATGTCTAGGTTCTGGTTGATGGGATGATGGAAGTGATATATTCTGCTGCTAAGGCTTGTCCCTAAAATGACTGGCTATGAGCCCACAGGTCCCCTTCTGGAATGTTTCATGGAAGAAAATGGTAAGAACTGGACCATCAGCCTTGGACCCAAAGATGGAAACTCTCATGTCAAGGAGATCAGAGGCCCCTCATGTACATTATCACCCCTGATTTGCTCATCTCTGGACCATGACACAAGGGAGAAAGAAGCTCCCGGCAGATTTACACACTTTGTCTTGTAACCTTTTCATTATTGAAGCGTAGACACTACCATGATTAATCTGTCCCCTAAGTGTTGTTACTCCTTCACTTCAGCTCCAATAAACTTTCAGTTCCTCAAAAGTGCCACACACTTGATCACTTCTGGACTTGGCATATATTGTTCTTTCTTTTTGGCTAATATTTCCTCTTTTCTCCCTTTCCCTTTGAGTATATCCTTCAGATGTTTGTAGAGGACACCACTTCTAGGAAATCCTCAAGGACTATCCCTTCCCTATCCCTGTGACAAAGACATCTGCCATGCACTCCCAAGGCCCCTGGTGCTTCACCAGCCATAGCAATGACCCGCCATTTTTTCAATCATTTGTTCAACTATCTCCAGTGTTGGGGGTAGGTCTTGTCAACATAGGGGTCCATTATCTCTCTGTTTTCTCCCTTTTGCTTCACATAGTATCTGGCCCATCACAGATCCTCCACACGTCTTTGTTGTATCAAACTCAATTCAGACTCAGCTTGAACGAAACCAAGTTCGTTATCTTCTCTCCTTAGCCTCATACTGTTTTCTCCCTTGTGATTTCTGTTTTAGTTAATGGTAATTCCAACTCTCTAGATATACCCAAATAGAGAATGTAGTGACTCACTTTGTATGCCGTCCTTTTCCTCGCTCCTCCCTCTAATTGGACACCAAGTTGTTTTATTTTATTTTTTTTAAGATTTTATTTATTCATTTGACAGAGATCACAAGTAGGCAGAGATACAGGCAGAGAGAGAGAATGGAGGAAGCAGGCTTCCTGCTGAGCAGAGAGCCTGATGTGGGGCTTGATCCCAGGGTCCTGGGATCATAACCTGAGCCGAAGGCAGAGGCTTTAACCCACTGAGCCACCCAGGCGCCCCACCAAGTTATGTTAAAGACATCTCTGAAATGCCTCCTAAATAATCTTGGCTTTTGATTCCTGGTGTCACCTTTCTTCTTTACCTGGACTATCCAGCACTTGTTTCCCTTTGGCGCTCCCCAAGGCTGCTCTTCCTGGGTCCAGCCCTTCCTCCCTAATGATCACAGCTGATTACACTCACAGCGTTACATATCTCTAGCTACTTTCTATTGCAAACACTTGAAAATGGCTAGTGATCTATTTCTTTTCAAACCTGGTCTCACTTGATATTTCTACATTTTATCTCCTTCCTGATCTTGATCTAGGGCAGTGGTTGTCTCACTCTGAGCTGAAGGAGCTTGTTAAAAATGAGAACTGTTAAATCCTGAGGATGGAGATTGGGGGAGGGGAGGTTGGAATTGGTGTCAGCCAAGGAATCTGCATTTGTAAGGAACGTGAGTGAATGATCTGAGGATCCCTGAGAAATGGTGGTTTGGCCAAAGTAAACTTCTGGAGGCAACCCAGATGAATCCATGAGGCCATTTCACACCAATGAGCACACAGCCTTTCATTTCCTGGAAATATTCTTTTCCTCCAATCAAGCTCAAATGTCTCAAAACTCAGTGGAGTTTTACTTACTCTAACAGAGTAATTACGGAGGCCAGATCGCTGAAGTCTGAAATGTCTCAGGTCATGAATTCAGATGGTCTTTTTTTTCTTTTTTAAAGGCAAGATAGAATCAGAAAGGTTTTGGGGCATAGAACTGAGATATTTCAAACCTGTTTTAAGAATATTAATCTGGGGCACCTGGGTGGCTCAGTGGGTTGGGCCGCTGCCTTCGGCTCGGGTCGTGGTCTCAGGGTCCTGGGATCGAGTCCCGCATCGGGCTCCCTGCCGAGCGGAGAGCCTGCTTCCCTCTCTCCCTTTCTCTCTGCCTGCCTCTCCATCTACTTGTGGTCTCTCTCTGTCAAATAGATAGATAGAATCTTTAAAAAAAAAAAAAAAAAAAAGAATATTAATCTGGAGGGCGCCTGGGTGGTTCAGTTGGTTGAGCGACTGCCTTCGGGACTGCCTCCTGGACTGCCTCCAGGACTTCCAGGATCGAGTCCCGCATCGGGCTCCCAGCTCCTTGGGAAGTTTGCTTCTCCCTCTGACCTTCTCCTCTCTCATGCTCTCTCTCACTCATTCTCTCTCAAATAAATAAATAAAATATAAAAAAAAAAAAGAATATTAATCTGGAAGCAGTATGTGGGGAAAAGGGCAAAAGTAAAAGACTAGCTATAAAGAGTTCATATCATTCCTAGAAAGAGATTTTAAAAAGACAAAAAAAAAAAAAAAAAAAGGAAGGAAGGAAGGAAAGAAAGAAAAAAGAGGGGGAAGTAAGAAAGGAAGGCTAAGGGATACCTCTTAGTTTTCCCGTCTGAATTTTTGGAGAAATGGTGGTGGCAACAAAATAGAGGCAGCATAAAGACCGCGGCAACAACAATGAAAATAATAGCCCAGACCCGTGATTCTCAAAGAGTGATTGCCCGAGGAGTATCCTAGCGGCTCATCGTCGCTTGTTAGAAATGCAAATTATAACAAGTGAGAAAGAGTAACTGCTAGAAAGGCAAACTGTCAGTCCATTTAATAGACAACTTTAGATACAAATTATTGTTTGTTTGTCTGCATCTTTCTTTGCACCATGTTGTGTTGGGGAAATGCAGGTGCACGTTGTGCCTGTCTTGGAGAGAAGATTAAAGCCCCCTTAGTCGGCAAGGAGAGCCCATCCAGTGTCATGGCTCTTCACAGCCTTTCGAAAAGTCATCCCCGAGCCCCAGGCTGACACTCAAGGTCCTCAGTCTCCACATGGACGGACCTCTCTGTTTTTCTGATCCCTCAGAATGAGTCCTCTCTTTTAACTTTCTTCCATCATGCTCTGCTTATCCTAAAATCTACTGTCTGCTTAGATGCCTCCTGCTCGCTGACAATCACCAGCTGCTCTATCTACCCACTCCCCCTCTCATCCTTCTTCCACCATCATCGTCTTCATAGATACCGTATGTTGGTGGTTGCCTTTTTCAAAGATTTTATTTATTTATTTGACAGAGAGAAAGTGAGAGAGAGGGGCAGAGAGAGAGAGAGAGAGCGAGCATACAAGCAGGGGGAGCAGAAATTTGTCGGTTGTTTTTCACGGTTAAGACACTGGGTTAAACCTTCAAATTCCTTAGCTCCCTTAGTATTTGCAAGAAAACTATAAGGAGATATTATTGTTCAGAGCTCATTTCTGGTAGCTTCTTTTTCAAGAGACCTCCTTTAACAAACTGAACCCTGAAAGACCCGCGGATCCCCTTACCCAAGAATTCAACACTGCCACAGGATGCAAGCAGCAAGAGGTTCTTTATTATAGCGCAGGCGCCTGCGGGTGGTCAGCAGCTCCTGCTAGCTGAGCACACCAGGCTGGGGTGGTGCAGGATTTTTATAGACAGATACAAACAAGTTTTGGATGCGGCGGAGCTGATTGGCTGACAATTTGAACATTTGAAAAAGGCATACTTGGTGTTTGCGGATTGGCTTTGGAGGACCCGCGCGCGAAGAAAAAGGCGGGAAGGGGGAGTGAGGAGGGGGAGTTGGACCTTATTACCCAGCAGAGATGCCTCCTGCCTACGTGACTATGTGGCCCCCTGCCTATGCCTCGGCTATTAGCAGAAGGTATCTTGTTCAAACAGAAGACCAGTGTCACACCCTAAAAGCCAAGCGGTTACAGAAAGGCAAAAGAGCGGTTAAATAATTAAGAAAGCGGTTAGTTAATCAATGGCTGGGGGGAAGGGTGTCTATACGCGGGGTCTTTCAACCCCAGGAATGTCCCTTTCTCTGAAGAAAGAAAGAAAGAAAGAAAGAAAGAAAGAAAGAGGAAGAAAGAAAGAAAGAAAGAAAAAGAGAAGGAAAGAAAGGGAGAAGGAGAGAGGGAGGAATAGAGGGAAGAAAGGAAGGCAGGCAGAAAAGCAAATGCAAATTCTTGGGTCCTATCCCAGACCTACTGAATTAGAAACTCTGGGGGCGGGGCCAACAATCTGCGTTCTCACACGTGCTCCAGGTGATACTGAAACATGCTGACATCTGGAAAATGCTGGCCAGGACGAGATGCTCCATGCAAGCAGGCCCCCAGCCAGTGCCCTCCCTCGAGGCACCCCCACGGTCTGGTACAGTGCCTGCCTTAGAGTAGCACCTCTTAAATAACTACAGAGTGAACTCATAATACGAGCTACCAATTTCCAAGTTCTTACCATGTGGTAGGCTGTGTGCTACATTATTGTAGGCCCATGAAAAATTCATCCTCACAAGAATCTAATGAAGGAAGCTCTTTCTTTTTATTTTCACAAAAGAGAACACTTTCAGAGAGGTTGAAAATCTTGGTGAAGACCCCTTGTTAGTAGAGTAGTGAAAACTGAGTGAGAACCGCAAGCCTTCAGACTTGAGAAACTGGGGAACTATTCATTCCAAAATGTTGTTTGGGATAGAAGGAAATAAGTTTGTTTTTGGAAATCCTTACTTTTCCCCCCATTTTAGCAGAGTATAAAGTAAGGGGTTTTGTTTTGTTTTGTTTTTGTGTTTATGTTTTAAAGATTGGGAAGTTTAAGGTATGTTTCCAGGCCAAGGGGCTTGAACAAAGACACAGAAATCACTGGACATACTGAAGATTCATGGGGAAGAAAAGGTGATTCATAAAATGATGCTGGACCGGAAGGAGTCCACGCCATTCAGTTAATACGGAGCAGCTTCTGTAAGTCCAAGCATTGTGCTAGATAACGGAAGTGAAAGTATAAATATGATGTAGAGACATTTGGGGCCAAAAATGAAGAATGATGACATTGGTCGCATCATTTGGCTTTTGTCTTAATAAAGCAGGAGATTGTGCTCCTTTGTAGAGAGAGTGCAGGGGATGAAATGTGTGGATGTGTGGATGAAATGTGTGGATGAAAAGGGTCAAAGTGTTTAGAGCAGCCTGTATATCTTAGGGTGGCCCCACTGACTTCTGCAGAAGTGCAACATTGTTATTGGTCCAATAATGATGACTTTGGAAACCTTCCCCTTTGAAGAAATGTCAGAATGAATTATGGGCTTCCTTCAACCATGTCCTGTAGAAGACCACAGCATCCTGAGGTTCATGTTTTTGTTTTTCCTCAAAGTGCTGATAGTTTGCCAAAAGGGGGAAAAATGGGATTAAAAGACGAGCAACAATTTGATTCTATGCACAAGACGACCAAGTGAATGCTAAATAATGATTTTGTATAATACAATATCAACTATTATAGCAAACAAGTATTTTATCCAGATGTAAAAAGGAAAACTGAAAGCTAATCTCTACATAAACGTTAGAAAAAATATTTGAAGTGAAAACCCTAATTAAAATGACCCAGGCTGGGCGGCCTGGGTGGTTCAGTTGTTAAGCATCTGGCTTGGGCTCAGGGCATGAATCCCAGGGTCCTGGGATGGAGCCCTGTGTCGGGCTTTCTGCTCAGCAGGAAGCCTGATTCTCCCTCTCCCACTACCCCTGCTTGTGTTCCCTCTCTTACGGTCTCTCTCTCTTTGTCAAATAAATGAATAAAATCTTAAAAGGAAAAAATAAAAAGGACCTGGGCTCATTTGTGTAAGGTTTTTTTGTGTGTGTGTGTTTTGTCTTGTGTGGTTTTTGTTTTGTTTTGTTTTGTTTTTTGTCAGTTAAAGTACAAAAATAGGCAGATCAGTCTGATTCAGATAGAAGTTCTATTTGGAATAGATATTAGGACTATTCTATGATATGCTACTGCAGAACAAGTCCAGATAACACATGAGACACAGCACTATCTTAATCATATTAGTTCTGAAAATTCTAGAAGTTCAGAGTTCCTGTGATGCCGGTTTGTTCTTTGTATCTACTCGCAGGACTAATAGAGTCCTCCCTATCTAGTCAGAGAGATGACTAAGTCACAGAGATGTTGACACCAGGTTGAAATCATACACTACTGCTTTTTACTACATTGGAT
The DNA here is from genome assembly GCF_020171115.1 of Neogale vison. Classification (NCBI taxonomy): domain Eukaryota; kingdom Metazoa; phylum Chordata; class Mammalia; order Carnivora; family Mustelidae; genus Neogale; species Neogale vison. Next base: position 199,860,711 of record NC_058101.1, read on the forward strand.
TTTTATTTAAAATGATGTACTTCTGTTAGTTTTGGAAAACAGTTCCCATTGATTTCATCTAAATTCTGATATCCATGTTCCTTTGTAATCTTTAAATTAATACCATCAATAGAAGTTTCAAATTTTATTCTGTACTCATTAACCGTAGATTAGTATTTTCTTTCACTTTGATCCTTTTTATTCCTAAACTGTCATCTTCAGGGTTCTGGATAGGGAGACACACAACATCCTCATTAGAAGGCAGGAGAAATCCCCTGTATGCTAAGGAATTGCAAGTGGGAACAAAGAACTGAACAGTGGTTCTTAACATGGCTGTTTATGAAATAATAAATTGCCCTTTTGTACGCTGGCAAATGGATGTTATAATTCAAATATGAATCAGAGTAAATATAAGAGTATCGCTGTTGGTTATCTTTCCAAACACTACGTAACATTTTGATTTAAAAATAGGAATTTGACATTTGCCCCATGAGCACCATTAAATGTGCTATTCTTCTGTCCAACACTTATCTTACCTCTCATTCTATTGATGTTAATTCTTAAGGAAAGTTCTAGATTTCTGTTGCTCCCTTAATAGTATTAAATGACATCCAGGGTCTGCACACTTTACTTGGTCACCATATATTTTCTTTTGCATGTTAAGCCAGAACAATCTATTACAACTGCTAGTAATGGGGAGCTGTAGGATTACAGGTGATAAGGAAACAAAGTGGCGGTAGCCATGACAACTGGGACAGTCAGCGCGAAAATGGATAATGAACATCCAGTTTTCAAATGATAAGGTTGGGGGCAAGGAGCGTTCCAAAGGAGAAGTTTCTCAGCAAGTGGAAAAGGCTTAACAAGACCCGCATTGCTATACTGTAACAGAGGAACACAATAAATGACCACAGATACCATAAGAGTATGTGCACTGCTTTCCTCACATTTTCTTCTTTAATTTGAGTTCTGAAGCAGAACTGTATGAGGTGCTAATGGGTGGGATTACAAAGAAGACTTTGTTGACTCCTGTAGGTTTCCGATTTAACATTTCGTAAATCTGTTTCAGAAAATGCAGTGTCCTGGGAACTTAAAAACAGCCCAAGTGATACGCCAGTGCGAGGCTATCGTACGTCATCTTGGAGTGACAGGTATTCCTTTCCTGTTATCAAACCTGCTCAGATTTTTATAATCAGAAGCCCACATGCTCGGAGACAGTCTGACCTGACTTGTCTGATGAGTGACTTCCCCAAAACAAAGTTTGTCTCTGCTGTCAAAATCCCTCACCCAAAGATAATCACTGCTACCAGAACGCCATCAATTTCAACTATTATTTCCTCCCAGGTACAACTTTTTAACCGAAAACCCACTCTACATTCCTGTTGATTGAGATGACACATTATCTCTGCCCCACAACAGCTCTACTGAACAGGGTCTGTAGACAATGATATTATTATAAAACATCACCCGGTTCCTGCCCTGTCAAACGTTATTTATCCCCAGGTAACCAGAAATGAATGAAATTTACCAAGTGGTACTGAAATACATTTTTCATGTTCAACTCAACTTGTGCTCATATAAAACAAACAAACCAATCATTACACTTAGATCTTTTTTCTCCACGTTTTGCAAGGAAAAACGTATCTGTCCTTCTGAATTGGCTCCCCCAGAACGGCACCCAACTGTCCTTTACTTTTGTTCAGCAAGTCTCTTGAGATTTATCTGGCTTCTTTCAGCCAAGGGTCCAAGAAATATGAATACTGATACAGATTTGTCAATCCACAAGGCCTTATCCTGTGTAATACTGCCAGGCTGGACCAACACAGAAATAGCCTTTTATAAGATAACTCAGAGGAAAAAAAAAGAAGAAGAAGAAGAAGGAAAAAGAAGCTTCTATCAAATATGACTTATTGCCTTTTCCCACCTGATCCCATTTATATGCCCTCATGCCGGTATTGATGGACGCGTGGGGGAGAATGGCTGTAGGCTTCGCATTAGTCACTGTAATCACCAGCCTCAATAATTGACAGGAAAGAGGCTCCGCTTGGGCAATAGGGAGCCAATGAAAACTGTTTTCACCCAGCAGTTAACCATTTATTCAAATACTCAGCCTGATGCGTTTTCAAAGATTGAAAAATTCCTTCTCTGCTAGAAATGGAGGTGGAGAGGGATAAAAATGATACTTAGATGCAAAGGCCTGGAATTGCCCACAGGAACCATCAGAATCCCACCCCCCCTCCCTGATAAAAAGAGAAAAGAGAAAGAAAAAAAGAAAAAAAAAAAGTTGACGTGCACAGGATGTAGAAGAGAGGTTGACAAATGACGAAGTGTTTTAAGGAATGTGAGTACAGTTTCCCAGTTGTTTATAATCATACGACATATGTACTAGCATGTTAACATGCCGCGCACGGCACACTTACACTAGACGCCTAAGAAATACGATGTGGGTGACTTCCCTAATGCATATGCAAGCCTCCTGCTCCCGCCCCCTTGGCACACTGAAGAAAAGCTTCAGGCACTAACCCCCGAGGGGAGACACTGCTTTGGGAAATATCCAGGGTGTGCTTAACTTGTTGCATCTAAAAACCCTTCCTTTTCCTATTCTCTGGCTCAGTGGTGGGTTTTGGCTGGACACCCACCACCAGGCAGGCGTGGTTTTGGGTAACAAGTGGGCAGTGCAGAATTCACCTGAAGAGTCCAGTGCGGCCAATCAAAGAGAAAGGGAACGGAGAGAATCCACTTTCCTGCCTCAGCACGTGGTAAATCAGAATCCTTTTCTAAAGAAGAACCAAAGGAAGGCTAGGAGCGCATTCAGGGAAACTGACATGAGACTTTTTGTAGCAACTTTCAATTGTACAAAAGCCAAGATGTTTTTTGTTGCTGTTGTTGTTGTTGTTTATTTTCTTTCTACCAACACTTGCTGTCGGGTCAGTCAAAGGACTTGGCTAAAGAAAGTGGCAGTGCAGGAGAGCTGGCGGGTTGGACAAGAATCAGTTTAGTGGCTCAGAAGAGGACGCAGTGAATGAAGCAGGCAACCGTACCCCAGGGCAGGGAAACCCTTTGATGGAGGCCAGACTTCTCTAAATGGTTTATGCGAACTTCGTAGCAGGAACAGGTGGAGAGGCGTAGCTCTGTCGTGGTCGTGTTCAGCAGCACTCTTGTGAATTCGAAACTTGTAAAACCTAAAAGATGGGCGTGGGGACATCATAATTACCAAACCGGAATGGCCCAGTGAAGCAGGAAGTCTGGTGCCCTCTCTCCGAAGCTGCACAGTTCTGAAGATGGAAAACCCCCTGTAATACACCTAATTGCGCGACACGGGACTACAGGGGGCCATTTCCCCCAGTCCCCAGCTGGTGATCAGCAGTGTGTGTCCTCAAGCAGTGGAGTTGAGTGTCCTTGCAATTTTGTCCTTGGCAATAAGATGCCTGGATATAATAACTCAGAAAATCCTTTTCTCAAGCTTCCCCCAAATGTCGGCATCCAGCGGAAACCAAACGAGCCTCTCGGTGGAATTACACACTATGTGGAGAATCTGGTGCCTTCTCTCCCTTTAGATTTGCTGCCATTTGATTTTCCCGAGCTCCTTCCTTGTTTCTTCGCAACTGAGGAAAGAAAATAAGGGTATCCAGCTTGTTTTCTTAACACCAGACCTTCTTTCCCACAGCACATTCCCCGGCGTGTCCTTTTGCTTGCCCCCGTTTCTACATTCATGGCTCTTATCTTTCTTCTTGGAGGAGTTACTCCCCTGCCTCTCTGTGCCTGCAGATTTCCTGACACATTCCTGGACTGTTTCGTTGTTGTTTTGTCTTGCTGCGGCTTCGGTTGTGAGATGAGTGACAAAAGGAAACATGTAAGCAAAATGTGAGCACACAACAGATTGAGAAAACCGTACGTGACGCTATTAGGCATAGTGCAACATTGGGTGCGCTTCTTACTTTGTACGGTCTACTATTAGTGCAAGTGTTGTCTAGACCTATTTTTTTTTTCTACAGTTGCCGCATATGAAGTAGCCAATTTTACTCCATTCTTAAAAGTGAATCTTCTGTGTTTGTCCTGAGAGGCGTATACAGCTTGGATAAAGACCTATTAAATGTTTCATCAAATGAAATAAATGTATATGTGCACATGCCTATATTCAATGTGTATACTGCTTGCACTTGTCTCTATAAAATTTAATTTACCTGTCAAGCTGTTCCTTGGTTTTAGGTTGGCATTTCATGTTTGCTGGAGACTTTCAGCATATTTCCTTTTCCTAACTTACCCTAAAAGTGTATCATCAGCAAATATTGATACTTATTATTCCCCTTGTCTCCTGAGTCATCAATATAGGTGGTGTATATACACTATGCTTAATCTACATTCTTGGGCCACTTCCCTCTTGATCCTTCCTTGATGAATACTTGTCATTGAAAAATAATGAGTTTTTTTCCCCCTGTCCATTTAATCCATAACAGACTTTTTGATTACCTTCTGTGACTCAGCTTCGTTGACAAGTTCTACTGAGAGAATGTATCATGAGACTTTCCAGTGTTTAAATAAATTATATGCAGGGAGTTCTTCACTGCTGCCGTAGCTCTCAGAAAGTTTGTAAAGTGTTGGAGAAACTGCCACTGTGCTCATCGGGTACTTAGAGTGTGCAGTTCGATGTGGTACAAAAGGCATGAGCCCGTCAAGGTATGCTTTCCAGCTACTGCCTAGTGTGACCTTGGGCTAGCCACTTGGACACCTCAAGTCCACCATCTTTAAAATAGAGATGATGCTCTTCCTTCCAGGATCTTTAGGAGAATTAATGGGACAACGGTTGAAGGTCAACACTTATGAAGTTGCTCCCCTACTTAGATTTCAGCTTGAGTAAAATTAATGACAGTGGGTTACAAAAGAATGTTTCTTGCTTCATCGTTCTGGAGATCATTTTGATGGCTTCCATTCCTCTTTCTTTCATATAATACAGTTCAAAGGTTTTCCTTCCATTTCACTTTTGCTTCTTCAGATCATCACCCCTGTGAGGCAGCAGTTGTCTCTAGATTACTATAATACCAGGCCTAAATACTGCTGTATTTCATCCTTAAGATAAAATGTCCTTATCCTCCATGCAGGATGAAAGACGGAAGTGCTAAACTCAAAATGGATTCAAGACCTAAATGTGAGACCTGAAACAATAAAACTCCTAAAAGAAAACAGGCAATAATCTCTTGGACATCGGCCTTAGTAGTGTATTTATGGATATGTCTCCTCAGGCAAGGGAAACAAAAACGAAAACAAACTATTGGGACTACACCAAGATAAAAAAGCTTTTGCACAGCAAAGGAAACCATCAATAAAACAAAAAGGCAACCTACTGAATGGGAGAAAATATTTGCAAATCATATAAGGGGTTAATACCCAAAATATATATTAAAAAACTTACACAATTCAATGTCAAAAAAAGAAAAAAAATCTGATTTTAAAAGTGGGCAGGAGACCTGAACAGACATTTTTCCAAAAAAGACATACAGACGGCCAACAGACACATGGAAAGATGCTCAATATCACTCATCATTAGGGAAATACAAATCAAAAGCAGAATGGGAGATCATCTGTACCACACACAATGGTTAGAATAAAAGAGACCAGAAGTAATAAGTATCGGTGAAGATGGGGAGAAAAGGGAATCCTCATGCACTGTTGGTGGCAATGCCAGCTGATGAAGCCACTCTAGAACACAGGATGGCAGTTCCTCCCAAAATTAAAAATAGAATGACTATAGCACCCGGCAATTCCACTACTAGGGATTTACCCGAAGTAAATGGAAACACCAATTCAAAACAATATATATGGACCCGTATGTTTACTGCAGCATCATTTACAATATCCAAGGTATAGAAGCAACCCAAGTGTCCGTCCATAGATGAACGGACAAAGAAGATGTGGTTTATGTATGCAACGGAATACTCCTCAGCCAGAAAAAGGAAGGAGATTTTACCAATTGCAACAACATGGAGGGAGGGCGGGGGCCAGATGGAATGAGTCAGACAGAGAAAGACAAACAGGATATGAATTCACCTATACGTGGAGTCTAAAACCAAACCAAACCAAAATGAACAAAAGAACAAACAGAAACAGACTCCTAACCGCAGAGAACAAATTGATAGTTGCCAGAGGGGAGGGAAGTGGGGGCAAGAGCAAAATAGGTAAAGGTGATTAAGAGGTATAAACCTGCAGTTATAAAATAAATAAGACGGGAAGATGAACGGTACAGCTTAGGCAGAGGGAGAAGAAAATGCTAATAATGGCACAAATGAGAAGGAAAAAAAAATGGGCAGCACGGATGGGCACATCATCACAATTACGCATGTGCCTTCCAATGTTTGTGTACATGACCGATAACAACACACCAGCAACACCAAACGTCTTTACACGCCATCTTGGTGCCAGACCACACTACCCTGTGCCCAGAGCGTAACACGTATTGGCCTATTTAATTCACAAATGTGTGTGCCCAGAGGTTGTGCACACCTGTGGGGCCCTGGGCCTCTCCTGGCTGTGTGCATGGGAGGTGATTCCGGGAGAGATAATGTGGGTGGCGTTCTCTAGACCTAATGACAATTTTGTAGCCCAAGTGATTTTTATAAACTATGTGCAAGGCTATATGGGAGATCATTTTAATTGTAAAGACATTTTTCTTCGCGTCAATATGCAGCCCACAGATGTATAATTTCTGGGATCACCTTTAGTCCTATTAAAAAGATGGGTATCACCTTGGCAGCCTTCCAGTCTTCCAGTTCAGTGGCTGTTTTCCATGATAAATGGCATATTTTCCTGAGTAGCACAGTCACTCCGTTCCATAGCTCCTTCGTGTTGCTTGGACCAGTTCCACCCAGCTGATGATTTATTACAAGGTAATGTTTTTGAGCTCGCCCATCACCCCTCACCTCTTCAATGTTAAGCATTTCACCTTCAACAATAGCAAAGGGTAACCCAAGCTTGGCACTAATTTTAAGAATAAACGAGACACTGGACTATTGTCCCATTAAAAGGGTGGGGTGACCCAGGACCGAATGTTCCCCATCCAAATGTCTGAGACGGTGGCTAGTGGAGATTTGGTGGAGTCCCTGTCCAGTTTCGGCTCTCTGAGCCCACAGGCAACCTGCCCATGGGCTCTTAGCAGCGGCCACACTCCCAAAATCCTGGGGATCGTGCCAGGAGCTGTCCATGACGAAGGGCAGGCTCCAGGTAGAAGAATCACGCCTAAGGGGTGCCTGGGTGGCTCAGTGGGTTAAAACTTCTCCCTTCGGCTCAGGTCATGATCTCAGGGTCCTGGGATCGAGCCCCGCATCAGGCTCCCTGCTCATCAGCAAGCCTGCTTCCCCTTCTCGCTCTCTGCCTGCCTTTCTGCCTACTTGTGATCTGTGTCTGTCAAATAAACAAATAAAATCTTAAAAAAAAAAAAAATCATGCCTAAGATCATGACTGTGGGAACAGGGTTTCCAAAATCTTCTAGAGATCTTTTCCTGCTGGAGTTCTTGATTTAAGAAATATTTTTCACCCTAGAAAAATCTGATCATCTATGAATCTTCAACTCTGAGCAGACCCTTTTTAATCTTTACATTATTAAGCACTTCTAGGAAAACAGTTCATTCTACAAAATTGTCCCAGCCTAGGGAGGTGTCCGGAACATTAACTATTTGAGTGCCTCTTTGTTTGTTTGTTTTCCCATAATGTATACTGTCCAGGACAACATCCATTAAACTTCTGAGTCCTCCCAAATTTTTTCCTCTCCCAAACTTTCCACAAGGGGGGACCTTGACTTGTCCGCTGGAGGGATCTTCGGAGTGAGCCTCCGGGCAAACATTGTTTTCCTTTTAGCCATACTGCATGGCTTACAAAACCAGAGAGTAGATACAGACAGAGTGGACTGCAAGTAGACTTCCTTGTGGAGTCCATTCCCGAACTCACCTTTGTGGGTGAGAATCTGAGTGAGAAGTTAAAGAGAAGAAAGAAGGAAAGGAAGAAAGGAGTAAGGAAGAAGGGGAAAAGGGAGAGAGAAAGGAAAAGAAAAGGAAATAATTAAAAAGACTAGATCTACTACTCATTGACTATCTGAGGGAGAGTAGACAGAGAAGCCACTAGGTAACTTGCTTCCTTAAATCTGGTGGCACCGTGTGGGGGGGTGAGTGAGGCACTCAAAGACACAGGAGGTTGCTAGAGTGTGAGCTAGGAATTTCATTACCTTTTATCTTCACAAGACTCAAATGAGGTTTGAAGTTCCCTTGTAATTACTTCTTTTTTTGTTTTGTTTTGTTTTGTTTTTTGTAAGATAAGAGACTCTACTTTTTTAATGCAATTCTTTTTTTTTCCAATTTATTTATTTTCAGAAAAACTTTTTAATGCAATTCTATCTGCAGACCAGGCAGTGTGGGGTCCCTGATATTTCTCATTACCCTGACCTGTGAGACAACCTCAGTTTCCTTATTTGTCCTTCTCCCTTCCTTATGACCTGATATGTTTTGAAGATATTCATTGTATCCATAATCAGAAATAATCATGGCCTCTATTTTGCAAATAAGTATTGGCTAGTTGCTTGGCATTTTTATGGGGGTGAGGGACCGATGGACTGATAAAATAATTTGTTGAATTCTAGCCTCTATTTTTTTTCTCCCTGATGTGTATCTCTACCCAGAACGCCTTACCCACCCTGGACATCTCTGCAATTCACTTATAAAACTGTAAACTCATGGGAGGAAGCCTTTTTTTCCCATATACACTCTCTTACAAGATGCTCTTAAGTTAAATGACTTAATTATCCTAATAATATTAGGTTAGTGATTTAACCTTGACTCTGGCTCCAGTCTGGTCTACAGCTCTGTGCAGCTCTACTCTGTTTTGATGGGCCTGGTCCTTGGACCAATCAAGAGTTTCTACTCAGTCCCATCAACTACCACAGCCAACGGGTCTTTCTGCCACATCACTGGATGCTCTCCTGAATCCCATGAACAACCTCCCTTATACACTGGATAATTTGTGAAACAATGGAAAGTGAGAAGGCTCCGTCAAGCCTAGTCTTGCAGGGAACTTGAGATGTGGCCTTATCTTGGCTCTTCTTGGGGAGCTGAGGTATCCTGAATTGATCTTAAGTTGTAACTGAGAAGAGAGATGTAATAAAGGAAATCAAGGCAGCCCAGGGTTCACAATTTTCTAAGTGCCTCATCTCAAAAGGACTTTTCACAAAGATACTCAAAGCACCATTATTCATCATAGCAAAAATTTGAGGTGGTTTATCATTGTGGCTAAGAGCTTAGGTTCACGGGTCAAAAATCACTGAATTCTGATCCCTGCTCCTCCATTTACTAGCTGAATAAATTTGGGAGAATTTTCTAACCTCTCTTAAGCTCCAGTTTTTTCTCTTTTATTAAAGTAGGATAAGAATAAAAACATCTACAGTGTATGTTTATTGAGAAAATTAGAGATAACCGCACACATCGTGTTAGTTTGATGCCTGGCATTCAGTAAGCAGTCAGTAGATGTTAGTGGGGATAAGGATGATGATGGCCATAATGACTAATTAAAAACAATCCAATGCCCAATAACAGATAACCCAACCAAACAAAATATGATGGACTAACACAGGGGAATGCCAATTATGTTTGCTATTATGATAAGCGCGTGGTCTATGGAAAGTGAACTTGAACTTTTGATGGAAACTTCTTTCTCCTTGCTGGACCTGAGACATAGCTTGCTTGATGGTTGCTCTCTACTTCTTATTTTCCATAATTTCTTATTAATTAGTTCAACCCCATATAATTAATAGATATGGCTAAGTCTCACCTGTAATTAAAATATTATCCTTTGATCGTGTCTCACTCTCTACATCTTGCTACACCTTTTGCTCCCCATTACAGACCAGGTCCTTGAAAAAGTAGCCCACATTCCCTTGTTACCTGAACTTAATTCACCTTTGATGGCTGATTGCTGTCCCCACCAACTACTGCATCTTTCCAAAATGACCTTAAATGAATGCTTTTCACAGTTTTTTGATACTGTTGACCACTTCTTTTACATTCTCTTTGACATGGCCATTTGGGGTTCTTCTAACTTTCTGACTCCTTCTTTACAGGTCCTTTCTGGGTACTTTTACTACCATCTCTTTATATGCTGGTGGCACCGAAGTCTTGTTCCAAAGGGTACTGAGTAGAGATAGGAACTGGAGAACATTTAATACTTAGATACTAATTGAAGCCATGGGCATGGGTGAGATTATGTAGGCAGAGATTGTGAAATGAGACCAAATTTTTTCTTTAAATGGGTTTTCAGACAAAGCTTTGAGACTATGGAGGAAGCAGGAAGGAGGAGCCAGAAAAGAAGAAGAAATGAAGACAAGAACTGGAGGAGGCAGTGTCTAAGTAGCCCAGGGAAGAGTGTGCTTCTAGAAAAAGCAAGCGACTAACGCTGTCAAATATATGGCAATAAAATGTTAAAAAAGATAATGCCAGGAAGTGTCCATTAGATCTGGCAACAGGAAGTTTATGGAACTTTCTTGAGAGCAGTTTTATTGAAGTTATGAGGGCCAAAGACAGACCAGAATGGATCAATGAAAGAGATGACAGAAGAAGAAATAAAGAAAATATACATGAATCTCTTAAGATGGGAGCATTTCAAGAGAAGAATGCTATTGGTGACAGAGTGAACTCATTAGTTGTCATCATCATCACCAAAAACTATGCTAAAGAATAGAGCTATTTTAAAAAATTACTTCACTTCTATATATTCAGAATTTCCCAACCATCCTATCTTTGCACCCACAAATTCAAAAAATATAATACTCTTTGCATGTGTAAACCTTTTTTATTTTTTTTGCAGTTAACAATACCAGTATGAAAAAGAGAGTATTTCACAGTACTTCAAGAAACATCAGGGAAAGAAAGCCCTGTTTCAATATTTTGATAAAACGAAGAATCTCTTAGTAATAACAAGTCACCTGTGTATTATTGTCGACCTAGTCTTTTTTTTTTTTTCCTGAAACAATCCACCCCTGCAAAGGAAAATAAGTCGGCACTGTACAAGGGCTTCGTATCATAGCTTCTATGGAATTCTTGAGATGCCTCTCACCATAACTTTCCCAAATTTGACTCCCAGAACTGACCGTCATTCCTCCTAGGCTCTAGTGATTGCTATGCTGTTTTCCACAGGCTTCTGCTTATTTGCTTGCTCACCTTTTCCTCCTATTTTTCTCTGCTACTTCCCTGAAGCTGCCTCAAAGAACATAAAACTTCCATTTTAACACTCCATCAAAAATTTGGTCGTTCTTTTCAGTAGGCCCAGCATTACCACTTGCTGCTTGCCCCTTGAGATCATTTTCCACAAGGATCTGTACCCTGCCTTACCTAGGCTCCTTATTTCTGATTGGGTTTGGCCAATGAGGGGGCCCTGCGGGTGACTGGAGAACAGTACAAGAAGGAGACCTGGCTTCCTCTCTGCCAGGCCATCGCTCGGCAATCCTCCATGAAAAGCCACAGCTCTGGTCTGGAGTCCTTTCCCCCAATTCCATTTCTCCCTGGCTTGCTTTCAGCACTTTTAACTCTTGTACCTTCTAATTACTTCTAGCCCCGGAATGCTTCATCATCCTTTATGTACCCGAATCACCTGGAAAGCTTGTCAATACACAGATTGCTGGGTTTTATCCCAAGTTTCAGTCTCAGCACTTCTGGAGCGGGGACTGAGAATTTGCATTTCTAGTAAGTTCCCAGGTGATGTGGATGCTATTGGTGCAGGGGCCTCAAAATAAAAAAAGTATCCACTGCAACATAAAGTAAACGGCAAAGAGACATTGCATGGCAAACCACGCACGATACTATACCCATGCAACCCGTGATGGCAAACTCAATGGCTCTGCAGCCTTCAGCTCCATTGGCAGAAATTGTGTCTGTCATGGTGGCTCTCACTGACGAAGAGGCACATACAAAATCGGGAGTGGTTGGCGTCACAGTGGCCAAGGAAAGAGTAGCACCCAGAGCATGGGAGAATTATTCCTAACAAAATACCATTGTGGAATGGTAAGGACATAATGCTCTGATGCTGCATTTGGATGGTCACCGTCCGACTGACCATTTGCATAAGTAGGGTTCAATGAGCCTAATTTCCCCATAAAGGAAATTCTAAATGAATCAATAAAATACCTCTAAGTGCCATATGCCCTGATGATGTGTACCATTTCATTTGGATTACTCTGCTTTGTTACCCTATTGTTGGCACTATTTTGTTTTTCAGTACATCATTGTCCTTCACTTATTGCTCCCAATGTCTAAGTAAGGTGTCCAAAAGGGGTTCGTACTGCCTCAGTACAAATCTAAGTGATAATACAAATATACTTGAAGTATTTTTAAACAGGTGGATAAGTAGAAAACAAAATAAATCTGAAGCCACTCCTTCATTTAATGATGTGGCCAGTTAGATCATATCTGACTCCATTAGTACAGTGTGATTAAGTTCTGCAGTTTCATGCATGAACAGTATCTTTCAATATAACCTTTGGGCTACTACAGAATGTCAGTCATTAATACATGGATGTGTCAGTTTGGGGGCTAATTGCTCTCCTCTTCTGTATGAGATCAAACTCTGCAGGTGTGTCTCTGGTGATTTCGGGGTACTCTGGCGCATAAATCTTTTCATTTTTTTTATACATGGCGACTTTCAGTGAAGCAACATTAAAAACTATACTGTCTTAAAATAAGATAATTAAAGTTGACTTATTATGTTTTCCAGGGAAGTCTGCATTTTTACCAAAAGGGACATGGAGTATAATAGCAAAACAAAGCAAATAGCTCTAGTCCCATGCTAAACTTTCTAAGGTTCTAAAACAGCAAAAAGATGCAGACACACAAATGATCTCTGAATTTCAGAATATCAGCTTCTGATTTAGATTTGTCCTACAAATGGAATATGTCATAATTGTGACAGCAAGAATATGGAAACAATGGCATTAATGATTTCTATGGTTCTAAAAGAAATATTTGGTGATCTCAAAACACTGAGAGATATCACGTATTCTATATAACTGCAGCTTCCAAACATTAATGGCCTTATTAGTCTATAATTACAAAAGAAGAAGGGAAGTCCGGTGTTTATGTTGAAGGAAAACTACCTGATGCCCCTTTATCCAGGATTTCATAATTTACACAGCCACTACGTAGTGTAGGTCTCTCATGACAGGCACTGTGCTAGGCTGTGTGGCATGAGTAGATTCTCTTACCAAAAATCAGCCTAACTACAATGATACATATGTCCTAGATTTTTAAGGAGTTCCATAAAAATAAAAGTCAATTACTAGACAAAGGGAATAGGATAAAATCAACGTGTATAAACCCACCCCTTAGGCTGGCTCCCACCTTACTTCTACATTCACTACCAAAAATGACTGCTTGCGGTGCACACGCTCATACCAAGCCAGCCACAGTTGAAGCAAGCAAAAGAAACTGACCAGAAAAAGCCAGTGAGATGGGAAGGAGACCAAGGCATCATGCTTTCCTGGAAGCCAAGTAAAGGAAGCATTTTTAGGAGAAGGGAATGATCAATGTTTCCAATAATGCTGGTAGGTCAAGTAAGGACTGAGGACTGAAAATCAAAAACTGGATTTAGGTCTTTCATGTCTGACAAAAACATTAGGGACGAGGATGATGGAGGGAAAATCTTGATTTTAGGGAGTTCAGCAGGGAATAGGTGGAGAATTTGTAAAAGCAAATATTAGCAACTCTTTCAAAAGAGTTTTGCTTTTAGAAAAAGGGGACAGGAGGGGAGGTAGCTGGTCAAAGAAATAGCAGCCTGTCGATGACCTAATGGTAAGATAAAGAAGAGGCAAATTCATGACACTGGAGAGGAGGAAAAGCTGATGGGGAACTGTCCACTGTCCTGAAGGCAGCAGGGGAAGGGGCGGGATCCTGAGCAGGGGTGGTGGGGGTGGCTTTGCTATGGAATTCCCACAGTTCTCCTCCTGAGACAGGAAGGTCTGGCACAGGTGCAGACAGGTGGCTGGTACCATGATAGAAGCAGGTGGAATTCTCTTCTTGTTGTGTCAGAAATGTTCACACCTCCCCAACTGCCAACCTCCCTTGACTGCCCTTGGGTTCTCTTCCTCTTCTTCCTCCTCCTCCTCCCCTGTCCACTCTCTCTCTCCGCTCCCTTCCTCTGCCCTCTGCTCTGCTCTTTTCTCCTCAACCCTCTGTACATTTTATTCTGGTCATTTGACTCATATCCACAGCTTCGAATATCATCTCTATGGAAGGGACCCCCAAATTTGATCTTCACTTCTGAATTCTCTACTCTGATCCAATCCAGACATCTCCTATGTCAAACTCACATTCCCAAATAAATGTCATGGTATTTCCCACCCCCCCTCAGTGTTTCTCCTACCCTCTGTTCCCCACTGTCACACACAAAAATGTATCTCTCTCTGGCTGCCCTTTTTCTGAAACTGGGCTCACCAAGTTTAAAACCGCAGCACCAGTAAGTATTTATAAGTAAAGTTCTTTGGGAAGTAGGAAAAGGAATAGGAACAACATTGGCAAATCACTGATGATTAAAGTTTGGTTGCCCATGTGCAGGTTCATCATGCCATTCTCTCTGCTTCAATAGATGTGTGAAATTCTCCACCCTGAAGTTAAAACAAACAAGCTCAAAATATTCTGGTTCCCTCCAGTCCTTGCCCCATGATCTGGTAAGATACTGAGTCCTATAAATCCCTCCTTCACTTTTTTTTTTTTTTTCTTCCCTGTGTGTCTTGCTGTTCATGGAGCTCAGCTGGGTTGCAGTGTTTTGCTGTTTTTCTCTTTTGGAAAGTCAGAGATGGTTACTGAACTGAGGATTAGATACTTTATTCCCTGATCATGCATTAGAGACTTACCCGCCATGAATGGTGGAAAGAAGTGGGAAACAAGCCCCAGATGAGCTCAGAGAAAATCTAGACTTAATTCTGCCTTTCACTGGAAGTCTGCACCCAAGGAAGCTCCTCAATTTCTTTGTACTTTTCCTACTTGTTGGAAAATAAGAAAGGGGGTCCTGCAACTAATTTGTCGAACAAATTGGTGTGAACTTGAGTTCCGTAACCTGAAGATATTTCTCAGTGTTAATCATTTCATTAGCTGGCAACATTAAAAAAGGTGGGACTTCCACAGGAACGCTTGGATTCCAGCTCCTTGTCAATCCTAGCCTCCAGCAACAGTGCACCTGCACTCTCCATGCGATAAGGACTCACTGCGCACTCAGAATGGATGTGGCCTCTGCAGCTACTCTGCTCTATGCTCTGGCTGGTTCATCACATTACACCTGCCCCGAATGGGGGGACATTTAGCCCTGACTCCCACCTGCTTCTCCGATCTCTAAGATTAGTTCTTAGACGGAAATCTGGACAACTGACTTTGACCGAAAAATGCTAAGAAGATAGGAAATGTCAAGATTTGTGTTTCTCCAGGCACTCTTCCAGCCAAGTCTTAATTCTACATTTTTTTTCTCAGTTGTTTAAAGACTTCTCTGTCTCTATTAGTTAGATCTAGTTAGATGAGTTCAAACAGTATGGACTACACCAAAACATGGCCCTAACACCGCTAGGGCAGACGTCACCTCACTCACCCGGGGCCACAGAGGATAAGAATGGAACCAATGGCTTTCCGATTGGCCCCTTTCCCTGGTTCTTCCAGTGGCCGTGCTCCTTTATACCTTCCAGTACCTAACCAGTCCCTCCGTCTATGCAGTCCTCTACACACCCCTCTGTTCATTTACATGACCACTCAGAATCTATCGTTGTCTCATTCGTTTGTTTATTGTTTACTCGCTTGTTTGTCTTCCTGTGAGGGTAGGGATAGTTCTTGTCTTTCTGGTTCTTTTATGAGGGTCCAGTGTTTAGCAATATTCCTGGAATATAATAGATATTTAACAATAAGTATTGCCAGGTTTCTCTTTCTCTTGCCCTACACACACACGCATACACACACGTATGAATGTACAATATATGTGTGTACTCAAATATGTACATATATACACATAGAATCTATAATTACACATACATAATCCTATTAATCCATGTATATAAATGTGTGTACATATGTGTGTGTATACTGCATATATGTGTCTCCCTGTTATCAAGGGAGAGAAAGTGTATACTAGGATTTGATCCCAATTCCCACAAGAATGGCCCAGTCCGTTCTTTCTGACTGTGACTCTTCTCTTACAATTTTATCCCTCTGAGAACATTGACTTCACCCAGCTACTATGTTATTACAGTGCTTTACAATAGTTTTCTTAACTCTCATGAGTCCTTTCTTCAGAGAAAGTCCCACAGAGAAGACGAATATGGAAAAGAAGTAAAAGCGGAAGAACTGTTTCAGCTGAAAAGCAGAAGTCTTAGGCCTTAGTCTGGTCTGTTCCTACCCACTCCAATCTGTAGCCCCCAGAGTCTTCCCAAGGGGTAGCCCCTGGACTCTCTGAACGCAGTTTGGAAACCACCATGCATAGAAGGCATCGCCCTAATGGGCGTGGTGGGGAGTCAGTACATTGAGGCTCAGCTATGGGAGCCCCCCCATCTGATTTAGACAAGACCCTTGGACACCGAAGGACAACTCCACTGAATAGCCCTGAATCACGTTTTCCACCTTAATCTCAACATGTATGGGGATAGCCTCTTACATTCAGCTTGATCATTTGATGTAGATTGAGTCCTAATGTCTCCCATGAAACCTGGTTAGTTTTTCCACCCTGCAGTTAGATAACATTAGTAATTCAGTGTGTATCTTCACTATGGACACATACCAGATACTGATACCCACAGTTAGCTGAACTAGTATTAAGGTGCAATATCACTTATGTAACAATTACAATAAAAAATTAAGTCACAGAGATTAATTTTTCAGCTTTCTCTTTTGCTATGCCCATATACAACCTTTCTGTTCATGCAGAGAAAAAATATGACTGCTAAATCCCATCAGAATTATTGTGACATTCTTGAACTTCTTATGGGCTCCAACAAGAAAAAAAGCAAAAAACAAACAAACAAACAAAAAACCCTCTAAAACAAAAAGGAAAAAAAGAAAACGCAAGGAAAAAAAACAAAAAATAAAACCCAAGAACCTTATTTTCAGAGATGAATCTTACAATGTTTATATCTCTTAGTAGAATACATATATTTTTTTCCTTTCCTTCTTATGAAATCCAATAGAAGATGAAAACAGTGATGAATAATAGAATATATTTTTTACAAAAGTGCATAAAAGACACGTATTTTCAAATAGCACAGGCCATTTATTAATTAATTTTAAAAACTACAATGGAAAATACTCTGGATACCAGATTCTATGCTATACAAAAAAATGGTAAACAGCCATGACTGGATTGTTTTGTGATTCCAGAGATTCTAGTAACAAGATTCATTAAGAAAATGGCTGTATTAATTTAAAGTGATTGAAACTTTGATGTAAATTATGGTTCATCCATTAGGCATGAGCAGAAGCTTTTAGCACATTAATCTGAAAGAGCAATAGAGGAACATCTTATTTCCTACAAGAGAGACTTAAAATATATGTATCTTTAGCTTCCTCACAACGGTAAGATCAATCATTGGAGGCATATGGTACTAGCAATACAAAATACATAGGAAAACAGATAACATATGGTTTGCATTTGCAAGGTAGGCTGTGTGAAAAAAAGTATTTCACACCTTTCCCCTCAATTATAAATGGCTATAAAGGAAATAAAGACTTTTGCAAAAAAAAAAAAAACTGGATTAAAAAAATATGTATCAGACATAGACGTTGAAAATGGATGCTTTGGAGGAGACTGAATTTTTTTCTTCAAAGGATTGAAGAAACAAGGATACATTTGTTACTTCGATAGTTCTAGTCCAGGGTGAACTTTCAAAGAGCAAATGGCAAATGTTTACAACCCCATAAGGCCAAAAACGATAAAAGGGAAATTTATAGTTGGCAAAGGCAAATATGTAAATAAGGTTTATAGCTCCTCCAAACATCAGGCATTCTAAATTGTGACAAGGTAGAGTATCTGTTCACTGAATGTGATCACTGCCAAATGCTACCTACCGTCAGCACGTTAGAGTGAGGCTATCAGGACAGCTGAACTAAAGAAGAAAGGGCTGAAGACCAAACCAGAAATGGGGAATAAAGTTTAAAAAAAAAAAAAAAAAGCTATTCCTCACTTTCCCTGGATACAATGTCGGCATGACCTTAAATATAAACTAGCACCTTGCATAAAGGAACAACTGAGAAGGAACACTGGGGTTTGGTGTCTTATGGAGGTGACTTGAATCACGTTAGTGTCCCAAAGTTGTCACCTGCATGGCTCGCTGAGCCTGGTTGTGGGCAGAAACAAAAGTTACTGAAACAAGTTTATGTTCCATGTGTTTGGCACCCCTGGTATAAATTTCCAAGTCCACTCCAGGGCATCTTTGTCTTAAGAAAACGGAGGTATGTGCCTTTATTTATTTATTTTTTATTATGTTATGTTATATAAGTCACCATACAGTACATCAGTAGTGTTTGATGTCGTGTTCCAAGATTCATTGTTTGTGTATAACACCAGTGCTCCACGCCATCTGTGCCCTCCTTAATACCCACCACCGGGCTCACCCATCCCCCAAACCCTCAGTTTGCTTCCTGGAGTCCACAGTCTCTCATGGTTCATCTCCCCCTCTGAGTTTCCCCTTTCATTTTTCCCTTCCTTCTTCTAATATCCTCTGTGCTGCTCCTTATGTTCCACATATGAGTGAAACGATATGGTAAGTGACTCTCTCTGCTTAACGGCTCTCGCTCAGCACAATCCCCTCCAGTCCCAGTCACATCAATGCAAATGGTGTTCAGACACTGGTTCTGAGTCTGTAGAATCTCCTTTCCCCCAAATACCTCCAAACAGTTACAACCTCAGGCCCTGGACCAAATCGGATGTGTATTTTGGACTATGATAATGTCCTAACTGTTATCTGGGGTTTAAGCTCATTCAGCTTATCCCGTGGCTATCCTCAGATGACTTGCCCTTAGATTTTTAAATACTGACTGTAAGGACCTATTTAGCCAGAGGCTTTCATTAAAGTTAAACTGTCCCTGCTTCCCTTCCCCCAGGGGATTCACTTAAAAACAAGTCCGGGAAACCACCTCAGGTAACAAAGCCCAGACAGGAGGGTGGGTCAGGCCAGGTAGAGACATCCCATCAGTAGTACTGATCAGACAACTGATCAGTAGAGACAGTTGCATACTGTCTCCCTGGCTACCAAGGAGTAGGGACCCCCACCCTTTGGGAATCCTTTTTGGCGCCAATCCCAATCAAGGTGTAACAGGCTGGGTCAAATGTCTACTAGGGTAAACTGTAACTCAATTGGTCACCTAGCATCACTGTGGAGTTCCCTGTGTGTATTACAATCTCATTGGTCACCTGTGCGTGGCCAGGCCCGACCGCATGGCCTTTGCCCTTAAAAGCTAGACTGTGAAACAGAGAAGGGTCGCCCTCTCTTGTAAGAGATGCGGCCCTGAACGTTCAGTTAGATTCTTGATGCTTGGCACGAAATAAAGCTTTGCTTGACCTTCACTTTGAATCAGTCTCGCTCCTTTAATCATGGACCCATTATTGGGGCATAATACTGAGCACTGAATCAACAACATTTGCTGTGAGCCGTTGGCGTCCGTTGCTGAGGCAAATTCCTAGAGGGATGACTGTCCTCTCCTTGACTTCAGCAACCACATAAGAGTCACAACAGTGCACTGTGAGTGATATGCACTGGCTTGTAGGTCCTCCCCACCCTGGGAAAAGGAAACTGTTCAGTTTGTGAAGGATCGAGGCATTTCAGACAGGAATCCGAGGGCATTTTTTTGGGGATAGAGAGAACTTGACCGAAGGCTGTTATTGATCATTTTAGTTAACTTTTAAATTAGAGAAAGAGAACAATCTAAAAATGACACTTGTTCTAGTGAGTTGCAGGAATATTACAAAAGACTTATTTTACTGAGGTTGTTTGCTTTGGTTTAAGATTTCTCTCCCCAAAGAGTGCCCACCATTGCACCATGCCCAAATTGATCCCTTTTAAATGGAGGGGAGCTGACTTCGCTTCCCAGTCAGGGAATCTGGGAGGTCAAGCCCACGAATGAGGCAACCCAAGACCTTTATACTCTCCTCAATAAACATTAAAGTAGGGATTGCGCATAATTTATCCTGGGGCAAAATCCTCAATCCCATGGAGAAGAGCAGTTAAAACTCATGTTACACACTCTAATTTTAAGACAGATACTGACTTTTTGTTGAAATAGAGAGCTTATCCCATTTTTGCATATTTCTGTACAGCCAAATCAGAATATTGAAAAATATTTTACTTAATATGTTCAAAGACCATTTGGAAGCTTCCAGCAGTAGTGTAGAATACAACAGTCTATATTTATGATGTAGAACGTAGCCAGGCCTCACAGTGGGCAAGTGAGTTGTGTAACAGTGAGAGATTTCACTTACTCTATAAAACTCTATGATTTTATTATGACCTGATTATTTTAGAAATTGTTTTCTCCCCAACTCCTATCTGATCACAGAGATTAGATGGCAGACTCCTAAATACTGTTATAAAGTTTATACATGTAGAATTTAGAAATGTCCACAGGAATAATCTCTGAACGAGGTGACATTGACCACTGGATTAGTGGAGAGAACTTTGTTCACCCTCTACTTCTACAAAATTTTCGAGTGTTTTTTGGCATAAAAAAAAAAATGCGATAGCATTACAAGAGCAAACTAGAATGAGAAATGGCCAAGGGCAGATGACTCTTACGATACCCTAGACGGTGGATGGAGTTGCCGTTAGCAACAGCGCACTGACTGGCAGGACACAGAAAAACAGTCAAGCGAAAAGCTCCTTACTTCCTACAAATGGAAACCGCATCTTTCACTTATTTTCCAGACTCTAGTTCATTTGTAACAGAAACAAACCCACCAAGGAATCTCTGGAAAATTGCAGAATCTTTTCCAGGCTCTGTGCCTATTCTCCGGGCAGTCCGTAACGCTCCTGGTCATCCCTCATCCCGGAGCTGTGGCAAGACAGTTCATAAAGAAGGACACAAATATTCTCCCACCCCTGGGTCACGCTCCTTTACCATGCGATTCTGCCCTCCCCACCCCTTCTATCAAGAGTCTCTCTGCTCCCCTCAGTGTGGTCTGGTGAACAGAATGCAGGCAAGGTGATGTTGTAGGACTTCCTAACTTCTCCTCAAGAAGGCTTCCAGCTTTCCCTCTCCCCTTCCTCTTACCCTCAGATTACAGTCTAGCACGACTGTGCTAGATTTCTTGAGGAAGAAAAGTTCCTGGAGAAAGAGACTCAGCCATCACCTAAGACTATTGGTCAGAAAAACGAGTGAGGCCATCTTCGACCCAAGCCCAATTCAAAGTGAAGAATTATAAACAAATCATTGGTATTGGTTTTAATTACCATGTTTTTGGGTGGTATATTAGGCAGCAGAAGATGCCTGGGGGGAAAAGTATACAGAAAGGTACATGTGAGGGTGCCTGGGTGGCTCAGTGGGTTAAGCCTCTGCCTTCAGCTCAGGTCATGATCTCAGGGTCCTGGGATCGAGTCCTGCATCGGGCTCTCTGCTCGGCAGGGAGCCTGCTTCCTCCTCTCTCTCTCTCTGCCTGCCTCTCCGTCTACTTGTGATTTCTCTCTGTCAAATAAATAAAATCTTAAAAAAAAATTAAAAAAAAAAAAAAAAGAAAGGTACATGTGAATGTCATCTGACACTACCAAGACCTTTGAACCTTGAATGGGATATTCCCCCTTAATTCCATGGAATCTCTTATTATTATTATTATTATTATTATTTTAGATTTGTTTATTTATTTGAGAGGGAGAGAGACAACACAGAGGGAGAGAAAGAAGGAGACTCCCTGCTCAGCAGGGAGCCTGATGCGGGGGCTCAATCTCAGGGCCCTGGGATCATGACCAGAGCTGAAGACAGACACTTAACCACCTGAGCCACCCAGGTTCCCTGTGTTATCATTTTACATGGTGTCCTTCGCTTCCATCACAGAGAAGATCCTGGATGGGTTACACGTCTTTGCCCCAATCAGCGAAAATGAGCTCATAAACCCAACACGAGGCATAAAAAGAGAAGAAAGCAGTTACCACTGCATTCATGAGGACATTCCCTACTTTTTCCAGTTTTCCCTCTCTTCTCTCCTAGGACATGATTTAATATCCCTACCCTACTTCTTCAAAGTGAGGTGGGCCATGGGATTTATTTGGGCCACTGAAACTCAAGGGGAAGACCTAAGAGCCAGGGAATCACCAGACACGTCTCACCCTTCTCTCTTTTTATACTACGATGGCCATGCTCTAGATGGTGGTTCTTCCCTCAGCCTGTCTCCTGGATCAAGCCGCAAAGTCCCCAGCTCATCTGAGATGATCATGCAGCTGGAGAGCTGGGGAGTGATGACTGTTAACTCACTTATCTTCCCAGATAGAGATGCTCAAGTGGTAGGTTTTAGCATGGTGAATGGGGCGGATACTTACTTAACCAAAAGCACTCTCCTACTGCCGACCCCCCCCCACCCTCGCCAAATCACTGAGAATATTTAAGAGACAAATTTATTCCTCTTTGAAAATTATTCCCAAAAGAGACCCAGAGTAATTCTTTTGTTGAAAAGAATAAAAGAACAACACTGAATTTCAGATATTCTATCCCTTTGTTCTGTAAAATATTGGGCAAAACATTAAGACTGTAGACATTTTCCTCTGCCTCATATTTCACTTTTAAGCTAACTTTGTATCTCAAATATAAAATTGCTTAACATCTAAATGAAGATTTCTAGATCCCGGAGTCATCAAAATTACTGCTTGTACATGAAATCTTCTTGCTGGTAACTTTATATTTAACCTCCAAGGAATATAACAAATAACTGTTTACAAAGCATAAGAAAGCCCATCTCGCTGAGTAATTTCAGCAGTGGCTCCTAAACAGGAGAGCTGGTGATTTTAAACTATGATTCTGCAGATGGTTAAGAATGATTTTCACATCAGGTATCTTAATAAAGAGGCTGCGTTTCAGGAGTCATTACCCTGATTGTCCCTGTGAACCACTGTCTGTTTTAGAAATTGATAACAGAACAGGAATCATTTGTGAATAGTTTTGTTAAATAGGAAGCAAAATAAATACTCGATTTTCACACAGACAACGGTTAACCCAACCCTCTTGCTGGTTCCTTTAGCTTCTGTACCTTCTTCTATTAGGAAAGCACATTGCTCTGAAAATCAATCTGTTCCTCCCCTTGCCTGTGGGATCTTCCCAGGATATAAACATAGTCTTTAGGCTGCAAGGACTTTATATGCTATGACTTACTTAATTACATCATGAACCTATGAGGCAGGTATTATTTTCATCATCTTATAGATGAAACACTGAGAGGTTAAGTGATTTGTCTAATGTCACACAGCTGGTAAAGAGCAGAGCTAATATTCAAACCCAGGTCTGGTGGGTTCTCGAACCTAAATTTTTTTCATCAACCTGGTATTATTTATGTTGTATCAAAGTTTTGTTTTTTTTTTTCCTTTTCATCCAGACATATAACCCCAATGATTCATGTACCACAGTGCCTGAAATTTTACTGTTGGGGTTAATCTTGTCCTTTCTATTAGTTCTTCTTAAAAAATGTAATGCTACTAAAAGGGGTAACTCATTGAATTACTAAAGTGCATGAAATGATGTGTATTATTTAGGTGTACTAACTTACAAATGAATTCTGGGAGAGTCAGAGGCAGAATGAAGCCGCAAGGTGTCTAAACGCCAGGGACTCAACAAAAACGGGAAAGGACCAAAGAATGGGGAGGTAGGACGTTGGACATCAAAGGAAAACACAATTGATATCTCCTTTACCTCAGAGCTCATTCTGTATTTAAAGAAAACATCTCTTCCCGTATCATATGAAGGTCATGTTATCTGTAGAGTTTATTGTGAGAAGAAGGATTCAAGGAACACGTGTTGACACCTGCTATTTTATAGACCGACTGACTGTGTTTTCCTTGGCAAGTGCAACCCCCGAGCAGCCGGAGTGAGGGAACAGGGAATGAGCTAGGAAGGAGGGGGGTGTGCATGCACTGGGTGCCAACGCCACGCTGACCGCAGCTTTACAGCTCATCTCTAGACAACTGGTTGACCACACAGGACATCTCCAGACAGATGAATATGGAAGAAAAAAAAAATCACCATCTTGGGAAAGCCCATCAGAGGCAGGAACAGAGGAGAATTGATTCCATGTCTAACACTGATCAAAGTTCACCTTAGAGGGGACGTAATTCCCAGCATGTGATATTTTTTCACATTTTACTGTATTTACATCTAACTGATTGTTCACATTTTACTGTAACTGTGTGTCTACAATGCTAGATGAATCAACATGGGGGTTATTGCGTCTGAAATGCGAGAACAGAAGAAGAACTCACTTGGTTTCCAGGCCTGTCTTCCAGCTGCCTACAACAGAACCTCTTACCTTGGACAGCTTTGGATAAGCACAGACTCAAGAGTCATTGGAACACACCGTGTCTGGCATGGGCAAGGCGAGTTCATTTTACTGTTGCTGGACCTCTTCCAGTCTTGACTCTGTGAGTCTATCTTTAATATCCAGTTATAAATGGTAAGATTCTGACTTTTGAGAATATTGGAGAAATGAGACAACATTCAGAATATATTAAATGATT
The DNA here is from genome assembly GCF_020171115.1 of Neogale vison. Classification (NCBI taxonomy): domain Eukaryota; kingdom Metazoa; phylum Chordata; class Mammalia; order Carnivora; family Mustelidae; genus Neogale; species Neogale vison. The sequence continues at coordinate 199,885,384 of NC_058101.1, forward strand.
TTTTTTGTGAGACCCTGGACAGACATTGTAGAACAAGTTATAGACCTTGAGAGATTTTCACTGCCAGGAGGCTATTCATAAAAGCACACTGCTCACGATGGCAGGAATCTGAGGAAGCAAGCCGGAGGGCAATTAAAGTTAATTGATATGTTATTGTTCTCTGTGTTGTAGCATTAAAATATAGGGGGAGATATGTGTTAACTTGTCAAATTGTTCTTCTCTGTCTCAAAACCGAAAACAAATAAAGATGTACTTATGGCGAAGGTATTAAATATGTTCCTTGACTTTGACCTTAGCCTTCTCCCTAAATGGTATGGTAAAGCCTAAAAGGAAATGTTGCCCATTCATTTTTTAAGCATTTTGAAAGGTACAAATTTACTTGAAACAGTGGTTTCTGATTATGGAAGAGTGCACTGCATGAAAAGACATTTGGGTCTTTTGTTACTAATTTCATCCACATTAAAGTTCAACCATAGTATCTTAGTTATATTAGCAAGTTGACCTCTTTGACTATTATAAACTGGGTCTGTTTTTGTTTTGCCTTCTCTCCTATTCCTTCCATCTCTTTAATTGCACACACATTAAAAAAAAAAACTGGTTAAAATGATTTAAGTTTCGCCTATGTCAAACGAGTTAACTAACTGCAGAAATCAAGAGGACAGTTCAATTCTATTTATTCTACAGGTACAACATCCATCCACAAGTTACTAAGTCATCCTCAAACACTTTGTTTTCTCATAAATGGTAATAAAAGAAATTCCATTTGAGGAATCAGGAAAATAATCAATTAGGATAAATGACAACTAACATTTATGTGTGTTACGTGTGTCTCTGGCATACACCTCTTGTTTTTAATTCTCATAATTTTATGAGTTAAGTGTTATCATCACACATTTTAATGATGAAATTTATTTTATTTTATTATTTTATTTTATTTCATCATTATTTTAATGATGAAATGAGTCTTAGATGTTTCATTGCTACACAATGTTTCTTTTTTTCTTCAGGATGTATTACCTGCCTCATGTCAGGAATCTATTCCCGGAAAACAGACTTTCTGCATGGAAACATTAAGAGCCCATTTCTATCTATTTTAAATGATAAAAATTAGGATATGCTATATATCAAATCAAAATTGCCAATCAGGTTCCTAAAAGGTACCAAAAAAGAGTGAAATGCTGACATAGGTTAAAAAAAAACTATCAGGTGAGGATGTCATATGCCTAAAGCTATATTTCCTGACCAACACACAATGGATGTGGCTGTTGACAATGACTGGGTCCGAGTAACATGACCTCTCTTAGAGCCAGCAACAGCCCAGATGGACATGCCCTGGTCTGGAACTCCTCTCACTCTCCAAAGGATTCTGACAGTTGTCTTCGGGGTGTAATTTGAGGTTTACCTGCACAGTGACTTGTTTAAAATTGTTCCTTTGTAAATATTGGCCATAGGTTGTTTGGCTACTCTATGTATAGGAAATGAAAATGAATTATGCAGGGTAACTGAGGAATTTGATAAAGGACTATTTCTCAAGACATGAGCAGGGTTAAGGGAAACACACCATAAGCCTAAAAAATTGAGGGGTCCTTAGCGGCATCAGGAAAAAGTAGTTACAAGTATAGAAGTAGCTGTGGCCTTAGCAGACAGAGGGTGCTACCCCAGAGCCCGTTTGGGAGGGGCTGGGGAAAAAAAAATGATGCCAACCCTGTGATCTCCTGCTGGTTTCCCATTGGCTAAATGCAACTGGAAGTCAGAGATCAAGGGAGCCCACTGATGGAATCCATAAAGGTCAGCCTTCCGGGGCGCCAAGCAGCATGCAGAAAAGGAGGGAGCAGGTGAGAAAACATCCATCACAAAGAGTAGTTGTTTGTCTTGCCTTGAATTCTCTGCTCTGACTCTGTGTTGAGTTGATTTCCATCAATGTCAATGCTCTTGTTCTTCTCCCCTATCTTCCAGAAGCAAGACACTGAAGTGGGAACCCAGTTCACCCAAAAACTCCCAACCAGTTTCTTATTGCAGAGATCCCTCATGTAAACATCCTCCATGAACACTCCTCAGACCAATGAATAACTCGTTACATGTTTCAGGCAAGAAAACCCCAGCTGAAATGGATTTTAAGCCTTTCCTTTGCAATGAAAATATTTGTGGAATGAGTTCTATCTATAGAACTTTATTCAATTCAAATCCCCTGAATTTTCCAAATTGGCTTAGAAGCCTTAGGCATTTCAAAACTACCATTGCCTCCAGAATCTTTGGTCTAAGATAGACTCCCACCGCAATGCAGCAGCTGCAGACATCAGCAACTTGTAGGAAGTTAAAACTGACACGGCCAGAGGATTAAGTCATCCTCTGTTGGGCCGCTGATAGGCCAACACCCTGCAACCCCTTCCCAGAAGCAACTGGGCAAGAGAATGGTTATATCTGCTGGTGAGTCCCTACTCTGTGGAACTCTTTCGATCTTGGAAGGTTTGTGTTGCTGTACCTGAATGGGATGGTATGCTAAGGGGATATGGCTAATTGCTTGCTCACTGTACAAGGCAGCCAAGATCCATGATCGGCCCCTAATCAGAGTAAGTCATCCATGTTGATAAATTGGCTCCCGACTCACCCTATTCTGCCCGCGGGAACTCATAAGGGTCTTGGTCTGTCACAGGTGCAGGCTCCTCTACACTCAGAGGAAGTAGATGTCAAAACCTAAGCCAGTGACTGTAAGCTTTATGTTGTTGTGTTTGGTTTTCAAAGACGACACCGCTGACTGTGTAGGGAAGCTGGAAACCCTGCTGTAGGACTTCAGATTCAATTAGCCTACACTCGTAAACGCTGCCCTTCGCCTGGTGGCTGCTGCCACTAGATGCAGACCACAGAATCCTTATTTCCCCAGCCCCGCCAAATGAGCTCTCATTTGTTGATGTATATGTTTTTCTAGGAATTCTTTTCAATGGCGCGAACGGTGGAGGTTTGTAGAATATGTCACTTACTCATGATGGTTCTACAGGCCCACAAAAAAGCTGCAGGGGAGAAGGAGAGATTCTTTTTCAGGATAATTAGTACAACTGTCATTAGGTGTTTCCTGTTTTTAATCATCGTTCCCTAGCTCACTGACCATCATGTCACTTCCAGCTTTCTTCCAAAGGCTTTCTATTGTAAAAAGAGGAAATCACCAACTCACAATTATGGCTAACCAAGTTTGCGTCTTGCTTCTGACTCCCCTCCCGCTGTCTGTCCTTCAGCTATAGTTCTGACCCACGTTGGACCATTGTGGTTTCCTGTTCTCACCACAGGAGATTACCTTCCGACTCATTCTCCAGGTCCAGTCTCTCTGAAGTGTTACCTCTTCAGAGTTAATCTAGAAAATTCCCTGGCTTCCTGTCACTCCCTAGTACGTCATCTACTACAATTGAAATGAGCTTTTAAAAATTGTATTTTTTTTTTGTCTACCACCTATTTTGTTCCCTACAGAATACCCATTCCTAGAAGAGTACCAAATACATATTTGTTTAAAGATATACTTATTTATGGGCGTCTGGGTGGCTCTGTGGGTTAAAGCCTCTGCCTTCAGCTCAGGTCATGATCCCAGGGTCCTGGGATCAAGCCCCGCAATCGGGCTCTCTGTTCAGCAGGGAGCCTGCTTCCTCCTCTCTCTGCCTGCCTCTCTGCCTACTTGTGATCTGTGACTGTCAAATAAATAAATAAAATCTTTAAAAAAAAAAAGATATCTTTATTTAAGAGAGAGAAAGAGAGCTGAAGGGAGGGGCAGAGGGAGAGAGAGTGTTTCAAGCAGACTCTGAGCTGAACGCAAAGGCTGACTGGGTGCTTGATTTCATGAACCCAAGACCATGACCTGAGCTGAAACCAAGAGTCAGATGCTTAGCCGACTATGCGACCCAGGTGCCCCCTGACCAAATACATATTTGTTGATGAATTTCTCTAAATCTAATTCCATTGGACTGTCCATCATCTGCCTATGGATTATTTTGCACTGTTTTGCATGTATGTGTGTGGTCCTGGGCACGTGGGTAGCAAGATGATGGAAATATGGAAGACACTAAAGACATGTCCCTATTTCAGGAAACAGAGGTTCCACCACCTTCTCAGGTTTGAGAAACATCAACAAATGAAATCTACTGATTCACCCTTAAGCTTGTATATATATTCATTTTAATATCAATTCACCTCATAGTAGAAATTACCTAAATTCCCAAACCAAGTTGGAAAATAATTGTCACTATGGATACTTATTCGTGTTGTTATTGACCTTTAATTGACAAAAGAAAGAGTTAAAAACAAACAAACAAACCAAAAAACCAAGTCCTCCTTCTCTCTCTTAGCCAAAATCAAGAAGACCTACTCTAATAACCATAAAACTAACACAGGAAATGGGACTCTTAGTTAACTTACATTGGTTACTAGAAAACTCCTTAAAAATTTCCTACCTCAATTTTCTCACAGTAAACTTCCTTCTTTATGTGGGTAATAAAATGACTTTCTGAAAATAAATATTAGTCCCTCGTAGATGGTGAAATATCTTCCCTTCAGGCAGATCTTTCAAAGGTTTCACATTCTTAGGTCTTTTTCATTGCCACAATCACTGTGAACACAACCAACTAACATATTTTGTTCATGAGGGGGTCTCTGACCTTGTAGAATTAATAGTATATTTTAAACGAGGAGAAAAATTCTCTCTAAGCCTTAGTGGGAGCATGGCTGGTCTATAAAGCCCTTAGAATGTATTTGGAGCTGCTGGGAGTTACTTATATTGGATGTTTGATGTACCCATTCTGTTGTGCTTTCCTCTGAAATAATTCATTTGCCTTCTAAATGGAATCATGAAAATACTTAATAAAAATGGTAATACATCCAAGGGCACATGGTTATAACTGAAGGATTGATGCGGAGAAAATTTTAGCGAGTGAAGGTAGGGGGTAGCGCATGGAGGCTGGAGAGGGGGTTGGGGTATTCATTAAGTGATTGTCGGCTTCATGACATTTTTCTTTTGAACGATATTGAGTTGTGGTCAGGATTCTTTTTGTAAGTTTCATCTGGGGTTAATGTATCTTTCTCTTGCGAATCCTTCATAACCAGTCACAACTCGGAGTACAGTAGAGAGCTGCTATTTAGAAAATGAGACTGGGGAACAATTCTGAAGTCATAGACACTCACATCCCCGTTCGGGTTAAGTCTCGAAAACATAAGCATTACAGATGAACCTCTCGGATCACAGACCAGAGATGTAGGGGACATCAGGATGCATCTCCACAAGCTGTCGACGGTGACAGGCCTGGGGCCCCTAAAATCCAGCAGCAAGCTTTGGATTGTGTGTTTCCTACCCCATGCCTTCTCCAGAATATAAACCAAAGTCTGACGGCGAGCACCTCAGGCCAACCGTATGGTTGACTCCTTCTGCCAGCTTGTGAGTCCACGCCTGCCCTTTCCTTGCCCTTTGTCCACAGCCCACCCTTCCCCAAAGCTTCTTCTTCCCCTCCGGAATCTGGAATCCTCTGCTTAATGAGCCCTTAGAAAGTCAGAATTGGAGGAGCTACTTATGGCCCTAAGGTTAGTTACTGCTGAGCTACGCAGAGGCCCAGAAAACTGGTATATACATTTTTTTTCTTCAATCCTCAGAATTACAAACCACCTAGAGAAGTCTGTGAGACACCTATTGCTCCTAATGATTGTATCTTTCCCCGAGAAGACCAAAGGTCCAAGTGACCTTCACTGACAAAAGGTCATAAACCCATACTGTGAAGGGAAAAGCTGAACACAGACACTGTGTTAAATCTGAGGGAATGAAAAAGGAGTTCCTTGGGAAGTATTGCCCTTAAAAATGTGGTAACATTTCAGAATTACTTAGAGGGTAGACATCCAGCATCCAGATTCTTGGGTCTCACCTACACTTGGGAACCAGAATTTCTGTAGGTGGAGCCCAGGAATCAGCATTCTAAATAAATTTAAGTGGTTGTGTGTGGCAATTTAAAAGAAAAAAAAAATCCCCTCCAAAAGGATCAGCTCGTCTTGTAAGGGAAAGCTGTTAAGATAGCACTCCACTAAGTCCTAGCAAGTTCACAGGGTAACACCCAAAATAATAAGGATGGGAGAAGCTGACAGAAATAGCATCTCTTATTAGTGGTTCCCACATACTTTGGTAACAGGACTCCTTTATATTTAAAAAACAAAACAAAACAAAACAAAACAAAAAAACAAAGAAACGAATCCTTACAGACTCCAAAAGTATTTTTTTTTAATGTGGGTTTTATTTATCAATATTTATCATCTTAGAAATTTAAGATGACGGGGTACCTGGATGGCTCAGTGGGTTACGCCTCTGCCTTCAGCTCAGGTCATGATCTCAGGATCCTGGGATCGAGCCCAGCTTCGGGAATCTCTGCTCAGCAGGGGGTCTGCTTCCCCCCCCCCCCGCCTGCCTCTCTGCCTACTTATGATCTCTCTCCCTCTCTGTCAAATAAATAAATATTTTAAAAAATTAAAAAAAAAAAGAAAAAAAGACATTTAAGATGAGAAAGTTAACATATATTTATGAATATAATTAAAATAACAATAGACCCCTTATCTATTAACAAAAATAACAGATTTTAAAGAAAAATAACTATTTCTCAAACTACAAATACGCTCTATGGTTTGGCAAATTTCTACTGTTTTTCGCCACAGAAGATGGCTGGATTCTCCAACCTGCTCCTGCATTTGACCTCTTGTGACATCATAGATCACATAGCTTCTGGACACTCTGAGCCCACTCCTGAGAGAAAAGTCAAACAACATCTCAGCATTATCATGAAAATAGTTTTGATTGGATTGGATCTCAAGGACCCACCCCGAGAACCCCCTCCTCCACCATAGTTTGAGAATAGTTGGAGTACATTTTTTTTTAAAGATTTATTTATTTGACAGAAAGACAGATAGTGAGAGAGCACAAGCAGGGAGAGCAACAGAGGGAGAGGGAGAAGAAGGCTCCCCCCCACTGAGTGGGGAGCCCGATGCAGGGCTCCATCCCAGGACCCCGGGATCAAAGCAGATGAAGGCAGACACTTAACTGACTGAGACACCCAGGTACCCCAAATGGCGTATATTAATAAGCCACCACAGTTCGGAGTTCCTTATATCATTTATCCCCCACAACAAACCTGGGAAGGACATATTATTATCATTATTCCTATTTCAGAAGTGAGGAAATGGAGGGAGAGGCATTACAAGAAGTCACAGCTGGACTTGCAGCCAATAGTCTAAGGCGAGTACCTAGACCTTCACCCTGATGCTGTACTGCCTTTAGATTTAGAAAGCTGGGGGCAGACCTATTCCCAGGACATCCAAAATGAAAATTTAGCTTGCAGTCACTGGGTTAGGTTTTGACATCTACTTCCTCTGAGTACAGATGGCTCCTTATCTAAGGAACCTCCACCTGTGACAGACTGCAGCCTTATGAGTTCCCGCAGGCAGAATAGGGTGAGTCAGGAGCCAATTTATCAACAAAGTTGACTTACTCCAGTTTGGGGATCTTTGCCTGCTTTGTACAGCGAGCAAACAATTAGCCATGTTCTCTCCACAGACAATCCCATTCAAATAAAGCAGCAAAAAACCCCCAGGACTAAAAGATGCCCATGATGGGGAAAGTCATTAGCAGAGGGCTTGCGAGGTGACAGGGGGACAGAGCAGCTGGGCTTCCCTGACTACCGCCCCCCCTACACACACACACACACACACACACACACACACTCTCCCCAGCCAGTTGTTCCTGGACCTCTCCTGGACCAACTCGCCCTTGCCAGTGTGGCTTCAGGTCCTGAGGTGAAGGAATCCTTTGGTAGGGCACGTGCCGTGAATACTTGAAAGCCCTGAGCTGTAGATCTGGGAACAAGGAGACGGAAAGGTCTCTTCTTGGCTTATTACCTATGCTAAAGGCAGGAGCGTTTTCCACGTTTCATTTCTCTCTTTTCAACACTTATCCTTTCTAGAAAACAAAGACCAGCACACAAGAATACATGGGTTCCTTTACTGGTTTTTAACCTACCAAAGAGCATGACAGAAATTAGAATGACTGTACCTTTATAAAAAATAAGATGTGATAAACTTTTTTAAAAAGTCACTCTGTAGCTAAACTTAAAATTTATCTGAAATGTAATAAAAATACATCGCTGTAATATTTTTAGAAATAAATATTTACTTGGTCTTGACAAAATGTCATTTAACTTCCCTAAAATGAGTGTCTTTTTTATTCGCCAAGTAATATGACTCTTGTCACACAATATTAAAACAAACGAACAAACAAACAAGAAAACTCCCCATCTTTAGGTTATCTAGGCCTACACTGAAGGAGCACAACGACTTTCAGTTAAGTAAAAATCAATGAGGATGTTAGGCCTTTGGGCAAAGTCTTCTCACTATTCAGCATTTTAACAGAAGGCTTCTTCCAGCAAATGGAAAGAGAAAAAAGAAAACACACACACAAATACTCCCTCTTAAAGTCTGAAAGAACACGATGAGGCACAACGTGGCCACCGGTGATGAAGACCACACTGGCAGTGAAGAAGTTAACTGCCTTCTGATCTCTCTTTTTCTCCCTCACATCTTAACCAAAGAATCATTTCGATCTCTAAGCTGTTTCTAATTAGGTGTTAATGACCTCAGAGTTGTGTGAGTTTACCATGTTCTGTACCTCATTTGATTTCCCCCCTGGGCTAAAACAATACCAAGAGGCTGGAAATGAAGATAAAATACACCTCTATCGTCCCCATGGTTATTGCATCAGAGATATATAAATACAGAGAAGTCCAGAGGGAAAGATTATTATTAACACTCGTTCCATGACCTATGCTAACCAAGAAATGAAAGTAATTATAGTGCTTTCGTGTGCTGGGCGAGGGGGTCCTCACACTCAGAAATCATGAATGAAACCATGGCACAGAGCCCCGCTGGTGCTGCAGAGGCTGGAGGTCTTGGGGACTAATGAGTTCTCTGTACAGAAGGAACAGAAAAACAATGTCTCTGAGAAGTGTCAGGAAAAGAATCTCTCCCCCACCGTCCTGTCAGGTAACAGAGCCACGCGTATCATTAACCTTCATGACAAGAATAAGTAAGTGAGAAAATAACTGAGTAAGAAAAGAAAAAAAAAAAAAAAGATGCATTCCATAGGGTGCCTGATGGCTAAACGGAGCACCCCAGTTAGAGGCTTCCAGAATGATTTTATAGCTTATGCAGTGAATTTCAAAGGATCAAATTTCTCCTGTATTCGGTTAAATGATGATTATATGCATATGTGCCTCCTCACTGAGTACCCCAGCTTCCTATTTGTGAATGAATGAGAATGAAGTAAATATTTAGTCACTAGTAATCCTTGGTGCAACGTTTTATTTATTTGCATTTTAAGGTTTGCACTCATTATAACTCTATAATTGGCAATGCCTCTTACTAAGGACTCATTTGGTTGTTTAAAAAAAAAAAAAAAATCCTCAACAGATTTTAGCCAAGGATGAAGAGGAAAAAGAGTTAGCAAACAAAACTTCCAATGTTGTAAAACAAGATGACTCGTTCCGGAGTGTTCCACCTGTAAATCTTGAGCAGACTCAAAAATACGCCTGAAAATAAGTGACCTGAGTATCATTTAAAGAGAGAGGAAAAAGAAAAAAAAAAAAAAAAGAGAGAGAGAGAGAGAGAGAATGAGAGAGAGAGATGGGGGTGAACTTAAGAGCTGACCATGTGCCATTACAACATAGTGACTGAGCTGGTAACGTCACCATGATTAAAATGAAGTAATTCACTTTGAACTAACTCTAGTCGACTCGTCTAATGTGCCTGAGGACTGTCTGTGGCAAGCCCAAAGGAAATCTTTTGTGCTTCAGTTAGCAATAAAGTTTGGAAATCCTTCTCTCCGAGATGAGCACCGATCACAGAGGAAACCAGCAATGTCCTGCCCTTGTCCTCTTCTTCCAGCCCGGAGGTAGTCCACCTCGGCTGCCTAAACGTGGGCGAGGATGGCATCGGTGGACGAGCCGAAATGTCACAAAAGTGCTTCACGCGAGGACGCTGAGGGCCAGCGACTTTAGCTTATGGACGTGGCAAACAGCGATGGGTAGGATGTGTCCAAAGTAAGGGCAAGGTCAGTAACGCCACTCCCTGACTCACGAGACCTACGCATTTAAGATACTAGTCATTGACCAAAACTTGAGATCAGCTGGCCTTTGGGTCCTTTCAAACCAGCTGTCTTCAGGACCCCAAGTCCTGTTTGTGGCGCAGAAAAACCAAACAATCTTTTTTGGGAATCGATGTTTTGCGATCTGATGGTGGGGGACGGTGACAGGACCGAGGGGTCCTTCTGATTCTTGCATTTCCTGCTTTGCCCTGTTGAACATGTTGCTTCCATTCCAGGGAAACTTCAGGGGTGCTGCTCAACGTCCATACACCCGAATCCTTACAGGGTATTAACCACCCCCCCCCCAAATAAAACCCCAAACAACAACGAAATACAACGAAATCTGCTCGCCTCCTGCTCTCCCATCCCTGCAGTTATTTATGACACAATTTTACAACGTATTTTTACAGGATCGTGATAGCATCACATCCCTCATTTGCACAATTTCAGAAGCAGGACGGAATGGTCTCTCTGTTCTTCTGTGGGATAAACGCTTCCTCTTCACGCTGCTGTGTAAAACACAGCCAAGCGAGGGACGCGAAACTAGGTTAAAAAGCTTAATATAACGGTACTAGGTTGACAAAGCCCAGGATTAAAATTCAGTCACGCATGCAAAAAATGTAATAAATGAATGAAAATGTACGTTATGGGTCATTTCTGCTTTAATAGCACCTTTGTGCTGTAGAACCCAAACAGCAACAATCCTCTGACACACGCCTCGCCAATGAAATGACATTAGGTTTCTAGGAACCTAATGACCCACAGCCGGTGCCGAAGGAAGCTGGTGCCCACGGATTTATTTCATGCAAACATACAGGGCGTGGAGAGATAACTTATCAGTCAAAGATAGGACTCCATTTAAAGCTGCCGCAACATTGACATTGCGGTGCGTCTCCATTTTTCAGCGAAATAGAGGTTTTCTTTTTCGCTTCACATAAAGTCTTCAACTAGCTCAAGCCTTCTAATAAATTGCAAACTCTGTAACCATATATCTTCTATTATGCCGCTTGTTACTTTACTAAGACAGGAAATTAAAGCAATAAAACACTTTCAAAATGATAGGGCACACTCAGGCAGTCATTTTTCTTATGTTCCAGTATTATTCTTCAAAAGACCTTTTATGATACTAATATTAAATTCTTTGAAGTCACAAGAATCTGTTGAAAGTGTTGAATTTCGGAGATAGCTCAAATATTGCATCTACTCGTGCGTTTATTAAAATGCAATACGTGGTAGAAAATTTCAAAACATGACATACAATACGGTTAAATAATATATGACCAGATACATTTCAAGTCCACATCAGAGAGTCCATTGTGTGGAAATTTGATTGAATGCTCAGGAAAATCTATTTTGCTTTTTCTCACCTTATGTGGCCAAATGCACAACATATGTGGTCATTCGTATGAAAGGCTAGTCACTGCGAGACGGAGGACCGCGAACCAGGCAAACACCATTATGGTCACTTATGCAGCATGTTCACATAAAGGAAATTGAATCAGCCTTATGAGGCTGTGCATTCTTTATTAACCTCCTAGAAAAAAAGGTCAGACGACTGTTCTTTTAAAAGGACTAGAGGAGAAATGCAAAAAAACTGCAATATATCCTAGGCAGTGTATTAGGCAATCGCGTTAAACAGCTCGTGAAGTGATGTGCAGAAAAAAAAGGGGGAAAAAATAAGCCCTCTTCATTGACTATTAGGAAAAAAAAAAGTGTCTTATTTTCTTTTCAGCTATAAGCATTTCCATCCAACCTTATGGAAAAAGAAGTAGAGAGAAAATAAACTGATAGGCGGAAAACCATCAAAAGTGTCAACTGAGAAGAAATGAGAGCTCATAAAAAAGGTCCCCTCTTTCCCCTCCCTCTTGTGCAGGACTTCATTCACACCACATTCCTAGCACTCCGGCCCCCCAACCGCCAGCCCCACCCTCCTCCCTTCCCTCCTCCTTTTTTTGCTAAGGTTTGCAAAAAAGCAGGCTGAAGAAGGAGCATTCCCCCCCCAGGACGGAAACAAAACCCCAACTTCCCATGAGGTAAAATTGCAGAGTTGCCTGAGCAGCGCAGGAATTTTCCTCTTCTTTGGAAACCCCAAAATGGTTGATCTCTTTCTCAAGGTGTCATTTTAAACAACTGCTATTTAGCAGGTGGGAATGTTCCAATTAACTAGCAAGTGCCTTCCGAGGCTCTACGATGAGCCTTTACAGTGTCAGGCTCCATCTCCATCCACTACCTTTCCTCGCTCAGCTGATTAGGGTCAGCACTTTAAAATTAGAAAACGAAGCCCTTGAACCCCTTGTCAGAGCTATATACACACTTGCTAACATTAAAGGATCTTCCGCACACCAAAGGGAAGTCAAACTGGGCCTGCATGCTGCTAATTTACTTCAGTTCTTTACCAATTCCTATTCCTGTCTAGAAAGATCTTTTTGATATTTTTTTGAAACATTGTCCTGAATTCCCAGTGATAAAATTAGCGGGTCCAATCTGAGGCATTAGTCCTCGATAACTTATGTTTCCCTTCTCATCTGACACAGTTCATCTCTGCTGGAATTCCAAAGCAATCAACTACCTGGGGATACTTTTCCCCAGAGACCTTTCTTAGCACACTATATCAATTAACACAAAAGCAATTCTGGACCCCCTCCAATACGCTACACTACCATCTGGTTTCCCTGGAACCTGAGGGAGAGGGGCAGATTTCAATTTGTCAAAACAATGCAAATTCCCCGAATTATTTTCAAATTATGCATGTTTACTTTAATGTTGTGCCCATTCATCTCTTAAAAGGTACTTTGCAAACTCCTCTAAAGAGATTCTCCAGCTTGCATGCTCTCTCCTTCCCCCTTCAGAAATCCAGGCTATAAAGGCAGAAGTTTGAAGAAATGAGCTAATAAAACCTAAAGAACTTGCCGGTCAGGGCAGTGACAAATTATCAGATGAGTTTACACCTACACGCCCACTTGCACTAGCCCAGTCATTAATTTGGGAGTATAATTTTTAGGCAGCAAAAACATCTGATATTATTTGAGAGGAACCAAGAAGATTCTCACATCAAAGAAACATGTTCCAAATGCCACCGTTTGTCACTCTTTCCCTTTAAGGCTTTGAAAATTCCTGATAGAATATAAGCAATTAATTTAAAAGTACTAATAAATTAAGTCATTTTTCACTCATTATAAAGAATTGATTTGGCAGATGAGTTTGGTCGTTACCTTGAGAAGTTCTGATGTGAGGACAGACGACGGGAAAAATCTAGGGCTGTACTAGCCCAGCACAACAGTGACCGGCCACAGTACGCATTAATTAAAGCTAAATGCAGTTTTAGAAACTCATCTCCTCGATCATATTAGTCCCATTTTAAATGCTCGACAGTCACACGTGGCTAGTGACTACCTCACCAGACAGCACAGACACGGAACATCCCCATCACTGAAGAAAGTTCTGTTAGGCAACACTGATGGTCCAGAATATGGGATGTTCTAGATGTAGGATGGCTGGCGGTCTACAAGCAGGGATCCTTTTGATATAAAACATGGAAAATGGCCCCAAAGCAGGTAGGACAAATGCAAAAAATCAATCTGTGATTCTTCCTACTTGTGCGGAGACTGGGTCCTTTCTATTAGGACAAAGCACAAGGGAAAGATGAGAACATCTTAGCTCACTTGGTTGTGTGTACCTGGGCAGATATATTTCTTTTGACTCTTGCCTTTGGCTGACCAGCAACCACCTTTGCTTTTGCTCACAGCAATCTTTCTGCTCAGCCAAGAGCTATAGGTAGGGTTCATTCTACCACTGGCTCCCAGAAATGGCGCTGGTCTGGTCCTCTGGAGTGTCCCAACTCATAAGCCACAGTAATAGATTAAAACTGTTCAGCCCATCAGAACTCATTAGAGGTCCCTCTGGCCTTTTCCTTGAGAGACTAGGGAGGATGATGATAGGAGATGCAAAGAAGATGCTTCAGACTGAAAACGATCTTACTACGCAAAGGTCTATCTGTGACTATTGGCTCCAGAGAGGACAACAGAAGAGAAGAGATGAGAGACCAGCTTCTGGAGACCTCCTGTTGGGCACTGGATCCATGCATGCTCAGAACCAGACTGTCACCAAACTGATACTATTCTCTCCGTGTCCATTTAGACCACAATAGTCATCCGTGATTATATATACACACACATAGGCCCACAGTGTATAACAGACCTCCAAACAAACTGAGTAGATTAAAAAACAAAAACAAACAAACAAACCAAAAAAACAAAAACAAAAACAAAACATTCCTGACAGCAGGAAGAGCATCTGCAACAGTCCTGGGGCAGGAAGAGACCGACAAACTGAAAGAACAAAGGAAGTGTGGCTGAAGAGTTACGGGCTGGGTTGGTCGGAGTGGCACAAGGGGCAGAGACATGGTGGGGAGTTTGGGGTTCATGTCACAAGAAATGACCAAGTATTAAGCGACAGTTCAGACAGGTGGCATCCTTTTGACTGCTCCATTAGTATGAGGGAGACGAGATCGGCGACATAGCATTCTGTCAGGAAACCCAGCTGGAAGGCTATGGTGGACTGGGATGAGACAATGGCGGGAGGTGGGGTGAAATTTAATTGGAGAGAGAATCAAGAGGACTTGAAATCAAGACTGTTTGGTTGCCACGTCTGGGGTGGGGGTGGTCACAGCATTTACCAAGATGGAAGGACTGGGGAAGGAAGAAATAAGGGTGAATGGGATGCTGAGTGGTACCCCTCAAGTCATTTGATGAAAAAGATAATGTGGACTGTCCAAATTAAACACAATCTGAAAATGAATTCTACATTCTTTGAGTGAGAAATTGCCCTGAGGAAACACTGAGTCAAAAATTCAACTTATGCTTGAATCCCATAGGCCCAATACTATCAAAAGATTTTAACTGCTAACTTGTTTTTGGACAATTAGGCTACCACTTATTAGATTATAATAATGTTCCAAAAATACCATTTCTAGGATGAGTTTGATTCTATTCTAGTACTCGCTAGTACTCTTACTTTATATCCTTTCTATAATGCTTAAGAACATGAGTTGATTTCCTATAATTATCCTATCCTGGTTTACTTGTTTTCTTATTTATTCATTTGTGTATACTTGTTTTCTTATTTATTCATTTGTGTATTTTTTTGCTAATCATATAATCTTGTAGGTTCATGTAATATTGTACCCTAGTCTGGTATTTTTAATCTCAAGTGATCCCAAGCCAAATGGTGAATCTAAGATTGCATGGCCCTATTACACCATGGTAATAATAGGTCATCATTTAATAAATACTTTATACAGGGGTACCTGGGTGGCTCAGTCAGTTAAGGGACCGACTCTTGATTTTGGCTCAGGTCATGATCTCAGAGTTGTGGGGTCGAGCCCCACGTCAGGCTCCAGGCTCAGCACAGAATTTGCTTGAGATTCTCTCCCCCTCTTCTTCTGCACCTCCCCTTGCTCTCTCTCTCTCTCTCTCCCTCTCTCAAATAAATAAATAAATAAAAGCTTTAAAAAACTACTCTGTGTTGTAGTGAGCAGTGAGTATTATAGCAGCTAATGAATCATGACTATGATTCAAAAAACTAATGACATACTATCTATATGTTGGCTAACTGAACATAATAAAGAAAACCTATTACCTTGCGCAATAACATGTATTAAATCATCCTCCACAATAACAATACGAGGTGGTCATAATGGTCCATTTTACAGATGAAGTACTGAGGTGCATAGATGTAAAGTAAGTTTTTAAGGTCACAGAGAGCTGAAATTTGACTCAAGAAGTTTGCATCCAGAAGCTACAGGCTGATTCTGTGTTACCTCCTAGGTCACGGGACTAGAACTCCTCACCACCGTGACCAGAATTTTGATTAAAATGCAGGATGATGAAATGTTATGCATATATCATTCTTACCTTTTCATTTGCAAATATATATATGTATGTGTTATTTTACATACATACATACACACATGTGTGTATGTAAAAGAACACATACATATATATGTAACATTACATTATAATATTACAGAATGTAAAATCCTATAATAAAATCATAATATGCCATACACTACAAGACATTGATTAAAAAAATTCTTAGGAAAAAACTTCCTTTCGACAACATTAGCCAGCACCAGGGTAGGGATACAAGGTCCTCTGTCTTCCCATTTCATGTTTAGTGTAAAGGATGGACAGTGGAGAAGGCAGTGGCATGGGTTAGGTTGCTGACACATGGCCTGGACTTCTAGGAGTGAAGCCACTCTTTGGATGTGCCACTGTATGTGGTCTCTGGGGGCTTAAAGGAACGCCCATGTGGGGAACACAGAGGGAAGCCATCTGAAGGGAGGTGGTAAGGATTACTGAGGTGCCCTCCTGAGGACTGATAAGGAGATAATTTTTATATTTTATAAGATAACATAATGCTTCCTAAATATTTTTCTGTATATACAGTGAAATTTCTGATGAACTGTCTCCCCCTCCCTTTTTAAAAGATTTTATATATTTATTTGACAGAGAGAGAAAGCATAAGCAGGAAGAAAAGTAGAGGGAGAAGCAGACTCTCCACTGAGCAGGAAGTCTGACTGGGGGCTCAATCCCAGGACCCTGAGACTTAAGCAAAAGGCAGACACTTAACCGACTGAGCCACCCAGGCAGCCCATTCCCCCCACACTCCGCTTTTTGAATGCTTGTTCACTACTTGAGAAATCACTGTACTCCATTAGAGATCATTCAAAGGGTGCCTGGATAGCTTAGTCAGTTAAGTGTCCAATCCTTGATTTCTACTCAGGTTATGATCTCGGGGTCCTGAGATCGAGCCCCGCGTCAGCCTCTGCACTCAGTGGGGAGTCTGCTTGGGATTCTCTCTCTTCTTCTCCTTCTCCCCCTACTGTCTCTCTCTCTTTCTCAAATCAATAAATCAATAAATAAATCTTAAAAAATATATATTTCAAATATCTACACAGACCTTCCCATCTTTCGATGAGGACTATCATTTTACTACAACCCTAATAGGAGCAGGCAACTCAAAGCACTAACCACAATAGAAATTTCTTTAGGCAAGTTGAAGTCATCTTTATTTCTAGCCTTCTTTCATGCAATTTATTAGCGATGGCAGATTCTCTTCTGAAGCTAGTACTGAAAGCATATTTTCTCTATGATTTTATTTCCAATGGGTTTTAGGATTTTTGAAGGCAGGCATTATATCTTTATGCTCCTTTATACTTATCAAAGCAGCTTCTACAGTACCTTGCACACACTAGGTGCTAGCTGGATGGGAAGCCCTTTAATATTTCATTATTTCTATGATATTTCATACCATTTTTACTGAAACTTTAGAGGAAGCATTTAGAGACTAATTTTCCACACCCACTGAAGCTGTATTTGCTTTCCTTCTTGAACCTAACCATTGCTCAGGATTATGAGAGACCGGAACGTGGTGGTGGCATTGTTGCCTTTCGTCTTCCTATGTGAGCGTAGACTTCTCTGGTGCCCACATACCAGTCCTAACAGAAATGGCTAGAAATAAAATATTCAATATTTAAATTATGTTTTAAGGTTTACAATTCTCTTGCATATCCATCACTTCCGTAGGCCCTCCAACATTACCATTATTGATGTATTAGGATCTTCATTTGGAGTTTTCTGCTCTCAACGATCCCATCATGATAGATGCAAGATCAGCTGATTGTCTCAACTGAAAATCAGAAAGTTTTACTGCTCCGTATAGAGTCAGTAAATGAATATTGCTCTAATTTCAACAACCATGGCATTTTGTCATTAAGAGCCTCTTCATTTCCTAGGAGTTTCATGTTGAGTCATCCCGATAGCCTGGTTATATCCCTAATAAACGTTTGGAGAGGAGCAGGAAATAGCCATTTCAGCAGGTGGCACTGCTCATATTTGCAGTTTCTGATCCTCCTTTAGGCAACAGAGTTGAAGGCTTCATGATGAATGAGCCACCGCTGATTGGACCCATTGTGCACTCGCGATTCTTCTTCTTCTCCTTCTCCTTCTTCTTCTTTTTTTAAATTTCTAACTTTAGTATGCAGAAGATGCTCTTGGTGATCAAAAGCGTATGTACTCTGGGGCTAAAATGTAACAATGACATGTGATCTCATGAGTTTTTCTTCAGGGCTGATAGCAAGCTCTTACGGTGGAATCTATGTGTCAGAAGTTGACCAGAGAGGTTGAAATGTGGTCTTCAAAAAACACAGCCCTGATTGTAGAAGCACCATGCAAGGGATAGCAGCTACAATTCTGCTACCTCTTCCCTCCACCTGGTTCTCAATCTCTCTCTCTCTCTGTCTCTCTCTCTCTCTCTTTTGTTCCTTTTTTAAACTTTGAGAGGAATAGTTCTTCAGAGTGGATGACTTGCCTAACATCTCATAAAATGGGTTTGGACATAATATTAAGGATATTCCAATTGCTGATGGTGTAGAATTTTTCATTTCAAGGTTAGACTTAATATAAAACTTGTCACTAATGACTCAAAAAAATCTTGGCAAAAGTCTTGTGCAAAGGATGATTTGCAATACCTAATACTAACAACAATGAAAATAAAAATCTCTTCAAAAGCAATCACCTCAGCAGGAACCAGGAAAATGCAAATCGACACAACAATAAAATGCCATTTACCTCCATTTGATTAGCAAAAGTACTCAATAAGGAACACTTCTTAGCAAGTGATAGAATGTGGAGCTACAGAATCTTACATTGCTGTGGGAATATAAATTGGTACATTTACTTTGGAAAACATTTTATCTTGTAAAGTTGAGTATTTATCTTTTTACTTAGCAATTCATTTAAAAAATACTGTTTAGGGGCGCCTGGGTGGTTCAGTGGGTTAAACCCTCTGCCTTCAGCTCAGGTCATGATCCCAGGGTCCTGGGATCCAGCCCCACATCGGACTCTCTGCTCAGCAGGGAGCCTGCTTCCTCCTCTCTCTCTGCCTGCCTCTCTGCCTACTTGTGATCTCTGTCTGTCAAATAAATAAATAAAATCTTAAAAAAAAATACTGTTTTAGTTGTTTATCACTTTATATAAAGGGTATTATGGCAGATTGAATTGTGGCTCGGGAAAGGTATGTCTACCAGGAACCTGAGTAATGTGGCCTTATTTGGAAAAAAAGAATCTTTATAGATTCTTTTTAAGAATCTTCTTTATAGATTCTTTAAGCTAAGACCCTTGAGATGAGAACATCTTAGATTTGGGTGGGCCTTAAACCCAAGGACAAACGTCCTTAGAAGAAAAGTCACATGGGGAAGAAGGAGATATAAGCCAAGGCAGACACTGGAAAGACAGTTCTACAAGCCAAGTATTACAAACTGAATTGCGTTCCTTCAAAATCAATATTTGTTAGTCTCAACACCGAGCACCTCAGAATGTGAATGTATTTGGAGATAGTGCCATTAAAGAGGTAATTAAGTTAAATTGAAACCTTTAAGATGGGTTCTAATCCAATCTGTATTGTGCCCGTAGGAGAAGAAGAGGTTAGGGCATAAAAAAGGAAACCAAGGGCCTTCATGTATGAAACTATAGACTAATGGAGAAACAGCAAGAAGACCAACATCTAAGTCAAGGAGAGACCTTAGAAGAACCCAATCCTGCCAGGCATCTCTTCTTGGAACCCCAGCCTCCAGGACGATGAGAAAATAAATTTCTTTTGTTTAGGCCACCAGGTTGTTAGGTCTGCCGTGTTTTGTTGTGACAGTCCAAGTAGATGAACACACCAAAGATTGCTAGAACCAACAGAACCTAGAAGAAAGGGTATGAGAGGGAATTCCCCCGAGAGCCTCCAGAAGGAGTAAGGCCCTTCTAGCTTGTAGGTTTCAGACATCTAGCCTCCAGAGCTGTGAGAGAATGAATTTCTATTGTTTTGAGTCATCCAGTTTCTAATAATTTGTTACAGCAACCCTAGGAAGTTGATGTAGGTGTCATGCCAAAGACAAATTATTATACATATACACCAGAAGTCTTATTCTTAGAGCAAGGCAAGAGGGACCTCTGCCTGGGCTCCAACCTTTAGAGGATCCTACAAATCACAAACATGGAAACACAAGCTGTGTGTGTGTTTGTGTGTGTGTGTGTGTGTGTGTTCTTTGTTTTGTTGTTATTGTTGTTTATTTTGTTTTGTTTTGTTTTGCTTTCTCTTTTGAGTAACATAAGAAAATTTCTTGAAAATTTGACAGTTGACCTGAAGGGAATTAGAGGCGAGAGACCCACCATGCCCATCGGCGTTTCTCACCCTACCAGGGGTTCTTACCCTAGTCAAGGATGCATGTTAGAGGGAGAGTGTGGGTGTGTGGATGTGGTGGCAGTGGGAGGCTCACATCCACAGCCCTGAAAGGTTAGATAAAGAATGGCTGTAATCTCCCCAGACCCCCAGCACCTGGGTCTGCCAATCAGGTTCCCCAGATAACTATATACCACCTCCCTTCTGCTTAGGATGGTAGAGTTTTGGGATATGATTAGAACTATCTGGAAATCTCAAGCCAGAGAACACAGGAGCTGGAGGAAGGACTTCTTGCCTTTGCTGCCAGGGAAGCGGCATTTGTTCCAACTTGGGCTCAGGTTGGTCTTGTCACCTCCCAGGCCTGCTGGCCCAGGTATAACTTCTGTGTAGTCTGCCCCCTTAGGTTACAAAGGCTTGGTGAATTAGGGGACAGAACACTTCCTTTGACCTCTGGATTAGGGATCCATTTCTGAGGAACAGGTTGTGGGTCCTCAGGTGGGGACGTGAGTCAAGCTGGGGGGACAGATGGGTTTATAGCATTCCATTTGTATTGTTACTCCAGAGGCCTCACATTGTAGAGGCAGACCTGGTAAATAAGAATGTTCATTACAGCATTATGTGCAACAGCAAAAATTTAGAAACCTAGTGGCCCATAGCAGAAGAATGGGTGAATTTGTGGAGCATATATTCACCCACTAAAGTATTATACAACAGTCAAGATGATTGCATCATAGCAAAAAGGAGCTGCTTGAATTCATCTTAGCAATAAAATAATTAATGAAAAATTTGTGGGAGATTACATTCAGCAGAACTCTACAATATATTATAAAACAACCAAAACTAAAGATGTATGATTTTTTAACACACACTTTTCTGGGGTAGAGGAAAGAGGGAGATGATACAAGATTCACGAGAGGGGTTCCTCTAGTTTGGAGGGCAGAGGATTTAACTTGGGGAAGGAATTCCTGGGTAGATACAAGTTACTTTGAATGGTCTAGGTATGGAATTATGAGGTGTTAACATACATGAGAGTTAACATATTTTTGCAATCAATAAGTAAATCAAGTAATAAATAACAAATTTGTAGGTAGGTAAATGCTAGGAAAGTATAATAAAATACTGCCTCATTTTATGTACATATGGTCCAATAATTCAAATTCTTCACCCGTGAAGATGGTCTTGTTTTAGAAACTAACTCTTAGCTAGAGAGAACAAACTGATGGTTACCAGAGGGGATTTGAGCGGGGGATGGGGGAAATAGATGATGGGGATTAAAGAGCACATTTTTGACAGAAAAAAAAAAAGAGAGAGAGAGAGAGAGAGAGAAGAAGGAGGAGGAGAAGGTTTTATGTAGGTGTTTCTTGCCACAACTTACTAAGAGTCTTGCCAAAATGGAATGAACACTGAGGTGAGGTGTTTAAAAAAAAAAAAGAAAAGAAAAAAGAAAGAAAGAAAGAAAAAAAAAGGTGAAAGAGCTATATTAGTTACACAATGAATCCTGGACAAATTACGCATCAAGCAACTAGCATTCTTGGTTATGTATACAAACCTGGTAGCGTAGGAAACAGGACCATTTCAGTGGCAGGAGGATGCGCGCAAATTATGTTCCTAGTGACAAGCTGGGCCCTCGCTCCACATTGTCCCGTCACAACATGCCTGTGACGAAGGACTGCGTCATGGGCTTTGTTGTGGTTTTGGACCAAGTTCCTCTATTTGCCACCCTTAACCACCGAGTTTACAGTACCCTGCTGTCACTTTTGTCCCACATTTGAATTGTGGCACTTACAACTATAGTGTGAACCACTAGAACCTTCTCTGTTGTGTGATATCTCTGGCGTTCACTCATAATGAAGGGAATGGAGTATACTCACTCAACCGGGAGGCCTTGAGGTAATGAGGCCTTTGAACACGGCATCTCTGCTCAATGTGATGCCTTCATTCTCTCTTAACTTGGTAGGAATAGTTCTCCTATGTGCTTGTTAGGATTTGGATAATTAGCTATCTTGCCCCTACAAACATAAAAGGTTATGTTTACTTAACCTTTTGCCTTGTTCCTTTCAACCATGGTCACTGAGAGAATAGAGATGAATCAAAGATTTCAGGTAGTGAAATCACTACCTGAATCACTGGTTGATATGTTTCTGTTTTTGTTTTTAAGGGCAGTGCATGCAAAAGAAGCCAGAAAAATGTTTTTTCATCTGAATTTGCACCACAGGTATAATGAGATTACCATATATACCTTTGAAAAACCCACATGGTTAAAAACAGAGTCCTGTAATCTCTTACTTTCATAATACTAGGAAAATGGCAAATTGTTCCTTGAATTAATAAGCAAATGATTACTCTCTTTATACTCATATTTTCATTCTGGTCAGAATTTCATGGCTGTGTGACTGCAAGATATAATCTCTTCTATTTTGATGGCCTCTTAGTTGTTCTTCTTTATGCTTCTTTAATAATAAAAGCAAGATATGTTAAATATTGACCTTTTGATGATAGAATAAATGTAACTTGGTATCTGAAATCTTCTGCCTAAAATTTGTATGTTCACTTTCGTCATTCTATCTTTCCATTGTGTCCTATAGAATGATAAAAAAATTTATCCTTTTTAAAAAAATGCTCCTAAAAAAAGCAATCTTGAAAGAGGAAGAATGTTAGCATTTCTTCTATTTAATGATAGAAGAAGCCTCTCTGGGAGTACTTTAGCAAAACATTTTGGTGCACTCACTATGTCATATGTCTGCCGGAAGGTTCCAGAGAAGAGTCCTTCATTGGGGAACAACCGATAGAAAGATATCAGTGTCACCCCTGATGTATCACTGGAGTTTATCAATATCATTCTTAAGGTGACAAATTTTAGAAGCAGCCTGACAAAAATATGACCTTCCAAAACAGCCCACTGTCTGGCATTTTGAGAAAGCAAAAGGATTTTCCTGTAACCTCCTACGGCAACTCTGGAGCTGAATCATTGATTAATGGAAATATTCAAAACTGAGAAACGTTGTGGATGTCTCTATGTTAATCAAAACTACAGCTTGAGCTCTTCCCAGCACAACAGGAACACTGATTTATTGAGGGAACCAATGGAAAGCTATTTTATAATGCTCTTTCTCCAGGGAGACTCAGTGGTATATCAATTAGGCAATATGTGACAAACTAAAATATTTTATCAACAACTGTTAAGGAATATTTAAATAGGCTTAAAATATAGCCCGAGATATGCTAATACTAAAAAAAAAAAAAAGAAAAAGAAAAAGGAAAAAGCAACATCTTTCCTCAACAGGCAGACATTTAAGAAAAGATAATATATAGATATGTTAGCAGATAATAGATGAAGAGGAATGTAATACGAGAAGGAGTTCTGATGTCTTCTGCTATTCCCAAAGGTAGAAGCCCGGAGTTGTCAGACGTTCTTAAGATTAAATCTAGCACCATGCTTATGCCCTGTTGCAAACAGAGTTTAGGAAAGACTTTACAAGAGTAAATTGAATTTACAGTTAAGTGATTTCTATCACTAAATAGTAAGATTAGATCTTTTTTTTTTTTTTCTTAAAGAAATGAATCGTTTGTTTAAGAATCTGTCATTCTTGGGACGCCGGGGTGGCTCCGTGGGTTAAGCGGCTGCCTTCGGCTCAGGTCATGATCCCAGTGTCCTGGGATCGAGCCCCGCCTCAGGCTCCTTGTTCGGCAGGGAGCCTGCTTCTCCCTCTGCCTCTGCCTGCCGTTCTGTCTGCCTGTGCTCGCTCTCTCTGACAAATAAATAAATAAAATTTTTTTAAAAAATAAAAGAATTTGTCGTTCTTGAAGCACCTGGGTGGCTCAGTCAGTTCAGTGCCATTCTGGGGTCCTGGGATCAAGCCCAGTGTTGGGCTTCCTGTTCCGTGGGGAGCCTGCTTCTCTCTCTACCGCCCACCCCCACTCGTGTGTTCTCTTTGTCTCTCTCTCTCTCAAATATATAAACAAGTAAATCTCTTTTTAAAAATGTGTTTATAGTTTAGTGATAGTGAAAGCCATGAAAGCAAACAAATCAGTGGGAAATGTTCAAGTATTTTGTAAGGGCAGGAAAACACAGGCAGTGCGATCAATGATGATAGGAGCGTTCTGGCGGACGTGGCCAAGAACGACTTTATGAGCAAGGTTATCTGAACTGAGGCCTGAGTGACAGGTGGAGTCAGTCATGTAAAGATTTGGGAGCCCAGAGTTCTAACTAGAAGGTGAGCAAAGAAAAATTCTTCAAGATAGAATACTCCTGTTCTCTTAGACTGAAAGGTGGAATGTCATTGTGGCTGGGGATCGTGGGACAAGAAGAAAGAGTAGAACACAGAAGTTGGGAAAGGAAGTCCAGGCCTGTATCTAATAGGGCCTTTTGAACTAATACTTTCCATATCATATGTCTTGGGGGAATCTTGTGAAAACAATATTTGGTTCATTATGCCTGAAATCCTGCATTTCTAAGAAGCTTCTGAGTGAAACCCATGTTGCTGGTCCTCACAGCACCCTCTGAAGAACAAAGCTTAGACAATGGTGAGGTGTTAGATCAAACTCTAGTCATAGAGACTGCAGAGGTATATGGAGTGAACCTGTAAATGGGCAGAGAAAACAGACGTTTCGGTCGTTCAGACATGAGATTATGGTGACTCGGACCTCAAGAGGAGATGCAGTATATATATTTTGAACACGGAGAAATGGCGGTCTCTGCTAAATTGGAAGATAAAGGAGAAAGGAATCAAGTTTGGTATGGCACATGTATGGCCTAAGTAACAGTCTCCGTGATGGGGAAAACTTTGGAAAAAGCGTATTTTGTAAGTTTGGTGGGGGATGGGAGCATTAATTCTGTTCAGTCCTGTTAGGGTTTAGATGTTTAATGGTTAAGCAAATGGAGATATCTATTGGGCAGTTACACATGTGAGTCTAGTTGAAGAGTCAGATGAGCACTAAGAACTAGACCTGGGAATCAATATATCGGTGGCATGTCTGGTCATGGACTGGACATGGCTGCGTATCTGAGAAGGAGATGATGAAGGGAAAATGACAAAAATGGGGAGGTCAGGGCTCTCTCCACCCAACCAAGAGATCTTGAAGACAGAAATGACCCAGAAAAGGGCTACGGGAAGGAATGACCAGAGAGGCAGAAAGAAAAGTAAGAGGGTGTTTGCATGGGACACCAGAGGAACACCTGTGGAAACATTTCAAGAAGTAAAATGGAGGGCTAATCCTGAGGAGAAGTTAGGCAACAGGAAATGCAAGAAGTGACCGCCGACATGAGGAGATCAGCCCAGTTTTTCAACAATTCAAACATAGCTTAAAACCTCTCAGCTTTCATTCTTAAACACACATTGTGGATTTTAGTTTTTAGAAAAAAAAATAAAGAGTAATTAGAAAATTTCAGCTGGGTGACGATGAAAAAGTTAAATTGTTTGGTCATGTAGATAATTCACACCTTATTTCATTCATCATGCTTATTCACAGTTTGTAAAAAGAATAAGTTTTCCCATTTTCAAATTCTTCCCTGGTTTCTCAGTCTAGAGTGAATTAATCAAAGAGCTACTTCTTACACCTGGAAGCAGCTACTATAAAGGTTGATTATCACTTCTCTATTCACTAAGAAATGGAGGCATCAAGGCAGCCATTATCAATTTGATTGCCTAAAAATAAAAATTTCCTGCAGGGTTGTCCATAACCCTTCTATTTATTTTAATGACCTCGTGTTGAGATTAATAGAAGGTAGCTCTGGGGCGCCTGGGTGGCTCAGTGGGTTAAGCCTCTGCCTGTGGCTCAGGTCATGATCTCAGGGTCCTGGGATCGAGCCCCGCATCGGGCTCTCTGCTCTGTAGGGAGCCTGCTTCCTCCTCTCTCTTTGCCTGCCTCTCTGCCTACTTGTGATCTCTGTCAGATAAATAAAGAAAAAATCTTAAAAAAAAAAAAAAAAAGAAGGTAGCTCTGTCACATTGAACTCTAATTCAGAATTTAAGGATTTAAACCAATACCAGCAAGGAAACTGGAAAGAAATGATCATTTGCTCTTAATATTTTCCATGGCTTCCATTATCACATCAATATATCCTGCCAGATCTTTATCCCCAGTGCCAATCACTTTCCCCATTTTCACATGATCTCTTGATAGCCTACTGGTGAAACTGGGTAAAAAAAAAAAAAAGTTTATGGTCCCCTTCCCATCAGTGTAAGTCAAAATAATACATTAAAATACACAATAGTGAGAGAGTTCCTTTTTATCTGGTTTTCCATATATCTTAGAATATATCAAATATTATGTTCTTTTAAATGTAATGTTTATTATTATTATTATTGTTTTAATCCAAGGATGCATATTGCATTGTTTCCCTTCTAGAATCTGGTCATCACTTCTAGTACAACTTTTATACAACTGTACTCATCAGTTTTTCCTAACAAAGCAATGTTGCTTTTAGACCAATGATTCTTAAACTATTTTGGGTTGAGTGTCTCTTTGAAAAGCTGATGAAGCCTATAGACCTCTAAAAAAATACACATAAACACACGTGCAAGTATTTTCTAAGTTCATTTCCTTCCACGCCATGCTCGTTTCCACTACATAGCTAGATTATGAAACCCTCTGAGGCATCAGGTCACGTTCTCTCTTGATTTTCATAATGATCACTTACTAATCGTAAAATGGAAATGGCTCCAAACTGTGCAACTAAAACAAAACATGCTTCAATTCTGCCCAAAACGACTTTGAATAGAGAGGCTCATTGTTTGGTTCTGTATAAGAAATGATTGTGGCATAACTGGAGATGTGTAAATAATCTTTGAAAGCCAACGGATGGAGGATTTTGGCTTTGACAGAAAAAGTGAAGACAATTGGTACTCACAAAGAAATGCCATAGCAAATAGAATCCAAACTCCCGTGGCTTACTTTGTCCTAGGAGGAGTGGGTTGTCAAGGACCGCCAGATCCCTAGCCTATCATTTCCTTTGTGTCCAAGTCAAAGAAGACCTTGTGGTCAGGGCTGAATCACTGAGACCATCTGTGTTCACGGCAAAAGGATTACACTTCTGCGTTTCAATTTAAAGCCTTCTGAGCAGAAGTAACCTTCAGAAAAGTTCTACAGATTTCTGCCTGCTGAGAAATTGAAAGGCGAGGTTACTTTTTACACCAGCCTCCAGAAATGCTTCCTCCACACCGAAAAGTGTACATTCTTCTCCACTTCCAATCTCTCCTTCCAGAGAGGCAGCTGGGACAAAAGACAGTAGATTTTCAGCAGTATCCAAAATAGTAACTTTGGAGACTTGAAGCAAAAGTTTCACTTCATTCTTATAGCTGAAAATATCAGCCAAATACCCAAGTCAGGAACAAACTCCTTCCTGTCAGACTGTTCCGAGAAGGGCTTCTTTCTCTCTAAAAACAAACAGAACTTCTGCCTGTTGTTTAATCACGGGCTTCAAAATTTGTCCTCTGGAATGAACCTTGTACAGGATTTCGACATCAGACGAATTAAATTTTTTTAGTCTCTTTAAAAACTTGTTGGAAGGAAGGTAGGAAGGAAGGAAGGAAGGGAGCCCCAAGGCTATTTTATTCGAGGACCGACAGAGGGACAGATAGAAGGGTCTTGGCCTTTGTTAGCTGGGTGTGTAAACAAATTTGTTGAGTTATAATTGACATACATCTGAGACTCACCTGTATTGTATGTATCAGTAAGTGCTTTCTTTCTATTGCTGAGTAGGATTCTGTATTTACTGATGGGCACTTGAGTTATTTCTAGCTATCCCTAACAGAACTGCCATGAACTTTGCTGTGTACGTCTTTATATGAACACCTGCTTCCACTCTTCCAGGCTCAATTCCTAGTAGAATGGCTAGGTCATAGCACAGGTATATTTCTGAAGTTTTCATTTAACTGCCAACTGTACCCAAAGTTCGTAAACCATTTTAAATTTTCATCAGCCATGTACGAGAGGTCCTGTTATTCCACATTCTTGCTGATACTTGGTATGGTGAGTCTTTTTGAATTTAGATACTATACTACATGTGTAGTGGGATCACTATAGTTTTTTTTTTGGTTTTATGTGTTGATTAGCAAGAACATTTTTAGATAAGCTACATGGAAGCATTGCTAGTCCAACGGGTTCGTCAATGCAGATTAACTAAAGAAGCATAAGATTCGCTGTATTTGTTTTTCCTTGCAATTGCCCTGGATAATGCAGACTGGACGTAGACTAAAGACAAATGTCAACGACAATGGATTTATTTCTATCAAAATGTTTTAGACAGTACAGCACGGCGATCCCATGTGCATCCCCATACTTGTCTGGAGTAAAATAATTTCTTAAGAGCAAAACTGAACAAGATCAATTTTTACAGCTGGTGTTCTTTTGTGGTTTCCCCAACTGCAACAAATCTTCAAAGTATCAGAAAGAAATAAGTGGAAATGTTTTCCTGAAAATCCAGTTCTATATGTGAAATTCTCGCTCGGATTCTCCGCTTAAGAGTCCCTGCTCTAGACCTTCATGCTCTCCTCTATTGAAAGCGGAATCCCTCTCTTCTTCCCAAAGGAGGAGAAACTGTTTTTAATCTGGTTGGTCAGAGACCAAGACAGGTCAGGGCTCACATTTGGAGTGGGAAGGGGAACTGTGTGTTGAAGGACAGTGCCCACATGCAGTATAACCTACTTGTCCTTTCTTGTTCCTCTCAGAGAAGTTCCCCAAGGTGGGGAGGGCCAGCCCCTCTCCCCCAGCTCAGATTTGCAATGCACTTCCAGTTCCAGAAGGACTCTCTGTAACTGGGAGGTACATCAGACAGGTAAATCCCAGTTTGTTCTCTCCAGCTGGGAGGTTGAGAAACTGTAGATTCTGGGGAGGTGGGACTTTGGCTGAAGCTCTATTTTTCACTGATGCTTTTTCCATGGAGCTCTCTTTTGGGGGTAATCAGGCCCTTGAAGTGTTATTCATGAATTCGTATTTCTATTCCTTTTCATCTGGCACTTTTCTTTTTATGTACATGGTTTCTTGGTCTAGAGCCCTGGAGGAAAAGAGGGTTGGCTAAAAAGATTTGGGGATGCAAATCAAGATGGTTTCTTCCCTTTCTACTTCAAGGTTAGAATTATATTTGATTAAGAACCTCCTTTTTAGTCATAACACTTTGTCCATGGCTTCGTTTATGTTTTCAGTTTTGTCTCCCAAATCCAGGCACTTATTTTACCATACTTTGAGTATTACAATTGTTTCACAAACCTGCTCATTTCCAGAAAGTCTGTACACTGTGCATAACGTGCAATGTTCTCTAAGAAAAATTCGGACATGAGACAATAAGATCCAAAACAAAACATAGATAGAACGAGTCTCATTTGGACAAGTCCTACAGTAGCTCACTGTCAAAAATGATAGAGTTACGAGTCTGAACAATTCACAATTCAAAAAAACATAATAAAACCCATGTAGATAGAAGGCCATCAAATTAAAAAAAGAAGTCCAGAAAAGTATTTACTTAATATTCTCCTATCAAGTTTATTTTGTCCAGTCTCCTTTTCCAAGATAGATTACCACCCAAATCACTGAAGACAGATGGCTGCCTCTATTTTTAAAATGTTCTAGAGTCGATAATTTCACAAGCTCCTTTGGTAGTCTGTTTCAGTGTTTAATCACTCTTACACTCAAGACGTTCTTCCTTATGTCTAATATATGATGTCTAAATAATGAAATACACTGAGTAGAATAAGGAGGATAATTTTAACTCTCACAGCTGCTAGAACGAGAGACCTAAACAATTTTTCAATGAGACACATGGTTCAATTATGCTCTGTCTGGGGTTGACATCTCCATCCCTGACCTCTTACCCTCCTTATAAGTCTATAATTCTTACTTTCCACAGGATATTGTCTGCCCAACATCCTACAGACATTTGGAAATTAAGCTAATGAAAGTAGACTGATTTCACGTCTTAAAAATGCAGTTTCCTTGATTTGGTACTTGTAGGTTCTACTTTTTCTTCCAAATTTACTCTTCTCCCTCCCTTTTCTATTTACAACAGAAAATGCAGCAAACTGTGAAATCCATCCATTAATTATCCCATAGACTTTCTCAATCCGTTGTAGCTGTGGTTACGTATCTCACTTCATTCCTAACCAGACAGTGCTACAGATCCCAGCTGACTGCTCACCCTTTCCATAGCCAGCCGATCCTCAACTTAGGACTTGGGGTAACAAGGACAACAAGAAAAAGTCCCATTTTATCTCTCACAATTCATAGTCATGAACCTCCAGCGAGGGACGTCTCCTGAGGAGCCATGATTAAGCTTAAGTTTTTATTCCTAAATTTCTTTTAGGTGTCAGAAAACCCTTTCCAAAGGATTTAGAGATGATTAAATGTTAGGAGATACAGCTTAAGGAGTATCCCTGCCTAGGGTATGTGAGCTTCAAATGTATTTGATGTGAGCAGAGGGATTGCCTTTCCGGAGTGCTGAGTTCAGAGTACACAGCGGTGCGTTCTCTCCGATGGTGACCAAAGGCAGCTCCCTCACTCCCGCTGGCTGCAAATGAGTGGCCTCAGGGCAACCGGGCTTGTCTCATCTAGAAAGTATATCTCGCCCCAATGCCCCCCTGCTTTTTTATCACCCAGTCAGACCATCACTAGTGCCCCCCTGCAGCGCACCTTCCCTCCCCTGGCAATGAACTTGCTTGACTCCTCCTTCCCTCTCATCCCTGCCTGAGGAGGCTGCTTCATCCCACCATTCCAAATCACTGCAGTGGCCCCCCGAGTGATCCCTTCCAACTTTCCCCAGGACGCCAGGGTTCAAACACTCACGATGAAGCAAAGGCAAAGGTAGGTGTGTTAAGAATACTAATTAGGGTCTCTCTACCCTGAGAGGAGGTGCTACATGGAAGTTACTGATGATACTGAAACAAGGTGGGAACAAAGCTAGGTACAAGAATTTAAGAAGTTCTCAGCATTCATGTCGGTACGGAAGGGGGCCCCAAGTATAGCTTCTGGTTAACGGAGGAGGTCCTAGGGCCAGAATGACTGAGTGTGATACCTTGTTCTGTCACTTACTGGTGGTTAGATTTGGGAATACCACTCAACTTCCCTACCTCAGTTTCCTCATCAGTACAATGAGGATAGCAGTGATTTCACATATGGCTGCGAGGCTTAAATGCCCGGCACAATGTTTGCATAGAAAGTGTTAGCTGTGCTCATTTATTAGGAATAAGCAGTAACACATTGAGGCTACATTTCCTAGGCTTTTTGACCCCCATGGAGAAACTGAGGAGCGAGTGGGTCTCCTTCAGTTTAGGAGGGGCTATGTACAGAGCCTATGTCGGAGGGCGGTTAGGTCAGGCGAACGGAGACGATGGGTCAAGAGCAAGATGTGTCTGGCACTAACACAACGCCCAGAGTTCAGTCAATGGTGGTTAAATTTGTTAAATTGGCAAGGATCTGTTCTGGTTTATCATTTTTACCCTCAGCTATAGGGGTAAGGAGAGGGCACCGAAGTTAAGAAAGACACACGAGAAAAATAGAATTTGACGCTAATCATGTTGGCCTAGAAATCTATTTTTAAGTCAAAAGGTGTGGTTTGTTCGATGGGCAGGATGGAGGCTGAACAGAAAAGAAGAACACATACAGTGGGCGAGGACAGGGGAAGGTGGTTTCCACTTAGTAAATGCAGATCAGGAGAATACAGGAAAGTGCGGTAGGGTTGAATTAGTTCCTGTGTTATTGAGGAACTATGGCACGTGTAGCAGACTTTATGAAAATGCTTAAGGAGTTTCTTTTAAGGAAAAATAAGTAATTTTTGTTAGTTTGATTTTGCTTCCTTTTTAAAGGAACTGCAAGGTCTGACCTTGGGTTGGAGTAGAGGCAGTTCCACGACTTCCTGGACTTACACTCACGAATTGCCCAGAGCTTAGGCCTCACTGTGGTTCTCTTGCCGACCTCTGATGCATCTGGCCCTCACGACTGTTGCGTGAAGTAGATACTAGTATTTCTCTTTTACAGGCGACGACGTTGGTCATAATTGGAAGAGAGCTGGGGATTCCCTCAAGTCTCTGAATGCATCCCTTTAAATGCTAAAGGACTTTCTTCTCTGATTTGTGGTCTTCGGCTGTGGGTGAACGGACACTTACCACAGGCATCTGCCAACTAGGGAAATCTTTTAAAAATCCAAAAATCCATCTTCAGGGATCATATATCGGCTTGAAATTCTGGCCCCGGCGAGTGGGTTCAAGGGTTGCGCTTCCCTCCACCCCACATAGTTCAAAGCAAAGACATGGTTACTTTTCAGTTACTTTTGATACGTTCTTCACCTGAGCCCTGAATTCTCATGATGAGGAAAAATCTGGGAGTCAACACTTTCCTCCATTCTAATTCTTGCCCAGCCCAATTCCTGAGAGGACTGGGACTAGTTACTTAACCTCTCTGGGCAACTGCCGATTCAGTGGTAAAACTGGACAAAAAATAGAAACACACACATGAATCTAAGCCAGGTTCTCTCTTATATACACTAATAGGGAAAAAAAGAAATGAACAGAAGCAACAGAATCTCAAAAGAAGTAAAACAGAGATGCCTAATGGGCCCAGGGTACTTTTCAGAGGCCGGATAGCACTGGCCCACTAACAATAAATACTTGATTAAAAGAATCCTAGGCATTTGACTGAAATGGGCTCATTTGCTAGTTTTCTGGAGTTAATGGCATGTGTTCTGCACTACATTATTTTTGTCCTGTTTAAATAATAATTTAAAAAAGAAAAGAAATGAAAACAAAGGACCAAGTGCCCTTTTGCCTTGCTGGAGGGAAAATACGATGCTAAATCATCTCATTTTTTTCAGTGTATCATCACATTTAAAATAGTTTTCTCCCTGCATTAAATTAACCTACAAGTCTCAGTTGTGGAATACGAGTTTTCTTATGGGTCTTTGTGATTCCTTTCCCCCAAACACTTTGCCACATAGATGGATACAGAAATAATGTCAAAGCTTCAGGCTGTGACATACAAATAAGAACAAGAGATAATGCAACTAGAATTAAATTCAGAGGCTACATTTGTTTTCTCTTTCTACTTAAGGTCATCTCTATGAGTTGAAAACTGTATGTAATAAGAATTTTATTATTATTTTTTAATTTGGTCCATCTGTGAATCAAGTACAAGGTCCTCTGTGTCTTCTAAAGCTATATATATATATATATATATATATATATATATATATTTTAAAGATTTTATTTATTTATTTGACAGAGAGAGACCACAAGTAGGCAGAGAGGCAGGCAGAGAGAGAGAGAGGGAAGCAGGCTCCCTGCTGAGCAGAAGCCCGATGCGGGGCCCGATCCCAGGACCCTGACATCATGACCTGAGCCGAAGGCAGCGGCTTAACCCACTGAGCCACCAGGCACCCCGACAATATATTTTTTTTTAAATTGAAATATACATGCCCAGTTACCAAGTTCAGCCCTCTTCCTACTCACAAGGAAAAACTGCAAAGGTAGGAAATGACCAAATCATATATAATGGAGATGCTTGTCTGAGTAAATAATTGGATGATGGAAAGGAGGAGGGATTTTTAGCTATTGGATATATTTGTTTTATATCACTCCCTTCACTGAACTATATGAGAGTCCTGACTCCTTAGATCTAAAGCATCCTATGGATTAATTAATCAAATAACAATGCCAAAAGCAACCTATGCTATGTGCCCTTGTTTCCTATCACTAAGTGTTAAACCATCTAATTGAAAGGAACATTTTCATTAGGCACCTATGTTTATGCATACTGTTGCATGCACAATGAAAAAGTGAGGTGTAATTATAATCTTAAAAATTTAAATTTGTTAAGTTTTAAAACTGTACGCTTTGGAAAGCATCCTATTTTTAAAACTGTAAGTCTAAAACCATTAGAGGAAGAAAATTTTGGATGGGATTTTGGGCCTGAGGCAACACTCATCTAGACTTCCCTCATTTAGGGTCAGGACTGACTGAAATAGAAATGTTAGATTTTTCTGCATTAATTTAAAACGTTTGCTTAGGTAGTTGGCTATTTCAAAGGAGAGGGAAATTCTAATCACTGGGGGTATTTAATTTGTGTCATTCCCTTTATTTCAATGTGAGATGACTTATACAGCTATAGAGTGAGAATAAGAGCAATACCACTTACATTCATACCACTATGGACATTAAAAAGGGCTATTTGCAGGCGGGTGGCATTTCGGGACTTCATGATGGTTCTCCAACATGCCCACCCCTACCCCATATTCAATGCGAATAATTGCTCTCCCAAAGGAGCCTTGAGTGTGTGTGTGTGTGTTTCCAGGTTGCCGTTCCTAAACCACACAGTGGTCAAACTATTAAAATAATTATGATATGACAAAATCATTGCCATGAAGCCTAAGCATTGGTAATGGGACTGAGAAATGAGGAAGGACCTCAGTGGGGGTCCAGCTCCACAGCAAGGTTGCTAGGCTAAAGCAAAGTGAGAGAATGAAGCCTTTCTCAGGAGGGAAACCTACAGTTTCTCTGAAGCAGAATTTATACCCGCTTCCAAAAGCCAGAGGTATTCTGGCTCTGGGAGTATAGGGTTTGGCTCCTTGAAGGAAAAGAGGCTCCCTTCCTTGTTTATGCAGGATTTTTCAAAATATACAGGAGATGCTAGAACCCCTCTTCTGGCTGTTCTAGAGGGATCTTGCCAATGAGCCGTCCAACAGATAGTTATTATTTTAAAAAGTACTGATTTATTTATTTTAGGGAGAGAGAGTGTGAGCAGGGGGACAAGTAGAAAAAGACAACGAGAGAGAGGATCTCCAGCAGACTCTCTGCTGGGAGTGGAGCCCGATGTGGGGGGCTCAATCCTAGGACCCCCGAGATCATGACCTGAGCCAAAACCAAGAGTCAGATGCTTAATGAACTGAGCCACCCAGGTGCCTCCCAACAAATACTTCCTGAGTGTATATTAACGTGACAGCGCTACTAACGCAATATGCTTGGTGGAGAAATGATTGAAAGACCAAAACAAAGTGCTGCCTACCTGCAAGGAACTTGGCATATTTGGGAAACACCTTCATCAGATAAATCTTTATAAACTGGTAATGGCTTGAAAGGGGCATTGAGAATGTGCAGGAAGTGAATGGGATCCAGGCTAAGGGGCCAAGGAGACTTCCCAACGAGAATGGATTTTGAGTTGAAAACAAAGACAAAGTCTATTTCTGACATCTGCGTTAACTCTATGAGTTGTAGTAGGATTTTATTTGAAGACACTAAGGGTAAATGAGACGGATTACACAGACATTAGGAGTTTGTGTGTATCTGAATGCTTTGAAAGGCCAGACACAGTCAATGACAGGACGTGACTGAGTTTGTGAAATTGGCGGGTAAGAAAATCAACAGGATAATGTTTAAAACAAAATCAGGGGCATGTTCTTAACTATTTTTTCATCATTAAATAACTTCATCGACCTCAAAAATCTATTTGTGAGGAAATTAAATGATGCCTATAAAGCAGCTATGACAGTGACTCATTTTTTTTCAACCAGAAGTTTGAGTTTCAAGGCTGGATGAAAGGCACAAGAAGCAGCCTACATGACTGGCCCCAACGACAGGGCTCACAAAGTCCATTGTCCAGATCAGGACACTTCTGAAAAATTTTAATTAATTAATTTGTTTATTATCTTATTAATAAAATAATATTTTATTTGTTTATTTGAGAGACAAAAGGAGGAGAAGAGATTTTGAAGCAGACTCTGTGCCCAGTGCAGAGTCTGATATGGGGATCCCACGACCTTGAGATCATGACCTGAGCCAAAACCAAGAGGCTGACACTCAACTGCCTGAGCCACTCAGGCAACCCTAAGATCAAGAGACTTCTGCACATGAAAGCATTGGAACAAGGGTGTATACTGAAAAGTGTAGTCACCCTGTCTATCCTTCCCTACCTAGCAGTGATGATGTTCAAAAGCAAATAGCAAACATTCTGCTCTGCACACACAAGGCATGTGCTTCATAGTAGTTTGGTAGAATCCTGACTAGAATATTCTGATAAAATACAACTTTATCATGTGTATCATTTTATACACACACACACATATAATGTGCAATATTTTATTTTTAAAAAGATTTTATTTATTGATTTATTTGTCAGAGAGAGAGAGCGCACATGCACACAAGCAGGCAGAGTGGCAGACAGAGGCAGAGAGAGAAGCAGACTCCCTGCTGAGCAAGGAGCCCGATACGGCACTTGATCCCAGGACCCTGGGATCATGACCTGAGCCAAAGGCAGTGGCTTAACCAACTGAGCCACACAGGTGTCCCTATATGCATCATTTTAGAATATATAGATATTAGATAGGGAATCTCATGGCTGTTACCATTCACCTTTTATTAAAAAAATAATATTTAAACAATACAGAACAGTTAAATATTTTAAACAGTACAGAAGGGTATAGAACAAAAACAAAATTAAAACCTTCATCTTTTCCCTGGTCTTGCTGCTCATGATTTCTTGAATACCCATCCAAGCCTATATGTAAGAGTGTGTGTGTGTGCGTACGTGCGTACATGCATGTGTGTGTGTGTGTAGTATAGGTCTATTTATGTTTGTATAGTTAATGCTGCATATCTAATAATGTAGTCTATATCACTTAAGATATAAGCATATTTAGAATGAATGGTTAACTCTGAGGTTATAAAACACCCTTTAAAGCCAAATCAACAAAATCTTTCTGACTTTAAGACCAAGGACGGCCCCAGAAAAGCTGTCAGTCTCCCTTCGCCGATTGTGAGGACGTTGGCCACCGGTGCGGGGACGTCCCTAAGCAGCAGGTGCAATGCCCCTGGGCTGCTCCTTTCAGATCCTTCTCGCCACTGAGAGCAAAAGCATTTTGTTTCTCTCCCCAGAACATAGGTGATTCTTTCTGTAGTGTAAAGTCCCAGAAACTTTGTCTTGATTAATCCAGCTCTCCTGCACCTGCATGGACGCCAGCTCACCTCAGTCAAGTGCACTGATATCAATCAAGCATCATTCTCATTCCAGAGACAGAGTGGGAGACTCTGAGCTCACTCTTGTTCACATAGCAATCACAAATGCTTCCCCCCCTTCCTTCTCCCTTTTCTTTTTCTAAATGCAAATCATGTACCGCAGCTGTGAATGTGAGAGACAGGCCAGTGCCCCGTGCAAAGAAAAACAGTCACCGGTACTTGGAAAACATTATGGTGCCTGCCATCATGAGCTTGTGAAACCGGGAACAATGAATACATTTAGCCATTAACAACTTTATTTCAAAAGCAAACATATGGGCTTGCACCATGGGCCTGGGCTTGTTGAGAATTAATCGCTTGACGAAAGGAAATTTAAGGCACGGTGTCACTTACGAGGTAGGGACACGAAGAAGTTCCCAATAGTCCAAAGAGGTAGAGTGTTTCTCCACAGACCTTACTAAGAAGCCAATGGCATGCTTCCTTATATTTTTAATAAAGGCAGTGGTGTTTTGAACATTTGAGATAGGGAAAATTGTGGATGTCTGTTTTGTTTCTTACAAAAGACTGCCGAAACAAGGCAATGGTGAACTCAGGATGTCTAGAACCCGCAGTAGCTTTCTTGCTGGTGGCTCCTCATTCCTCTAACTATTTTTCTGGAGCTACACTTTCCCTTCTCTGCTCCGTGTACTATTTCTCCTGTCTTCCTGGAGCTGGGGAGCGTGGCAGAAAGGATGGTAGACCTCTGCATGCCCTGGGTTTTTTAAGGAAAACAGAATAAACACAAGGTAACTTGACCACTTGGGTAGTTCTCCCTGTCACACAGAACTGAACTTTATGCCCACCTTTTGTTCTCTAATAGATGACATGGTCAAGGCTCCTCATTCCTTGACTGGGAGAAATTCTGAAACTACAGGGGACCATCAGATTCAGACAAGAATCTAGAGGTTATTAAGAGAAAGTATCAAGTTGGGGTCATTTCCTACCCGGTGAATTCTGAGCTTGATTTATTTTATATTCAGGCACTGCATGGGCAAATGATGAAAGTAAAGCTTCCCTCTCCCCATGTCCCCCTATTCCCCCTCCCCCACATAACTCTAATATTCTCTCCTTCCAGGGGGCTTGGGTTCCCATGTTTCCTCCTTCTCCTTTCCCCTAGAGAAAACATTCTGATGCTCCTAACCACCGTCAGGTACTGGGGGGCCCCCATATACCCACTGAGCTGTTTACAGGAATTATTTGATTTTGAAAACATTATATATTACTGAAGATCTCTCTGTGAAAGACTTAAGACTTAACACAGTGACTCTCTCTCAAGGAGCGTGTGGAGAAGACCTATTTGGCCTCCAATGAGAAGGTTGGGGCTGGTGAAGTGGGGGGAAGTGTGGGTTGAGCTGTGAGCCTTCACAAGAACAGGCCTCCACCACACATGCTTTCTAAGCTTCTGAGTGTTTCTCCTGACGAACCCATGGTGCAGCTTTACAGATACATGCTTCTTCCTGCAGCAGAGGGCCCAGTCATGGGGATCCTTGTGAGTACCCTGAGTATAACCCAAGATGGAAATGGAAACAAGAAAACTCCCTCCCACTCCTGACAGACCTGGGTTCTTCCTCACAGTGGTGACCCGGAGCAAAAAGCTACTTGGGAATTTTGGTTTAGGAATTCCCCTCAGCTTCAAACATTTCTTAAATCTGAAGTCTACTCTTATTCTGGCCATCTGTGTGTTTCTGTAAAAAGATGCTGAGTTGAAAGTTACTGCAGAGATTAGAGATCATTTACATTTCAAAATTCCAAGTGACCAATTTGGTATAATAATAAGAATTCACTGAAAAACTATCAGAGTTTCTCCAGAAGTTAAAAAGGGATACATTCAACCTTTCCAACTGCCTGCCTGCCTACTTACCTCCACAAAGACTATTATCTAGGGGCACATGGGTGGCTCAGTGGGTTAAGCATCTGCCTTCGGCTTAGGTCATGATCCCAGGGTCCTGGGATCAAGCCCCATGTTGAGACCCTGCTCTTAATGGAGACTGCTTCTCCCTCTCCCTTCTGCTTATGCGCTCTCTCTCTCAAATAAATAAATAAATAAATAAAAACACTATTATCTAGTTTTAGAAGCTGGTGGGAGTATTTGGGAAACATCTGGGGGGGGGCGCATAGAAGGCTCCCCATAAGGGAACCCCTTTTCCAGGTGGAAAATCCCCTCCCATGTGGGTCATGGTGGGCACATTCAGCTCCTCAGTACTGATGCTCACTGCCTGACAGCAAAGCATCAGGAACGGAGAAATCAGATGATCAAGGTATACACAAAGAAAGGAGAACCTGCTTCTTTCTATTAATAATCATATCGCACACTTCTGCAGAGCTTATTGTGTGCAGAGGCTATAGGCGTTGTGGACCAAACTATATCCTGCATCCTCCTCATACCCCTATGTGGAAGCCCGAACACCCAGTACCTCAGAATGTGCCTATATTGGGGGACAGGGTCTTTAAAAAGGTCCTGAGGTCAAATGAAGTCATACGGTTGTGTCCTCATCCAACGTGACTGGTTTCCTTGTAAAGGGAAGAGATTGGGACCCCGATCCTTGGACACAGGCACAACCATGTGAGGACACAGCAAGAAGGCCGCCATTTGACAAGCCAAGGGGAGAGGTCTCAGAAAAAAGGCAACACTTGCTCTTAGACATCTACTCTCCAGAACTGTAAGACAGTAAGATTCCATCGTGGAAGGTGGCCGGTCTGTGGTACTTTGTTACGGCAGCTCTAGCAAACTCACAGTACCTGTTACTAAGTAGCGTACAAATGGCTGCCGTCCTTTGACGTAGATGCTTCACAGATGTAAAGTCTGAAGCTCACAGAAATGAGTCACTTGTGAAGGTCACATCCTTGGTAAGTGGCAGAGTCCAGTCTGCGTATTGGCAGGCTGGCCCCGGGGGGACCATGCCCTTCTCCCCTGTGGGACAAGTGTCTCTCCATGGCTGACTGAAAAGACCAATGAGAAAGCAGACAGAGGCCACCTGGAACAGCATGGACTCGGGTCAGAGGAGCCAGGCCCTTGCCACTCCTGTTTCTCTCTCACGCTCAGATCTGGGCTGGAAAGCTGCTGTTTCTGCTGTCAGTGAAGCCCGAGGGCGCATCTCTCAGGAGGTGGGTAAACTGCTTAGCAAAGGAGCCTCATCAGAGGGTGGGGGACCTGAGCGAGAAGCTGGTTTGACTTCCCAAGATAGAGCTAGACTTCCACTGAGCCGAGAGGGAAGAAGAGAGAAAACAAAAGGTATGTCGCCCTAAGTCATATAGACCTAAGAACTCTATCCTTATTTTAGCTACTGACAGGGTCCCTGGCCCTCCTGGTTGTTTCCTGTCCACCTTCCCAACATGGAAGCCTGCTGGTTCACGCCACTGACCCATCCACTGAACTAGAACTCTGTCCCGGCTTCCTGTGTCCAAGAAGGCTTGAGGAGAAAACAGACCTTGAGACTCCGGAAAACTCAAGCATATTGGCCCATCAATAATCATGCAAGAGCAACGAAGGATGGTCAGACTCTTGAGAAAAACTGAAAGGATGGAGGATGAATAAAGAGAAAAACTTCTGTTAGAGAAAAACAGAGATATTTCTCGGAACTGAAGATAATTTTTTTTTTTAAGTTAGAATTCTTAAACAGATCCGAGAAGAGAGTATATTCATTAAAAATACATAAAAGTAGATCAAATTGCTATAAAAATGGTCTGGTCAGAGTAGAAAGAGTGAGCTCTGGATGTTAACAATATGGTCACTCACCCTCTCTCTCACCAAATGGACGGGGCGTATAATAGAAGACAACAGTTAAACTTTGTTGGTGATCTTGAAGAACAAGCTGAGGTATCCATCTGTCCTCTGTACAGCAACAGACAAAGGGATGAAGGGCAGGTGGGGGCAAGTTTTAACAAGTCCACCCTTTATCCCACTGGAATTGTGAAAGGGGAGAAGAGATACAATATTGATAAAGAAAATGGAGAGAAAGAATTGCAGAAATGTCCCTTCCAAGTATTTCAATAGAGACAAAGTCTCACAGGCGACTGCTGACAAGGGAACAGCGGTGTGAAGCCATCACAGTCGTATTTTCCATATCTGAAGAATAAAGGATTTGATCTCAAAATTTTATGGGTAGCTCCATTATCAAATTCAAAAGGAGTAAAGTTCACCACTCATCCTACATGAAAAAAAAAATTACTTTTCAAATTCACCCATTAAAAAAACAAAACAAAACATACATCATTTCAAGAAAGGAGGCAATGTGGTTTGTAAGAAGCAACAGAGGCTGACTCAGAAGGAGCTAGAAAGAAAGCAAGAGCAGATACAGTATACTGAGATACACGGTGACTTCTTTTTTAATTGGTATCACTGGAAAGACAGGACTACACTTCACCTCTTATGAGCTGAACTATTCTATTTAGTTTTAGAACCCTCCCCCTCAAACTGACATGATCACAGAATTGTAAAGGCTGTTTGTCCTATTTCAGGTCAAACAACAGAGAGAACATAAAATAATAAATAATAATGTAAACATAAATAAATATATAATGAATAAATCAGAAAGGAGAATTGTTAAAGTGAATTCTTGAAATTTTTTTTATTGGAGACTAATAGAGTCTTTCTAAATTTCATAAATTAAGAAAAATAAATACATGGTTAAATATTATAATAACAACCACAGAAGTAACTAGAAATTTATATTCTTTTTTTTTTTTTAAATATATTTGACAGACAGAGATCACAAGCAGGCAGAGAGAGAGAGAGAGGAGGAAGCAGGCTCCCTGCAGAGCAGAGAGCCCGATGTGGGGCTCGATCCCAGGACCCTGGGATCATGACCTGAGCCGAAGGCAGAGGCTTTAACCCACTGAGCCACCCAGGCGCCCCTAGAAATTTATATTCTTAATGGTCTGTGGAAAATGAAATTAGGGGATTGGGGAGTGAGAGGTGGTCAAGAATTTTATTCTACATTTCATATATCCTTGCATTGTTAGCATTTTAAAAAATCTATTTGCATGCATTACTTCTATAATAAAAAATATTTTTAAAAGTCCATTAAATTCCAAAGTAATAATATTATTCCAAATGATTGAAAAACAAAGCTGGATGTAGAATCTTCTGGAAACTTTAATGATAGAGATATTGGCTCCTCCATAGTTACTTACCTAATCTCTCTATTCTGTTGTAACTAGACATCTAGTCTAGCAGGTTACTTTCTCTAGTTCATTTTCATTTTTGTAAAATGAAGGTCTTGACTTAAGTGATCCTTAAATCCTTCTTCTCCAAAGCTAAGTCCCTATGAGTCCCATATAATGATGCTATATTTAAAAATAAAATAATTCTCACTTCAATAAAGGGAAGCAATTAATTTTATTTCTGTGGTGGTCTAATAGTTCATTCTCCTTTCATATTTTCAGGTGGAGCTTGTCTACTATGACCTTCACTGAACTCATTTACTTCTGAATCAATCACCATATTCAAATAAATGAGAGGGTATTTCGATGGAGGTGAAGAGGGTTTGTTCCCTTGATAGCCAAGACCCCAGGAAAAGTGATTGGATGGGAACTTTGGAAGTTTTCCCTCAGCTGAACAGAAGCATAAAAGCAGGTATCAGAGACAGCTGTAGAATCACTCACTGTGTATTTCACAATATTAAATCTTTGGGGAATTGCAATTTTATTAATGGCTTCTTTTCTGAGTCCTCAATTTCTGTAGGATTTGTGAATACGTCTCCAAGTTTCTTAGTGTGCAAACTATACCCATATGATATCTTGTAGGGTTTTTTTTTTTCCTGCTTCTGAAGGCCTATTTCTCTGAATTCTACCAGTTTATAATTTGAGATATTCGAGATGGGCTCATTCTGAACAATATACTTGTTCCAGGGAGGGGTCTTAATTGACAAGAAGAGAGGATAAATAAGGGTAAAATTTTAATGCTTGACTACTTTAATAGAACAAAATATTTTTAAACAGTCAATAAGTGCCTACCACGAATTATTTTTTAACATTGGCTAGGTTCAAATTTTGGCAGTAAATCTTTTATGCCTTAAGATGAAGTAGGGGGGAGGGTGGCGGGGAGAGGAAAAAGAGAAGAGAAGAAGTGAAATCTGCCAGGTGGCACTTAATTTGCCTTGAATTTGCCCTAGTCCAATTCCTTAAGCAATAATTTTTTATATTTCATGTTTCCACCAATTCATATCTTATTAGCAAGAATTGACAGTTTCATATTATCAGCACATAATTATTTTTCCACTAGAAATGGTAATGATTAGTCATCTGGCTGTATAAATTAATATGTAGATTCCTATTTCTTTAACACAAAGGATTCAAGGAATATATTGCTTTTAACAGAGTAGGAAGGCAGTCACACTTTTACACTATTTTTCCTTTTCTTAACCGAATATAGGCATACTCTTGTTTCATAATCTTTGGTTTGTCATATACTGTATACCTTCTTATTTTTACTATTTTTTCCCAAAAAGAACAGAAAAAGATAGCAATACATTAAAAACAAACTTTATATCCTGTTGGGGTTTTCTCCTTGAGC
This sequence comes from Neogale vison, assembly GCF_020171115.1. NCBI lineage: Eukaryota > Metazoa > Chordata > Mammalia > Carnivora > Mustelidae > Neogale > Neogale vison. The sequence goes on from NC_058101.1 coordinate 199,929,236, forward strand.
TACTGTAGGAAGTATTAAAAATTTCGACAGCTTACTTCTCAAGAGACTCTCAGCCCATTTGTTCAGAACTTCCATTTTTAGGAAATTTTTACTCAAGCATTCAAACTTCGGGAACTGCTAAGCCAAATCCTTAAAACTGACTGAAGTTTCTCAGTAGAAAAATGCTTGTAAACTAGTTTATATTTCAGAGTTTATCAGAATGATGGTTTATCTATGGTGTACAAATTCTTATAGCACCTCTAAGGATGAAATATGATAAGATAAAGTCTGCTACAATCATAAAGGTGCCTGCTTCTTATTGGAGCCAAAAAGTACTATAAAGACTCATATCGTGGTGGTCAAATATTCTCGTTTTCTCCTTTGTTTCTATGAAAGAAAAAGGAAGTTAACAGTAGTATGTACAAGGAGAAACTGGAATTATTGGCATGTCTATGAGGTCAAAAATCTAGTTAAGGTTTCATATGATATAAAGGACAGAACAAAAGACTTTGCAATTTATGTCCAATAAAATAGAGACTGATATTAGAAGGAAGAATTGCTTTGTTTCATTTTATTATTTTAATTTTTAAAAAAGATTTTATTTATTTATTTGAGAGAGAGAGAAAAAAAAAAAACAGAGTTGGGGGGGGAGAGCACAGAGACAGAGTGAGAGGGAGAAAGAGACTCCCCCCGCCCTGCTGAGCAGAGAGCCTGATGTGGGACTTGATCCCAAGACCCCGGGATCATGACTGAGGTGAAGGCAGCCACTTTAACTGACTAAGCCACCCAGGAGTCCCTCGTTTTATTATTATGATTGCTATTTAAGAATATATAATTCTGGGGCGCCTGGGTGGCTCAGTGGGTTAAAGCCTCTGCCTTCGGCTCAGGTCATGATCCCAGGGTCCTGGGATCAAGCCCCGAATCGGGCTCTCTACTCGGCGGGGAGCCTGCTTCCTCCTCTCTCTGCTTACTTGTAATCTCTGTCTGTCAAATAAATAAATAAAATCTTTAAAAAAAAGAATATATAATTCTATTCTCCAAGGATAAATAACAAATAAATTCTAACATATGAAATAATTTAAAAATTCAGCAGCATTTAATGAATGTGTACTATATGCTGTCCATTGACTCAGAACACATACAGTTTCTCTCTAGTCTCTCCTGTTCTGCATTGCAATATTTAGCTTTCTTGGGTTCTGAGGCCACAGTGAAAATGCATCATTTGGGTACCCTGCTGTGGCAAACATAATTGACCAGCACCAACTACTGCCCCTCTCTATGCACTATGTCCTTTCTGCGAGATCACAGAAATCCTGGGGATGCCCTCAGCCCACACAGCACTGTTACCAATGCGGGGGATTCTTAAGAGACACAAGACTCCTCCACAGAGCAACTTCGGCTCTAAGTTGAACATCTTAGGCTGGATGGCCCCTCGGTCTGGCCATCAGAGATGCACTACAAATTAAGGCGCTCCTTCCCCAGTGCTCCTGCCTTTTCCTCCACTTCCCAGGGATAGAAAATCATTGCAGGCTAAAGGCTTACCACACCTTCTTTGGCTTTTGGTCATCTTTTTCTTTTACGGGTGTTTCCCCCAGTTAATCTCTTGCAGACCTCATTCTGCTTGGAAGTCTGCTTCAGGGAGGACCCCAGCTAACACTAATGCTTTTGACAGTCACAGTAGGGACCTGGCTACCCTTCTCTGCTTTCCTGAACACTGCCTACTGGAAGCTTCTTTCTGATTATTTCTCACCCTTTTTCTGTGTTTCAACCTCTTCTTATCTGTATGCACCACCTTGCTCTATCATATTTCTCTCATTTAGGTCGGCTACAGTCTGTTTTGCTTCCTGACGTATCCTGAATGCTTAAAACTGACACGTAGTAGGTGCTCAGTAAGTATTTATTGAACAAATGAAAATCAATTCTGAGAAAGAGCAAAGAGCATACATAGTTCTGGAATATGGTTTTTTTCTGTTAATGTAGATACAAGCAGACTCTTATTGTTCCTGACATCTAGTGGCAGGATGGAAAAACTATCCTGAGACCGGAAGTAATTTCACAGGCTGGCTGAAGTCCAAACAAGAGAAAATGTCAAAAGGCTTACTCTTCAGGGTATATAAAATTTTTATAGGTTTAGTACCCCTTTTAGATAGTTAACGGGTTATGTATTCATCAGTGAGAACTCCAGTAAATTCTAGCAGGCAGTATTGAAATCCAATGAGAAAAGACTAACCAACCCTAGCCCGGTACATAAGTTAGAGAGCAGGCTGAATCTTATTATCACAGAGACTACATCCTGACATCCCATCCCATCCCATCCGCCCACAAAAATAAAAATGTACACACTGAAACAGAGGAAAAATTTTCAGTAAGTTGCAGCATAGCAGCACTAGAACTTAGAAAACGGATAACGAGTGAGGTTTTAATTCCCAGATTCACCATGACCAAATAGTGCCCTTGAATTCAACAAGAGGCTTAACCAAGGACATGGTGATCTATAGCCATACCATGTTCCTACCTTGGAAACTCAGATAGGAAAATGAGAAAGAGTCAGGTAGCAGGAAAACTCACTTTTATTACTTTCTCCCTTTTCTTACTATGCATTTGAAAAATGGATGTTTTTAAGTGACAAGTATATATCAGGCACAGTTCTAGGCTCTTAGGACACATCAAGGGACAGAAGAAACAAAAATCCCTGCCCTCGGGGAACTGACCTCATACTCCCCTATTCTCCAAAGGACTACAATTCTACAGATGCCTTACCATGACAAGGATATGCTGCTGTCTTTGAAACAGGGGACAAAGTCTGCTCTTGGGAACAGTAAGATCTGTGGTAACTCAGAAAGGAGCAGAGAACCAGGGTCCATTTTCCAATGAGGGACACCTCATTAAGCCAGCTACTCCAAAGAATTGAATAAAGTAGTAGGTTTTCTGTGAGGGCTCTACTGTCTAAGAAGTAGATCAGAAAAAGACAGTTCCAGAGGGGAGAAAAAGACCCAAGGTGCCGGAATTCCCTGAGGAGCTGGGTGGGGAGGGTTGGACCACACTGGCCCAGGGATGACAAGATGCTCAGAGCCTGAGATGAGAAAAGGAAAAGCACTCGTAGGCATCCCAACCGCCCTTAGTCCTTTATCTGGGTCAAACATATGCTTTGAAACCGATCAATTGTGAAAAGGGATGAACAAGACTATGCATGTGTGATAATACCTTGACTCCAATTTTAACAAACCCAAAGAAATTCCTAGTTTCCAATGTGATATATGCATCCTGCTTTTCCTCTCTTGGACAACACACATCTCTAACAACATCAGGAAGGTTCCATGAGCTTTTCAACAGATGAAGACATAAGCTCCATCAAGAAAGCTTACAGATTTGTAACCCTGGACGAGTTATTTCATCTGTATTATTCCCGTTCTCCTCATGCATAAAAAAATAATAATAGAGCCTATTTAAATTCACTATTCCTTGTGGAAACGCCTGGTACATCACAGACACCCAACACTTATTAGTGTCCTTTTGTTGGATGGGTTACTATCAACTAGCTCATGAAGATAAACATACTGTGATGTTCCTGCTTTATTCTCAATCCTAACTAAAGATGTGTAGTTTGAGAAATATATGATGCCTCACTGCCTTGCTGTTTGTTCTGCCTTAAGATCATATTTTTTAAAAAAATGTTCAGTGTTTAGGGAAAACTTACACTGCTTATTTACAAGGTTATCCATTCGATAGTGTCTCCCTAATGTGGTGACTGAATAATTTACATTGGTGTTAATTAGGCTCCTCCTTTTTGCTAAAAGTATCTAAGTTAAGATCTAGTTGCCACATTTGCAAGAGTCACCTAACAGAATAAATGCCAACGTATTTTTTGAGAAGTTGTTTTATAAACTATACATTACATCTTTATAATGCACAGAGGGCACAGAGCTTGCAGATTTTTACCACTCATTGTTAAAGGTGATGGCATAAAGATGCCCTATTAGATACACTCTACCCTGCCCATAGGGTCTGACAATATTTCAGCTGAAAATTGATAGCGAGGTAGAGTTTGGTTTCTGAAGTGGGCTAATCCACAATAACCCTTCACATCCCCACTCCCAACACCCAGGCTTCCTTTGAGAGGGTAGAATGGCTTATCTCCAGGTAAATTCGTGCTTGCTGGGACTGGAGACTTCCTACTTTGGAGCCCTGGGAGATAGCATCTCCACAGGTGGTTCCTTGTTTTAGTTAATAAGGAAGCAATTTTAGGCCAGACGTGGACTCTTCAAATTTCCCAAGGATGCAGAATGGTATGGTGCAGCCTTCTCACTTTTTTACGATTTTAGAAAGGTCCAGAGAGAGCTGGCTAGCATGAAAGGGGGCTTTCAGTCAAGAAGGTAATTTGTAGTAGGTGTGATATAAACATGTGGTTGGGAAGCCAGATGTAAAGACAGACACTTCAGAGATGAACAACAACAACGGAGAACCAGCTGGAACTGTGTAAACCGCAGCTGGCTTCTGTGCAGACAGTTACCAGACGAGGACCAGATGTCAGGCCCAATGCGAAGATGCCCCGTAAGCTCACTGGCACCTTGATGCCACCCTAGGCAGGGTGGGGAAGAGGAAAACCTCAAACCAATGGCATTCTATCCCGAAGTTGAATCTACCTGATCTACCTGGACTTGACTAAATAAATATCTCCTGGAATGGAATAGAAGTCTAGGCCAGAGATTCAATTTAGTTAAAAAAAAAAAATAGAGTATACATTTTTTTCAAATGTGTGTCCAGAAGAGTTGGGGGCCATTGGCACTTCTGGACTTTACTTTCCCAAAATTTTTCTTGCATTCATCATGTTAGTATTTCCGGAAGAGTGTTTTTTGAAACAGGAGTTCTGTGGCATACTCACAGATGTTCCAGAGAAGCAGTGATTTCTTGGATTATTAATTCCAGGAAATACTACAAAATATAAAGTTCTTAAAAAATCTTGCAAAAAGAAAGCATTTCCACTTTTATTTCAATGAATCTTCTCCACATCATCTCAGTACTATGCATCTATATATATAGATATAGATACCTATATCATATATATATATATATATATATATATATATATATTTTACCAAACATCAATAAACACCTCTGAGAGAACTACTGTTCAACAGAAGAGTTTGGCAACTCTATATGCAAGAGTCATAGCATATAACTTCCATCTCTGTCTCTTCAATTTAATACAGTGTGCTCGTGATAGATTTTTGTCTCATTTTCAAGTAACTGATTCAACCAGCATTTTGTGCTCTCCTACTACGTGCTACACATCACCACAGAATTTTAGAACTTCCTGAACACTGTTTCCCAGCCTAACTGAGATACAATTGACATATAAAATTGAGCAAGTTTAAGTTGTATCATTTTATGATTTGATGCCTTGTATATTGTGAAAGGACCACCTTGTGCTCACTCGCCCACGAACGCATGTGCTCACTCTCACGGGGGAGCCAGTGGGCCAGGTGGGGGGCCCATCAGCGAGGTGTCCCAGTGACTCACGGTGGATTCCCCACGAAGTCCCTGACAAAGCCAGTAGGATCCACACCCCCCTGATATAGTCACAGCCTTAACTGCACCTCTCCCAGCCTCTTCCCTTCCCCTCCCGACACTGTCCGTCCCCTGAGTCATGCAGTCCATGACTCAGTACTCAAGATGGGCAAGAGAGAAATGGGCCTCTTTGGCAGTGTCCCCCCGTCTGGGGAAGCTGGGCACTTGTTCACGAGCTCTTACTTTCCCCTGTAGGAGAATTCATGGGTCAAAAAGGGCCCTCTCAGCACTGAGTTATGCTGATGTGGGAGAGGAATGATGTGGGTAAAGTCCAGTGGTTCCTTCTACCTTCTCCAGGGCATCCAAAGTAACATTTTTTCTTTTCTCAAGCAGTGTACTTGAACTTCTGTCCAGGGATGAAGACCATGTGCTTGTTACTGCTGAAGTGGGGGTCGGACAGGGATGTCTTATTTGGCTGTCTTGGCAGGTTTTAATGGTTTCAGTAATAATCTTTCCTAAAAAATGTAAAGTGTTCCCTTTTCCAGTGTAAGTTAAAATGATGGACTTTTGTGTCTAAGGAAACAAACTAGCTGAAATCTACTTCTCAGTATAATCCTTTAGTATGAAATTGTCCCTGATACTCCACAAGTAGACTATGAGCTATGATGATATTAAATATATAATATAAAAATAATAATATTTAAAATAAAATGTTGTATAATATGTATACATAGGAAGCATATGCTTTAAGATTTAGTTCAGTCATTTCTTTCTGTAAGAGGTCACTCAAATAATTCTCCACACTATGACTGTGTTATGTGCCATTCTCCATGTTCTTATAATACCCTGTGTATCCTCCTATCGTTATATTGATCCTATTATGCCTATCACCATATACACCTGTTTCTCACACTACACAGTCTGCTTTTTGTTGTCCAACGTTCTCATGCTGGTCAGTGTATCTCTATGGCTTAGTATAATACCTGATATATGGTAACCATTGAGCAAATTTTATTCTCTAAACATGCTTCTCTTTATAATGCCTGAGTTTATTAATATGCCCATGGAACTTTGCTCAATAATAATAGATTGAAATTATTATGCACAGTGACCCAGACTAAAGGGGACAGAGTGCGCCTCCTAGTTGTCTCTTATCTCCCGACTGCCCTCCAGTGATGATCACAGGACAGTTTTAGAGGACGCCAGTTAGAGAATCATTTGACTAATAACAAAAACCCCTCTTTAGAAGGAGTACTATAGTATGAATAGTATAATCAGGCTGTTCATTCTCCTGTTATAAAATGACATCTGCACAAATAATAAGCTGAGATATTACTATAATATATACAGTCATGGTTATATCCGAAATTTTGGCGGTCCTTGGATGAAAGGATAGAGCCCTGGACAAGACATATATTGATGAATTCCACTGGTAGTTCCTCCACTGAGAGAACAGTTTGATCAAAAAGCCACAAAGATATTAAAGAGGAAAAAGTGGAGATTCATTAATACTTTAAAGGTGAACCTGCCTAATGCTGATGACTTCCACAGCAGGAGACTCTGGCTTATGTAAATCGATGCCTTCATTAAGGATACAAAAATATTTTGCAAATTATGGGAGGTCAGAAACAGTGATTGACTGGGTTTACCTATGAACTCTTTCATTAACATTCTATGCTTTGATACCAGAGAATTGATCTGACCACTAAGAAGGACAGAGTGAAGAAGAATGATTTTTTTTTTTTTTGACGTTCCTATCCATGCAAAATACTGGGTGGTAATTTATATACACATTGTTTAATGAAAACCTTTAAATACATATCATTTCTCTCATTTTATATTTGAGTCCACTACACATGAGATACAGCTTAGGTCCTGAAATCACATGCCACTGAATTTCAATCCATGCTCTGCTACTTGTTTAATAACTCCCTGACTTTAGGGAAGTCACTCAACTTGTCTATGCCTCACTCTCCTCATCCTTTAAATAGAAAAAAATAGTGTCTACTTTGTAAATTAATTGAGTTTTGCAAACCCTGAATGTGTGTCTTATTAATATCACCATGAAAGATTCAGTCTATTCTGAACTATCTAAAACAGTGTTTCTATACTGTATAGTTACAATGGACAAAAATGATGTAGTTCCAGGAACTACCAGGAAGCACCAACTTATGAAATAATAATGTATAACAATTGTGAAAGGTTAAACAGTTACCCTGCTTAGACCGTATTAACTATTTTTTGCTTTTGCTTTCTCATATGTTCTAATTTCATAATCAGAAAAGAAACATCTATGTGCTCACCCAACAGAATGCCACAGCCGCCCTGATTTCAAGTTTAATGCTCAAGAAAGTTTTTGCTTCACACACACGGGGCTAAACTTTCTATAAAGTACACATTTACAAATTGCATAAAAATGTATTTGATTTTTTTTATTATTGAGGAATAAAAATTATTAATTTATAGGGAGTCAAAGTCTTCCTCCCCCCACTAATTACTGCTCCTACTAAGACTCTGAGTAGTTGGGCGGGGGGGGGCGGCGTGCAGAGGGGCTTGCTTTCCTGTGCCTGGTACCCTGAGTAGAAAAAGAACTAATACCTACATGGATGCCCCCAAGCAAAGCAGCCAGACTAGAAAAGACACTGCCTTCCCCCGGGTTTCCTAAATCAGAGAACCTTCACTCTGTGGAATGAATTCCCATTGAGTATTATACAGCTGTAAACAATCTAGACAAATCTATTATGCTGTCGATATAGAAAAATTCCAATCTACTTCTATTAGACACCAAAAAATGGTACAACAGAATATATTTATATAAAAACGGTATGTGTGAGAGACATACAGCCATACACAGGTGCTTGAACTTGGCAAGTACATCTCCGGGAAGGGAGATAGGAGGCTGGTACACAGAGGATGAGGCATCTACTGTCACTCTGTATCCTTAGTGTTTAAATTTCCCCTAAATGCAATAGAACTTTAAAAATCAATTTTAAAAAGCAAATGACAATCCAGTACCCATTACAAAAAAAAGAAAAAAAGATGTCATTGTCATCCTTAAAAATGAGGGCCGCAACATTTACAAACTGTATATGTGAATCTCATGCCGTAAGATTCAAAATCTTGAAGCTAATGAAATTAGAGAGCATACCATTTGACCATTCCTTCCTTCAGAAGCATTTGGATATTAAATGCCTCCTCTCTGTGACACCAGGATCATTGTCTACCAGAAGCTCACTGGCCAGTGGGAGAGATGCGAAGACATATTTCAAATGCAAAGTTGCTTTTAAAGCCATAGACAATTAGATGAGGCAGGATACAGACACAAAGGAGATAGGAAATAACACTGGGTAGACTTAGAAATAGCTCAACCAAGACTTGACAGAGCCGCCTCTTGAGATGAAATAGCAGGTTGGCTGGTAGACTATTGAGAATGAGCTCACTGCAGTGGAGAGGGAAGGAGGAAATGCACAGAGCCATGAAAGAAAATGGCATGGGCATGGGTTGCCACTGATGAGTCAGAACCATGATAACCATAAATACTGTAATAATAACATTTATTGATGTTATTATATATATAATATATATTGAATGTATATTGAATATTATACATATATATTGAATGATAGTATATCCTAGGCACTGTTTTATGTGGTACTAACTCATTTCATTGTCACAAAAATAAAAGATGTTACTACAACTGTTTGAAGAAGCAGAGACTGGAGGAGCTTTAATTATATTGCCCAGAGTTACAAAAATAATAATTTGTAGAATTGGGACTTAAACCTAGGTTTTCCAACTCTAGAAACACTCTTCATCACTACTCTGCTGGTACCTGTGTAAAATCTCATAGAAAAACACAAGCCATGGTTTGAAATAAGTCAGAAGACCCACTGGATCAATTTGTCATTTGGGGTCCCTATATCCCTATATATGTACTTTCTTTATTTGGCTATTTAAGAAAATAACATTTTTTCCTTGTCTTGGGATTAAATTATTGCATATTTAGTATCTTACCAGCAAAGCCAGAGGAAATTATCTTCTTTCTTTATCATTTGTGAAAAATTACATCTGCCCTTTAGGAAGAACTTTGCCTATCTATACTCAATGGAATTGTTATTATTTCTTTAATTTGAAAAATTAATCAAATCCTTAGTAAAGCCTTCACTTTCACCTTCTGAAATATCAATGGCTGAAGGTAAATAAGAGTTTCATGGTCTAGTGTGACATCTAACAGAAAGCTCCAGTAATCAGCTCCTCATAATATTTATAGTAAAATAACCATTGAGATTCCTAGTTATATCCCCAAGTCTTTGTAAGTTCCCAAAATGCTTTTGAAATGATCAACGATTAAGCAATAGTTAGAATGTTTTTTTGCATAAATTGGATTCAATGTACTTTGATTCCTTGAAAATTACCCATGCATGCAAGGTATCTATTAACCATAAAATTCGATTAACCCAAATGTCTTTTGCCTGATCCACACCACATTGTAACTGTCTGTATAGATCTGCTCTCCTATGCATTTGGAAATTTTCCAGGTGTTTCCATGTTCTTTGCAGACCACTGGTTATTGATAAATGTTACATCCTCACAACAGAGGCATTGCTGCCACCATTACTGATCTAGAGGGGTTCCCCCGGCCATACTTATTATACCCTAAATGTATCCATTTAGACTGACAGAGAACTGTCTGCTTGGATTATAGAATGGTTTATGAAAGAGAGTATTCATAAGTGCTTGGCTAATAATTTATAACCCTGTATGGAATAGTTCATATACTAATTTATTACCCATGTCGTGATCCAAATTCACATCTTAGCAGAGCTGTGGACAAACTGTTTGTTCATGTTTAGGAATCCTATCAGTGATGGGTTACACAAGCCTCTTGGAATTTATTCTTGAACTCAGTTGTGGAGTGATCAGCATTTTGACAGGACATCATACTCTGTAAATTCAAATCTATATTTTTGTCTGCAAGATCAAGCGTGTTGACAATTTTTGGCATAGAACTTCTATATTCTGTGTCAAGTGAGACTCTTGTCTGCTGCTTTTACAAAGTACTTATGAAATTGATCTCCCCTATAGATTTTCTTATACACTCTCTCAATACCTGAACTTTTTTCAGCAGTACTTAGGCATCAAAAATCAAATCCCTTCAAAGTCTCTGGAGGGTCACATCTTCCAACTGCTTTGGAAACCATTAAACAGAGCAAATTCACAGCCTGTCATGTGAAGAACAGCGGTAACTCTAGTATCACTGGAGGAATAAACAAACCAGCACTTAAACTTCGATACACTCAAAATTCCCCACTTGGTTACAGTGTCTTCACTTCTGCAAAGCCTGTGAAAATCTTTGTTTTAAGTATAGTTTCCAAATTTTGATTTTAATTTAAATACTTAGAGGGCTGGAAGCTTTCCCCCCATAACATTCAGTTTCTACGGAGCACCTTCAAACATTTTAGCTTACTCAAAAAATTCTATATATTTTCAGTATGCCATTTATATATAGCATAGTTTGATATGTAAAAGCTAAAAAGAGATCTACTAATTTCAACCTGATGGCATATATATTACAGCCTATAAAGAAGAAACTGGCCTTTCGTGACAAATCAAAAAAGTCAATCTACCATCTTCTAAACACTGACATTGTGGCCCCTTGACTTTGTTTCTTGAACAGACATTAGAGACAATTAAGTACACACAGAGTAACACTTCCTCATTCTTATTTATTCCATTAAGCAAATGATCTCCTAGGCCATTAGTTTCTGTGCAGGACATGACAGTACTTTCTCCAATATTATTCTTTTGGCCACATATATTTTAAACTTCCTTTAAGAGAGTTAATGCAAAAAAGAGGCTAGCATGTAGGATTTTTAACAAAGGAGTCAAATTTCAAAGATATATCTATGACATCATTAGTAATGAGAATTTTTTACATTGAGGCTGTAGAGGAAAGAGGTAACATTATTTGAAATCATAGAGTTTTGGAGAACTTTCAAGGGTAAAAAAGGTTACATCTTCTCATTATACTAAATGTGGTATACTATGCACTTGAGATGTTGCAAGTTATAGAGTCTCAACTTAATAAATGAAGACAATGCAAAATTTCAAAGAAGAGCAAATGAAAAATGCTACAAAGTCTCATGGTAATGACCCATTGAGAAAAGACTAACAGATTAATTTTATCAAAAATGCATCAACACTGCAAAATAAATATTCCATGAGAATAAAGTAAAGATATTGAGGGAGGGTGAAAGAAATAAAGAAAGTGGTTAGACGTATTCACACTGGCTACCTTTGTATGATGAGTAACGTCTTTTATGAATGCATATTAAAAATCAGTGGTGACAGAAAAATATCTGCAGTATACAATAAAAACTCATCTAAGTCTTGAAACAATAGAAAAAAGCTTTGTTCTTAACATCTGGTTTCTTAACTCACTGTTAAGATAGTGCATGTTTATGCATGTTAATGTTAATTAAAATTATTAATTACTGTCAAATCTTCATAAAGTTATGCTATAAAATTGATATACTAAATATTATTCAATTTGGGAAAAAAATCACAAATCTGAGGGTTGCTGGAGTGGTTTAGTAGGTTAGGTGGCTGCCTTCAGCTCAGGTCAGGCTCCCTGCTCAGTGGGAGCCTGCTTCTTCCTCTCTTCCCCACCTATGCTCTCTCCTGCTGTCTCTGTCACTATTTGTCTCTCTCTCAAATAAATTTACAAAATCTTAAATTATATATAAATATTTTAAGATCATACACACACACACACACACACACACACGTATATATGTAAAATCACAAATTTGTGGCACTGAACACCCAATTAGTAAGCCATCAGGTATGTAATTGAACTTCAACTCCATATATCAGGCTCTCACAAGAACTATGACAAGAGCAAAAACAAAACTCTGACAGGTACTGAAGATACATGCAGGGATAAATAACACAGAAAGTTCTGTAATTTTAAGGAAAAAAAATACAAAATAATTCTATATTTAAATGTATATTTAAATCTAAATATTCTTCGGTTACTATCAGCCCAGCTCCTGGCAATGTGCCTTACAATGACTACAGACTTATAACTGAGAGAAAACATGTTAAGGACCAATCATCTGTCAGGTACTAGTAAACATGAAAATCTGAGGATGTGTTTTGACCTGCATACTTTCTGAATCTGTCAGTCAGTATACATTAAAGTCTGTAAAGGCATGGCAGACACTGGCTACTTATTCACCAATATTCACAGGCTTGCTTCCAGACTCCCTGCCAAGCCACATCACCTTTTCCAGGTAGGGGTACTGTAACTGATTTTGGTCAGTAGCACACAGGCAGAAGTTACGTAGGCCAATCCCTGCTCTCTCCAACTTGGTCTTCCTCGTTCTTTCTTTTCACCCAACGTCTGACCAAATGCACAGGATACAGGGGAGGCTTCCAAAGACTTAGGAGATGGGAGGGGCACAAATACATAGAACAGAAAATTTGTTTGGATTAAATTTGCAGCGGCCTTTAACCAGAACTTGAACTAGTCTTTGCTATGTTTAACCAGTTGAGATTTTAGGGATGTTTGTTACAAAGACAGATTAATCTGATTATATGTAAGAAAAAGCCCAGTTTAAAACTAGGGGTCACTTTCTATACAAAACTGTAAATAAACTAAGTTGCTTACACTGGATATTTTCTTTGTTTTATTAATTAAATATGGTTTTTTATTGAGTCATTCAAATTTGACTTCAAATGTCTGTGTATTGATTATACCTTAAATAAATCAACCATAGGAATTATGACAGCTGAAGCAGAATCTTAAAAAGGGTACTTTTCTGCCCACTTAGAATGAGAAGCAACTAATTTGTAGAGGGTAAGATAATATACTCTAGAATGAGAGAGAACTCAATTAGTATCCCAGCTCAAGGAGTAAATAGCTATGTGACCTTGGACCAGTTTCTAAACTTCTACAAATCATAATTTTCTCATCTGTAAAGTGAGGAAAATAACAGTACCTGCCTCCATGGTTATGAGAATTAAAGGTGGCAGTGCATTTAAAGTACTTGGTCTGCCTGCCACATAGGAATTACTCATGAAGTGTTAGTGCTTAGAGCTGTTACGGCTAATAAAAGCTAACACACTACAAGAGCCTCATACTTTAAAAGATCTTCTACCGTGGAGAGTGATAAAAATACTACTGAAGTCTGTCGTAGCAATTTTAAGTGACGACATTTAATCTGGCTAAGGTAAACAACAAACACAATGCTGATTCAAAATAACAGATTTTATAACAGATAGAAATACAAAGGCATAAAGCCCTGAGAGGTAGATTAGATATTAGAAGTGCAGGTCTTCTTTTTTTTTTTAAACACAACTTGGTTCCATACAGGAGAATACTTCAAAGTAACTCTTCAACAGGTTGTTAACTTCAATAAAAACATCTCCCACTCTAAAAGTCTGAGATTCATTATTATGCCTCAAGCTTTTTCCTCTCACTGACACACTGTTTTTCAAGAACAATCCGGGGGCACCTGGGTGGCTCAGTGGGTTAAAGCCTCTGCCTTCAGCTCAGGTCATGATCCCAGGGTCCTAGGGTCAAGCCCCACATTGGGCTCTGCTCAGAGCCTGCTTCCCCCTCTCTCTCTGCCTGCCTCTCTGCCTACTTGTGATCTCTGTCTGTCAAATAAATAAATAAATATATTTAAAAAAAAAAAAAGAACAATCCGGAAGGTTAGTTTAATAGGGGATTTAATGTATTCAATGAGAGAAATGAAAGTAGGCATTGGACCTGGGCAGAATGTCTGGTTTGAATTGATAGTCATCTTATATATGTATGTAATATTGCATTATATTATGCATGATTATATATTGTGTATTATACATTACATATATGCCACATTATATATCATGCACACATTATATATCATGCACACAGTATTATTCTTATAAAATTCTAGGCAGAACATTTCTTGGGTTCAGAGATGAACCTTAGACCTTCCTTGGATCTTCTCAACTTGTACTCTCATTATAAATAAAGACAATATAATATTATTAATATTATTAATATTATTCTCCTCCTCATCAAAGTATCCTCATGATGAGGGAAGAGAAGGCAAGCTGAGGACAAAGCAGAAGTTGACCCCATGCAATCCCCCCACCCCCACCCCAGGGTGGGTCATGTGTGAAATTCTTCCCAAATCTCCCAGCTATCTTAATATTAATGCCTAGCTAGGGGGGGGGGGGACAACCTGAACTTGACATGGCAAGGCCTCTGGTATCTAGTAGGTCCCGTTAGCATATGAAAGTTCTTTTGAAACCCTCCTTTTCCTTACCTCCCACTCCCAACTTCTAGGCAGATAATAGGCCACTCCTCAGGACCCCAGTGCAGCTCTTTCAGCCCAGGGGTCCTGCCCTGGTGCTTCAATAAAATCAACTTTTTGCACCAAAGATGACTCAAGAATTCTTTCTTGGTGGTTGGCTCCGGACCTCACTTGTATTCTAAAAGTTCATCAATTATACAGGCAATTGTTCATGGCAACCTAACCAATGCATAGAAGAAGCTCAGCTAAGTTACGAGTAGGAAGCACGTTCCTTCTTCCACCCTATGAAGCTTATTCTGTCCACTCTCTCTTTCCCCCGACATGACTGACATATCAGACAGGTACCCATGGCTGTCCCGGTGACACTGCGACAATAAGATCCCAGGGTGATTAAGACTTCACCCTACTGTAATAATTAAAACCAATTTAAACCTTTCTTGTGGGCTGGCTTCTGGCTGTTTTTGCACCCTGCTGTACAGGTCACCTCCTCCTCCTCCTCTCCCAAATACACAATCACTAGACTGTTTCAAGTTTCTACCTAGTTGGAGCAGCATGAGAGACAAAAGGTGAAAACGGAAAGCAAGGTCATTAGCTAAGGGAGAGAAGGGGGAGGCAGGAAGAGAGGAGAGAATGGAATCAATCGCCATCAGTGAGAGGTGGGGATGCACTGTGATGCTGGACCACACGTAAGGGAAAAGCCATGAACTTCAGGCCAGCCAGCTGGGTTATGAATTTTTCTCATTTCGTTCAGCTCTTCTTTCCCTAATTCCTTGACAACATGCCTCACTAATTTTTTTTTAATTTTTATTTTTTATAAACATATAATGTATTTTTATCCCCAGGGGTACAGGTCTGTGAATCACCAGGTTTACACACTTCACAGCACTCACCATAGCACATACCCTCCCCAATGTCCATAACCCCACCCCCCTCTCCCAACCCCATTCCCCACAGCAACCCTCAGTTTGTTTTGTGAGACTAAGAGTCTCCTATGGTTTGTCTCCCTCCCAATCCCATCTTGTTTCATTTATTCTTCTCCTACCCCCAACCCCCCATGTTGCATCTCCACTTCCTCATATCAGAGGCCTCACTAAATTTTAAACTTCATGGAGACAAGAACCGTATCTAGTATTCTGCCGAGACGTAGATCTCAGTATATAGATACATATAAAGAGAGAGGGGGAGAGAGAGAGGGAGAGAGAATGACCAAAATAGCAACCAGACTTTCCAGAATGAAGAACTTAAAAACATGCTCTAAAAGGTCTCTAGATCTTTAGGATCTAGGATACAGAGACCAGGGTGTTGTCCTAAGATCACCCACTTAAGAACAAACAAACAAAAATGTGTCTTGTGGGAGGAAAGACACAACAAACCCAAAGCTTAAAGCTTGAAATCAAGTAAATTTCAGTAACGAGTCAAATATGATTGCATGGAGATCTTTCTGTTTGTCAGAGAAAGAGAAGGGAAGTGAGGGAGCCCGCCACCCATGCCCCGCAGCCTCTCAACCTGGAGGACCAGAGAGATGGGGGGTGGGGGGGTAGGGGGGTTGCTGGTGCACCTGTGGGCACTGTACAGGTGGATCTCCCAAAATTCCAAAATCCAACGAACCAGCAAACTGGCTGTAAACAAACCAGTCTGGGGAAACCCAAATTTGAAAATGAAATACTTCAGTACCTTTGAAGTTTGCTCTAAGGAAGTGATTTTGCTGTCCTTTTCTCTCCTGCTCCCTCGATTTTTCTCCCTCAGTCTCTTCTACAGTAAATCTTTCTCTTCTTAACCATTGAGAAGAAAGCAATAATAAAGTCCGTTTTTCCCCCGGTGACTAAGAATTCAGAAAACATAACACAGCTAAAGCTAAAGCCTGTGATATGGCTTGTTCTCAAAATAATAACTCATAGTAGCTTTTGGTTTATAGAAAATCATTAAAAGCTCTGACAGGACTTTAGTGAGTGGTTTGAGGAAGCTCTGGGGAGGAACCCAGGATGGCTCTGATTCGGGGATTAGAGCCTTTGCATGCATGAGTAAATCAGCTTTCCAGGGCGCCCCTGCTTTCAAACAATAAAAAAAGAGATATTGGAAACATAGTGCTAACAATCGTGACACAGGAAATGCTTACAAGATGGTGTGCCGTAATTTTAATCTGGTCTCCTCAGTAGACTTAATCATGCCATTCTCAACTGGGGGAAATTCAATGTAGTTTTCTGTCAAAGAACAACTCTACCAATTTGACGCTTTGAAAGACCTAGTATGACTAACGTCTTTCTTAAATAAATTTAGGAAAACTGTATTTTCTCCCATGTTTTCTAGAATATATATTTTATTACCCCACTCTTGGACAAAGTGAATACAAGTACTGTTTTTATACTTTAAGGTGTGTATTAAAGTTCTTCACATTCAAGGACATTCTTTCTCTCTCTCACACACACACACACCCACATACACATACAAATAATTTATGACCTAACCATCTGAGCCAAGAATCAGGAAAAATATCTTAAATATTTGGGCGAAAAAAAAAACAACAGCAACTAGTTTTTTAGAATAACATTTGTTGGGAAGACTGTGGACAAAACCATACATTAACACCCTCATTTGAAAAACAGCAACAACAAAACAGTAACAACTCCCCGCCCCCCCCCCCGAAGCCCCCGATCAAGGGCAGGTTAGACATTTACCACCGACTCTCTTTATTCACCCCTTCCCAGCACAGTGTATTGGCTATTTAGACGGTCTCTTTTCAAATACGATTTGTGACAGCAATTGCCCTATATCACTGACAGAGACTATTCTCCATGAAGTTTTCTGCAATGATTGAGATAAAAATAAAAATGTTCTGATATTTCCCTCCAGGAAAGTGCCAGTGGTCGCCGAAGCTCAAATAAGCTTTAACTACATCCCACAGAGCAACACCTCATAGTGTATTATTAGTGTGATCAAAAAGGATCAAAACACGTTTCCAGGAAGGCCTAAGTACCAGCCCATGTTCACATTATCACGTGAACGTGCCGCATAGACCTTTCGGCTTCTGAGTGTGCGCCCCCGGAAAACCATGTAACGTTCATTTCCAGGAAGACCTTTATGAATTTTAGCTCTGAAAACAAATGCTAATTCTAAGGACGCATCTTCACCACCCAGGGAGTTTGTGTTAGGTTTTTAAGACAGAGTGGAGACAAAATACAATCCTACTTGGTCCGGTGATAATTGAGTTGAAGGGAACTCAATACCTACTGTTAAGAATTTGTTTCTGGGACTGTCAAGAGGCAATAGGAATATGCCACCATAATGGGCTTCTCAGGAAAAGAAAGGAAAATTCTTCATTCGTGTCCAGTGATCTTGTCAAGTTAAGGAGATCTGTTTGACCTACAGAGAGAGTGACTCTTGGTATTACCGTGGAATGCCAAGATTCTTAATAGTACCAGGCATCAGAAAGGTCAAGGGTGAGCCCACACACCCACAAGAGTAGGGACATGGTTTGAGAACCACAGGGATAAGAGGTTGTAGAGAGCCTGGACTTTTGTGGCAGATTGATCTGAATGCAAATCCTAACACTGCTTGTCCTACCTTCGCATGAGACGGAGACCATTAATCTCTCCTGGATTCCAGGCGTTAGTCTATGACACTGGGGCAGTACTGAGTACCCTCTTCGGGAAATGCTCAGGACTGTATCTGGTAACATACAAAAGGCTCAGGCATAGACTAAGCTGTTCTTAAAAATCCATTCTCTTCTTCCTTCAGCAGCCCTTTGGTGGTATTAAGGTATATTTTTCACATTCACGTTTTTGGGTTCTCTACCCTCTTTGTATCCAGTATATATCAGCGTATCAGAGTGAGGATGCGCTGGACATTAGCAATAAATTTGAGACAGAGCCAATAATTCGCCATCATCATGTGTAGCATTCAATAAAAATACAGCTGCAGAGCACATTCTCACTTAGTTCTTCGGGGAGAGGCTTTTCCATAATTCCCTTGGAGGGGAACCGAGCCCAGAAGTGTCAGAAGTTGGGTTCCAATTCAGTGCCATCTTTAGTTGAGACTCATTATTATCATTTTGCTTCACATAAATGGTACAAGTTATTTGCTATAATCTAATCAAGAAATTTTCAGGAACTAGAATTTAGATACTCCAAAGAAAATTATTTAAATTCAATTCAGAGGATCAGTGTTCTTATTATCCAAATCCCATATTGTGGGGGGAGGAGTCTATTTTTTATAAACATTACTGCAGCCCTTCTATGGACTTTATAAGACACTTTGTGTCTTCAGTTAAGTTAAACCACACTGTCTCCTGTACCCTGTAACTCCTTTGTTTAGGTTACCACATTTCTTAGTCAATTGAAAGTGCTACCTAACACTTTATTGGAAAACCAGAAGTGCAAAATGAACCCCAAGAACTCTTGTCATCATGGGAAATGCTGACGAGACACATTATACGCATTATATCTTTAAGTTGTTAAAAGAAAAAAAAAGCGTGTGATTTCTAAAAACCACATTTGGGGATTAGGTGTCCCAGGATCAGAGAAAGTCAGTGCTGGGGAGCTATTTATAGTGCATCTGCTCCAGCTTCCTTATTTCATAGACTGAGAAAACCAGGACAAGAATATTTTGCCCACAATTACACCACTACATTTCGGGATCTGGCCACCCAGCATCAGGAATAATTTGAACTCGACTAATCAAAGTACCATTTCTAAGAACCTGCTAGAGGGACTGAGGATAGCTGGAACCCAGCATGTGTTTTCCAAAAATAAGTCAGGCCCTTTTTAAAGAATTTTAGGTAAGGGGGGAAAAAATAAATGAAAGAATAGAAAAGATGACTATACCATATGGTCCATAGTTAGGGGAAAAAAATACATACAAGCACAAAAACAAACATAGCCATATCCACGTGCCTTGAAGGGCTCAGCCCAGAACCTCGCACCTGGGGACAATTCCAAGAATCATAAACATGTGTAGAGATTGGGGGGTAACTTCTGATTCATCCTGCCTAGCTTCCCAGTGCTGTCTTGTTTCTAGAAGTAAGGTGCATGCAAGCCAAACTATTAAAATACTAATGAATAAAAACTACCCCCTTATATAGTCCTATCTTTAAGTTGGAGAATTAAGAGGGTTCGGGTCCCCTCTGGCGACAGGTCCAGCGTGCCTTTGTCTCCTGTCTTCCTGTCATTCACGTGATTCATCTCAGGTACCAGTTCTCTTCAGGGACCTTTGGTAGAGGAACCTCTCTAGGCAGAGGGGTGTGGGGTAAGGGACTTGGACGGGGGAGGATGGAAGAGGATTTAGGCTGAAGTTCCAGGATTTTCAGTGTCACTGTGGGAAGAATGGGATTTTGTGAACATTCTTCTTCTATTTTTTTTTTTTTTTTAAGATTTTATCTATTTATGTGAGGGAGAATGAGTGAGAGAGAGCATGAGTGAGGAGAAGGTCAGAGGGAGAAGCAGACTCCCCAAGGAGCTGGGAGCCCGATGTGGGACTCGATCCTGGAAGTCTGGGATCATGACCTGAGCCGAAGGCAGTCGCTCAACCCACTGAGCCACCCAGGCGCCTGTGTGAACATTCTTCTCTAACCATCGGCCCATCGCATCGATGCCCACTCTCCCTGGATTCCTTCTGGGGCTGCCACGGAGACCCATGCTCCTTCAGGCTCCGGTTCCAGGAAAGAATGTTAGCAGTCACCTGCTTACACCTCTCTGTACCCTCAGTATTACACATTTCCTGAAGCACAGCTTGTTTTCCAACACATGTTTTAGTACGGTGCCTTTGTTTATGAAATGTTCATCATATTTTTACTGATGCAAAAATCATGTTTACTCTCATTTCCATCTCCAATTCAAATTTTTACTTGTAAATGCTGAACTTTCTAGTCGTATCTTGTATTCATTCCTCTGTCCTCATACTCTGGAATCACTCTTTTGTCTTGAGGCTGACCGTCTATTCATCCTTCTCTGTTGGTTTAGTCTCTTGTTTGGGTAATTCAGAGTCTCAAAAAGCTTTCCAAGAAAGGTGTATAGGACGTTATTTTTTGAGACCTACCATCAATTGCTTCTAAACTATGTATTTCCTTCATAAAATAAAAATTAAACATTTAAAAGTGATATTGAATTAGAAGTTAAAAACAAAATCCCTCCACTTTCTTAGTGTCCAGCGTATCAAGCGGAAATATCTGATGTTTTACTGTCTTTCATATTAATGGTCTTTACCTCCTAGAACCTTTTAGGATATTTTCTTTACTTCTGGCATAGAGAAATTCAAAAACAGTTTTACTTCATGGGAGTATCCTTCAATTCCTGCATGTTTGTGTATCTTTTTTTTTTTTTAATCATTTTTTTTAAAGTTTCCATTCTTTCTTCTCTTTTCATCATTTTGGAATTTTACTGAGTTTGGAATTTCATCTCCTCCAAATAACATAGATTATCCTACTTCCCTTCCTCCCTCCCTCCCTCCTTCCCTCCCTTTCTTTCCCCTTCCTTCCTTCCTCTTCTCTTCTCTCTCTGAGATTTCTTCAACTCCATCTTCCAAATATACCAGTCCACTTAAAACTTGTGATATTTTTTATAAGGGTCATTTCTTTCTCTCTCTGTAAAATATTATCTTTTCTGTTCCTGAAAATATTATCATATGTTGAAGTATTCTGCTTCCTGTACTTTTTTCTTTTCTCTGGTTTTAGGTTATGTCAGGATTATATTCCGCCTTTCACATTAACAGGCTTTCTTAAAATGCTTTGGTATCTTTGTTTATTTACATTTAAGAGTAAGATGCTATAAAAAATAGGGTTGGGGGCGCCTGGGTGGCTCCCTCGTTAAGTGTCTGCCTTCAGCACAGTCATGATCCCAGGGTCCTGGGATCCAGTTCCACCTCAGGCTCCTAGCTCAGCCGGCAGTCTGCTTCTCCCTCTGCTCCCCCCACCCCCGCTATGCTCTTTCTTTCTCTCTCTCTCTCCCTAGCAAAAAATAAATAAATAATCTTGGGGGGAGGGGGGAAGAGGGATTAAACTCTCTGTGCACATGGGCAGGGCTTAGTGACGGGCGGGTTTCTGCGTAGACTGATGGGTCACAGAGATGATTAGTTGGAGGATTCCTACAGATATGGGAGCCTGTTCATTCCTAGACAAGGCTTGCACAGTGCATTGTTCCAGAGTTGGAAGACAGCTGGGGCCCAGCGCAGGGAGAGAGATGCATGTTCACCATTCAGAGCAGCCTTTAAGGCAAGGCCCTTCCCCAGTTTTCAGTCCAAGAGCCCAATCCTGCTTTCTCCTATGCACAGTATCTCCTATGCACATTCTCTGTCTAATGCAGGGACCTACGATAAGTATTCAGCTGTGGAGAATGCAGAGACGCGTGGCGGAGAAGGGTCTAACTGATTTTTGTGTAGATTTTCCAACTACGAAACCTGGTGTTTCAGATTGCTAGCCATTCGTAGAATTGTGTGGTTTTAACTGGCTTGCTCTCTCATGATGTCCCCCTTTCCAAAGCTTTTTGCTCTCATTTCCTCAGTTCTGATAAACAAATTACCATCTCTCCATCTGCTTTCCACCTTAAAACCATTTCTCATTGGTTGTTAGGTCTACTTCTTACTCATATAAATGAATGCCTCTTTTGAAATCTATAGGGGTCATGGCTCAGGTATTTAAAGACTCCTGTTGAGAAATTATGCCTTTTTCTGAGGACAGGTGCTTCAAAACAGTACTACTATATGAATCCTATTTATCTTTTCTTACAAATGGTAAGAGGAACCCATAGGAAAATAATTTTTCTGAGATAATTTGGAGACAAGAGCACAATGATACAAATATGTCTGATACATACATAGATAAAGGTATTTTAAAATTTTATATAAATATATATTATATATACATATACAATATAAATTACATTTGTAATTTGAGAGGGTTGACATCAGGACATATCCCTACAAAAGAATTTTTCAAGTGGCAAGATTATCATTTATTAAGCAATTTCTATGCACCCGGCCCCTTATTAGTGTTTAATTTAAATATGATGTTATTTCAAGATCACAACAAATCAAAGGACTGTTTCAAACAACTCACTCAACATCTTTACGGATAGATACAACTCAGTTATTCACGTTGGCAGTTTGAGCTAAAGTATACGGATGAGAAACGTAAGGTCAGAATTACGTTCCAGATAGGTTTTGCCCTTAGGGACTCTGCTCTTCCTCTCTCCAATGTTGCTGTCTGTGAAACAGAGCAAAACAAACGAACGCATCCCTTCTCCTTGGTATGCGTAAGATTCAAAAAGGAGAAACACGTGATTGAAAATACACTTGTTATCGCAATCTACCAAAATAAAGGATGGAAATCTCCCACATCAGATTTAATGTCTTGAACCAACACAGTCGATTGATGATAAAAAGAAAACAAGGATTTAAAACAGGCTTTTGAGGAAAGAACTGACAACATTGGTGCATCAGTAAGGATGGCAAAGGGGAGGGAAGACAGACAGATGATTATGACTTTAAGTCTGAATGTCTCAAAGAATATTGCTGCCACAAAAAATGTTCAGGAAAAACGCAATGAGAAGTGACAAGAACAGCATAACTCTTCCCCATCCCTGCCCCACCCCCACCCCCAAATAAAACCTGCTAAAAGGCAGGTTGAAGATACTTGGGAAAAAAGCAAGAATGTAGAATCTAACCTCTGTCTACAATAATCTAAATATGTCTGTGGTATCATTTCACTGGAATAGCTCTGTATGAAAATAGCCTTCAAGTCCTCAGTGTCTTTGATAGTAAATGAACCACACAGAGGCTAGTTTTTCACGATGGCTACGCAACTCTACTGTGCATACATTTTGTAGACAGTTTAGTACATCTGGATGGACCAGAGGGCACAAAGAAGGAAAAGGCAGCAGCAGTAGTTTTCTGAAGAGAAGATGTGAGCATTCGGTAAGGGCCAATGGAGTGGAGAATCCTCATGGGGCCATTCACACGCACACCATCACGGTCTGAGAGAAGACCAGCGCTCAGTGCATAAGGACATAGGAACACTGCAGTGGTCACTGGAGAGAAAATGTCAGATAGGCAAACCATGGCAATAACAGGCCATGTGTGAAGACTTCCTTTGTGTACTCTGAGGACCAGGTGAAGAGGAATGTCCCCTCACCATATATATGCATCGTGCATACACGCACTTTTTCTGAAGAACGAAGCTGCTTCTCCATGGGTCTTTTTAGACAAAAGAATGCCGAAAGATACATGAAAAAGAACATAGAAACACATACTTACACTTCTTTCTTCCACATACTACAATAAAAATATAGCAGAATTATGATTTTAAAATATTTCACAAAATAGATTTATAAACCCTGGAATTCTTTTCAAGCCAGCTGCAATGTAAAAATAATTTAAATTTTCCTTAATTTAAATGAAATTTGACATACGGAATTTTCAGCAGATTCTGAAAAAGAACACACGGCCCAAAGAACTCTAAGAAAAGGGCTTGAGACCTTGTCTCATAACACTTTAGCATTTCCTCTTGATTTGGCATTTACAGTCCCTAAAAGGTTCATAAGAACCTTTTTCTAAAATCTACTATTTTCTAAAATCTACTTTCATTTTCTAAAAATCTACTATCATCCTCAACTTCAAATAGGAATACCAGGTATATGATCAATTCCGTGGTTAGATGGTCCTTTAATTTCCTAATGAAGGACAAATAATTTCCTTTTCCCTATCAGTTTCCCCTTGATGGAATCCCAACTTAAGACGTCTCGTTCTATCCATCCTGCTTTTCAAGAAACACAGCAGCTCCCAAGCCACTGACTTGCGGAAGTGTTCCAAATGGGAAAATTCCTTAGGGGGATGATGCTTTGTGAGAGAGAGGCTCCATCTACATTAAAGTTTTACAGATTTGTTTACCAGCAAAATAAGATGAGATCAACAGAATACACAGCAAGAAATCTAGGATTAAACAAAATAAATCTCTCCTGACTCGAATCTAATAACTTGGCCCAAAAGCTCTCATAAATTATTAGCTTCAAAATCATTCAACGTGTCTGAAGCGTAGCGCGTGTCACCGATGCACTTGAAGTTCACCTAAGAAACTGTATCATCAGAATGTGCCGACAAAAACTGCCAGGAGCGATGCCACCTTGCAATCAATCAAATATCTGTTTCAGAATTATAAAGTGTCTGAGAGCTATAATTTCATCTGCTTCTAGCTGCATATCATTTAAAACTTCATTCTCTCATGCAAAAGAAAAAGTAAAAACATTTGTCAGCTCCAGCTCCCTCTTTATGAAGATCCACTGTTTCTACCACACTTTCTGGCTTCCTTATTTTAATCTGTATTTCAGAAATCTTTTTTTTTTTTTTCATTTTTTTCCCATGAACCACGTGCGGTCCATAGCTTACGAACACAGTACTACAGGCGAGTCTCAATTGTACGTCCGAATGGAAACCCAGGGTAGTACTGATAATCCAAAACCATTTCATATTTGACTTTCAAATACACTATGTGAATTTTCCCTGGGAGGTTCACTTCCCTGCTAATGCTTTGAGAGAACTAATATTAAAATATGTTTGCATTCCTTGAGCACATGCCAAATGACAGCAGTAGGGTGCAACCCAGAAGTGGGTGGCAGAGGTAAGCTAGACTGGGATTAAACATTTGTATGAAGAATTGTCAATGTGAGTTTTCCAAATGTGGGTAATTGAGGCGTAGTTACATATAATATTAGATTTTTTTCTAATCCTAAAGGAAAAAAATCCTTTTGAAGTATATTAATGCAAAAGGCCATATTTTAAAATATTAAGTAAAAGCCAGACTTTCGTTTTAACTTAACTAATCAGCTATGAATCAGAAATTTGTTTATTTTTAGAAGAAAAAATATATGAAAGCCTCCTGGGAAGTGGCGATTTATAGTTACAAATTTATTGTTATAGAATAGATGTCTCTTTTTTATCTTGGTATGAGGCGAAGAAATGGTTCACCATGTTTGGCTGTTAGCCAATTTTGATACCAGTTTGGTATCCCAGTGTATCAGATTAGAACCAAAGGCGATAATGAACTAATTTGCTTGATTTATTTAAAAAAAAATTAAGTCACTTCATTGACTATTGCCTTTCCTCATTTCCGTTCTTGCCACACTTTTAAAGAATGTCTAAATATTCAGTTGACTGCATAGCCTGATACTCCTTCATGCTACCCTAAAACAGGAACTTCAGGAAGATCACATTTTTTTTTATTATTTAAGCAGAATGTATAATTATAGTAAGTATTTTAATATATTCAGAATATATTTCTATATATCCTGTTGTGTACATTTTTATTGATATACTTTGGTTAAGAAAGAACATATATATTTGTAGCCATCAAACAATGGTGGGCATGATCACTTGTACTTTGCCAGTACAATAAAAATAAAAAGACACTAAATAGACTAGCTTATGAAAATCTTCTGTTTCTTTGGGAGTCAGACTGGGAAAATTGGGGTGCCAATTCCTGTTTTGTAACCGATTCTCACCCACATGTGGAATGGGTAAGATCTGGCAGTAGGCAAGTCCAAATCAAGCCTGACCTACAGCAGGTGGCTGGAAGCAGGGCGTCGTTGGACAAAGGCTGTGGATGAGCACTGGCGGAATCAGAAAAGCACAGTCCAAAGCGAACTGAGAGAGCTGGTCATCGCGCAGGAAGAAATCCTGCAGACATTATTAAGTCAGAAAGAGCTTTGGGCTGAGAAATCAAATTTTCTGGTAGTACCTTGAATGAAAAGCTGCTGAGACAATGCCTAAATCCACATCTTAAAGCCTTTTTGCTCTTCCCTTTCTTCCCGTCCTTCTTCTCCTCTGTTTTGGCCCCTCCTACCTCTTAGAGAAGAGGTGGACAATGAGGGCTGCCATTCTCTGGGAGCCCCAGACTTATCCCCAAAACTCTGCACTCCCAATCTCAAGCTAAATGCCCAATCCCAAGCTAAATGAGGACTAGAATTTGAGTGGATACTAATGAAGAAATTTCTGGAAAAACATGAAGAGAAAGAGACAGAAACAAAGAGAGAGAATGGGACATATATTTTATGTGATCAAATCTAGGAAAAACATTGGGTATTCTAACTCTCCAGATATATCAAATCCTGCAGTTGCCTTGTCCAAATCTGGTAGTAGGTAGTCTTCTGAAGCTTGCACTCACAATCCCTCAAATGGATTTGAGTGCAGTTGAGAGTTGGCCAGGATGGAGGGGGGTGCTAGACAATACACAGAGTCTATGGGCGATCCAGTTTGATGGGTAGCTGGAGGTAGGCGATGGTGGCCCCCTTGATGTTCTTCAACGATGAAAGGCGTTTCACAACATAATACCCAGATGGTTTCACCTTACTCTAACATGCAGAGATATTTGAAATTTGCTATGAATAGAGAATATACTTTTAGTAGGAGATCAAAGGCTGGAGACCTTGGACGTGCTCTTCAATGAATCAGTTCTTCTGCTATTACTGGGTTCAGTCATCCAAATCTAGGCAAAGCCAGTTAATTAAATTTTTCCAGGTAAAATTAAAACCTAGGAGTTATTCTTTATTCCATCATTTACCACACCTAAGCCGTCTGCAATCCTGTAAATTCTAAATATATCCCTTCTCTCCATCCCGCTTGCACTTTTCCTAATCTAACTCTCCGCTGTCTCTTTCCAGAGCAACTTCAATAGCTTCTTAATGTTGTCCTGTCTTCCCTTACAACCTCTTCTTCACAGAATTGACAGCATTCCTTCACAATTATAAATCAGGTCTACTGCTCAAATCCTCCACTGGCTTCAGACTGTTCCTAGGATAAAACCCAAGTGGTCTACTGTGGCCTAAGGGACCGTCTGTGTAGGATTTAGATGCTACTTCTGCAAGCTGACCAGAATTATCTCCCTGAATCTCAGCTCTCCATACCAAGTGAGTCCCCATTTTCGGGTTTTTGACTTTTTTTTTTTTTTTAAGATTTTATTTTTTATTCATGAGAGAGAAAAAGAGTGACAGAGAGAGCCAGAGGAAGGCCCCCCACCAAGCAGAGAGCATGACAAGGGGCTTGATCCCAGGACCCCAGGATCAAGACCTGAGCTGAAGGCAGAGGCTTAACTGACTGAGCCACCCAGGCACCCTTGGGTTTTTCCTCTGGAATATTCTTCATCCAGTTCCTTGTCTGGATGCCTACTTGCCATTCTTGAGGCCTTTACTCAAAGTTACTTTCCATTTTATTTCCTTCAAAGTATCCATAATAATACAAAACGTCTTATTGCTTTACATTATTATTATCTTTCCACACCAAAATTTAAGGGAGGGGCTTACAAGTCTCCTTTGTTCAGCAACTATAGGAATGTCTGCCATGCAGTTGATACTCAACAAATGACTGACAGGTGGCGTCTTTCTATGAGGACTGATCTTTGAATATTAAGCATCAAACATCTAATTTGTGAACCCAGACAAAAATGGTTATTCTGAAACTGCAGCAAACAGGAGGTAATGAGGCGATCTCGACTTTTCTCCTAGAGCTAGAGTCCTAAAATGATTTCTTATGGTAAAATAATCTCTTGCCAAAGTAATCCTTCAAGCAACTATGTTGCATGGTGGAAAAAGCTTGTGCTCTGAATATTTAGTAACTATGTTCTGATAAGCATCCCATTAGTTATCAACCCGGAGGTTAGGGTTTCTGGAAAGAGAGTAGCTAAAAGAACAAGAGAAACAGACCAGGGGTTGGAGGTTCATCCTTGCCATCTGACATTTTGTTCCTTCTTGCATATGCTGTAGCAAAGGGACACCATGAGGCTGATTATTACTATTACTCTTTCTTAATAGTGGGGTTCTGATTACCCAATCATACACCAAAGCCCAGCTGAATGACTCAGAGTGAACCCCGTCAATCAGCAGTGAACATAAACTCAAGAGCAGGTTTCTAACTCTATTTGTCTTTGACCAGTGAATTTTAAGCAAGGGTAGCTGTCCGATGGCTCTAGATGTTGAACTTTGAATTCATATATTTTAAACGAATTCTTCTCTTAAGCATTATCAAACACAAACTTTAAAATAAACATGTTTTTAGAACAGTTTCAGAATTACAGAATTATTGTTAAAATACTACAGGGAGTTCCTCTATACCCCATATCCAGAGTCCCACATTATAAGGAGCCAATAATGATGCCTTCCTATAACTTAAGGCCCGACTTTTTATTTATTTATTTTTTTAAGATTTCCTCAGTTTTCCCTTATATCCTTTCCTTGTTCCAGGATCCTGTCTGGGACAGGTATTTTGCAGAATCTCCCTCAGCTGGGATTTGTCTGTTGTTTTTCTCATCAGGAGACTGAGGTAATGCACTTTGGAAAGAAGACCACAGCGGTGAAGTACCATTCTCCTCATATCCTAGCAAGGGTACATGCTACCATGACTTCTCACTATTGATGTTAACCTTGACTGCCTGGCTTAACATAGGCTTGTTAATGTTACCTATTGCAGAGTCGTTCTTTTTCTTTTGAAAATGTCTCTGTGCAGCCCTCACTTAGAGAGTGGGACATTGTGTTTTACTTCCTTGAAAGGGGAGTAACTACTTAGACTACTTATAAATTTCTTCAGAGGAGATTTATCTCTATCTATCTATCTATCTACCAATGAGTCTATCTATCTGGCCATTTACCAATAACCCTATGACTCATGGGTATGTACTTTATACTTTGGGGTATTATCCAATATTACTTGGCTGTATTGCTTTATTTTGTTACTCAAATTATTCCAGCTTTGACCACTTTTAGTTGGTGCCTAAAGGCCTTCATATAGCCTCGTGATAGACTTTTGCTTTGTTGTTAGTATCTCCTTACTTTCTGGAACCATCAGATGCTCCAGGATCATCCTGAAGAGTCCTTTACCCTACATCGTGATTGCCTTTCACTCTATGAGCCACTGCCTGCTCGGCTGTCATCCCATCCCTTTTACAGTGAACTCTAATATTTGTCTCATTCATCTTTGTATTCATTCAAATGCTTGCCAGTGCACTGATTAGATGGGCGTTTCATTAAAGACATAATGGACTGGATGGAGGAATGAAGGATTTGAGCTTATTCACCTAAAGCATGCTCTCAGCCAGGCACCAGCCTTGTTGAATGAGTAGACCAATTGAATCCAGTACGAAAACAAACATGGTAGACACAGAGTTAAAGAAGAGTTTTAACAGTTCAAATATCAGGTTTCATGATATCAGGGCTCTTTTCCTTTTCTATTTTTGCCCATTTCTTAGAAGATCCAGCAAGTATAAAAGTGAAAATATCATGCCCTGCAATCTTGATTCTTCTAATTACAACACAGAATGGATTAAGACAAAAAATTCACCAGGTATATCAATCCCAGAATCTCCCTTGCCTCTAGCCCCTTGATATACAAAGAATATATTTCCAGTTCCTAACATAAGCGATATTCCAAGTAGTTTTACACTAAGCATTTATTTATAAAAATCTAATTGTAAATGTGCTAGTGTGGGTAAATTGATGTAGACAAGGATTGGGTTTTGTCTTTGCTGCACTGATTAACCTCAATGTTTGTGTTATCAGAAATAGGAAAGCTGTGGTATGGGGCAGCAGAAGACAGATTTTCTTAGCCATCACCTCTTAGTAGTTGTGTGAGCTTAAGGGACTCACTTAGCTTCTCTATCCTTTGTTTCCTAAACTGAAAAATGAAAATGATAGCATTTACATCACATGGAGGTTACATGTTACTAAATCTCATAGACAAAGATGCTAATATAGTGCTTAGAATATAAACTACGCTTAGGGACTCATTCAGCTCCTTCTTTTCTCTTGGTATCCTTTGAAGTTTTAACCCAATTTACTTATAAGATTTCAGAATTTAGTCTTATGAATTCAGACTGGCCTTTCCTTCAATGGACCTCAATTAGTGAAATTTACAGACTTGTTCACATTTTTACAAGCATCTGAATGTTCTGCCAATTTCTTCTCTTCTAGCTTATTTTACATGTGTAAATTATAATGCATATGTAGTGGCAGAATGTCTCATTTAGAAGTTCTTCTCGAAAAACACTTGGTCAAATTCCCAGGGCAAACCGTAGTCATTAACAGAACATAAACCCTGACTTGACCATTGAACCAGGAGTCAGGAAACTTGAAAGCAATTCCTAACCCTGCTGTAGACTCCCTTTCTTAACCAAAGCCCAACCTGGCTGTGCCTTCATATTTTGGGAAATGCCCATCTTTCTCTGCCTCTCTTAGAGGACAGTGAAGTTTATAAAGGACTTTGAACCTACTTCAGAAAGACAAATATACACATATAAAGTCTGATTATACATATAAAGTCTGATTACCTTTAAAAACAATTCTCTTTGCTTGTTAAAGGGAAGTTTTACTTCCCGTTGACCTATCTGGAGTTAGTAAGTTGATGAAGGTCTGATTAAGGTTTTATAAGGCAATCTGTAACACAGAGTAGAGTTCACCGGGTCCCTTCCTATTTCCTCGCTCCATATTTCTTATCACAAATTAATTCAGTACTTTCATGAAACACTGCCCTTTTTTAATCCACTGGGGAGAAAAAATTCATGTGCCTACTCTGTAAAGATATCCTTTATTGAATAATTCTGTGACTAGAACCTACCAGTAGTACAGAATATGAAAGCTATTTCAAAGATGTATTAACTACTAATGCCATGGAGTGTCCCAGACGAATCAAATTATTCAGTGGCCCCAGTGCCTAAAGAACTAATGACATGGCAGAGATAAAGAAATTGACCACTTCCTCAAATGGAAAGATGAAGATTTATTTCTAATTTAACAGTTTCTTATCAGAACTGCCTATCACTCAAATGGCAGTAGATGGTGCCATAGGATGGAATGCCTTTTTTTATTTGATGTGACAATATCTCCGACTCTCCTGTCTATATTTTTTGAAAATGTAAATCAATCATGATGAAATTCTAGAAAGCTCTTCTCTTGGAGGCACTGCAGTAATGTCATCTCGGAGCGCTGTGGCAGAATTTGTCCCTCAAGATGAGGAGGGAGGGAGAAGCTCGCTCAGGATAGATACATCATTTCCGACCTTCACAGTGGCTAAGCATCCCAGTTACCCCTCATGCAGGAATAAGAAGTGCAGAGGCCATCCAGAAGGCAGCGGTGACTTTCATGGAAACAAAGCAAACAAGGCCAAAGATGGGAGCATCTACTTGGCAGAAGTTGAAAGATAACTGATGTGAAGTAGGGAGGCTCAGAAGACTGCATTTACGGAGCACCGGATACATACTAGGACCCCTGCTGGGCATGCGGGAAACCTCAAGTGCAAACAAGTGTGGAGGGGGATACAGAACAAGCAAGTCAGCTACGGTGTTTTAATTCACAGTCTATACAATCAAGTTAAAGGGGACATACTGCAACTAGTTATAAATCTGTGATAAGATGTTGAGTAGGATTTTTTTTTCTTTTTTATTCTGGAAATGTAGCTAAATATCCAAAGTTGAGAATTACAGGGACAAATATCCTTAATTTAAAAAGTAGCTCCAGGACGAGCCAACAATTAGAGTCAGACTTCTCCCTCCCCCAGGATTTAATAAGAGGCTGCCAAACCTGTTTTACTGACTCATCCCCCTCTATGTAAGGAGAGAACTGGGCAGACAAGAAGGTTGTTGGGGATCCTTTGCCTGTGGGGAATGCCGTGCTCCCCAGTGGAAGAGGGCAAGCTGTCCTTCTCTCTCAAGTCAGGTGTATATTAGTGTGACTTGTGCAGAAAGGGGAGGCAGGCATTCCATTTTCTGTTTCAAATATCTACTTAGGGAACAGATTTACTAATTATTAATTACTGGACTTATTTATTCATTCATTCAAACTAAATATTAAATACCTACCATGTACTTGCTAGAGATTTTTCTAAGCATTGAGAATACCAACAGGAACAAAGCAAAGTCTCTGACCTCACGTATGAAGCTAACTTATATGTTTATGCGTTGTTGTGGACATGGGTCATAAAGATGCAAAATAAACACATAATATGTCAAGTGGTGATAACCGTTACAAAGAAAAATAAAGGACTTGAGAGGCTCAGAGGATTGACATTTAATGTGGGTTGTTGGAGGGTACTTAGGATAAGGAGATGTTTGAGCAGAGTCTAAGGAAGTGGGGTTGAGCCAAGAAGGTAGTAGGTGAACATCCGGAAAGATGGGGAAACAAAGTGCATGGGTCTGAGGTAGGACTGGCTCGGCGGGTTTGAGGAGCAACGAGAAAGCCAATGTGGCTAGAGCCAAGTGGGAGCAGATTCGGCTGTTGAATTGGTGAGGCTGAATCACTTGGCCCTGTAAGCCCTGTAAAAAGTATGCCTTGTACTTGGAATGAGATGGAAAACACTCATTTAAGGATTCTGAGTACTAGGGTGATCTATCTTCCATTAACACAGTATCACATTGCTTATTTGGTAAAGATAGACTGCAGGGCTAAGGGTGCCAGTTGGAGGTTATTGCAAGAGTCTAGGAGAGCGATAACAGCTTGGTCATGATGTTGACCAGCCTTTGTGCAAGACAATGACAAGCTCATTGGAGGGGCAGTGGGAGGGAGCAAGCTGCATGGCCAGTATGTCGTGGTGCATCATGACTACATGAGTCCCTAACATGGACACGGCAAAGCTCAGTTGATATCGAACACCACCACCAGCAGCTCCTGAGAAGGTCTTCTTGTACACAGGAAGCCTCAGAAGCAAGAGTCTGTCGATGAAACACCATTCACTACTGACTGACAGCTAAGCTGAGAGAGGAGGCATATCCTCTGCAACTACAGGAGCAACTACACAAGGCTGTCCCCAGATACAACATCCAAAAATATATCCCATGAAAGAGTTGACACTTGAAGTAAGGTCATCAAAAGACATGGGCAGTTGGGTAGGGTAAGTCAGAGAGGCAGAAATCACCAGCTAGGAGAGTGGTCAAGCCGTAGCTGCTACAAACAGAAGGCCCTCATTTTCAGCAGACAGCTGGAGCCCAGGGGAGAGAGGGAGGGAGGTTTTCAGTAAGATCCAGGATTGGAAGTTTCAAGGACTGGTCTGAGTTTTAGTATCTAAAATGTCCGAGAAATTATGGGACTGCCTAGGATATCCTTCACAGACTGGAGGGGAGATTCAACTGAGCAAATGGGAAAACAGTAAAAGTGTAAAGAGTGTGTGTGTGTGTGTGTGTGTGTTCTGGGGAGTGAGTATTTGCACACAGTTTCTGGTCTAAATTAATCTGTGTGGCAAGTGTGATGAAGTAACTCTCAGGGGTTCTGGGGGGTATACCTCAAAAAATCCTTCCCACTTTGGGCATTTTAGAAAACTCTCCCAAGAAATTGACAGTTAAACTCAAACAATAGAGTAGACATTGCTCAAGCCAAGGGGCTTGTTTCAGAAACAGCCAAGGTAAGGGTACCAAGACAGGAAAGGAGAGAGGCATTACAGGGAGAAAAATGACTGTAGGGGAAGTCACCACCTGCTACAAAGATCATATGGCCACTAAAGGAACAAAATACATTTGGCCACTTCCAGTAAGAAGTTCAAGTCCTCTGGTTTAACATTTATACCAATTTCCCACTGAAGGGTGCCTGGGTGATGGACACTGGGGAGGGTATGAGCTATGGTGAGTGCTGTGAATTGTGTAAGACTGATGACTCACAGACCTGTACCCCTGAAGCAAATAATACATTATATGTTAAAAAAAAAAAAGATTTATACCAATTTCCAGTAACTGTAACTACAAACATCCTGAATGCAATTATTTTCACACTTCTGTTACACGTATACAACCTTGTTTCTAAATTAAAGTTAACTAGTTGATTCTCCACTCTAAGTCTTGGTGTGAATCTCAGAATCATTTTGGAGCATTCACTAGACCACCTGTGATCCAGCTGGCTTCCCTGTGTCCCAGGGCTTGGGATTATGTTCAGGTTCTTGTCCCTATCCGTGATAACAACAGTGGCTAAAGTTGTCAGTGATAATGGCAAACCCAGGATAAGAGGTTGTGCCAGTGGACCCAAAAGGAAGAGTTTGGAACAGATGTAAAAAACGAGAAAGAATGGGTCCGAGCAAAGGTCTATCTATGCCTAGGAAATTCATAAAGGCAGAGGGGTAAACTGCAAACAGGTTGTTCAAACAGTATTTCAGAAATACACTGTAGGTTAGGTTTGGCAGTAGTTGAAGACTCTCTTGTGCCTAGTTTTTTGGGATAGTTGGAGAAGAAAGGAAGGATACTGGGCGGGAGGGAGACCCATAGGAATTGTCTGTGTGAGCCCCATATACCTGATCCTTCCCGTCAGGGTTCTACCCTGTTAATGGAGTTCTCCAGGAACAAAGGAACTTTAAAAGGAGAGATCACCTCTAGTAAAATCCTTGGTCACAAATCCTCTTCACTAGAACCCTGGGCTAAAAAGTCTTTGCCTCACATGCTCGTATAGTGGTGTTACTAGTTTCAATTAGTAAAGTGGTTATGCAGAGAATTCTGGAAATACATTAAAGTCTTTAATAAATGGTTATCATCTCTAAAAACAATTGTAAGGAAATCATCAAAGAAGCAGACATTTATATACAAAATGAAAGGCTGAAAACATGTTGAAGGCTATAAATTGAATAAATTATAACATAAGGGACAGGTTTAAAAAATGTAGCACATGGAAAACTACATAGAAAAAAATTTAAAAAGAAAGAAAACTATATAGTCATTCATAATCATTCTTGTTTAAAAAAAAACAAAAACACTATAGAATTTCCTCTCCACTGATGCGGGCTTCATGAAGCTCTTAAGTATTTTAATAGTACTGGTTTCTAATCCCCTTACTTTTGCTAATAGAGGTATACTCAGAAAGTCTTGATCTTAATGTACTCAAATACAGTATTTTATTCCAAAATTTTTATCTCTAACCAAGATCTCTCTTCTTCCCTCCAGAACTAGCCATTGTTTCCTTTTCAATATTTCCATCTATTTGTCCCATCAACACCTAAAACTCAACATCTCAAAAACTGACCCCCATTACACCTTATTTCAGGATATGGTACAAGCCAGGAATCTCAATGTCAACCTTGACATTCCTATTTCTTACTTCCCACACCCACATACAGTACATTCTACTTCCAAATATGGCTGCAATTTTCCATGGTCATAATCCTGGCCACAGTCTGCTCTCACGGTAACTGCTAGAAAAGTCTAAACCTTTGTCTCCACATCCCATTTTGCCCTCCCGCAATTTAATTTAGAATTTAATTCTGAGTAACTTTTTCAATGTACTTCATACCAATGGCTTTCTAGTTCTTTAGTACAAAATGATAAAGCCACAGCATTGGGTGCACCTTTTAGCCACTGGGTCCTTGCTTTCTTTTCCAGCCATTGTCTATTTCTAGGACACATTTTTCTTTTACCTCAAAGACATAATACTCCTCTTTCTATAATATTTTTCTTTCCCATCAACATCTCCCCATCTGATTCTGTTCGGCAGCTAGCTAACTCTGAGAGACACCAGGGAATGATCATGCAAAGCGGACCACGTACAACCACAGGGGTGGTCCCTATCCTTCTTTCAAGGTCTAAGTGGATGGCATGTTCTGGAATTCAGAACTGAACACCAATGGCACAGTATTAACAACTCTGCTTCCCCCAGGTTTCTGCCTCAGTGACAGCACCTCTGGGAAGCTTTCTGTACACCAACAGCCCCCCCAGATACATTGATTCACACACACCTGGAAGTGTCCTCCATGTTACATTTCCATCACAGCCTGGGCTTCTCCTCCACAGCACTTAACATTTGTAATTATTTGTTTAATGTCTTTCTCCCCCATTATACTGAAAGCCCCATAAAGTAAGAATCCCAGCTGTCTTGTTTGCTGTATTCCCAGAGCTTTCAACAGTATCTGGAACTGGTGGGTGCTCAAATAATTTGCTACAGTTCACAACCTGTGTGTAAACTCGTGATTTAAAACATAATGTCATGGGGCCTTTAATGTGCTCCCTTCTGAAAGAGGTAGAGCCCATGATAGAAAGAGCATGGGGCCAAAAAACCAGCAAAAATAGACTTGGACATGTAGGCATAAGTCTCTTGATACTTGCCAAATAGATGGTTGTCTTCGTGCCAAGGCTAAGACAAGAATTGAGGAAGACAGAGCTTTCCTCTGGCACTTTCGTCTTCGAAAGCCTTTCCTGCACCTACCTATTCTGTCTCTTCTCAGACAATCACTGTAAATATTTATTTTCCCACTTCTTTTCTCTATAATTCAGGTCACTTTAATTCTATGGGTCAGTTCAAGTTAAAGTCACTTTGGTTCTGATTACTATCTAATCCACGAGGCAGAAAATAACCACATGACATCTAAACATGTAATTGAAGGAGAAATTGATGGCTGTTTTGAATGTAACAAAAATTGATGCTAATAGTCACTCATTATGGATAA
Source organism: Neogale vison (assembly GCF_020171115.1). Classification (NCBI taxonomy): domain Eukaryota; kingdom Metazoa; phylum Chordata; class Mammalia; order Carnivora; family Mustelidae; genus Neogale; species Neogale vison. Next base: position 199,966,399 of record NC_058101.1, read on the forward strand.
AAAGGCATGATACACTCCGAAAGTCATGGTATCAGAGTCAGAATGATACCAGAGTAAGACCTGAACAATTAAGGTTGACATAAAAGGAGAGAGGGAAGAAGGGAGGGCAGGAGGGAGGGAGGGAAGAGAAAGAAGGAGAGGGAAGGAGAAGAAGGGGGGAGGGGAGGAGGGTGGGGAGAGGGAGGGAGGGACGGGGAGAGAAGAATAGCAGAAATCACTTCTCATTCGCAAAACACAAATGGGAATGGCATTTGTAGGTCTTATGAGGAATTTTAACTTCTTAGACCAGTTCCATTTTTAGGAATACATAACACACACACACACACACACACACACACAGAGGCTCATGTGTGTACACACACAACAAATTTACTCCTCTAAAGAATCTGACGTCTGAACAGGCAGTATCTTTGTTGTTGAATCAACATCCATTAGAGATCAGTTTCATTTTTATAGTTATGTCTGTTTTGAGGACTAAATTCTTACAGAATTTGGAAAAGAAGATGCATTATTTTCCATGTTATGCATTAAGTGTCCCCTTAAAACTCATTAACAGTTGCTTGAATTCACAAATTCTATGCTTGGTAGCAATGGAAAAAAAGAAAAAGAAAAAAAATAGAAAGGCTTTTTATGTTCTGTCAGCAAGATGTACCTCAGGATCAGCTTGGCTTGTTAGAGTGGGTATGAGTTACCCATAAAATATTCTTCTGAGAGAAATCTGTGTGAATTCAGCTCCGTTGCTTCATTTTATGTAGTAAAGGCTGGCCACCTCCTCCATTCTCTGACAGCTACTAATGAGAGATCACTTCCTAAGATCATTACTGGAAATAAGTTCCCTTGTAAAAATTAATCTATTGGTGCCACATAATGCAAAATTTCAATTATTCATTCATCTTATTTATTACCCTATATGTAGGGCTTCTAAGCATCTAGCTGTCTTGATTTCAGAATGCATGTTTTCATGATCACCGAGAAAGAAATAATAGTTTAATATGCCTTTTCTCTGACACTTAAAATGCTACTTTTTTTTTTTTTAAAAAAAGTACTTTTTCATTTGGAGCATAAATTAAAATGGAGTTGTACACAGTTATTATCCTATCTTCCCAAGATCAGAGTATTAAGAGAAGAGCAAGTCTCTGTGCTGTCCAGATGGTTTTGTATGTGTCTTTTTGTAAGGATTATTCATTTTCTTTGTCTTAGGACAAATTTTGAGTGACTTTAGTCTTTTCTTAAGGCCCTGTAGGAAGGCGGTATTTTAGAGAAAGGGGATTTCTGTGCATGAACTACCTCAGGAAAGAGTTCCAATTCTACCTGGTTCCAATTCTAGTTCAGCAAATATTTTTCAAGCACCTACTATGTACACAGCACTGCACCAACTGAACTCTGGCCCAAGTGCCTGTCTCGCAAATGTTTATCCCTGACCACAAGGGATGCTGAACAGGCTGGTGAGCGACTCAGTGTAAATGCAGTGGCTGTGGCCTCTGTCCTCTGGTCAGTGAGCACTGTTTTCATTTCCAGGGGACACAGTAGAGCAGCGCCCGGTTATCTGACAGGTGCCATTAGAAATTATTTATATTATCCTGAGATTAATAACAATGATCCCCCCCACACACACCACAACCAAATGTGATTGTATTTATCTGAGGCTGTCAGTTGTAGGCTCTCTTGTTTCCCGGAAGGATTTATGCGTTCAGTATTTACATCACTCACTCTCTCTTCCCTTGGTTTTCTGTTGGAAGTTAATCCACCTTACTGCCGAGAATGGAAGCAAGAAATGAGTCGGTTTCCCTTCTCTGTTCTCTGTTAACATGACACTCTCATCTTCAGAGAGCTGCTCCTCCTTTCCCTTCTGTCTTCTAGAGTTTTCTAGACTATCTAACGGCAGATCTCTCGTCCTTGCCCTTATTTCCCATTGGTTTCTGCTCACGTCTTCGGACGCTTGGGGAGATGCGCCGCTGGTGTAAAGTGGGGAGAAGGAGAGCTAGACTAACAGTCAGAGGACCCGGTTACCCGGTTGAATCCCCTCTCTGCCTCTCCTCCCAGAAGGGCGTGCAGTCAGCTACTTTCACCTCTCCCAGCCTGTGTTCTCCTCTGTAAAATGGGTTCAGTAATCTCTGCTGTGTCTTCCTCATTGACAGGAAAACGTAAGCAAAACTCTTTAAATATGGTAAATGTTTTATATATATACATACACATATATATGTATATATATAAATAATATATACATATATTATTTATATATATTTATATATACATACATAGGTGTATATATAAATATTTCTTTTATATTACTTATATAGTCAAACATACATGTACTTATATCAAATATATACACACATATGTAGTTATACATATATGTGCACGTGTGTGTGTGTGTGTGTGTGTATGTGTGTTTGGTCATAAGCTCTTTGCTGTATTATAAAATAGACCTTTCAAGGTCATTCCTGAATGAGCAGCCCCTGGGCGCATGGACACTCACAGTGTGTACCCACACTCACACTAGGGGGCGGCGTTGTGTGGAGGTGAAGGGTGCAGGTGCCCTGTGCTAGACTTGGGAGTGAATACCATCCCTCAGTGCATTGTTGGGTATCTCTGGGAAGGTTACTTCACCTGCCTGACCTTCACTTTCCTTATCTGTAAAATGGGGTGAATAAGTCATTCTACCTCACAGGATTGTTATGAGGATTAAATGATTTAACACACATAAAATGCTTCAAACAGTGTCTGATGCTGGTAAGAATTCAGTGTCTCAACTATTATTAGTGTTGTTACATAATAAGAAAAGCAGTAATTTAGAGTTCCCTATATTTTGTGAGCCACATTTATAGGAGAAGTTCATAGATGTTATTACTAAATTTTTTGAAATTTATCTCAAGTCAAGCACTGTGCTGGAAGTTAGCTTTTCTAGCTCTCAAGGTAGAACTTATGATATGTATTTTTAGTAAAGACAAGAATCCTATTTCTTTAGGATTAGGAGGGAGAAATATAGTTTTTCGCATATATATATATATATACACACACACACATATATATATAAAAACTTTATGTACAAGTTTTGTCATTTTAACCCTCTTTGTCTAAAAATAATTTCTCAGCACATTGTGGTATAGTCACACAATGCAATATCATTCAGCCATTAGTTTAGTTTCATGTAGAAGTATTTATGATCTAAGGCTAAATGAAAAGGAAGATGATCTACAAATAGCTTTATAGACTAAAATGTTTAGTATAGGTATATATATATTACATTAAAAAAAAAAAAAAGAGTGCAAGCAAGTGTACCACAATGTATAATGCAATTTTCTTGGTGGAGGAATTAAAAAGTATTATTATTTTCTTCTGAAGACACACATATTTCTATCTATACGGCTGTTTTGCAAATGTTCAATGTTATATTTTTATAATAAAAAAAAAAGCCCTGCTACAGAGTATTTCAGCTTTTTAACCCATTTTGTCTGCAGATAGATAAAACAAAACACTTAACAGTGAATCCATTTACACAAAGCCATTAGAAAGCCAGTTTGGTCAGGTGCTTCTAGAATTTTTCACTTGGAAAATCACATTTCACTTTTCCCAAATGAAATAGACCTTCATGGAAATAGGGACACATCCTGTAGACTGGAACCCCCAGCAACTGCGGCCCACCAGCTGAGCTCTCTGGGCAAACAGAGCTGTCGGAAGAGGTCAGAGGAAACAGTTGCAGCAAGGGTGAACTGGGGAATCCTGAGCTAAGCCTCCTGAGCAAGGAGCATCACCAAGGAAGGTCTTCAGATTACGAAGGAGGCGGCAATTGACCACGGATTTAATTTAAGTGCTTATTTCGGCACCGAATTATTATTACACAAGTATGTTCTTACCATCACTGAAAAAGAGAGGCAGATAGGCAAATCAGGTCTGAGCCTGAAAGACAGAGATACAGAGAGAAGCAGAGACAGACGCACAGGAGAGAAAGTATGAAAGAGGGTCTCCAAAGAACACAGGGGAGAATGAACTACAGTTACCCTATAAACTGCTCTCTCCACAATACTTGCTCAGTTTCTCTCAACCAATCTTTTAGTTAATCAAGTCCCAACCACCAACGGTAGACACCACGACCACCACCAGCGGCATCACCACCAAAATCTCAGATCACTGTTAAGAAGTACTTGTTGCCCAAAGTGCAAAAGAACAGGGGTACCTTTACTCCTGGGGTACTCCAGAGGGATAGACAAGAAGAGCCCTATAATAAATGGCAGCCCGACAAAACCTGTTCCCATTCCCCATTCGTCAGCGGAGCTTTACTTTGGGATCACATTGTAAAACCTCCAATTGGTTTCAGCTACAAATTAAGTAAGTCCACTGAATTGGAATTTATACCTGAAAACAACAACAAACAAAAACTAAAAAACAAAAAGTAACATTCTGCTTTACCTGTCCAATACGAATTTGATGGGGTCAGATCTGGTAGATCGAACATTTTGGACTCGTGGGGTCCTTATGACCAACTCACCAATTTCTTTAAACTGGTTTGTTCCCTTACCCTTACTTGCTTTGCAATTATTTTCAAATTACAAAGCAAACATGATTAGATTTCATAGTTGTGTGTGTGTGTGTGTGTGTGTGTTTTCTTTTTTTAATCCCCAGACGGTGGAAAGAATGGTTTCCTTCAACCAGGGAAACGGACCAACCACTTAAATTCAAGATTATGCCAAAGGAAAATAACAATGTAGCATTCCATTCTCTGAACTTTGTTCACTGGGCTTGTTGGAGTAATGCTACAATTGAATATTTGGGTTTAGAAAGCTAAATGCAGAGATTCAGGAAAGCTAAATGCAGAGATCTTAGAAAATATGCCTCTCCCAAATGTCCCGTACTTTCATTATTTGGTTAAGATTTATTGTGCCGTTCTCTTTTCCACCAGGGGGGAAAAAAAATTAACGCAGGACTAAGGCTGACGTTTCCTAAGCAGGCTGAAGCACTACAGCACTTAATTACCCACAGGGAGATGTGAGGTGCATGGTTCAGTTCTGCCTGAGGGCACTAACCCAGCTGCTCCCATTAGTAGGCGGTAAAAACACCTGCCAGGCCACAGCCCTTGACTACTGCATTTGAGAAAAGATCAGTATTCAATAAACTGGTCAACCATCATGTTGTTCTAAAATACCTATACAGGGGAAACATTCATGTCCTGGAAAAAAGAAAACACAGGGAAAAGATGTAAATAGAAAAAGGGATATTACAAAGAATGAAACTGTCAGAATTTATTGATGTAAATGTTATACAACAGGAGTATTTGGGAAGAAGGATGCACAGCAGAGGCACCAAGTGAACTCAGCGAACAGCACTTCAAACCCATCAAAAGAAAGGGCACACAGGTTTTAAAAGCTTTGCTTTTCCCCTCTGTTCTTATCCTTAATTAGCAATAGCATGCCAACTTTTTAAATTAAAAAAAAAAAAAAAACCTGCTTAAAATCTTCATTACACAAGGGGTTAAAATGTAAACCATGTAAATCATAGCCAAGCACTTTCTTCTAATCATCTGATGTTGAATAAGCACATATTTAGCCCCAAATGAGAATTCCGTGCCTCAGGAGTACCCAAAGCTTGGTAAGCCAAACTAAGAACTTCTAAGCCCTCAAGGCTTGCCAGAGCTCCAGGGCTCATGGCCCAAAGAAAAGGACTGGCTGAGAGGCAGGGTGCAAAATTCTGATACACAAACCCTATTCGCCAGCTCCCGCCCCCTACTTCCCATCTACTCCATACCCCCTACCTAGTAAACCGACCTCCAAGCACTGAAAACAAAACAGAACGAATTAATGGCCCCTGTTCTGTTTCATTATTTATGCCCTTCTCATGTACCACACTAACCAAGGGATGCTCTTTGATGATTCTATCTCCAAAGAACATTACTGTGATCATGGTATGTGCTGGGGAACCATAGATAATTAATCAGTCAAACTGAGAGGTATGGATAAGAATAACTTTTGGATTTTGTAAAAGTAAATTTAATGCATAAAACCTGCTAGGAACTGATTAATCAAATAGCCTTTTTACTCATAGTTAAATCAGGTCATATACTACGTGTACCTCATCCCCAAAAGGAAGAAAGAATATTGAGTTTAGTTTTGCTCCTTTGTCAACTTTGCCTCTTAATTCTAACCGCATCCATGTCTGTGAAAGAGGTTTTCCTGGAATGGAACTCTGTCCTCACAAATCCAGTAGGGAAAGGAGCCACTAATTTATATGACGTGATTTCTACTCGTCCTGCGATAAACCTATGAGTCACCATCCCATCTGGACTCCTATAAAGCAGAAGTGGAAAAAAAAAAAAAATTCCATGTTCCTAAAACCAACAAGACCATGGAAATGACCGTAAGTACTGTTCACCCACATTTTCACAGGTGGATCTTTCTAAAGACAATTTTGCATGATGTTAAGAAGGTGCGAGTTTTGTGGATAACAAAGGAGCTGGCCACCTTTGTCTTCTGCATGCAGCAGCAGCAAACCATGTCGAATTCAGGGAGTGTAATACGGAGAGGAAAAGGAAAAGAGAACTGAATGGCCTTTTGTTTCTTAAAAAAAAAGATTAACCAACAAAGACCTGTTTCCTTTTCCCTCTTTGTCAAATGAAAGCTCTTCGGAGATGATTGAGCTCTTGGATGCTACTGTTTGAATCCTGTAGGACGTGATCCTGTGTAGCTTTGGTCTCCGTACAGCAAAGGACGCTGGTACTTTTGAAGGTAAAAACTACTTTGTGGTGCATAGGGGACCTCTGTGAAGGCATCCGATCCTTGGGAGAAGAATATCTTACTCTCCTCACAGTTGAAGCTTGCTTTAAGGAAATACGTTTCCATGCTAGTTTACCAATTTGCCATAGATGTGGCAGGCCAAAGGCATTTGGGAACGGGTAAACCAAGTTCTAGAACTAACTGAAGGAGAAGGCACAGAGAATGCACAATCGCGTTTTCTGAGGGCGCAGACAGACTGATTTGTCAACAAGAAAGCATTTATAACCAAATCAGAGATGGGTTCCTATCCCTGGTCTTTTTACTCTCTCCCTCCTTCACTTACCCCTGGTAAACAGCTCAGGAAACCACCCCCCCGCATTGCAATTTGAGACCGCTCCACCCCCACAGGGGAACACACACTGAATTTATCTGATTATCCCCACTGGCTGCTTTTCTGATACCAGGTCACTGCAACAAGACGTACTGAGTTCACGTTTCTGTCACTAATAAAAGATACATTGCAACAGTTTTTCTAATTACTATTTTTAAAAGAAAAAAATGTTTAGAGAAAAGGTTGGAGGCTCTTTCTGGGAGATGAGCTTCACGAATCAGGGTGCAACTGGATAATTTTCCTAGGATTACTCTAATCATGTCAGAACATTTTAAAAGGTTGAGAACGGATAATAAAAGTAATCTCGTTCTTGGGCTATGTGTATAAGCACAAAATTTCTTCAAGCTCTAAATAGCACTCCTCAGATTTTTGGGAAACCCCCTCATTGATGTGAAATCATGTCAATTATAAAATACCAATATTTTAAGTGTAACGATATGTTCCCCTTAGAAAGAGCCGCTAGCCCGAGGAATATATTCTTCCCACGTGAGCTCCTTGGGTTGCTTGGGCGGATGTAGGGTCGAATGGGCCATTTCATACTTGCTTGGTAATGACTGCATGGCAGAAGGGAGGGGGGCTGCAGAGGACACAGTGGACTGTTGAGAGGGCAGCTTCTAATTTACAGTGAGACACTAGCTCAGCAGCGGGGCTAATGTAAGACAAAGTGGTTCCCGTGTTGATGGATGTTGTGGTAGACAATCCCATCTTTTGTCATTGAGTTATAATGGCCCATGCCAAGAACATCTAGATCCTTCGGGGGAGGAAAGAACACAAGGCAAACCAGGACTTCATTACCTGCCTCATCAAAACCGCTTTGCATTTTCCCCCTCCCTTTACAAGTAAACTATTTCAAGGAACCGAACTGTGAGCCATTTTTACACACCAGACAGCACTCCCGTGTCTATTGAACGCGAACCGAAAGAAGCGAATGGAATTCTTGAAGAGTTGTTTTTGCTGCTCGCAGAGAGCAGCTCCTCCCAGAGGAAGGGAAAGGCCGGTGGAAGGAAGAAGCCGTCGGGCTCCTCCTGGACGAGCGGCCAGCCTCGCAGGGCACGTTCAAGGGCTGGAGAAGGAGCTCCAGGGATGGAAGATCACGATCTCAGAGAGATCTGCATCCTGCTCTGACCCGTGGCGGCTCAGAGTGAGCCTTTGGATTTAGCGGGAAGCCTTCAGAGGAAAAGCCCTGGTGGTATGGGGCTCCCAGGGTGAGGAGAGCAATTTTTCTGCGCGGTCGAGTGTTCTGGAGAGACACACACGCCACACACAAAGGCATGTGGCCTGCCCTCCGGGGCTTTCTCTTTCCTACATGTTAATGAAGATTAAAGTGTAAGAAAGTACAGACGTCCGTTGAACAGATAATTAATGATGATTGATGATTTACTTTTAATTTGTGCCCCATGGTTAATTTAGGTAAAAGACACAGATGCTTGAAACTTCGGGGGTCGTGAAATTGTTGAGTGTTCAACATGGACTGACGGACGTCTCCACCGGCATTTGGAACCGCAAACATTATCCATTAAATAATTTTCATTAGTTGGATATTGAAAGAGAAAGCTCCATCTGTTTAAAAGAAAGAAGTACTTTCCTTTCTCTCTCGGGATTAATTTTTTTTTTTTTTAATCTCTCTCATTCTTTTACTTCCTGATAGTCTTTGAGGTGTTTTTGGACACAGCCACTTAAGGAATTCCTTTTTTTGTTTTTGTCTTTTTTTTTTTTTTTCTTACAGAAAAGATGGTTTTTGTTTTACTGGGTGTGGATGCACAGGTATTTGTTGAATCCTGTAACAGAATAGTCTCTCTCACATATCTCCTTCTACGCACACGCTCATACATCCGGGTACCCTGGGACAGGTGCAAAGGTGAAGGAGTGACAGCAGGGTTGTGTGGGTAGAAATATTCCAAACCTCGGGCTATAAATCCAGTAAAGAAAACACATCAGCATGTTCTGACTGTTGCCGGCGCGGTCAGTGTCAGTCCCACATGAAATGACAAGGCTGTTTACAAGTGGTAAATTTAAGGCCCTTATTTTGTCTCAGAGTTTATCCCCCTAAGGATGGCAAAGCTTGAAAAGAGTATAGGATTTGGGGCTTTAGCACCGTATTGTAGAAACGCTTAATGCTTCATTTGCTGACCCAGACCTAGAATGAACGTCAGTCACTAGGGAGCCTCACGGGCCTGAGTTCCAGGCGGCTATTTATTGCTACCTATATTGGGAACGAAGACAGAAATTCTGACTGGACAATTCTAAAGCTTCCATGTGCTGAGTGAGTTCATGCAGACACTCTGTGCTCAAGTCCTAGAGGCTTTGCTAAATCTCCCTTACTCAGGTCGGCTCACCAGCCTCTACTGCGCTAGACTTTTATGGTCTACAGGTACCAGTCTTGGGAATTCATTGGCTAACACTCCTTCTCCATATGGGAACAACAATTCAAAATAGGGCAACTCTCTATGACTTTAAAAAGTAATGAACTCTCTTCATTCCGTAACTACAAAACCAACTGATGCTGAATAAAACTGATGTTAACATAATCACCCATTAGCACAGAATTATTAAAACCCACCCTCATTATCTCTGAGTGCTGCATAAAACCCAACACAATCGTGTCCCTCTAAAAACTCGGAATATTAATTATGGCACTTTTATTCGTATCTTTATATATGTGTTTTGTTTTGATGCGAGCAGTAATGGGAAATAAAACATTTTTCCTTTGATGGAGGAGATAACAGAAGATGAACCAAAGGGAATTAAGAAGACCGATTTTACTGTAAAAGTGACTTGTACCAGTTATCAGAAAAGCTACAACAATGCTTTGATGAGTTATATCTTCAGAAGGGAAAGAGTAAATGTGCATTGAAAAAAAAAAATCTTCATTCATAATTAAGTTATATTATGTCGCTCCCAAACACACATTTTAAAACATAGAGTGCCCCATGATCTCTGCCTTACTCTATTTTTCTCTGACTTTTAGCTTTCACTTTCATTGTTGTTCTCTCTTCCCGTATCCTGCTGGTACAATAAGTTTTCACAGTAAGGAGGTGGTTTACCACTGGATGTGCCTGCCCAGCTGCAGATTTCCCGTCTAAATAGCTGCTGTAAGTCTCCTCTGTCAAAGCTAGCAAATATTTGCTTTTCCTCTATGTTAAACACATCTATTTTTTTTCTTTCCTTCACCAGTCTTGAGGTTTAATGCAAAACAACCTGTTTTATTAATTCTGCCCCTCCCCCCCCACACATTGTATCTTCATGAATTACTCACTGTGTTTAAACAGATCACTGTTGATATTGTGCTGTGGGCAATTAGGAGCTGGGCATTTTGTTACATAGCCGGCACCCTGGATGGTGGAGTCTGACTCTTGCTGTGCAGCTGGAAACGCCGAGCTCTCTAATTCATGGGCACGCAGGAATACATTTATCAGCACAGATTACACGGGGCTAGGAAGGAATTTTCATAAACACTTCAACGTTACAAAAACGAAGCCCAATTTAAACCGGGAAAATGCATGAAGCAAAGAATCTATAACATTTTGTCAAAGTCCAGATCTGATTATATTTTAAAAGGCTTAAAAAAAAAAAAAAAAACCCACATGCTGACAGTTTACGCATCTGTTAGTGAGGAAGACCCAGTCTAAATTTTTACCACAAAAGCTAATGACCCTATTAACTCTAATTTGTTTACTCACCAGTCTGGAACAGTTTCTTCCACAGGTACCTCTTTGATGTTCAAAATTAAGCTTCCTAGAGGCTTGAGAAATTAAATGCTAAAGGAGGTCAATTATACAACAGTTGCCTTAAAGACAAGGATTGCCACTCCCATGTTGCCTTAAATTGACTGTTTTTTTTTTTTCTTGATGAACAGATGAACACAAATACAGCCAGATTACTACTCAACACATGTTAAACCCTCCTCCTGATGTGCTTGGGTGTGATGGATAGCTTTGAATGACTACACCTGAGCATGCTGGAAAGAACTTAATTAAAAATGGCAAAATAGCCAATACTTGCTCCTTAGGTAAAGTCTGAAATCCACAGTGAAATATTGTTCTAACTGAAAAGGAAAATCAAAATGCAAAAACGCGTTTGATAAAAGTGGAAAATTATTCCATTATCACTTGGAAAGTCCCGTGTGGTAGAAAATTTAGTACGCAGGATAGCGTAGGCAAGCCATTCAGGTTTTTCCCTACGGTTTAGACATCAGCACTATTATGAAATAGTTGTGAAGTGGAAAAAGCACTCTGGTTATTAGAAAATAAATGAACAAACCAATTGTCAGGCAACTGGAATGTGCTAGGGGAGTAAACCCTACAATAGACGTGTGTGTGTAAAGAAAGTTTTTGGGGGGGCAGTGGTTAGTATCCTGAGTTCTGTAGCATTTCTGTAATAATGGGTAACAAAAGCATTTTGCAGGGGCATAGCCTTGCCGTGAGGGGCTGACATGAATTTCTATGCTGTTTTCATGCTTAACACAATCCCTGTGTGCCCCTGCCTTCTAGACCAACATACGAGTACCTATTCTACATACCCTGGGGGGGGCGTCTCCTTTCCTGATAGCTTATTTAGAAAAGACATATGATTCAGAAATATGTAGACACTTTGTACGTGATTCCAGAGGCTGAAAACTGAGCAAAATAATTTGAATCCCTCAAAAATTTAAATAAATAAATAAATAAATAACTTGTCATGAGTTGAAAGGGTGTGATTATCTGGTTCAAGATCAAGTTTGTCTTCCTCTCTCTCTTATGGGCTCTAAGATCATTTTTAGTTCTCTCCAACTTCCTAGTTTCCATCCAGTTCTATTTGTTAATAATATAACTGCCCCTCACCGGCTGTTATATTACAGTGTGCAAAGCAGAGGACACACCCGGGAGTTTTAGGTGGCTGACACGAATGAATGGCAAGTTGGTGCACACGCGACTAGGGCTTGAGTGAAGGACCTCGGGGATCAGGCCGCAGGCATTTGAAATCCTTCTGCCTATTTATGAGAGTGGGTCCAGGCCTTAGTTTCCTTATATATAAAATAGAGAACACAGAACAACCTACTTCAATGTGTCAAATGAAACACATATAAGATGGACCACAGTAAGAGGCCCGCACATATCCGTATTCCTACTTAGGGGTTCGTGACCAAGCGAGTGGCTGTTCAGTCTATACCCTTGTTCCCCATGAGATGAAATTCCAGTTCTGCATTGCTGTGGAGCAACATGGGGCTACCACTCTACTGGGGCCTTAGGAAAAACAAAGAAATGACTAGGAATGTTGAGTCTGGGTTAATTTAAAATCTCGAAACTTTGCTTACCATGGGTTATTGTACAAATTCTGATTTTTGAAACTATCGCCTTCAGATACCATTTATTCTGACTATTGACTTTTGTGGGTGCCCCTTAAGTTCTGTGCCTGAAATGAGTGCCTCATCCTTCACCCCTGTCCTACCCAGACATGGAATCTCCAAACAGAAGCTCTTAAGAGAGCTTCAGGAGTGTGAAGACAGCTGGAAATCCTGGACACACTCAGAGACAGGCAGGGGGATGGTCTATTCAATCTAAGGAGGGTTGGTTATCTCCTTAGGATCCAGGAGCAACTAGGTTTTCTGCAGGCTAAAACGAGAAAGCCCAAAGTTCAGGCTGCCTGGGGTCCAACCTGCTCCGTCTTTGCCCTGGGACCTGATTAATGTTCTCCAGGAGACTGTAGCATTGATCAGTTTTCAGAATTTGTCTTTTTAAGCCCGCCAGCTCATGATCAGCCTTGCTTGTGGAGAATGGGAGGCTCCAGTGGTGCAGAGAAAGAACAGGAAAAAGGAACTCTGAAACTGTTCCCTGAATCACGGTACATCCTTTACGAGATTTAGGACAATTTCTTATCATGTAGCTGCAAACAAAGCGGAAGAGGGAATCAGAGATGTGCACAAACACTGAGTTACTGCAAGGGCTATTTCACGGTCTCATAGGAGAAGTCTCATGCCTTTCATACTTTAAAGAGTGGATTGGCAATATCTGTTTTCAACTCTAATCACGATTGCATAGTGCCCGCAAAAAATCCCCTTTTCAACTATTTCTGGAGGGCCTTCACTGATAACGGGGCATAACACAGAGACAGCAAACACAGAGACAGCAGTGCGCTGGGAAAGAGACAGTGTCTACAGAGACCATTCTTGGGTTGTTACAGATAGACCTTCTCAAAGCATAGTGGAGAAGAGCCCTAGAAATACACTTGATAGAAACTTTCCACTTCAAGGGTGGGCACTGAGCAAGTAAGGACAATGGTGTGCAGTCAGTGCTAGAAACTCTCACACAAGAAGAACAGTTCCAGCCCAGCCCAACCCAGTTGGAATGACTAGAGCAAAAAGAAAAAAACAAAAAACAAAAACCAGCAGAATGGGGCCTGTGGAATTAGAAAAGTGCAGGCCAGGAGAGAAGAGAGGCAAGTCCCTATTCATTTTCAGCTAAAAATTCTCACACACTTTCATAAAAGAGAACTGGAACTTTACATCTGAGCCCCAGAGAATATTATGTAAAGATGTTTGTATGTGGTTATGCATATAAAAGTGCCATGCTTAAAACCAAGTATTGGTTTTAAGGGAGAGCTGGCTTAGATGTCATCCCTGCCTAGGCCACTTATTAACATGGTGTGTGTCCATGGGGGAATTCACTTCACTTCTCTTGGCCTCAGTTATCCCATCTGTAAAATGGGAATAACCAAGACAGATCTTTCCAAAGTTGTCCCATCATATATAGGAAATGTCCAGTGTGTTGCCTAGAATGTCCATTCAACATTCGTTTCTCATCTTTCTCTAGCGTCTTCCAGACCCCAGGCTTTGTACTAGTAAATGTCAGAATACTAAGTATACGTTACCTTCAATCAATATTGTGAAGTACAGGGTTTGCCTTTCTAAAAAGATTTTTGTTTGTTTGGTTTTTTTGGCTTTCCTGGATTTTGCTACAGATAGTGACACAACTGAGGATCCCCTCCCCACCAAGGCAGCCATACCTAACAACCCACAGAGGACAGATCTGCCCAGAAGCCCCCATCTCATCCACAACACACCTCTCATCCTGACTCAACAAGGTCCTTGACGGGTCCAGAAGTGTTACACTTTATACAACTTCAAAAACATTGTCTTTTCACAAATCTCAGCAAACTCAAATAATCTAATGTAAAACTATTCTGTAGATAGAACATTTGTCTTACCTCCCCCCACCAGGGGAAAAATATAACCATTTGCTACTAATTTTATTTCACGTTTTTTTCTATAGGAAAATTTATAGCAAAAGTACAGATTAGCCTGAGCTGAAGGGAGAAGTCAAATGTCTGAATATATGACAACCTTTCCTTTAAACCTGGAAATTTTAAGATGATGCTAATAAGGGAGGCACAGAGTAAGTTAGTGAACCAAAGCTTAAAATTAAAAAAATAAAATCACTGCTACTACCACTTCAAAAATGGAATTACAAATCCTATACCCTCAGCGAACATACAGGAAAGGTCTAAGTTGAAAATGAGAGTCAAACCCTCATTTTCAAGAACCTGATCTGGGTCAAGTTTCTAAAGTAATAATAGTGTTTACTGTTTTCCCAAATTGTGATCTCTTTGTTCATTTTGCAGCTGAAGAACACATTATTTGCTGTAGGTTGGCAGGATTACTGCTGCTGTACTTTCTTTATTCCATTTGTTTTTAAATATTTATATAAATCTCTCAGTTATGCTGAAAATTATTTTCCAATAAACTTTTTTAAAAGTCAGCTTTGCAAAATTCTCTATGAGGAAAGAGGGGGAATGAAAGAAGAAAACTCATCTAAAGCTGTGGTCTGGACAGTCCACTTACCGAGAGCTGGCTAGTTTGTGGGTTCTTTTACTCATGATATGTTTAAACAGCGTGACCTTTAATTAGGAACAATTATAGGAACAAGCAAGCAAACAAGGGGTAAGATGCAGGGAATATACACTAAAGCCTATGATATATTTCATAGTTAAGTGAAATTTTCCTTTTTATTTAAACTTTTTAAAGAAATCATTTTGCAGGTCATGTGGAAGCAGGGATTTGGGGTTATTTGTTGTATTTCTTTATTAGGCCAGACGTTTTCAATGAAAAACTCTCCTATTCTACCCCTCTTACATAAGACTTACCTACTATTAACTTACTGAATGACTTCTCTCACTTTATGGGTATGTTATTGCCATAACTAATGCAAAGAAATACATTTACTTTTAGCTGAGTTTTCTAGGTAGTCTTAATCGAGAAACTGACCTTAACATCTGAGGGCATCATCTGCTTACTCTTAAGAAAAACAAACAAATAACAAACAAAAAAAGAAGTTACTATTGTTCTGCTTCTAGCTATAAAGGCAGAATATATAATTTCTACAGAAAGTCTGAAGAACAACAATATTTTCCAAGCATACAGGACGTGTACCTTCCTCCTGCATGTAATATGTAAACCACTTCGATTAAAACTAATTATGGCAATAGGAGCTCAGCAAACCAAGCCCAGAGCTTAGCAGGTTGAAGACACTCAAGATCTAATGATTCAAAATGGTACAAATGGTATCAATAATGCCACAAAAAATGTTTGAGCAGAGTGCCTAACGTATGTAACTTTTTACGGAACTATGGGAATATCTTTCTTAACTATGTAAGTTTCAGGAAAATGTAAGGGAACCTCATCTTTACAACAGAGCCTTAATGTATTCAAATAACCCTATTTGTTTCCTTATATTTCTGCTTGTTCCAAAAACAATTATAGTCTCAAAAAGAAAGCACAGACACTTAATTAGTATCATTCTACAGCTGCTCCTTAATAAATCAAGATGATAAATATGTGTCTGATCCACATTCTGGGCTATTTCTAATCTAAATGAGTCTAGACTTGTGCACCTCGTGCATTACATAGGAACTGGAGGGCAAATTAATACCATGATGGAAGAGTAAAATGTACTTCTCTATTTATTATTTATGTTTGGTTGTTTCCTATAAAAACACTTTTAAGTGCAATAGACAATCTGGTTCGTAGACATCGCAGCAGAAATATGTCCTGATTTTGAATGTAGGTGGAAGTCCGGGAGCCTCGGTGATAAATGGGTTAGCCAAGAAGTCAAATTTAGATGTTTATAAGCACTGAGCTTTTCCTATAAAGAAATGAACCTTCATATTTAAAATGTAAGTGAGGAAACCACACTCAACCAACAGACAGCAGGAAGGTCTGAATTAGAACAATTCGTATACACACACTTTCTGTGATAGAAAAATCTACCAATTCCACAACTTTCTTCACTCCTGTGTGCTATTTTATTAAGGAAACAAAGGCTTATGTTTTTCTTTCTGTCACCTGCAAGCTATTGTACTATGACTGGGGAATGTAGAGGAAAATGATACAGTCCTAGGGCTTTAGGGAACACGTCTTCCCGAAGAGAGGCATTAGGCAAACAGAAGACAATGATACAAAATAAGGTCATGGCAGAGATATTATGGGGAAGGCTGGCAGCCTGGAGGAGGAAACCCTGAAGGACAAGCCATGTCTGAAGTAGAGGCTGGGTGGCTGGGACACCGGCCTCCTGAGGGCAAGCAGCGAGCCATAAAAAATGGTGGGGAAGGGGTGCCTGGGTTGCTCAGTGGGTTAAGCCTCTGCCTTCAGCTCAGGTCTTGATCTCAGGGTCCTGGGATCGAGCCCTACGTCGGGCTCTCTGCTCGGTGGGGAGCCTGCTTCTCCCTCTCTCTCTGCCTGCCTCTCTGCCTACTTGTGATCTCTGTCTATCAAATAAATAAGATCTTTAAAATATTTTTAACATAAATTTTAAAGATTAAAATCTTAAAAAAAAAATAGTGGGGAAGCGGGAGACAAGATTTCAGGGAGGTCAATGCAGAGCTGTGCTGAACACTTTGAACTCCACCCCAAAGATGGTAGAGAGTTCACTGAAGGGTTCTAGACCAGGTGTGATACTTGGTACCCCAAAGCACACTCTTGGAGACACATGGATCAGTACTTAGCATACAGCCGGGCAGCACCTGGTGTTCAGCCCAGTGCTGTCTCTGTCTTTCCTTCTGAATTCCTCTTCCAGTGCTGGCGATCTCCTGCTACTGGGGACCACCGCTGGCATGTTTGACCTTCCTTGGCTTTGGAGTCCCCTGGCTCCCCGTTCCTGCAACAGTCCCCAGGCTGGTCCTTCTGCAGATGCCTTGTACTTACTGGTTCCTTCTCATTCCACAATCAAAGGGAAAGCAGCACCTCTGTTTAGGGAACAGTCTTCACAGGGCGGGGAGGACGACCTCACCGGCTCAACGTAAGTCACAAGAGCAACAACTATTCTGATGAATATCATACAGAAACTTACACGGAAATAGTGGTTACGATGCGTAAACCTCACAGCAGCCACCATAGATGCCAGGCATTTTGGAATCCCCTTTCCGAGGTAAGAAAATAAAGGCACAGAGAACTTGCCAAATGGGACCCAGGGAGCTAGACACCCCAAGGGCTCTGGAACAAAGCCAAGCCCTGGGACGGAGCATGGACCGGACAGAAAGTGCTCACCAAGAGGAAGCCAGGACAAACGCTCTCCCCTCCTCTAGCCTTCATCCTCCAGTGAATCACACTTTTTTTTTTTTTTTTTTGGTGGGGGAGGGCTCATAACAAAGTCTTCATTTATTTAATTGTTGTTTAAGACCTGAGCTGAGATCAAGAGTCAGATGCTTAACTGAGCCACCCAGCTGCTGCTGTCACGACCTCTCTAAACACAGAAATTCTCTCTCCTCACTTCCAGAGTATTATATGAACCTTCCTTTGGGTATTTTACTCAGATATGTTTAAATTCTGGAACCGTTTACATATACATTTATTTACTTACTTATTTACTTGCCTTTTTCCAATGTGATTATTAATTTATTGAATGCTTATTTGAATACT
This sequence comes from Neogale vison, assembly GCF_020171115.1. Classification (NCBI taxonomy): domain Eukaryota; kingdom Metazoa; phylum Chordata; class Mammalia; order Carnivora; family Mustelidae; genus Neogale; species Neogale vison. Next base: position 199,984,385 of record NC_058101.1, read on the forward strand.
CAATGTGTAGTCAACTCATACCTCGTTTACTAAGTGATCATTTACCTAACTTTAATAGGTTTTATTTGTTTCATAAGAAGTATTTATTTACTTTTTTAAAAAAGATTTATGTGACAGAGAGATCACGAGAGAGGGAACACAAGCAGGGGGCGTGGGAGAGGGAGAAGCAGGCTCCCTGCTGAGCAAAGAGCCCAAAGAGGGGCTCGATCCCAGGGACCCCGGCATTGTGACCCAAGCCGAAGGCAGATGCTCAATTGACAGAGCCACCCAGGTGCCCCAAGAAGTATTTATTTTGGGGGTATTATTACAAGACACTTTTATCCCTCTGGAGAATTAGAGCTGAACCAAGCAAAAAGTTATAGCTAGCTCTGGAGAAAGTAGGGAAATCTCTAAAAGGTTAACTTCTCTCCCCACCCTTTTTGTACTCGGATTATTCTTCCTCCTTTTTCAAGGATCAATGTCATGGCTTTCGCTTTAAAGGACCTTAAAGGTCTCACTGATTTTAAACAGGGGTGGGGGAGGTACTCAAAATAATTTCTGATGTGAAAGTTAACTACCAATAAACATGGTCTAACTTTGGAGAGTCTTTGTTGTTCCTTGAGGCCACCGTGTCACTGTTTCCACTTCCCGTAATAAGCATTGTACACACTCCCACGGAAGACATTTATATCAGTACTGAACTCACATATGGAGGAGATGTGCTGAGCTCCAAAGACTGAAATTGAATGTTGACGCAGATAAAGCTTGAAAGGAGGAAAGTGAGCATTTAATTAGGGGGTTTGCTTGCATCTGTTCTCTCAGTTTTAGCTGTATTTTACTAACTCTGATGCGCTCTTCCACTGAAATAAATTACAGAGTTACGAAGGTTCCCACCCTTCCCTATACATCTGATTTTAGGAGGACAGTCTGGGCACTCTTGTGGCTGTGGATTGAACTGTTAGATTTCATCTCCTCTTCCCTAATTCACATCATCTGTCACCCTTAGCACCTCTGTAAATTCCTTCCTCCCTCTGTGCTGTTTTGACCATAACTGACATCATTTCAGTACGGAATGAGAGCAAGGCAGCTGTCAAGTTTTGTTTCCAGCCCTCTGATTCCTTATTGTGACCTTAATAAGGCCCTCCTGCTGGGTACCAGCCACCTGCAAGAAGGTCAGTGCTGTGGATGACATCTATAAACAGCGGCGATCATACCCTAAGACAAAACACAGAGGCTATCAAGCTTTCTCTAAAGGAGGAAAACAGGGAACAAGGAGGAAGTGGGGGGTGGGGTACAAACGGTTACAAAGAGATCTAACAATTACCAAAAGTGTTAAAGAAAAATTACACTGTGGCCACAGAGACTAAACTTCATAATCTTAGGAAAGGGACAAACTCCGCTCAAGAAAGCACTCCTTTCAAATTTTCCATCCCACAGAACAAGCCAGATCCCACCTTGGTAATTCAACCATATTCCATTCACTGAACAACTTTATTGCCCAATTTTGACCTCTATAAAATAGAAAAAGGACTGCCTAATGTAGTTATTTTTTTCTTTAGATCACCAAAGTTACCTATCAGTTCACCCTCCCACGTAGAGTTTTTGGAAGCACCATGTTCTATGCATAATTTCCTTTTTCCTGTGATTTAGGGTGGACAGCTTAATTTTTTTTTCTTTAACCTTGGAAACATATTCATCATTCTTTCAAAATAGGAATTCCTAACCCAAGAAGGGTGGGCAGTAAGGGGAAGTCAAATTCCTCATACAAGCTGCTCAATTTTGTTAGAAGTTCTTCCATCCTAACTTCTTTGTGAATTGTGGCCAGGAAAAAAAAAAAAGTGTTTGAAATAATCCTAATCATCACTTGATGTCAGAAGTGCTTTTGGATTCACTGAAAAGAATAAATTAAGAGCAAGCAACGAGAGAACAAGTAGGGGTTTGACCTTCCGGGCATCAACGGGAGGGACAACATGAAAACAGACGAAACCGCATTCACCCGGGCAAAAGTGGGACAACATAAGGGATCTGACTGTCCTGGGGATTTTTAGCTAATGACCCCGTGGGGCGACCAGCAGTTTAAAAGAAAGCACAATGTCTCCCCCTCCCCAACCATACCCAAGTGGACATTTCAGCGCCCTTCCCGAAGCGTAGCGACGTTTTCAGCCTTAGACCCAACCGGTGAGCAAAAATCACACCCGGCAAAGTAAACGACGACAAAGTTACATAAATAATTCATCCCTTTCCCTGGCCTCCTCCCTAGAGTCCACCTTAAAATCCTGCTTGTAAGGCATAAGACCCACTTCAATCATGTCAGCTGCTGATCATTAATTGCTTCAGAAAAAGACAATATTCTCTCCATCCTCTTTGGAGTTCCAGAGTCAATGGCGAAGCAAAAGAGAGCGAAACTGAGTGAAACATGAAAAGCTTGATTTGTTAGGACCCCTGCTGTCTGAAAAGAGATCAAAGCTCAGAGGGAGACCTTAAAACAGCCCAGTGCCCTGCACTGAAACATGGCCTGTGGCAGCTGCTCTGGGCACTGGCTCACAACCCAGGTGTGCCTCCGACCCGCTCTGCCAGCTGAATCCTGGGAGCGGGCTACCTCTCCTCTTCCTTCATTATATCAGCGGCAGCCACGGAGGAGATGCGGGCTCCATCCATCACAATGCACAAATTCACAGTGCGCGGATTCAGCACAGGCCTAATTAAAGCTTTTCCTTTCATTTGTGGAGATAATTAGACTTTCATCTCACCAGGAAGCTTCAGAAAGATCTATTTCTTTCTTCAATAAAAGCTACATCAAACAAAAGCAGATTTTAATCGCCTTTTCTTTGGGGCATGAGTCAATAATGAAAGATGTCATGGGTAACAAAAAATGGTGCGTAGAAAAAAAAAAAAAAAAAAACAGAGAGGCAGGAAAAAAAAAAAAAAAAACACCCGCCTAAGCAATGTTCTTTAATTAACATCATGTTTGCAAACACCATTAATTTCTCTCATTAAAATGATTTTTATCTGCAACTGATTGTTGATAAAACAATCGATTTGAGCATCTCATCTGTTTCACCGCTATGCAAGAACCCCATCTGCCGTGCTATAAAGCGGTAATCACGCAGGCTGTTAAGCAACATGTGAGAACAATAAAAAATGCATGCATGTGTGTCAGGGATTTGTGAAGCTGACTGCAGGGCAACGGCCACCTTTCCACAGGACATGCATAAAAAATGACTCGGTGCCAGGCTAAAGGACCAAACGTCACAAAGATCAGAAGTGCCTAAATAAAAACACAAATTAATATGTGCAGGCAGAAAAGGCTCCATCTGTGTTTAGGAATCATTTTGTAAACAGATTCTGAAAAAGAAGGCAGGGAATTTAGATGCATTTAATAGTGTGCCATTGGCTGGTGTGATGTAATTTTAGACGACACACGTGCAACTTGTCTACTCCTTAAGACCGTCTCAGTTTTTCAAAAGGAACATTCTCATCCCGAACACTTTTCGAGAAGCGTTGACTTTAGCTTTTCTCCACTCCCACGCCCGGACTTGAAGCATGGGGAAATAAATAATTCCATGGGATGGGGATGAATCAGCCCGTGGAATCAACTCTGGGGCTGAGGAGTCAAGAGCAGTGTCTACTAGAAGAGTGTAAGCCTGGACCAGGAGCCACAGTATCGGGAGTGGGTATCGAAACACAAGTGTATGCAAAGATAAAAGCCGTGCACAGATTCACCTAGAAGAACAGAATCCAGTCTTGGAAAAGGGAATTCAAGGTGATCTGGTCTAGGTTCCCACTCCCTCCAGTAAAGGTTCCCGTCGCGAATTAGGGAATTCCAGTAACAGTGAACGAGACTACTTAGTGTTAGAGCACGCACTACGTGTGGTAGTCCTAAGAATCAGTAACTTCATTATTTTACTGAATTAAAGACTGTCTCTCTCTCTTGATTCTAATCTTTAGGATAAGTTTCCTCATGGCTTGTCCTTTAATCCCTGAAAACCTATATGCATTGCCCCCAGCCCTTGACTTCATGCTAAATACCCATGCCCTTCAGGCATTCTTCAGATAATAATTTTTCCCAGCTTTTTCCTGACCCCAGTCTTTTCCTTTGAATATATTCCAAGGTGTCAATTTCCCAATTAAGACAGAGAAATTAAGAGATAGAAATGAACATCATATCCCACTTGTGGGCAAAGCAGTGCTTCCCCACGCACATCATCAAGTAAAAAATATCAAATATTTAAAGTAGATTTTTTTCTAGGAAATTAGAATGATTTTATGACAAATCAAAACAATATTCTACACCCAGAGGTCTCTAAAGTATATGGGTTGTCTAGGGATCTCAGGGGAACTACTGTCCTCTATTGTCAGAGCCAATAAATTAAAACTATTGAGTCCGTCCTTATTTATATATTTATGTTTAAAATCCTATACTTTAAGATCTAGGATTAAGGAAAATTTCCGCTAATAATAAAGTCTCATCTTCCTATTAGCAAGCCAAGTTGTTAAATACTTAAAATCTTTACCAACATGTCAGTAATTCCCAGGACTGAAAGTAATTGTTTGACCTATTAAATGTTTGACAACCAATAAAATAATGTGCTTTTAGTATCTCATAAATCCAGAGAAGGGAATGAGGTTCTCTATCTACTAGGTTTAGGATGCAGAAGTATAGTTTTGGCTAAGAGTTTCATGATATCGGATTTTTTAAGCAACATATAGAAATGTACTTAAGACAAATTGGAAAAGTTGTTCTGGGTTTCCTAAGTGAATTTCTGGTACTTTGCAAAATCCTTTGTCTTTGGGTCATTAAATTTAGACAGCTCCAGCATCTGGTTCTCTCAGTTTTCTGAAGTAAAAGAAAAGTAGAAATCTTTCTCATACAACCTGTCCTATTAAAATTCACAGGAAGTTCACCAGAAATAAAGACAAAAGTCATTATTATTACTATCATTCACCGAACAGAAAATAATGCTGTGGTATATCACTGCACAATTTAATTTTTTAAAGGATTATTATGGAAAAAGAGCAAACAACTTTTAGAAAACAAGATGGAATAAAAGAAGAGAGAGGAAAGAAAGAAAGAGAGAAAGAGAGAAAGGGAAAGAAAAGAAAAGTAAAAGAAAAGAAAGGGGAGGATATCGATAATTGTTCAAACAAAAATTAAACTAAATCCTTATGCATTGTAGAACTCCTAATGGTATTATTATTTATTTACTGCAGGGTGCCAAAGTTGCAACTAAAAAAAAAAAAAATCTTTTCAATTATCTATTCAGGATCTACTGCCACACCTGCTGCCTGCTAAAGCTACCAGCATTTTAACAATTTTTTCCTGTTCGAAGAGCAAACAGTGCCATTTCCAATGAGAGTGCTGTCCATTAGCCCACAGATGAGAAGTGCTGAAAAGTGGTGTGAGCCTTCCCCAGAGACTGGGCTCCTCACAGCACACCTGATATCGAGCAGAGCAAATTGGTGTCTCGAGGTCATTTCAGAAAATCAGATTATGTGCATGACAACACAAGGCACCGCTGCTATGCCATCTGCCTGGCCCACACCTGGCATGTTTAACCCCAAATGCTTTTTCCGCAGTTGCATCCATGTGCTGTCTTGAGCCAGTGTTTCAGGCTCTGTCAGACAAAGATCAATTGCGTGTCATCACTTGGGCTGGCAAGGCTAAGTAAACAAATTTATGATGTTATTAGAGATTAATATGATGTAGCAAAATATACAACTGTCCAATACTTTAGTATACTCGGGGAATTACCTTGACTTCTTTTTTTTTTTTTTTTTTTTTTTTTTTTAAGATTTTATTTATTTATTTGAGAGAGAGAGAGAGAGTGAGAGAGAGCATGAGAGGGGAGAAGGTCAGAGGGAGAAGCAGACTCCCCGTAGAGCTGGGAGCCCGATGTGGGACTCGATCCCGGTACTTTGGGATCATGACCTGAGCTGAAGGCAGTCGCTTAACCAACTAAGCCACCCAGGCGCCCCCTTGACTTCTTAACTACAGGAGACAGCAGCTCAAAATACACACAGCATTAGAGGAGGGTCCAAGATGGTGACATGGGTAGATCCTGAACTCAGCGCCTCCGTGGACACATTGAGTCTTTACCTACATAGAGAGCAGTTTCTCCTGAAGAGCTGAGGTCTCACTATACAGCTGCGGAACAGCAAAGGTGGAAAGACCACAGGGAGAACAGTAGGAGAGATAGAGACAATGTCACACAGGGAACCTCCACCCCAAGCCTGCAAATTGCAGCAGGTCAGAATAGTACTAAGGGATGTTGGGAACAGATTCATCTGCCCTGGGCCATAGGCCATGGTAAAAACAAAAACAAAAACAAACCATAGATTAAAAGACCAACTGGAATTTAAAGGAGCCAGCTGGTGAGGGTCTGTCAAATGGGGAGGGAGCCACAGAGCACTCTCTGAAGGCAAAGGGGCTGGTATGTGACACTGTCTATACTCTCCCTCCACCTTGATAGCACAGACAGGAGCAGTCTGGATGTCCCAGCTGACTTGCTGGTTCAGTGAGCTTTGGGATTTAGCCTACACCACCTCCAGACATGCCCCAAAGGCAGCTCCCCCGCTCACACCTCACCAGCTTTCCCATTAAGGCAGCCCCCATGTGGCACCCACTGGATTTAACCCATTACAAAACAGCCAAGAGCACGCCAGGCTTATATGGTCTTCATCTCTAGACAACTTAGTGAGGCTCCCCTTATTCTAATACCCTGGGGACTACCTAACCCATATTCACTTCAGCTCCAGCCATCCTGCCACAGCCCTCCCATGTGAAGAGCATCGACAGACCTCCTGGCCAGTGCCTGCTTTGGCTCCAGAAGTCCTGCCATGCACAAAACACCCCTAGACTTCCCATGCCCAGCTGCTGCATTGGCCCCAGCCATCCCACTAGGGGGTCCCCAATGCAAAGTACCTTGGGACCCCCCAGCCAAGGTCACTACAGCTCCACTCAGCCAGCCAAAGGTGTCAGGCACACACCATCTACACAGGGGACATCTGTGCACAAGGCCATTCTCTCAAGTTTATAAAAAGAAGCTGATGTGCCTAAGTAATAGAAACAAACACAGAAAGTCACACAAAATGAGGAGACAGACAAATATGGTACAAATGAAAGAATAAGGGGAAAAAAAAACAAAACAACTCAGAAAAAGGGCTAAATGAAATGGAATAAAATAATCTACTTGACAAAAAGCTTAAATTAATGGTCATCAAGATGCTCATCAGACTGGACAGAAGACTGGAGGTATTCAGTAAGAACTTCAACAAAGAGATAGAAAATATGAAAAAGAAGAACCAATTACAGTCGAAGTATAAAATAACTGAAATGAAAAATACACTAGAGGGAATCAATAGCAGATTAGAGGTTACTTAAAAATGGATCAGCAATGTAGAAAACAGGGAAACGGAAATCACACAAGCTGACTGAAAAAAAAATAATTTAAAAAATGAGGATAGTTTATGGAACCTCTAGAACAACATCAAGTTTACCAACAGTCCATTATAGAATTGGAAAATGAGAGGAGAAAGCAGCCAAAAATTTATTTAAAGAAATAATAGCTGAAAACTTCCCTAAGCTAGGGAAGGAAACAGGAAGCATAGACAGCCCCAAACAAGATGAATGCAAGGAGGTCAAGTAAGACACACAGTAATTAAAATGTCAGAAATTAAAGATAAAAAGGATCTTAAAAGCAGCAAGAGAGAAGCAACTAGTTATATAAAGAGAAACTTCATAAGGATACCAGCTGATTTTCCAGCAGAAACTTTGCAGACTGAAGAAGGTAGCATAATATATTCAAAGTGTTGAAAGAAAAGGAAAACAAACAAAAAATGAAACAAGAACAACAACAACAAACTACAAGAAAGAATACTCTACCTGGCAAAGTTATTCAGAATTTAAGGAGAGATTAAAAATTTTCCCAGACAAACAAAAGTTAAAGTTCATCATGACTAAACCAGCCTTAAAAGTAATGTTAAAGGGACTTCTTTTAAGTGGAAAAGGCCCTAACCAGAGGTAAGAAAATTATGAAAAGAAAGAATTTTACAAGTAAAACAAACATACAATAAAGATAATAGAGCAATCGTTATAAAGCTGGAATGAAGGTTAAAAGACAAAAGTCGTAAAATCAATTATACCTAAGAAATTAATTAAGGGAACTCACAAAATAAAAGGACATAAATATGACAACATACCTGTAAAACAAGAAAAGTGGGACTAAAAATAAGGTTCTTTTAGAATGTGCTGAAATTCAAGTGACTATCAAGTTAACTTAGATTCCTACATATTTAAGATGTTATGTATGAACCAAAACCTATAAAAGGTACACAAAAAATAAAGAGAAAGGAACACAAGCATTTCTGTGTCAACAATCACGGTGAAAGGGCAAGAGGAAAAAGGAACAGAGAACTACAAAAACAACCAAAAGAAAAAAAAAAAAAAAGAGGGGCACCTGGGAGACTCAGTGGGTTAAAGCCTCTGACTTCGGCTCAGGTCATGATCCCAGGGTCCTGGGATCGAGCCCCACATCAGGCTCTCTTCTCAGTGGGGAGCCTGCTTCCTCCTCTCTCTCTGTCTACCTCTGTGCCTACTTGTGATCTGTCTGTCAAATAAATAAATAAAAATCTTAAAAAAAAAGAAAATTAACAAAATAGTAATAAGTGCATACCTATCAATAATCACTTTAAATGTAAATGGTCTAAATGCACTAATCAAAGAATGCCTGGGTGGCTCAGTTCATTAAGCATATGACTCTTGATTTCAGCTCAGGTCATGAACTCAGGGTTGTGAGATTGAGCTCCGTGTCAGGCTCTGTGCTGGGCATGGAGCCTGCTTAAGATTTTCTTCCCCCCCACCAGCCTTCCTCTCTCTATAGAAAAATGAACAAACAAACAAACAAACTCTAATCAAAAGACATAAGGCAAATAAATGGATAAAAGAACAACAATAACAAACAAGACCCCTCTATATGCTTTCTATAAGATACCCCTGCCAAACTGAAAGAAACATACAGACTGAAAAAGAAGGGATGGAAAAAGATATTCTATGCAAAGGAAGCAAAAAAAAAAAAAGCCAGTGTGACAAGACTTGTATCTGACAAAATAGACTTTAAATATAAAGACTGTCCCAAGAAAGGCAGAAGGGCATTACCTAATAATAAAGGGAACAACCCAAGGAGAGATTATAACAACTGTAAACACCTACACAAACAACATAGGAACACCTAATTATATAAAGCAAATATTAACAAGGGAAAAATTGACAGTAATACAATAATAGTAGTGGACTGTAGCACCCCACTTACAGAATGGACAGATCATCCAGGCAGAAAATCAGTAAGTAAACAGTATTCTGAATGATATATTAGACTAGAATCACATATGTAAAACATTCCATCCAGAACAGCAGAAGGAATACACATTCTTTTCAAATGAACATGGAACATTTTCGAGTATAGGTCACATGTTAAGCCATAAAACAAGTCCCAATAAATTGAAGAAGATTGAAATTCTATCAAGCATCTTTTTTTAAAGTTTGTTCAATTTTTAGTAATCTCCACATCCAACAAGGGCCTCGAACTCACAATCCTGAGGTCAAGAGTCACATGTTCCTCTGACTAAGCAAGCCAGGCACCCTTTATCAAGTATGTTTTTGAAACACAACAGTATGAAACTAGAAATCCATCACTACAATAACAACCACCTGAAAAAAAAATTAAGAAAACACAAAAAAATGGAGACTACAAAATATACTACTAAACAACCAATGGGTCAACAGCAAAATCAAGAGGGAAATTAAAAAAAAAAAAATACATGGAGGCAAATGAAAATGAAAACACAATGGCCCCAAATCGCTGTGATACAACAAAGGCAATTCTAAGAAATTTGTAGCAATACAGGCCTAACTCAAGTGACAAAGAAATTTCAAATAAAATGCGTAAAGGAACTAAAAAAGAAAAGAAAACAAAACCCCAAATTAATAGAGGGAAGGAAAAATAAAGATCAGAGGGGAAATAAATGAAGTAGAGGAGGAAGGAAGGAAGGAAGAAAGGAAGGAAGGGAAAAGGAAAGAAGAGACAAGACAAGAAAAGAAAAGGTTAGCAAAACCAAGAGCTGATTCTCTGAAGAGGTAAAGAAAAATGATTTGCCCTTAGTCAAACTCATCAAGGAAAAAAGAGGGAACATTCAAAACAGAAATGAAAGAGAAGCAACAACAAACACCACAGAAATACAAAGGATTATAAGAGACTACAATGAAAAAATTATATTTCAAAAAATTGGACATCCTAGAAGAAATGGATAAATTCCTAGAAAAATATAGTCCTCTAAAACTGAATCAGGACGAAAGAGAAAATCTGAAGAGACTGTTAACTAGTAACAAAATTGGGTCACTAATCAAAAGATTCTCAACAAGCCAAAGTCTGGGACCATGTGGTAAATTCACAGGTAAATTACACTAAACATAGAAGAAAGATTTAATATTTATTCTCCTCAAACTATGCCAAACAATGTAAGAAGGCAGAAAGCTTCTGATTTCTATGTGGCCAACATTACTCTGAAAACAAAACCAAACAAAGAAAGTATAAAAAAGTAAATTATAGGCCAATATCCCTGGTGAATATAAATGAAAAACCCTCAGCAAAATATTAGCAAACAAATTCAATAATACATTAAAAGGGTCATTCACCAGGATCAAGTGGGATTTATTCCAGGGATGCAAGGATGGTTCAACATCTCCAAATCAATCACATAACATATCACATTAACAAAATAAAGGATAAAAGCCATATAATCATGTCAATAGACCAAAAAGGAAAAAAAAAAAAAAGGCAAAATGTAACAGCTACTCATAAAAATTCTCAACAAAGTGGTTTTAGAGGAAACTACCTGAACATAATAAAGGCCATAGATGACAAACCCACAGCTAAAATCATACTCAATGATTCAATGGTGAAATGCTGAGAGTTCTTCCTCTGAAATCAGAAACAGGGGAAGAATGTCTTCCCTTGACACTTTTATTCAACAAAGTATAGGAAGGCCTAACCATAGCAATCAGACAAGAAAAATTAAAAAAAGGAAGAAATAAAAAAGTCACTCTGCAGAAGTTATGGTATAATAGAAAACCCTATGGACTCCACCAAAAAAATAAACAGTACTGATAAATTAATTCAGTAGAGTTATAGGATACAAAATTAGCATACAGAAATTTGTTGCATTCCCATACTCTAATAACAAAGTAACAGAAAGAGAAATTAAGACATCAATCTCATTTACAATTGTACCAAAACGAATACAATACCTAGGGATAAACTTAACCAAGGAGGGGAAAGATCTGTACTCTGAAAACTATTAAACACTGAAGAAAGAAATTGAAGATGACAAGTGGAAAGACATTCCATACTCATGGATTAGAAGAATTACTATTGTTAAAATGTCCATACTACTAAAAGCAACCTAGGATTCAAAGGATTATCTACCAAAATACCAATATTATTTTTCACAGAACTAGAACAAATAATCCTAATATTTGTATGGAACTACAGAAGATTCCAAGGAGCCAAAGCAATCTTGTGAAAGAGGAACAAAACTGGAGGTATCACAATCCCAGATTTTGTAACATAATACAAAACTATAAGGAGATAAACAACCCAGAAATAAACCCACACTTCTAAGATTAAGTCATCTATGCCAAAGGAGTCAATGGTATATATTGCAAAATGGTATATACTGCATATACATATACATATACATATACATATACATATAAATGGTATATACAATGGTATATACTGCAAAAAGACAGTCTGTTCAATAAACAGTGCTAGGAAACTTGGAAAGCTGTGTGCAAAAGAATGAAACTGGATCTCTTTTTTTGTACCATATACAAAGAAAAAAAAGTCAAAATGGATTAAGATCTAAACTTGACACCTAAAACCATAAAACTGTTTAAGGAAAACATAGGTACATTATAATGTCTTGGACACCAATCTTAATAACATTTTTCTAGACGTCTGCTCAGGCAAGGGATACAAAAGCAGTAATAAACTATTGGCATTACACTGAAAGAGGAAGCTTTAGCACAGCAAAGAAAAGCATCGACCAAACAAAAAGACAACCTAATGAAGAGGAGACAATATTTCCAAACGATACATCTAATAAGGAGTTCATATCCAGAATATATGAAAGCAAACTTGAACAACTCAATGTCAAAATAAAATAAAACCTAATTGAAACAGGCAGAGACCCTAAATAGACATTTTTCCAAAGAAGACATACAGATGGCAAACAGACATGTATAAAGATGCTCAACGTCACTCATTATCAGGGAAAGCCAAACCAAACCACAGTGTGGTAACACCTTACAGTTGTCAGAATGGCTAGTATCAAAAACAAAACAAAACAAAACAAAAACAAACAAACAAAAAAACAAGAAATAATACATGGTGGTGAGGATGTAGACAAGAAGGAATCTTTGTACACTGCTCGTGGGAATGTAGATTGGTGCAGCAACCATGGAAAACACCATGCAGATTCCTCAAAAACTTAGACATAGAAACACTGCAGGATCCAGCAATTCCACTACTGGGGATTTACCCAAAGAAAACAAAAACACTAATTTGAAAAGATACACACACCTCTATGTTTATTGCAGCATTATTTGCAATAGGCAAGTAATGAAAGCAACCCATGTGTCTAGTAATAGATGAATGAATAAAGAAAATATGGTGTGTGTGTGTGTGTGTGTGTGTGTGTACATGATGGAATATTACTCAGCCACAAAAAGTGAGATTTTTGTCTTTTGTGTTAATGTGGATGGACCTAGAGGGTACTATGCTAAGTGAAATAAGTCAAAGAAAGACAAATACCATACAATTTCACTCATCTGCAGAATCTAAACAAACCAACCCCAAAACACAAGGAAACCAAAAAACAGAAACAGAATTTTAAATACAGAGAACGAACTGATATTTGCCAGAGGGGAAGGCGCTGGAGGATAGGCAAATCAGGTGAAGGGAATTAAGAGGTACAAACTTCCAGTTACAACATAAGTTACAGGGATGAAAAGCAATCCTTTTATGGGGAATAAACTCAACATTGTAACAACATCGTATGGCGACAGATGGTAACTACATTGATCGTGGCGAGCACAGCATCACATTGTTGAATCACGATGTTGTACACCTGAAATTAATAGTGATATATGCCGACTCTACTTCAATAAAAAGAAATTAAAGATACACACAGCACTATAAGCTGTTCCCAGCTTTAGACTGGGTTCTCTGCAACTTAAAGAGTAACCACCTTATAAAACTGGCTCAGTTCCTAGGCTGTTGCCCCCAAGGTGCATTGAGTCCATGGGATTGCACCTAACTGGGCTGCTACCAGAACTATCCTGAATTCTGGGTCTTGAGAAGGGGAGGTCATGTAGCAGCAGAAAGATGGTGAAGACACTGGAGAAGTGGAGGAGAGGGAAGGAGGAAGTTGAGAGGAGGTGACGGGCGGGGCTTCGCTTTCCCTCTTTTAGAGAAGTGATTCCAACCAGCAGAGTGTCCCTTTTTCTTCTGCATTAGTCTCTTACTCTTTCAGAAGGGGCCTGTCCCAGGGAGTTAGTTTGGAAGAGTAAGGTAAGAAAAAGGAAGATAAGGAAAGAGTAAGATAAGGAAAGGAAGAAATGCAGAACAGGGGAGGGGAGGCTGACAAGTAAGTATGGCTTAAGTGTGCATGTTGGGAGTGGGGGGAAGGGGGGAAGGCACAGAGGGGAGGGGCCTGCAGTCTGCAATCAGGAGCAAAAGGGGGGCCAGTTGTGGATAATTTGAGTTGGGTGCTTCCAGGTCAATGGGTTGTCTGTTTTCAGAATGGCTACCCTGGTTCCCTTGCACTTGACAGTGAGGCCCTCGAGGGCAGACCATGAAAACGCCTGGTGAACACTTCCGACGCCTGCTCCCGTGTGGCTCAAGTTACCAGGTAACCTACAGCAAGATGAAGGCCCAGTGATCTGGGGAAGCCTGCTTTGTCACTAAAAGCTTGGATTAAACAGCAGGAAAAGTGAAAATGCTGTTGGAACTTGGACAAGAATAGGGTCTAAACAGTGTCCCCTCCACTGCTTGAGGACATTTCCAGCCCAGAAAGGGACATTACCAGCCCAGGAAGGGTTGGTTTCTCAGGAGTCTGACTGCTCCTTCTGAGCAGACACGGCAGAGGAAACGCAGCAGCTGCCCTCAGAAAAGATTTCAGTGCTAAAATCTCAGTGGAGAACTCTTGGTAGGGGAGAAACTTCCGTTCCCACTGGTATAGACAGAGCATTTGGGGAGGTGGAGGGGGGTGTTGCTGCCTTTGAGGGGAGAAAGTTTTCTGGGTGAACCAGAAAATAAGAGGGGAGCCCCCACATCAGATGCTCTCCCCCATGTTGGGCTACAGGGAATTCCGCTCTCTCTTTGGGTCGGTACAGTTTCCTGAAAGAAGGGGAAAAAAAGCCCTAATGATTTGCCTTATAGGCGATCCACTTTAGTTAGAGATGGTATCTGACCCCTCATTCTTGGCGGATCACTCTTTCTAAGGGCAACTTCACACATTTGCTTTTGCAATCCTACACATCAAAATGGGGAAAAGCAGAAAAATGTTCATGATCTATAAAATATTTCTTAGTATATGTATGATACTGTTTAATTCATCTTTGGATTAGAGTTTCCAAGGGGCCTTCACATTTCAAAGAAGCTGAAGATCAGGGAGGGAAGCTGTAAGTGGTCTCAGCCTATGAGCAGTCCAGACCAGCCAGGGCCCCCAACCCCTGGTCTATGCCCCACAAAAGGTAAGTACTTTCTGTACTAAATAGAGCCAAGGGAAAAGAAACCAAACCGAACTAACCAACCACAGTCCTTATGCTACTTGGTGAGAAGCAGAGTACTATTGTTCTACTCCCTCACTGCCCCCCTTTGTTAGACAGCACGCCTGTGAGGTCACTCGCCTGCCTCCCCCCCACCCCCCCGTGGCAGTCCCCCTGACCCACCATCAGGCTGGACTTCTGCTCACTCAACTGTGTGGACTGAACTAACTCCCTCCTCCCTCTACCTTCTCCTGGGCCAGGCGCCCTGTGCTAGGAGCTGGACTTACAGCCATGAGACCCAATGTCCGCCACTGAAGAGGTTAGAATCAAATTGCCCTCAGTTTGGCCAATGGCAATGCACTCCTCCAGGATGGGGGACATGGCATCTGTCGGCAATGCAAGGTGCATTTGGGGAGAATTCCCGCAGGTGTCCTCCTAACATAAGATGCTCCTGCTGACGTGGATCCCTGCTTCCTCTTGACTTCCTTACTCTAGACCCTCCCATTAAGAGAGCCCTGCTTGATTAGAGCCCAGACAGACTTCTGTTCTGTGCCTGTCATCAGAGACTAGATGGCTAAATTAGGTTTTGAAAATAATTCATTATTATTTTTTCAATAATTTTATATTTTAAATTTTTGTGTATATATTTATTTTCTTTTAATCCCAGGGCAGTTAACATACAGTGTTATATTGGTTCCAGGGGTACAACATAGTTCCACTATTGGATACATTACTTAGTGCTCATCACAGTATAGTCTTAATCCCCTTCACCTACCTTCCCCATCCCCCACCTCCCCTCTGGTAACCAACAGTTTGTTCTCAGTAGTTAAGAGTCTGTTTTTTGTCTCTCTTTATACTTTGTTGGTTTGCTTGGTTTCTTAAATTCTACATATGAGTTAAATCGTATGGCATTTACCTTTTATAATTATAAATAACAATAATTATTAATAATACTATACTTTATATTTTAGATCAATTTTCTAAAGATTTATCTGTTTTAGAGAGAGAATGGGGAGAGAGAGAATCTCAAAGAGGTGCCCCACTGAGCACAGAGTCCATTGTGGGGCTCGATCCCACGACCCTGAGATCATGACTGGAGCCACAATCAACAGTTGGAAGCTTAACTGACTGGGCCACCCAGGTACCCCTGGACCAGTTTTAGATCCACAGCTGGCCTGAGTAGAAAGTAGGGAAGGTTTCCCCAACACCCCTTCCATACAGCCATACCTTCATTAACAACCTGCCCCAGTGCGGTACATCTGTTAGACTCCATGAACCGAAATCAACACATTATTATCAACTGGAGTTACAGTCTCCTTCTTGGTGTCATGCATCCAATGGCTGTTGACAAACGTCCACTATGCACCCACCATCCCTGTGTCATACAGAATAGCTTCATTCCCTAAAAACCCCTGTGCTTCACCTACCAATAAGGTTTTGCATCAGACTGACTGAGTCCCCCTGGAATATGAATGCTGTCACCCCCTAAGAATCAAGGATGCCCCCAAGATCCTGGCCAATATGCCCTCATCTTCTTGGATTCCAGTAGGGTTGTAGGACTGACCAGGAATAGGCCTGTTACTCTGGCTGCTGAAGTTATCAGGCACCGGCTTAGCCTGCAGATGGACCTACGTGCTGCTCATCTTGCTTTTTTCCTCTTCTTCCTCATGTCCAACTTGACCGTATGTGAAGATGCAGGTGCCCATGTCCTCAGACCCCCTAGCAACAACTTGCAGTAATTGAGCTCATGATCACAGGCTCAATTCATTTTCACATTAAGTTGACTGGCTTTTCTGATCAATGAGCTAAGTTGCTGTTTTCCCTGTGAACTCACAGATATTGAGTGAAATATCTGAGATGCTTATGATCATGAGCAGTCCCATGCCTAGATGGAATAATTCATTCCTATCCTGTCACCAAGCGAAAGTTTCAGGCTTGGAACCTGAGCAAGAAAATATACTTTCACGGTGTTGGGACATCTCCCATTTCTTCACTGCCTCTGGGCCCCAGAGTCATCCCTGAGGGTGGTCTGAAAACAGCTGCCTTCTCTTACCACCTGCCACCACCAGCAAGGGCCAAACATGGTGCCAAATCTTTAAGTCAGCACTTGCAGCCAAGTCCCTAAGTCATTCTCTGCTATAGTAATTTCTTTTCTTTCTTTGGCCCGGAGAGGGCAGCTGGTGACTCTATGAGGTAGGCCAGGAGCCAGGTGTGGGCAGCTGGACTGGTCATTAGCTGTGAAGCCCCCAGGTGAAAAGTGCCAACAAGAGATAAGGGGGTACTGAAAGGTGGGGCGGGGATTCCCCATGTCTGAACTGTCAGGCCAGCCCCACGCGTGTAGGTTTGTCTCTGAGAATAAATCTATCTCCCAGTGACTAAAAAAGGTCAGGCCCTGCCAGGGTTGCATGAGCTTAATAGAACAAACCAGCAGTCTCTGGAAGGTACCCAGAGCAATTTGGTTCTAACGTTTCCTGAAAGAATAAAAAATGCATTTCTGAGCAGAGTAGCTGTCTACTGTTATATGTAAAAATAAATACATATAGGGACAGAGTTTATAAATACCTGAATATGGGATCTGTGAGTGCAAATTTGATTATCCTAAGTAAAGCAGAGATGACTGTTTTATGTTTCCTCTCTACCTGTTTCTCAGTAATATATAATAAACATTTGATTTACAGAATGGAAGCAACTGAAATTTATAGGGTATAAACATCTCAAGTGTATGAACATCTGATTGATTATACACAGAGACCAACCTGTCCAGATTTGCAGTCTCTTCAACCATGGCTACACAGTGACTTGGGAGGGAGTATGTTTTAAGAGTTATCTGCATCTGGGAACCTGCATATTTTTTCCCCTATAAGGTGTGGATTTTGTTTCTTCAAATGTTTCCATTGAAAATGATCTCTTTAAAGAAATATAATTCAAAATCCTGAATACCAAATATAGAAAGTGCTTGGGAAGATGTACTTAAGTACTATGATGACTCCAACTTTCTAGTCTGTAACACCTCTCTAGTTCATTGCCCCCCCCCCCGGAAAAATCTCCTACCGGAAAAGTTACTTATTCTATATCCCAAGGGTGGGGCCGGGGGGCGGAGGCTTGAAGCCCATAACGGACACATTCAAGCCTCTACTCTTTTTTTTATAATGTTCTTAATGCTACAGCAATTACACCAAGATTTGACTACGTGGCTTTGGGCAACTCCCTTTGCTTCAGCAAGCCTCCTCCTCACTGAGGTTCTCCTTGTGGGATTGTTGTCATTGAATCCTATACTCACAGACACTGGCTGGTAGCCAGGCCAAGTCACAGGTAGATTGCAACTCTTACTCTCCAATCTGTCACCCTTCATTCTAGAGACAAGTTGTTTATGGTCCTTAATCATCGTTCACCTGCACCCTTCACTGTCACCAGCCATGCCATCTCACTGTACCCCACTTGCTTTGTTAGTGATAGAATAGCTAGCTAGCTAGATAGAAAGAATTCTAGATAGAATTCTGTGAAATTACCAAAAAATAGGTAAGAACTTTGTTGTATCCTGTTCCTTTAGGTGGCAGACCTATTGCTGGCATGATCATGGAATCAAAATAGGCCGTGCATGAGTAACAAAGTGGTCCAAGTATTCTACTCAGGGTTACATTTCCGAATTTAAATTGAAAGAAATCACGACTGAAGATCCAGAAAATTCATAGTAATGATATCTACTTGCCTATAACTGTCAGTTACATAGGGGGCATCCAGATGCTTAGCCCTCTCCATAGTATCTACCAGAACGACAGACTCTTGGAGTTGGGAGTGGTCATCTAGTTCAGTGTTTTTCAAGTCTGGGAACATGATCCATTATTGGGATGTGAAATCAATCTAACAAAATTTAATGGTACTAAAAAATTAAAATTCAGCTTGCTTCCCCCCCTCTCTCTGCCTGCCTCTCTGCCTACTTGTGATCTATCTCTCTCTCTGTCAAATGAATAAATAAAATCTTAAAAAAAATAAAATTCACCCAACAAGACTACAGAGAATATATGAATGAATTCTGTGTAATAAGGACAGTATTTTTGTAAACATTTTAAGTTATATGTACTTATATGTGTTAAGTACTCATAATGTAAAATGTCTTTCTTACTCTGGGTCACAGTGAAAAATAAAAAAATAAAAAATTAAGGTCACTACCTTGTCCATTCTAGGTAATGCCTTACTCCACTACGTAATGTTCTGTGATTCCCTCCCCTGATGGGGCGGGGGTATTTAAACATGGACTGGACTGTTACCAGGTAATGAATGCATCTATTCACATAACAGGCAACTCTACTTTCAGTTCTAATAGCTTTTTTTCTTACAGTGAGCCAAAAATCTGTATCTGTATCCTATTAGGTGAGGTTCTAATCTTTGGAGCACTGTAAACTAAAAATTTTCCCCTTTCATATGTTTGGTCTTTAAGTATTTTATGATCATTGTAATTCTCTCACTGAATTTTATCATCTCAGTTTTCTAGAGCAACTTCTCCCATGGCATCTTTCATAACCCTCTTAAGCATTTCCACCTCTTGTCTGGAAGAAGCAAGTATGGCAATGCCTTCCCGAGATAGGATGTTTAGAACCGAGTATAGCCCTTCATATTTGACCTGCCAAACTAGGGTATAAGAGGGATTATCAGCTCCTTAATTTTGTTACCATACTTCTATTAATATGGTCCAAAAGTATTAATATTTTTAGTCATACCATACAGTTGACCATTTATCATCAACTAAATTTATCAACTGAATTTATTTATCATCAACTAAATTTATCAACTGAATTTATCATCAACTAAAATTAATTTTCATGAATATTTCTGCCAAGCTTCATTGACTCTTTCCTGAGATTTGTTTAAATATTTTTTGAGTGGGATGAATATAAGTTTAGGACAGAATCTATTGCTATTAAAGTATATACCTATTGTTCAAACTGATGCAGATCTTTTTGAATCTAGATGCTGCCATCATTAAAATTATTTGTCACAGCTTCCTATCACCTACAAACTTGAGATGCATACTATTAATGATACTTAAGGCAGTGACTGAAATTTTGAACAGGTAGAAGAGTATCCATTTCTTAATTGTTGCATTGCACAAGGATGCTTGTAAAGTGACTGTTTGAAAATCAGAATGTTTCTATTAGAAAAAGAAAAAAATATTATAAGCAATGGTTTTCCAGATCATCCAGTTTCTCTTAGAAGACTACTTACCACTGAAATAGAGATAATATTTATTGTCCTTATTCTTAGTTAGCAATGAGAAATATGGAAGAGTAATGAGCAAAAAGAAAGGAGTGGGGAAGAAGCCTGCAGATTTACTATGTTCAGTCATTTAGTCTTCTATTTATTGAACTATAAAAGTAAATAAGTCTTCTATTTATAGAATTATAAAAGACATTAGGTACTGATGTTTCAAGACAAAAGAATAAGGATATTCTAGTTTCCTATTTTTTTTTCTCATAGATCCTTCCTTATTTTTCTCTGTCCATTTTTGAAAGTCTGGACATTATAATAACTTTATCTATGGATTAAATCCACTATTCCTCACTGTAGCTCCAATAAATGGGTTTTCTTTCATTTCAAACCTTACTTCTTCATCCATCCCAAAGCTTAACCACCTGCAATTTCAAACAATTGTCACTAGAATTAAAAAAAAAAAAAAAGAAAGAAAGAAAAGCTGGGTTTTAGAAATGGAAGGGAAGAGGGGTGTTGTACACCTTCTACATGGCTGTATGTTTCAAAGCTCATTTTTAAAAAGTATATGATTATAATTTTGCTGATGAGGGAGATGCTGTCAAAGATAAAATTATTCCACAATCGAGGAACTGAGCCACAGTGAGCGTGTTTGTCCATGTGTAAGCCCCTGTATGAACACGTCTATTAGAATTCAGATTAAATGAGCATAAAGGTACATATGTATATCTCTAATAAGATGTTTATTGTCAAGCAAATGAAAATACAAACTCTCAGAAAAAGGCCTCAGCAATTTAAGTTCGTCACTGTAAATACTGGCCATGGAAAACATATGTCTAAAGGCTGTACCATTTCAGTGAATGTGTGGGAGACCTCACATGAATGCCATTTATAATTGGAATCTAAAATACTGAATCACTCTTCAGTGAAACTTGTAAATAATAGTAATTTCTCCATATATAGGGGGCTAGGAATTTTTACTACCCACAAGATTGCTAGGACAACCTTTGATTATCCAGATGCAATTAACATATGAGGGTAATATGTGTCATTTATCCTCAGGGCTTATAAGTCCAAGAACAGTAACACACTGTGAAAGTAATAGTAACACTTAGAGGTCCCATTATTATTAATTCATGCAGCATTCACTGTAATCACACTGGCCTTAATGAATTCATTTGGCAGGTGCATATAACATCCCCTTTCAAACACACTCCACTGTAAATCGGCGCTAACGAATGTCTTGAATTCGGATAAACTAGGATTTGTTTAAAAGGAACCTTTAAAATCATACACTGAAAAGTTACAGATCGGTATTTTATTTTTATGGCAGGAAAGAGTCTAAATAAAGAGGAGTGAAATCGTTTTATCGTAAAATATCTATTTTATTAAATCCTTAACGACGTGTGGCCTCTGGGTAACTGATCTTTAAAGAAACACACGTAGACAGATACACGTGTCGAGAACAAAATGTTCCAGATAAAGTAATGTGTGTATGGAGAGTGAGGGATTTTAATTACGAGGACACAAGTGCAGTCAACATGGAAGGAAAGGGTGAATACTGAATAGCGCTCATCCATTACAGAGTCGAGGAGACAATTCTACCTACCAAATCAACAGACACCATGTTTGCCAACGCCAGTCTTTTTTTCTGCTCCCCAAGTTTCGGGGCTTCTACTGATTATTTTTTACCTTGAGCCCGCTCAGATTTCTCTGAGGCTCGGTGTTCATTTTTGTGACAGCTCTAAGTGATCACGAAATATATTCAGTGCCTGCTCATTAATGACTGGGACTTCACACCCACGGCTTGTCATTTTCTGGTCATTTGCTCTGGCAGCTTGCTGATATTTCGCTGATAGCCACCCTGGATTTATTTGGGGGATATTGTGTCTCCAAAAATGAACAGTAAGCCCCTGGAGTAAACTGGATGAGCAATGTCTCATGGATTTCTTTGTCTTTTCCCGCCCTTCTAGCCTTCCACAGTAGCTGGTATCTTGCTACACATTTTCTAGCTTGTTGTTGGTTCCCTGTTCCTTGTGTGATAGATATTTATGATAAATGAAACATTCTCTCGACCACTCTGCTTCTCTCTCACGGAAATTTTTCTTGTATGGTATGGTTATGTGGTAATTTTCTTATTTTTGTTATTGTACACGGAGACACACAGAATCGATCATACCCCCTCAATCTCCTTAAATCTGTGGTTTTATTTTTATTCTCCATCAACTTTACACACAAAACCTCATTACCATACAGCAATGCTGAGATCCCAATATCTTTAAAACTCAATCTGTGTATCTCTGCAATGCATACTGAATGTTTGTAAAGGACCTGTCCTAGAGGGCTTTAGGGTTAGTGGGCTGATAGGCATTTAGTCCGTGTAGTGATACTTTGTCAGGATGGAGGGAAACAAGGCATCTCACCAGAGCACAGAAGAGGGGAGTGCAAGGAAACTTCTCGTAGACAGTTTTCACTTTTGCACTCATCTTTTCTCTGAGACACCAAAGGCCTCCAGAACATTGTAGACATTGTTTTGACACCAGAAGGTTACATTCTCAACTCTGTGACTCAATTCTATTATTCTTTACTTCAGGAAGCTTTGTTTTCTCCTCCTAAATTCATGCTTCAAGAACATGTTTCTTCTAACTTGGAGCACTTACTCTAAATACTTGTTCATCTTTATAGTTAACTAAAGCATAAACTCAGGGAAAAAGAGACGTATCTCCATGTTGAGTATCCCTGGATTCTTAATATGTAGCTAAGTTTCTGAAACTTAATACACTCTCAATAAGTCATTTTAAATGGAAGAAGAGAGCTGGCATTTGAGTTAAGCGACCAAGAACAAAATAAAAGGGAGGGAAAAATAAATAAAAGAGACAGAGAAAGAGAGGGTGTGTGAGGTTGAGGTTGAGGAAGAAGAAGGAGATGGGGATTCGGGGGTAATTCGGAAAAATGGCCCTCGGAATGACAAGCAGGAGCTTCTAATGCATTGTCCATACTATCTTGAAGATGAAGGTGAATCACTGAAGAAGTTTCATTGGGGAAATGACCTGAGTGTATGTGTATTTTATAAAGTTGACCCTAAGCATGTGTATGGAAAGTAGATTGGGAGGAATTGAGTGGGGTATCTGGTGATAAATTAGACAAATTTTACTAGTTCAGGAGAGAAATCACAAAGCTTTTAATGAAGAAGCAATAAAAAAGAGGATGAGACAGATAAAGGAATTTATTTCCGAGGGAAATTCCTCACTGTCTGATTAGATGTGAGGATAAGGAAAACATAAGCTATGTTTACGTGCAAGACCACTGAACAGAACGTGATTGCCAGGACAATAAGAAAAGGAGAAACAGACTTTTATAGGTTCAGATTTTTAGTGTCAAACTCTTAGTTGGTGTTTATGGCAATTAAGTGATGTACGAATAGCCGAGAAAAAATATAGCACAACCATAAGTATCAAAGAGTCTGGAACCAGACTGTTTGGTTCAAATCTTGATTCCTCTGACCTGTGTAACCTGGGGCAAGTGACTTACTTGCTCTGGGTCTCAGTCTCTTCATTTATTAAATGGGAAAAATAATAGTATCCACCTCAAAGGGTTGCCATGAGGATTAAATTGATTGGCATATGTGAGGCACCTTGAATAATTTGTAGCACATTAGAAGCCCTATGAAAGTATTTAATATCATTGTCACCAATGTTTTTATTTGTCTGTTAGAGATACTGAGATCTACAGAAATATCTGGAACAGATATACAAATTTTGGAGCAATGGCATATCAAAGTTTTAGGGGTGGAATAGATCAAAATATACAAAATGTAACTTATCTGTATAATTTTAAACCACTCTTCAGAGGCTCCAGAGGTCCATAGGCCAAGACACCAGTAATACCATCTTCTTCCCACTGCCTTAATCTTCTGGCATGCTTAGACTTGTAGAACTCATCTAGCATGTGTTGAAGTGTGAGTTCTGATTTAGGTAGAATAATTTTTACACATTTAGACCAGAATCTCCCTAGTGTCTATTCTTCATTATGAATCATTTCCATTGTTCTGAGTTTGGGCATTTGTCTCACTACGCACCAAATGCTTACTGACTTTGACTTCTACTTGACTTTTGCTGGGAAGAACTTGGAAGTAGTCAAATGGGTGTCTATAGCCCATTTCTTTTTGGTTACTGCATTAAATATATTTGATCTCTCCCCCTACCCCACCTTGAGTTAAGAACAATTTATCTCCATAACTGACTAGAGAAAATATATTAAAGATATATACATTAAAATACATAGTTTCAAGAAAACTAAAGATTATTTAACCTAGCCCTTTCATATTACAGATGTGAGCAGCGGACCCAGACAGATTAAGCGATGTGCCTATGATCACAGCAGAATTTGTCTGGTGTTATATTTTACAATATAATCTAGCTAGAATAGAAAATCAGTAATACAAAGACAGAATCCATGCCCAACTGTCTCACTGAAAATATTCACTATAAAAATAATAATTTCTATCATAGCCAAAGATGTTTATTACCATTTTAACAAAACATTTTATGCTAATAGAAAATAAACAAACAACTTGCCAGGACCAGATCCCTATTCTTTCTCATTTCACTTCCATCTTATAAAATCTTCATCATTAAATTAATAACTATGTTTTGCTTATGTTTTTATACTGTCAAGATGTTTTTATTATTTCATTTCTTTCTCACAGTGACTCTGTTAGTTAAAAAGGGATGAGCTGAATTTCTACAAACTGTTCTTTTGGGACTTGCTAAAATACATGGTATTTTGGGAAAAAGAGAGGCAGTATTTAGCTTTTTCTCAAAGATATACACAAGCTTAATTTTATCCCCTCTTTGAAAATCCTCAAATTAAGGAGGCCTTTTTCAAGAATTGTGGGATAGACCTTCTCATATGCATGTACACACACATACCTAGAGGTCAGACTTCAACAGTAAAAGAATGTCATTGCTAATTGTCTAAACACCATAAGGCCACACTGCATTTGTGTGATAGTAACCAGGGGCTAGTACAATGACAATAATGATTCTCCAGTCTCACAATAGAGAAAGGCTAGTACTTAGTTTTATCCAGTCATATACTTTTGCTCCCCATACGCCATTCAGTAGAAGAAATACTAAAAAGAACATTATCATATGATTTTCAATTTTTAAAAAATTCATATAATATGTTAAGGAAGTGGTATTCGCTTTTGCTCCATTAAGACCAAACTGTCAGAATATAGTAAATGAATTGACTTACATAAGTAGATAAATTACCAATGTAGAAAACTACAAATTAATGTCCACTTTTCTGGCTTAAAGCGAAATCACATCTAGAATAATATACTTTAATAGCACTCATCTGTGCGAACTTTCAACAATGAGTTTTCAAGAGAATCATTACTTAGCACTATTCAACATCCTTCAGAAGTGATTAATTGGCAGGACTATCTCTGTATCTACTTATTAAAGAATTCCTAAAATACATATCTCACATAATGGGAAATACTACCTGTTTCTTATTTTGCCAAAACATTAAATATATATTAATATTAATATATAATACTATATTAATATATATTGATATACTGATATAGTTATATATAAATCTATATTTAAATATATAGAAATAAATATATATTTTTTTCCAGGAATGTCAGAAATAACCTACCTCTCATTATCTATTTTTAGGGTTTTTTTCTTTCCCTGAGATTTGAGGTAAGAAAAGCAGACAGAGGATATGACAAAATATATATGAGAAAAAATATATAAAATAAAATCCCATTTTATTTTGAATGATCAACATATACTCACTTTATGTTATGCTTACATTTATACTTTGGTACTTTGTAATGTGAACATCAATAATGTCTTCATTTTTTTTCATTGTGAATTCAATGAGATTTTCATTGTGAATTCAACTTTTTTCATTGTGAATTTTTTCATTGTGAATTCAACTTTTCTTTCTATTTTATAAAGAAGAAGCCTAAAATCAATAACCAAGCAAAATTTAAATTTGGGTTTTAATATGACTGATTCTGTTCAGCAGGGTATTTACCTTTCATTCCTTCTTCATGAAGTGAGTAAGTGTCAGATTTACCATAAAATTCAAAAACCAAATTTTTTTCAAAAAGATCATAAGTGACATTCCTAAAGCATAATGTCTCAGAAGGCATTTTAAAGAACAAATTTACAAACAGAACCAAAATTAATTTGTAAGATAATAAAAATAATCTTACTTTCAAAATATGTTAAGTGGTGTGTTTGTTTTCTATGTAAACTGTAAAATTCCATTTTTTGGAAGATTGGAGAAGAAAAGCCCAGAAAATTTCAAGTCATCAGAGAGCATGATACTTGAAAAATCCAAAGACAGATGGAAAATTATTTGCTCCATAGCACAAGACTCTAGGGACTCATCAAAGGGTAAAAGTTCTACGCAGCACACATCACATTATAGATTTTAATTTTTAAAAATAATAGGACTGCTAATAATGACAGAAGTTATTATGGATAACAATCATTACTATTATAATTTTTACCAATATGTGGGTTAATCTTACTGAAATGATTTTCTGTACTTGTGCTGAGAATCAACATAAAACAAGAGTTTCTTTAGTCTTAGTTGAAAACTCTGTAAAAATGATGATAATTAATTCTATCCTCTTGCCCAGATCAGGGCAATTAGCACAACGCATTCTTTCTGGATGGAATACCATGCCATATCGTAGGAACTGATTTTATTGGAATAGGACAAACGGATGCTGTTTAAACTCATAAAGATGTTTGCAGTATTAAGGTTGTCCCAGATACATTATTGACTGGACGGATGCCTCAGCATGTCCCTGTGGGCTGTCACAAACTTGCAAAACAGGCAAAGTGGAACCTGTGGATGGTAAAAGACCATCTGGTGATACTGAGTCATCCCCAGGTAGACATGAAAAATATTCCCTCATCAAAATGCAAACAAAAAATAGGTTATCCAAATACAAAATATAATCTTAGCTCTATGCAAGTGGAGTACAATATAAACAGCTATCTTAAGATAAAGAATTTTATTGATCCTATTCTCAGATCAACTGATTTGAAAATATTTCAATATCATTACTGAACCAGAAACATGTCCTGATGGATAATTTACAAACAGACAATAATGACTAAATGCTATGAATAGCTGGAAATCCAGATTTTCTATGAATTTTTCTTTCCAGTTATGCTTAAAATCAGGATTGACAAAAAGAGGTAAAATTAGCTATTTAGAGAATCTTAATATATTTTAGCTTTCTGCAACTGGAATTTTTAGTTATACACACACACATACTCATATATATTATTAGATTGTGTTTCCTACTATATTGTTCTAACTGCACAGTTAGATATCAGTAAAATAAACAGGGAGCCTTCCAGATGATTTAAATAGTGCCCAGATCAAATGTTAAAATTCCTAAATTAGGACTATAAATGAAAATAAATTACTGAAGGTAAAGAACCCACACGATTATGATTTAAATGGTTTAGTCACAGCCTGATCTGAATTTTACTGTCTTACACACGCACACACACACACACACACACATCAGACATCACAGAGGCACACTTACAATGGTACTTTAAAAGTGCTTCCTGGCTTCTGTATTTTTGGAATTGCTTCGGTAGCTGATTCTTGAGCTTTCTGATAGCCACTGCCAAGGAGAGGTCTGTCTAAAGAGGGAACCAGAACTTGCACGATTGTGATTCTTCTAGAGACAGTAAAGTCCTAAAACTCAATATTGTTCATGAAGCAGAAGAGAGGTTTTCAGGCCAGAGGCTGCCTTGGGAAGGAACATGGGGCATTTTCAGAACTGCTGTGCAATGCCTGCAGATGAATGAACGGGTTTCTCAGCATCTAGACAATTTGCAGGAGAGTCCCCTCTGGTCACTTGCCGCTGGGTCTGGCAACATTCTTCACAGGATATTACTGCAAGGCTTTGAGGACCTTGATCTCCATGAAAGTAGCTACAGAAAGAAAGTGGTGCTGTGAGGGGATCTTTGCCTCATACAGAACGCTGGAGAGCAAGTTCAGCCAGGTTTCTGAGGAGGCAAATGCCATTACCTTGGGGGGATTTGGTAAATATTTTCTTATGACACATTTACCATTCTGTGTGATTTGGTGACTCAAATACTATCCCTGTGTGTGTTCAGCCTGAGAAATAAGAACACTAAATCTTCTACTGTGCTTACATTTGTGTGTGTGTGTATGTATGTGTGTGTGTATGATTGCTGTGATATATATGTTACAACAATCATATAAATTGTAACTATATAGATATGATACAAATATACCACAGATAGATATTATATAGATATTATACAGATAGATATAGATATACCATAAGAGTAAATAAGACCATGGTCAAGCCATTTGGCTAACTTATTGGTAAATTTGTATCCAATTTGTATCAAATCCAGTTTAACTGACAATATCGTCAAGATGGCCAAAGACGCTGTTATTTTAAAGTAGTCACTTAGGTGGCAAAATGTCAACACAACTTAAAAAATTTTTGGATATCTGTCTAAAGCATGGTAAAATTGATAAACATTTCCTACATTCTTTTTCCAATTCAAAATCAAATTTCTAATACTGCAGCTTACCGAATCAAAAAAACATGAAAACCTTAGAGAGAAAGAGGTGATATTCATCCTGTGGCTTGTACATGACTTTGCTGGTTAGTAACCTTAAAAGTCACACCCAGATGAGAATTCATGGCGGTCAGAGATAGGGAAGCTTGGAGTCAACCTAAGGGAAACATAAACGTCTGTTGCCAGACACTCACCAGTTGTACTGACGGTGAGTATAATAATAATCACCATCATTTCTGTCCATAGATTACTCAGTATAGGGTATGCATATGAAATCTCGTTCAGTCCTCACTATTACTATACAAGGTGAATATCGTGTTTTCCATTTAGAAGGCACAGAGCTCTGAGAAGTCAAGCAGAGGCTCAGTGGCAAAGCCCCAAATCCCACTGACTGCCTGATCGCAAAGCCCAGGCTTGTGTCACAGCCTTCCCTCCAGATGCTCTACCTGAGACAGTCTCTGATCATCTTCAAGTAGCTCAGCCCAAGAGGCAATTCAATTATGTGTCGACTGGAGCCTGACATTCTCACGACTTTCAAGAAGCATCATTTACCTCTAGAGCTTGAAGAGCCATACTACCAGAGCGGGGTGTCTTTTCGTAGCCATGTTGTCCCTGGGAAGCAAATCCTGTCATCAGAGAGGTCTTTATCAAAGACTGGATACCATATTTCGTTTCTTTTAGCCTCCTTCAGGGACAGACATGCAGGTGTCCGGACACAATGGGTATGAACTGTATTGAACAGATGTTCAAAGATTTGATCTTCTGGACTCTGTGCCTCTACCAGAGGGATACTAGATTTGGGGGAGGTCAGATACAGAGAGGTGTTTCAGGCTATGGTTGCCAGGCTAGCTCAAAACAGTGCCAGTGTTAGAAATTGAAAAATAAATAGTCAAACAAACAAAAAACATCCACCACTAATCTGTCAACCTAACCAACCATGTGTGTCTATTGGAATTCCGTCACAAGTCTGCTATGACCCCGTCTAGGTTCTGGTTGAAAATGTTTTACATTTTCTAATTGACAATACATTTTTTTTTTTTTAGAATAAAGACAATGCTTGATACACCTTTATAGTCCTCATAATGTTTCTACAGTAAGTGCATAACACAAAAAACTGCAGGTGAGTCATAATTATGATTTTAAATAATTGCAAACTTCATTATTTTATTTAGCTAAAAACCTACCAATAATGAGTCACATTTCCCAATTTTTTCCTCTCAAACAAAAATACTCAATGGTATATATTTCAGATAAATTGCATTTTATTTTCTATTAGAAGGTTATCCTTTTAATCTTTAAGAATTCATTAACCCATACTAGGTGCCGATGGAACTGTGCATTAGCTTGGAATTCTAATACTTAGAAAATTCCATAGATACTGTCGGTTAGTTTATTCTCCAGATGTAATCTACCACACTGGTTTTCTTTTTCACCGAGAACAAATTTTTATGTTAAAGCTATGCACCTCTGGAAATAGAGGTTGGTAATGAAAACTGTAACACAACATTAACTGTGGTGTTGTAAATAGCAATGTTATAAACTTTCTTTATAGAGATCCATCTAATGTAAGTACAGGAGAAAGGGCTCAAAAGCTTAAGAAGACTTAACTTCCCCTATTTGATTTTATCTGCGATTCATTTAGCTGAAGATAAGACAAGTGCAAGCTAATGACCTCCTTTTTTATATACCTAATTTTCAGTTATGCTCCAGTATTATCATATACACTTCTAAATGAGCCATATTCTTCACAGCTAATTGGTGGGGCCAGTGAAGTGGATCAACATGCAATGGTACTTTGTCTTATTCCCAGTTTGAGTCCTTACTGGGTATTTAAGCTGACAATGTGAATGCGGCAAGCCTCCAGATTTCAGCTGTGTTGGCGCCGAAGGCCACTCTGAGTGATGGGCAATATGGCTTCTGTGCGAGCCATTCATCAGCGCGAGCACTCAAAGGAGGAGAGTGCGTAGTTCTCAACCTTCTGTACCTGGTGTGTATTGCCTCCATGCTGAGGTGTGTTGGGGGAACGAGGTCTGAATCTGGTGGATTGTCAAGAAAAGAAAGATGTGTTTGCAAAGCGTTTTCACTAAATGAAGTCTGAGGCAAAGTTAAGCACATATGACAGGTTTCCCCCCTCTCCAAGTTTCTGAGTACCATTCTAATTTCTCTATTTATATCAGGAGTTTTACATTTTATAATGAAATCCTTCACTCAAAGCTTTATGTTAAAAGGGGAGTGTTTAAAATGAGGTATCTTTGAATTAAACATTTTTAATTTTAGTAGGAATTGGCTCATTTGAAATAGATGTTCCAATCATTCGGAGGCATAAGCTAGATTTTATTTCATATTACCTACCTTGCAGTTAGAGCTCACATGTTTTAGAACTAATTCAGTATTGATCAGTATCGAAATGCTTGATTCACTCCCTATGCTATTAGGCATCAATGTAGCAGTAATGAATTAACTTTATCATTGGGAATCAATTTCAAATTCATATTTTAGTGGTGTTACCCATGTTGTCTACTTAGAATGCTTTTAATAGCTATTTGACTATTTGAAAATATATATTAATTAGAATGCTTTTAATAGCTATTTGACTATTTGAAAATATATATTAAAGAACTTAAAGTCTTCATTTTAAAATATATATATTTTGCTACTTCACCACCAAATAATTCTGTTTTTCACAAGAAATGGAAAGTCAAAGAGATACTGGTTTTTTTTAAAAAAAAAAGTCTCTCACTGTACTTTAGTACATCTAATATAAATTAGACAAGTAATGAATAATGTGCCAGCAGGAATCTTCTTTCCTTTGGCATTAATCTCTTAGTTTTATATAGAAACATTACTATTTCTAGCTTCGAGAACACAAATGTATACTAAGAGAAATGAGTTATAGATCTGACAGGTTATAGACAAGTTAAAATTCAGTTTCAAAGTTTCCTCATTTCAGCACAGTAGTTCTTAATTTAGGAAAAAAATATTGCCTGCAATTAAAATAGTTTGTTTTGATTTAGGTTTATTTAAACAGAGAACATCAGTGACTACCATTTAAAAATCACTATGGTCGATTTAAATGTTTTAAATTCTCATCTAGAAAATTAATGTGATTGCTAAAAATGACACTTGGGGCTGCTGATTAACATTATCTGAAGAAAAACACCTTTGGTTTTATTTTGGGTAATCTTTTTATTTTTCTTTCTCTACTAAGAGTCTTTATTCTCTAGATAGATATGTATATTGTTTCAGTTTTCCATTTACAAAATAATCCTGTAAGAAATCTCATTGACTTTTAATTTTCATAACTCTTTATATCAATATTTAACAGAGCTAGGTAATCATTTCCAGGATAGCTAGCCCGGCCTTACATAAAATTAGGCAGGGTAGGAAATTACTTTCATTACCGCCTCTTTCCACTATCCTTTTCAGAGGAAGAAATTAATTCATCTGTTAGGCTACATGTAAAAAAAAAAAAATTAGTTCTGATCTTTATATAGTTGTGTAATTTAAATTAGTACCTGATTCTCTAAAGTCCACAATTTAGGACAGAACAGAATCTACTGCAGCAACTAATTAAACACTTACTGTAAGGTTAAGTTTTTCATTAAATCAATAGGCCCCCAGTGTCAGTTACAAAGCCCTAATTACTATGCAGTAAATTTAGATTGAATTTGAATTAAGGACTGATTTCAATCTAACCGCAGCATGTAAATATTGTAAATTACTAGAATTACAGTTCAATAAAATTGAATGGATTTCACTTTAGATAAACCAAATGCAAATGAGAAGCAGAAAGACCTGATGAAATTTCCTCCTAACATCTTGCCAAGAGCGTCACACATCACATATAGGACATTGTTTTGGCAATGAGTGCGTCACAGCTCAATAGTTCTACCGCTCTTTACCTTAACGTGTTTTAATATTTGATTATCTATAGTAAAAATGAATAAATTTAATCTCTCCCGCGTGATCAAGCACAATGATGGTTAATGTGACCGCTTACTGTGTCGCTTTAGTTTGATGACTGTATTGTTGTGTTAAAGCACAGTATGAAATCAGGTTATCAGGTTATAACTAGCTGGAATAAAATACATGCCAGCACACACGCGCGAGAGCTGGGAAATACAAAACAAGCCGTGTTCTAAGCACAAGGCAGATCCTTTAAAGTTAAAAAAAGAGAGAGAGAGAGAGAAAGAAACTAAAAACGTACTTCTAATTGAAGAATTATATAAATAATTGAAAACACTTGAAAGTTTCTGAACCTTTCACTTTGCTTTAAATATGTATTCTCTGCACAGGAAATAAGCTAAAAAAAAAAAAAAAAAAAATCAAGGGATCAAGATACTCTCTGAGTACCCAGAAAAGAACTCAGGACTGATGACTGGTTGGAGGGGGAAGGCTTGCTGATAGAGAACTTGCATCCTATTTTGAAAGAGAAGTTTGAAGGATTTTTATAATATGATGAATAACACAGCTGAGACTTGTGTTGATCCTACTTTCATCTCCTTTCTTTACGGACTCTCCTATTTTTTTTTTTTTTTTTAAGATTTTATTTATTTGTCAGAGAGAGCAAGCACAGGCAGACAGAGAGGCAGGCAGAGGCAGAGGGAGAAGCAGGCTCCCCGCTGAGCAAGGAGCCCATGTGGGACTCCATCCCAGGACGCCGGGATCACGACCTGAGCCGAAGGCAGCCGCTTAACCCACTGAGCCACCCAGGTGTCCCTGGACTTTGGTATTTTGACTTGGGCACAAAAGAAGCCAAATTAAATGTAAAATCCCCAAATCACAAATGGAATAAAACATATGTAAGAAAATTTAAGGAAACAATATCTATAACAAGAAAAGCAATTAGCTCACGATTAAACTTCAAATCAGTCTTAAAAAATATACATATATAATATGTATATTTAATATATTTAAATATATATAAAATATTTAATATATTATATATATAATATATTTTATTTTATGTAAAATATATATTTTATATGTATATAAAATATATATTTTATTTTATTTTATATTTTAGTTGGAAAGTTCTACCTATTAAAGCGAAGGATTTCATCTACAGAATTACTCTGATGGTCTCTGCCTTCCTTTCTGATGAGGCTCACTCAACCAGCCTCACAGTGTGAAGATTCTATTCGTGACAACAACCAGCAAAATTGTACCTCCCGCCACAGAGAAGTCTCACAGCAGGCTCAGGCTGAAAATAGTAATTAAAAATACCTTTCTGAAAAGCATTATTAAGTGGCAAGAAACATACAGATTATGGGCAATTGCCTCAGAAACTATCGAAGAAATATCTGACCTGTGTCAAGCTGCCACCTGATATTAAGTCCTTCCAGGAGAGTCAAAAATTCCCTTTAAACTGAGTTGAAGAAGAAATTCAGACTTAGGGGCTGGCAGTTGTATTTCTATCTTTTCGCAAAATATCTTTGCTCTCGCCTGCAAAGGTCAATAATATACACAAAAAATAGTGACAATTATTTTTAGCATCCGGAATACCCACCGTTTTGTGGTACAAAAGGTGGGTCGTTCATATCTTACTCTGGGCATTTGAACATCATATGCCAGGAAGAACTATTGCCTGTGAATGGCCTGTGCCTTTCTTCCATTTTTATTTATGTCTGCTTCTTTGAGATTTTAGTCAATGGATGGGGATATAATTAAAGAATGGTAAATTGTACAGACATATAAAAGAAAAGGCTGGTAAAATACAGAGACACAAAACATCCCATAGATCTTCTAGAAACTACTTGGTGAAAGCGAAAGTAACAAAAAGTAACAAAAGGCAAAGGCGAGAATATCTTTCATGCTAGTAAGAGAGCCTTTTTTGGAGGGTGAAAGGAGAGAAGAATTCTCCGCCATCATCAACAAAGCATCCGTTTGATGCTTCATCTTCAGTGAATGCATGTAAAAGAGAAAACAGACCAACGACTTACATTTAGAAATTCACAGTCTGAAACAATCACACATGTCTCCACAGCAAATCTACGGTCTATACCCGCCCATTTGGAACTTCCAACCATCAGGACTCCTTTCCTGCATGGTTTCCATGAGGAGGATGAACAGAATGGACATGCCAACCACCGTGCTTGCGTGAGCAGCGAAACAATCACAGAATATGGAAGGGAACAAAAGTGGAATTTCTGTTAGTGAATCAAGTGGTAGTAGGAAAGATTCATTTGTAAAATGATTCTCAGCCTCCATGTTTAATAGGGGAAACTCACTTGCATGTAGAAGGCATTCCCCCACCCCCCAACAACTTCTCCCTCTCATGGGAAGGCAGTCAACTTTGCTATCTGAAAGAATAATTATTAGTAAAAATGTCCTCATTGCTTTGATGTTCTTCTGCATCAGACGGGGCTAGATGCCTTTCTGATGCTAATTGCTAACAACCTAATAAAAACCTGAATTTGAAACAAGGTGACTTAGCCACACTGCATCTAGGGATCCATTTTCTGGATATTTCGGTAAGAATGTGTCAACATAAATATCAAATTCATTATAAGAATAATGATACCTAATATTTATTGAGCCCTTCCCATGTGCTAGACTCATAGAACACTTGTCTCTTCTTTTGTACACAGGGAAACTGAGGCTTAGAGAGAAGAAATGAAGCCAACACCTCACAGCTGGGATTCTGGGAGAGTGGTGGAAGACAGCCTTCATTAGTAGCATGGGTTGGAGAACCAGAACTTTCGGGTGACGCAGCTTCTTTATTCAAGGTAACCTCTCTGTGCCTTACTCTCATCGCCATGGAAATTGAGTTAATAATAAATATTTCGTAGCATTGCTGAAGTTGAGTGGGCTATAGCAAAAGGTTACACCTATATAGTCCCTCCCTCAACATATAGAATGCATTTACTCAAACATGTAGAAGGGAAGACCTATAAACAACTTAACTACCCTCCAGGGGTACAGACGTACAAATGGAAAGGATGGGATCTTTAAAAAGGTGTCTTGTCTAAAAGTATAGTCACCTTAAGCTATATGCTTTCAGAGCCTGAGAGACTGAGCACTCAACTTTTTATAGGTTAAGGAAAGGAGACAGTAATGGTGGGAAGTTTTACTTTGTATTTGGTAAATTCAGTAGTGTGCAAATATATTATAGGTAGATTGTATTACTTCTGACAATTATTATAGAAACAATGAAGTTTCATTTTTTTTAAAGCCCAGGAAATGAAAATCATAGATTGTTTTTATTTTTTTAAAGAGTTTATTTATTTGAGAGAGAGAGAAAGCTCAAGCGAGCCCGTGGTGGGGGGGCAGAGGGAGAGGGAAAGGGAGAAGCAGACTTCCTGCTGAGCAGGGGGCAGGAAACAGATAAGCTGGTGGGGGAGGGGGGATTGATTCCAGGACTCTAGGATCATGACCTGAATGGAAGGCAGACACTTAACCCACTGAGCCACCCAGGAGCCCCCCAAATCAGATTGCTTTTAGGTTGTTATCTTTTCTCATAAAAATCTTAAATACAAAATTCTTAAAGCAGCATCCTAAATTAGGTTTGCTTTCTTTTAACCACTGAATTTTGACTTCTTCTGGAGAATTTTAAAAGCGAGTTTTATTCTAGTGGTTTCATGACAAACAACTATTATAATAGGAAAAATGATATTATTATGATATGAACTAATAGTGATACTACTGTGATAGGAAAAATCTCCAACTGAAAAAAAAAGGGAAAAAAAAAAAAAAGAGAAATCTCCAACTCTGAAGAATCATCTTCAGCTTTGAGTCGCAGTGATTTCCCCTCACGTTTTATCCTTGGGATAATGCAGCCAACATCCATGAACCATACCATATAAATCGACAACTTTCATTTGATTTCTGAAACTTACACTAGAAAGTTTAGGAGTTTCCCTGTCTTCATCCAGGTATGTTAATTTTGGCAGAAAAGAAATGAAAACGTCTCCCATCTCAATAATACAACCAGTATATCGATAGTGGATATCTATTCCAGAAGGCTATCATCAATTAATTCACAAATACTATGTCTTAATTAATTCATAAATACAATGTATTAATGATATGCCCTAGATGAAAATATCCAGTATGCTTAAATTAACACTGGATTTTATGTTCGGTTAACATCAAACACTGTGTCAATAAAAATGTCAATAAAAGATGAACCTGGTGAGTTCTGTGAAGTGTGTAAACCTGGCAATTCATAGACCTGTACCCCTGGGGATAAAAATACATTATATGTTTATAAAAAACTTTTAAAAAATAATAAAAAGAAGACGAACCTATCTCATTTTTTTTAAAGATTTTATTTATTTATTTGACAGAGAGAGATCACAAGTAGGCAGAGAGGCAGGCAGAGAAAGAGAGGGAAGCAGGCTCCCTGCTGAGCAGAGAGCCTGATGCGGGGCTCGATCCCAAGACCCTGGGACCATGACCTGAGCTGAAGGCAGAGGCTTTAACCCACTGAGCCACCCAGGTGCCCCCTGTCTCCTCACTTAATGGTTGACTTTAATCTTACCCAAGTCTAGCTTGTTAAACACTTATTTTCCTAATAATGACAAATTGACACATAAACACAAGCTTTAGGCTCCCAATCTCACACTTTTTGTGGTCTTCTGACTGAGTAACTATTTTCAGCAAACATTTTAAATAAATGTAGTAGTTTTCTTAGCATTTCAGCTAAGGAGTTAATCTAGGTTTCTGTGTAGCATAACTGGTTAGACCCCCAGCAGGTCCTTTAAGAATTTTGGGATTAGGGCGCCTGGGTGGCTCAGTTGGTTGAGAAACTGCCTTCGGCTCAGGTCAGGGTCCTGGAGTCCCGGGATCGAGTCCCGCATCGGGCTCCCAGCTCCATGGGGAGTCTGCTTCTCCCTCTGACCTTCTCGCCTCTCATGTTCTCTCTCACTGTCTCTCTCTCAAATAAATAAATAAAATCTTTAAAAAAAATATTGGGATTATCTATAACTTAATTTTATTCATTTGATCACATAATGATATTAATGAAACTTATGTATATTGGTCAATATGATTGCAAAGTAATAGCTGAAAATGTACTACTATACAGAGCTTAAAATTTTACACAGCACTTTCAAAATCTTCTATCTCCCTTTTAGCCTCAAACCTGTCCTGTGAGGTGAGTTAAAACAGTTTATTATTCTCACACTGTAGCTGGAGGAACTGAACTTAACATCCTAAAATGTAAAATTTTTGTCTGTTCATAAAAGAAGAAAATATATATATATATATATATATATATATACACACAGAAAAGAGGTCAAAGATTTATCTTTTCAGTATCAACAAAGTAGGACAAATTGTGATTTTATGTTAAAATAACTCCTACTTAATATTTCCATACCATGCTACAATTTCTCCCTGTTTTTAACTGAGAGAGACCACACTTGTAAGAATGGAAGAGAGGGCCTTTTTTTTTTTTTTTTTTTTTTAAGAGAAAGGAAGACAGGAGGGCTGGACAGACAGAAAGCTCTAGTGCTATAATCACTTTATTAAAAGACAGATTTTTAAATTCCTTCTGGCAAAGAACACAGGGTTTCTCTCCAAACTCCTGCTTCTGGTTTTGGCAGCCATGCTATGTATAGGTAATTTGTTATTTGCTTTGTGATGCATAGTCAGTGGAAGCGTGGGTTCTACAAGGGAATGCGGTCCTGAGTCTGAGCCTTTTGTGACCTCTCTACCACGGAAAGTATTATCCACCAATTAGCATTTTCCAAGATGTTCACAATGGTTACCTAGCATGATATTTGAAAATGCTGCTGTTTAAAATAACCATATGAAATTGCAAGTTAATATTAGGAATAGCTTTTAAAAACAATTTTAAATCTGGCTTCCACGAAGTGCATTAATTGGACGGCAGTCAACACAGAGTATTATTTATTCTGAGTGTTCTTTGCAATAGGATCAATTCCTGAATCTCTGCAATTTGTCACCTCACCCTACCCCACTCCAAATCCAGAAAAGAAAAACTCACGTAAGAATGTGCCGGGCATTACTTATTTATATGTAAAACCTTTATTCTATTTTGTTATTTTAGATTAAATCCCGTTTCAATTCTATTCTCTCAGGGAAGCATTAGCAGTTTGAGCTCAGCGTGAAAACCATCAAACACTTGAGCTGAAATTTAGATTGGGCAATTTTGTCTGGTGAAGTAGAAAAGGACATGTGGAACGGCAAGGAACAGAATGGCTTATGGAAAGGCAGATGTTTTAATAACGTGTCATCTAGTGGGAGCATCGGATATCTAAATTTAAATCTCTTGATATATTTAAAGAAAGTACGTCGAAGAGAAGGAATGCTCTTTTACTCGGAGAATTAATACACTTCTGTGTCTTCAATGAGAATGACGGATTGGAAGTGCCCAGTGTATTTTTCAAAGCAATGATTTAAAAAAAAAAAAAAAAAGCACAAAAAACAGAAACAAAAACAAAAAACCATTCTAACCTGAAGCTTGCAGAAGTGAGTGGACATAAAGGAAGTTCAGGATTTCTATTGTGATCTTCGCTGTTGGCCAGTGCAGCGTGTCCTGACAAAGGATACTTAATCAGGTTGCTGATCCATCAGGCAGCAAGGAGAGGCAGTAAAAGTATAAAAGAAATTCTGAGTCCACTTAGAGATGAGATTTTAATAAAAGAGCATTCTAATGTATGGGTTTAAATGTTTGTTTTTATAGCCTTTTCAGAGGGAAATAGTAAGGTTATTACAATACCGTATGATAATGTTACATTAAAATAAACTCCAAGCTTGTAGCGCATTTATATTTTATGGGCTGATTTTCATGAGTAAAACTATAATTGTTGCTTTTTGAAGAGAATGGCTTCACATAAAATACCCGTAGTCTCCCAATATGCTCATTTATAAGCTCTGTCCCATTAAGGATAATTGAAATATTTGCCACTAGCATTTAATTGATATGATTATAATTTTTATGGAATGTTTGCAGACAACTTTTAATATAATCTAGTTCGTTTCTCATGTACAAGACCAAGCTGCAAATCTTATTCCATCATTAATGATTTAAATAGGCTACCCTGTCTTTCTGCAAAGGGCAGAGGATTGGTTAGACCCTTTTAAACATCTCTTAACCCACACTGAAACATACAAAGCCCAAACTGCGTGTTCCTGTTTTTCTCCTCGTTAAGTACTCACATGATGCAGAATGTATAAATACATATGAGTAATTGGAAACATCATCAGAGACAATGAATCATACCCAGATGCTCATGCTCCAGTGCTTTCCAATTAGTTGGATCCCGAATATTTTGTGGTTGCTGGCAGCAATTTGGTGACTGAGAATTTCAGGTTCTGATAAAATTATTTTATGTATATAAGACAATTCTCTTTGAAACAAAGGCTCTACCTGAGAACAATAGCCAGGTTGTATTTTGCGTGATCTTGACTATATGGTAATGGGAAAGATCACTTTGGTAGTTATCGTGTGTGTGTGTGTGTGTGTGTGTGTGTTTTGTGTGTGTCATCCAAGTATTTTATCAGAAAAAATATACCAAAAGTAGTGGCCTAATGTATTCTGAATTTTTCTTGTACTTTCAAGTACAAAATAAACAAAAGTAAGAAACAGATCTTATAGGTGTAAATATTAGTAAGTTGATAGAAAAAAAAGGAAATATAAAAACAGCTTAGAAGGCATCTTAACAGATCACTTATTCAACCCTCCAATTTTCGGGGCATTTTCTCCTCTGAAGTTCTTATCTAGGTAACTAGATCACAGAAGAATTTGGGGATTTGCTGAGGGCCAGAAAACTAGTCAGTGGTGGGAGGAAAAAGGTAGCTGACATTTATGTAACAGGATCTTGAAAAATATTCATCGTGTTAGTGACTAGATGGATGGATGGATGAAGGACTCAATGAGTGAATGAGTGAATGAATGGACATATGAAAAAAATAACAAACTGGTTAGGTTTTCCTGCTTTCTTTTGGGCAAATTACCTAACCTCAACAAGCCACAATTTCCTGGTTGGTAAAATGAAGCAAAAACAAAAAACAAGGGACTCTGGGACTTTTCAGATCAAGGTGATGATGCAGGTGTACCTGGTGTGTTTCCAGAAGGTGCTGTCCACGTACGAGCTGTTAGGGTTACTGTACTGCTTTTTGGAAATGACTGCCCAGGTTCCAATCAAAGAACCATCCTTATGCATAAAGATGCAAGGTGGATGAGGCTTCTGTATTAGGCTTTTCCTCTATTTAACAACATGAATCAAAGAGGTCATTTTGGAACCTCAGAAACCTTTACCTGGACCATCACAAACTCATTAGACACAATTATGGGCACATTCTTTTAAAAAGTGTAACAAACAGTTCTTCAAAATGAGCTGCACATTCTTTTAAGTTTCGCACCTGATTCTCTCTCCCCTCTCTTGAATGGGATGTATAATTTAAGATTATCGCACGCTGGGCAGTGAAAAGTGATGCTGTTTCCACCTCCCCCTGCAGAACACTGAAAAGAGAATGGCCAAAGGCTGCTACCACTTCTCTTCTAGATGTTAACTTTCAGGGGTAAAGGCACTCAATGCAGGTATTTATTACGCCCTAAAAATATACCAGTCATGATCTGATCGAATCGCCTGTCTGCAGCTCACCAGAAGGCGAAGGATACAGTAAATCCCCCAATAATTGTGTACTCAACGTGGCACAGGCAAATAGGCTGAGGCTTGAGCTGTGCTGCATGCGAGCCAGCCTGAATCACATCTGCCCCACTCATCTAAAGCATTTCAATTTCATATTCGTTGTGCTAGGGTTGCCTATATTATCAATGTCAAAAAACTAAAAAGTCTTATCTTTAACTTTCATTCCTGGGCTTCAAAAGAGCTTTGAATTTGCATCTTACTCTAGGGAAGATGTAGCTTAAAAACATTTTTGCCCAGCTTGCTCCATTAATTTCTGAGGAAAATGCACCTACTGCTGTGAATATGACAGTTCTCAACCTTGGTGTTTTTACAGGATGTCCCTCCCCAGGGAACAGTCAGCACCATCCTGACTTTCCCCGCTGGAACCACACCCCCCGCGGGGTAATCAGCTCTCTGGCTGGCTGCAAGCAGAGACCTTGGCTGCCACTGCGAAACCAAATGCCCCTTGCCCGTGTCCAGGGAAAGGAGAATGTCAAGCTTTGGGGAGCAGAAAGAACATTTTAAGTGATCACCTACATTCAGTTTGAAGGATAATTTGCCGAGGCCAGCGCTGGCTCAATTATTGGTGGCACTTAGTACTTTTATCTGTACTATAAGGCTTTCACTGAAGATAATCTCCATCTTGCCTATCAAATATTTTCCCCCAATTACTTCCATTGAGTCAAGAACAAAACTCATTTTGTAATGATTATCTGACTCAGGTAGAGCTGATTTTCTGTTACTCTAGGCTGAAGCCACTGACAAGGGCACAAAAAAGGATTATTTTTCAGCAGTTTTCAGCCCCGCTAAATCAGCAGATAATGGCATCTCGGATGCAGAGTGATTCTGACCCGAAACCCTTCTCATTGTTAATGTGTCTCACATCTCAAATATGCCACAGAGGCAAAAAATATTCTAAAGACATCTCCACTGTCTCCAGAGAGCAACTGGACAGATTTAGGAATTCTTGATTTTCACGCTTTTGGTCAATTAACAGCAATTGCTCAATAAAACCCCCAGAACTCTGTTCCTTTCTTCACAGTGTTTTCACGGGGAAGAGCCACCAGCTAATAAATGCAGAGACAGAGAATTCATTTGCATGACTTTGTTATGTGAGAACCTGACAGTCTACACAGGCCCAAAGAAAGACACCAAACAAAATGCCCAAATGCTCTGCCAAAGGAGGGGCGGGGTGGGGGGGGGTTAGTTAGAAGCTGCAATCCCCGGGTAAGAGAAGTGATTTAGATAGTCAGATAGGAGCAGGGCCTCATTAGGTGGGAAATTCCCAGAGTATAGATTAGCCTTTGCAACACAAAGTGTGTGTGTGTGTGTGTGTGTGTGTGTGTGTATAAACATTTTATTTATTTATTTGACAGAGAGAGATCACAAGTAGGCAGAGAGGCAGGGAGAGAGAGAGGAGGAAGCAGGCTCTCCACCGAGCAGAGAGCCCGATGCGGGGCTCAATCCCAGGACCCCAGGATCGTGACCTGAGCCGAAGGCAGAGGCTTTAACCCACTGAGCCACCCAGGCACCCCACAAAGTATATTTTTATAATGATCACTACACTCCCTGACAAAATATTTCTGAGGTGACTGGATATGTTCCCTGTCTTTTGAGGACTGCATTGTTACTCATTTTAAGATATTTATTGCACAACCCTGTGGTTTTCTTTAAATTTTTATTTATTTACTTATTTATTTGACACAGACAGAAAGATCACAAGTAGACCGAGAGGCAGGCAGAGTCAGGGAGAGGGAGAATCAGGCTCCCCGTTGAGCAGAGAGCCCCATGTGGGGCTCGATCCCAGGACCCTGGGATCATGACCTGAGCCGAAGGCAGAGGCTTAACCCACGGAGCCACCCAGGCGCCCCCGCAACCCTGTGTTTAAAACTGTTTTCAAACCCTTGGAGTCAAGAGTCTTGAAAGGCAGAGGCTCTGGGTGGGGGGCTATGTAATCATGGGAAGAGGCAATGGGTACCCTG
This sequence comes from Neogale vison, assembly GCF_020171115.1. Classification (NCBI taxonomy): domain Eukaryota; kingdom Metazoa; phylum Chordata; class Mammalia; order Carnivora; family Mustelidae; genus Neogale; species Neogale vison. The sequence continues at coordinate 200,027,595 of NC_058101.1, forward strand.
TGTCCAGTTCAAACAGAGCAACTCAATATTTATCTGTTTTGCCTGTTGGGTTTGCACATAAGGAAGCAAGTTAAAAATCACTGGACCGAAAGATCAAAACTTGCATTATCATATTCAGAATCCAGCATGGAGTAACCACTCAATATATATTCGCTGGATGGGTGATTAAAACGATTTGGTGGGTTTCTTAGAATTACTTTCTGGCCTTTCATGGTGCATCAGGATTAACTGGCAAAATTGTTTTAAAAATTGAACTTATCACAGTATGTAACACACTGTATTTCAAAAATTGAACTGTATTTTAAAACTGAATTTTAAAAAGAAATGTGAACCTATCACAATATTCTAGTGATATAAATGTGTGTGTGTGCGCACATGTGTGCATGCACATGTGGGTACACATACACATAATTCTATAACTACAGTTGGGTTAAATAGCTAAATGGCAAGAGAGCTAAGTTGAAAATAAGTTACCAATAGGCATGCCTTCCTTTTCTTCTTAGTGATTCTTAGCCACTATGGTCCAACATTATTCAAGAATGATGGCTTTGCTATACGATTATCCCAGTCTGATCTGTAGCTGTGACGAGCATCTATATAAACAAGCCGACGGATCCTTGCCTTCAATTTTAATATTCTGTCGCCTTCTGAAACGTTAACATTTTGTTCATTATTGATTTTTTTGCATTAATTTTGGCTTTTAAAAGTATTTCATTAAAATATTGTTTATGTCTATCATTGAATTCTTGGCACAGGCCTGTTAACATTTTGCCACTGAGATAAGCATGTCTATTACAAGGAGGAGTAAGCCAAATCATATCTAGATCAGCCAAATTCAAAACGATCTCTCCTCTTATGACCAGCATTTGTGGAGGCATGGTTCTAAACTGTATTAGCTCATCTAATTCTCATAACAAGTCTATGGAAGTCAGTACGATTACACAGGCGCACAGAGCATGGGTAACTTCCCAGGATATATATACTTAGTAACTAGAAGAGCCCAGATTTGAGCCAGGTGGGCAGGATTGAGGGCCCATGCTTTTCACTATGATGCTTCACTACTTCTCAAAACATAAGGAAACAAAAATAACCCCTCTACCCCAAATAACTCATAAGAACAAGAACTTACATTCATGTCCCATATCCATGTCCAGAAGATTCCCTGACTTTTCCCCCAGCCTCCAAAGGTCAGCTCACCTGGGCTCAGGAACTGTCCCCTCATTGGCATCTGTTCTGGCCCCCTCATCCAAGGAGGGGCCTGGAAATAGGCTCTGTGTCAGGGGCCTCTTTGGGGCTCCCCCCTGCCTGAACTTTACACTGTCCAACTGACTTTATGTCCTGGGTTGAACAAAAGAGTGGCTCCTCTTTCCAAGCAGGTATTTTTCCCCCAGACTCCCAGCTTCTCCAGTTACCTGAGTTTCCTGTCCAAAGAACTGGTTCTCCTTCCACCAGAATACGACTAACCCATTACATGTCTTTTGTTCTCACCTCATCTCGACCGTCATCTTCCTCAAGCACGTGTCCAACAGCCTCTCACTTCCTCTTATAAATCAATGACAAAGGAAAAATAAGCCAACCCTGATGCATATCACATTTTGGACAGATGCCTGGGCAGGTAGCCAACAGCCTCAAAAATCCAAAATCATTTTAGGCTTAGAGGACACCACCCCTATATACATTTAAAGCTGCGTGAGATTAAGGACTTAAACAACACTAGCATCTAAGGCTTGAACCCAGGTTTTTACAAACCAAATCCACAGTTTTGTTGGTTTGTTGTTATTTTGGTGTTTTTTTTTTTGTTGTTGTTGTTGTTGTTTCTTTGTCTTCATTTCACCAGAGCTGTACTGAAATACCCAACACAGCAGCCCCGACCACTGCATATTCTAGAGCCAAAGGAGAGTGAGTGATTACAGTTCCTAAATCTCCATATAGATGGCTGAGAAATAATGCTTTATCTTAAAAAATAATATAATAATGTTGTTAATAATTAATAATAAAATAATCCAGAAATGTGACAATTTCTAACAAAGTGGATGTAGGATTTAAATTTGAATTAAATTATCCAGTTATCTCCTCTGGTGTTCTATATTATCTAAACTTTTGTACTTCAGTTACAGTTGGTAAACATAGATTCCAGTTTTTTTTTTTCTTTTTAGATAATATTTTTATTAATATTAAGAAAAAATGTGTTGCTTAACTTTCTCTTAAAATTAACAACACAGAAGCTAGGAAGGCAATTTTTCATGCCAGCCAATGAGTGGACATGCTGAAAAATCAGCACATAATGCTTTAGTGCTCAGTAGGCAGTGCTAATTGGATCTTTCTAAAATTATGTCCATTTTAAACAAAAAACAGAAAACTAAGCAAATAAAACTATGCAATAAATGAAAAAAAGGGAAAAGACATGTTAATAATTGGGGAAAATAAATTAGTTATTTCATATCCCAGAAGTAAAATTATTAGCATTTGGGGTTTTGTTGTTGTTGTTGTTTTACAGATTTTATTTATTTGAGAGAGAGTGAACATGAGCAGGGTGAGAGGCAGAGGGGGAAGCAGCCTCCCTACTTGGCATGGAGACCAAAGTGGGCCTTGATCCTGGGACTCCAGGATCCCAACCTGAGCCAAAGGCAGAGGCTTAACTGACTGAGCCACCCAGGTGCCCCCAAATTACTGGTATTTGATAGAATTTTTCACCTTATGGCCTACAGCTTTGCCACTTGATTAGCATATTTTATTTACATGCTGGTGCTGGAATATGGCTTTCTAAGCCAATCATTATAAACATTTAAAGATGAACAAAAAGTGGTAACAGCAAATACTTTGAACAAATCCTATTTCTATAGGCTGATTCATTTTGAGATATTTCTAAAGAGAACAAGGCTAAAGAGGTTTAAATCCAAATTCTTGGATGGAGAAAATACTTGGTATCTAATGTTGAATGGAAATCTAGAGGAAGAAATACTTCAGGAGGCTCCCATCACTATGGGATTGTGTGTGTTTAGACCTTTAGGAGTGAAATGATTTAGGGAATCCATAGTTTTGGAAGTTTCTCATTGACTCACAGAGCAACCTTTGAAGGTCTATTTCAACATCCCAGTTTTCTTTCCATAGTGACAGAAAAAATAGTACAAATGGATACCATCAGATAGTATGTGATATGAAATAAATACTTCCTATATATATATATAGGTATATATGTGTGTGTGTGTGTGTGTGTGTGTATAAAGGCTGAAAAAATTTTTTAAAGAGCTTTCAAAATTAATTCTCTATAAAGAACCAGCAAACTGAAAATAGCCAAGCATATTTTAAAATATTTTCTCCCTTCCAAGATAGTTTATTATATGGTTGAAGATTCCTGGCTTGATATTAAAATAATTTATTTAATACATTGGTCAATAATTCATTTGAAATAATTTTTATGTTCTCTCATTGTGGAAGTTACCTTTCATTTTTTCTCAATTAGTACATCTTGCACTATGAATTGGCAGGAAGAAGACATAGTAACATGTTGGGAAGGAAAACATTTCATTACCCCATGTGCTATGTTCTGAGATGAATCAGATCTATCAGAGTAATACAGCATGCTGTGCATAATAATTGAACTTAATAATAAGACATCACGGAGGTTCTGCTGTTTTCTTGAAGTGTATATGTGCATAAAATGACTCTGGGGTTATAATTAAGTACTGTTTTAAGAGAGGATAAGTATAAAGAGAGCAAATCCCAAGCATAACAATTGAATAAAGTCTAATTTTATGAACTTGTTCATTTTTGGATGAGAATACAATTAAAGGAAAATATATAAATTATTATTTTAAAGTAACAGAAAAAGCACCAAGAAATTAGTTTTTCACTTAACTATTCACAACAATTTTCTGGAATTGGAATTTAGTAACATTTGTGCAAGATTATAGACATTTAGAAATTACTAACAATTTTTCTGTCAGTTTTACTATTCTGGCCATGAACCATGGCTTATTACTTGCTTAAGTTTAATGCTATTGGAAACTATGTCTAGACCCAAATTCTAATAACAAGACAAAATATGAATGAAGAAACACCTTCAAAGTTGAGTGACTGAAAAGCAGCTACATTTCTTTACATATAACACTATAAGATATTTGGGCCAAAATTAGACCATTGTTTCCTAATAGCCATAATAATTTTTAAAAGTCAAAGTATTCACAAATTATATTATAGATGAAAAGAGGAAAATACAAAGGATTGAGTAAATCTGATTATGAGGATGTAATATAGTATATTTCAATTCGAATATAAGCAAGATTATATTATACCACTATGTCAAGAAGCATGACATTGTACTCCCCAAATCAAAATTCATGATACACCTAGAGCAAACCAATCACAAATTTCTGCATGACACTTAAGAGCCACTTGATAAAAAAAGTAACTTTTTAACACTTTATGTTAGATCTTTAGATCTGACATCAGTAGATCATTTTTATCAATCGAACAAAGATGGCGATTAATTCATTTTTGTACTGAAAAAAATTCTGACATCCAACTTGACATCTTAGATTTACAAACTGACATACCAAAAGGAAGCAAAAGGCAAAATTTACATAGAGGAGGCAAATGGGTCCACTGGAATTAAAAGAAGTTAGTAAAATGTAGTGACATTTCCAAAAGCTGTATTTGTAAGGAAAGCTGAGGATATCATGTGAAAAGCATGTTAAATCAGTGAGTGCAAAGGCAAAATGCTGGCAAAACTCAAACACTTATAAAAAGTTGAAATTTAGGTTGGAATGATAAAAGATAGGCATCCACATCAAGGAGTTGGCAGCAACAGAGAGTGAGAAACAGATCTGAGATTTCATTTTTCTGCTCTAGATCCTAGGCATACTAGCTGGAGAACAACTCCAGCACTAACGTGTTATACTACACAAATGTGGTTGCAAAAGGAAGGAAGGGAAGCGAAGATGAAAGGGTTTAATAGAGTACTATACAGATGGTGGCCAAACATGCATGATCAGTTGTGGCTGAAGTTGACTGGAATTCCCATCTGGGGATGATGCATACAGAAATAGAAACCACTCAATGTTTGTCCTTTACTATGTAAAAGAAAATGCTGAAAATCTAAGCGTATTTGGGATAAATAGAGGTAAGATGGAAATGAGAAATAAGGGATGGAAAGAAAACCAGTGGTCTAACTAAGGAAATACTTTGCCTTGGTGTGTGTGTGTTTTAAATTTCACATTATATTCGGTTGAATAAGTTTGATGATAGAACTTGAAATAGGGCCAAATAATGTTGTTGGCTGTAAGTTCTAAATTATTTATCCTGGAAAATCTTTAAAATACGTAGTGTAGGATCAGCCCCATTCCTTCAATGTGACAAAAGTACTGAAAATAAATGTCAATGTCATCCAGATCTAAAAGAGATAACTAATTTTCTTTCTTTAACCCTGCAAAAATCACTGGTGTCACAAACATTTACATTTTTTTTAATCACTGCCCCTATGTCTTCAACTTCTTTTATTTCTTGCTATTCTATCCTGTTCCCTTTGTTTCAGATCTCGAATTTACAAACTTCTTGTGTATTTTATGCTCATTTCCTTTATCCCTCACTCATCCGCACTTACTTACTTTTTTTACATGAACTTTGCAATTTGGAGGGGTTTTTTTCACCTAGTTTATTTTTCAAACTCTTTTATTTTTTTTTTAATCCATGGAAAGGAGATGATCAGTGTAATAATTAGGTATATATCATACTGCTTTTATGGTCTAAGAAATCTATACCTTCATTAAGATGATAATGTAAATGTATATTAGTAAAAATATTACTCAATTTCCAGTTGTTGCAGAGAACAGAATAAGATCAAAATTTATAAATAAAATAGATTGGAGAAAAATTATGAAGTTTTCAAAAGCTAATTAAAATAAAAAGAAATCTATTTTTTTCCCCTAAAAAGAGTGCCAATGACAAATTTTGAGAGAAGTAGCAAGGAAGAACTACTGAGTGAATCAGGGATATTTCTTAAAAGGACTAGATAAGGGGCACCTGGGTGGCTCAGTGGGTTAAGCCTTTGCCTTCCGCTTCCGGCATGATCCCAGGGTCCTGGGATTGAGCCCTGCAACAGGCTCTCTGCTCAGCAGGGAGCCTGCTTCCTCCTCTCTCTCTGCCTGCCTCTTTACTTACTTGTGATCTCTGTCTGTCAAATAAATAAATAAATCTTAAAGAAAAAAAAAAAAAGGACTGGATAAAATAATAAAATAGTATGGTGCTAACATATTCAACATTTTTGTAAGAAAAAAAAGCAGAAATTTGAAAGGAATATTTAGCTTAAATCTATAAATGTTTGGGGGAAATATTTCACATTTTGAACAACTGTTTTTCTAAATAATAATATTAAAATGTATAATAACATGTTATGTTTCAAGTATAAAATCAGAAAGCCAGATAAAATGTATAAACTACCTAATTGTAGAGGGCTTGTTTTTCTAATATAGAACAAGCTGAGTGATTTTAAATAGTCTAAATAGTTATTAAAATTTGACTGTGATGTGTTCTTCCTTCTACCTTTCTTGTGCTATAATAATGGATGCTCAAAGAATAAATTGCACACACACACACAGTTCCTGAAAAGTGTAGGCGGCGCACACAGCATGAAGCCATCACACGGTGGCATGTGGTTTCCTTATAGCAACGCCGCCCTTAAATTCCATGAGACTGAGCCTTCTTCCGCATGCGCGTAATCCTCCCACAGGGTGACACGGATGCCAAGAGTGTGATTGCTTGGAATAAGCCATGGCAGGAGGCTATATCGGATTCACTGTCTGAAGGTGAGGTATGGTGTCAACTGAGGAAATTCAAAATAAGGCATTTCAGAAGGGGCTTGCGCCCTCTCCTGTGGCCCAGTCCTTCACTCTGTAATGTGATGTGTACATATTGTCATGTCCTTCCCTGAACTTTTATCTCAGGAGCTCCCTGAAAATGCTTCACAAATGTGGTGGAGGGAAGTGCAGAACTATTCTGAGGCCATGGTATGTCAGCCCTGTTGCCCTTTTAAAATACATGCCTGTAACATCTTATTTTTTCAAGCATAATTTTCATAGAGTCTGGAATTCTGCTAGAAAAGAAACATAGCATATTTCTATGTGTGTGTGTAATTCTAACATTATTAATTTCGGGGGTTTGGCTTCATCCAACTATCATTTTGGGATGGCGCATTTTTAAAGGAATGGAGTTAAAGGAAAATTGATAAAATTTTAATTTTTAAGAAGTACTCTGCTTTTAAGCAATTGTAGACAACAAAACACATAGTTGATCACTCCGAGAAATGTAGTCTAATATAGCTAATCTAAAAAAATGCAGAAGTTGTCATAAATATGTGAGTTCAACAAGTTTTTGTTCAGTTTTCTTTTTCTCTCAAGATATGTATATGGTGATCCTATTAAAGGATGTGATAACAGAATAATAATTAAAAAAAAGATGGGTGCAAACTTTTGCATTTCCTTTAACTAACCTATCTTTAAAGAACAAAGTTAAACCCTTATTCAATTAAAAACCCTTATTCAAACCATATACAAAAATTACCTCAAAATTAATCAAAGTCACAAATGTAAGGGTCAAAACTAAAATTTTTAGAAGAAAACATAGGAGAAAATTTGCTGGGGACAGACAGTGATTTCATAGCTATGACACCAAAAATCCAAGTGACAGAATAATTAGAATTTTTAAAACTTAAAAATATTTCTACTTCAAAGAAAAGCTTCAAGAAAGTGAAAAGACAACCCAAAGAATGATAGAAAATCTTGCAAATCATAAATCTGATAAGGGAATTTTATCCAGCATATATAACAACTCTTACAAATCAATAACAAAGAGACAAAAAAATAAATTAAAAATTAGGTAAAGAATGTGAATAGATTTTTCTCAAAAGGAAATATGCAGCTGGTCAATAAACACATGAGAAAGTACTCAATTTAAATATGCATAAGGGAAATGTAAATCAAATCAACAATTAGATACCATTTCAAAGCCACTAGAATTTGCTACAATAAAAAAGGCACATGATAACAAGTGTTGGTGAAAATGTGAAGATACTGGAATGCTTGTACAACACTGGTGGATGGTAAAATTAAACAACTACTTTTAAAAAACTCTGATAATTTGAAAATGTTAAACAATGAGTTGCTACATGATCCAACAGTCTACTTCTAAGCATATGCCTAAGAGAAATGAAAACATGTTCATACAAAAAAGTTATACACAATGTTCACAGCAGCCAAAATGTATAAGTAATCCAAATGTTCATCACTTTATGAATAAACAAACAAACCAGGGTATAATCGTACAATGAAATATTATTCAGTCACAAAAAAGAATTAAGAACAAATATGTGCTACAACACGGACAAACCTTGAAAACATGATCCAAAGTGAAAGAAACCAGTCACAGAAAACCACATGTTCTCTGATTCCCTTTATATGAACTGTACAAAATAGGCAAATACAGAGTCAGAAAGTAGACGGAGAAAGCAGATAGAAAGTCCTCTAGGAACCCTCTTACACTGCTGGTGGGAATGCAAGTTGGTGCAGCCACTTTGGAAAACAGTGTGGCGATTCCTCAAAAAATTAAAAATAGAGCTACAATTTGACCCTGCAATTGCACTACTGGGTATTTCCCCCAAAGATACAGATGTAGTGAAAAGAAGGGCCATATGCATCCCAATGTTCATAGCAGCAATGTCCACAATAGCCAAACTGTGAAAAGAGCAGAGATACCCTTCAACAGACAAATGGATGAAGAAGATATGGTCCATATATACAAAGGGGTATTATGCCTCCATCAGAAAGGATGAATACCCAACTTTTGTATCAACATGGACAGGACTAGAGGAGATGATGCTGAGTGAAATAAGTCAAGCAGAGAGAGTCAATTATCATATGGTTTCACTTACTTGTGGAACATAAGGAATGACATGGAGGACATTAGGAGAAGGAATGGAAAAGTGAATTTGGGTAGTTTAGAGAGGGAGATGAAGCATGAGAGACTGTGAACTCTGAGAAAAAAATTGAGGGTTTTGGAGGGAAGGAGGGTGGGGGGTTGGGTGATCCTGGTGGTGGGTACTAAGGAGGGCACGGATTGCATGGAGCACTGGGTGTGGTGCATAAACAATGAATCTTGGAACACTGAAGAAATAAAATTAAATTTAAAAAAAAGAAAAAAAAAGAAAGAAAGTAAGTAAGTAAGTCCCCTAGGCACTAGGGGAGAGGAAAGTTAAAGAGCGACTGCTAATAAGTATGAGGGTTTTTTGGAGGGGGATGGACTGTTAAAAATGTTTTTAGATTAAAGAGGGGATAGTTACACAGCAATATGAACATACTAAGAAGCACTGAATTGTACACTTTAGAAGCATGAATTTTATACACAAATTGTACCTGATAAAGCTGTTAGGTTAAAATATTTGCTACTGACCATTACCACAACTAAAATATTTCATTATTTCCATTTTGGATTAAACAAATAATTTTTGAATGCCAACTATTTCTAGTACAGTGCTATAAGAAAGGAAATTATTTCTAAAAAGAAAAAAATCTAGTTGAATGAGGATAGGAAAATTAGGTTGGGTTGTATGTAAGATTAATGCATAGAATAATGTTATTAAATATGAAATAATCTTAAATAGGAAACACATAGAATACTATGGAATAGACAAGAATGGAACTGAACAGGGAAGACAAAATAGGAAACATGACAAAATGACAAAGTCTGAATAAATTGTCAAGGAATTAAAAATGGTGGTTAACCAGAAAAAGCATCTAGTAAGATGCAGAATTTGATGTGTATGTTAAAAGAAAGACAGGGTTTTTATAGGTAGGCTTGGTGGAAGAGGAGATTCTACTCAAAAGAAATAGCATAAGGAATAGGCTGGGGCCGTAAATAAATGTTGGGCCCTTCAGCATTGCTAAGCCATGAGGCTCTTGTAGAGAAAGGTCAGATGATGGTAGTGGATTAATCCATATTATGGATAGTCTCAAAAACCACATTGAGAGATGTATGTAATATGTAAACAAGACAGAATAATTCAAGCTGCTTGTTTGTTATGGAGTAGTAAGTATATTTGATTTAATCCAATACAGGTGAGGCATTTGACTGAAGGATGGAAATGAATAAGACTCAATCCCTATACTCAAAAGTGACCATTTTTTGAGGCAGAAAAGGAAGCCAACACTCAGTATGCAAGGTAAAATACATATCATAATTAACGGGAATCACTGTGAATGGACACGCTCTGTAGAAACTTGACTCAGGTCGAAAAATGCCAGTGGTAGTTTCCCGGTAAGAATGGCACATGAAGTACGTCTCAAAAAAAGGAAAAAAAAAGGGGGGGGATATAAGGGGGGGTGAAGGAAGGAAAAAAAGAAAAAAAAAAAAAGGAAAACACTCTGCTTCTGAGAATATTTGAGTAACATGAACCGGATACAGCATCCTGTCTTAATGATAACACCAGACACAATAGTTGAAATAATGTGTTCAGACACTGCATAATGGGAAGCATAGGATTCTGATGACTGAGACAAATAATGAAGCGAGTCACAAGATTGTCCCAATTTATTGCCCGGAAGCAGTTTCCAAACCACAGCACAGAAGGAGGAATCCAAAAAGAGCCCAGCCTACTCACTGAGGAGGGGAAGTACATGGGTTTAGAGAGTACAAGGCAGCCATAACACAGACACACAGGGCAGAGTGCTGGAGAGGGCTCTGGAGACCTGTAGATTGGTCCCACTCCCTGGAATATTTAATCTGTCTGTATAAGAAAAAAACTTCCCACAGCTGGAGGAAGAACTACTGGAAAAAAGCAGGACCACCACTGGCAATTCCCAGACATTACTCAGGTTAAAGAGATTATGTCACCACCAACTAGAATGGAAAGTCATCATAATATATAGACAGTTTTTTAGACTTCTCAAATTAGAAGGGTTCAAAATAAGTCAAAGAACTTAAACTGCATATTCGAACAAGATCCAACAGTTTCACTGGAAAGGAATAAAACAAGATCCATATTTAAAAAAATGTAATAATGTCTATCCTCCAATCCAAAATTATGGGTCATATGAGTCATAACTATATCTATGTGTGTACATGTAGATATACCTACACACACATACATACATATGTGTATGTATATACATATATATGTATATATATATATATATACACATAAAATCATAACTAGGAGAGAAGTCCAGTAATTGAATGAACAAATTCAGGTGAGAGAAGATGGGATTAAGCAGGAATGAGTATTAAAGCAGCCACTATAAAAATGCTCCATAAATTAAAGAATGTTGAGAAAAACACAAATAAAATGAGGAGAAATATGAAAATCATGAAAAAGAAATTGAAATGGAACTTCCAAAGAGAAAATATCGGAAGTGAAAAGTTAAACAGGGTAAGTTTAATAGAAAAAGAATACACTTTTATAGAAAAAGATGACTGACCCTAAAAACATAGCAATAGAAATAACCCAAAATAAAGTAAGAAAAAAAGACAGAAAGGGGAAAAAAATCAACAGAGCACCAATAACCAGAGGAAAAAGATTTAACTATTTTACGTAAGTGTAGGAGAGTTCTAGAAAAGAAGGAGCTGGATACACCAAAAAACTGAAGAAACTATGGCTAATATTTTCCCAAATTTGAAGAAAGTCATAATCTCCCAAACCAAAGGTCAATTAATTTCAAACAGAATAATGCAAATAAGATCACACCAAGGGGCAGAATAACCAAAATGTTCATAACAATGATAAAGAAAAAAAAAAAAAAAGCTTAAAAGTAGACAGAGGATGATACATCAGGTATAGAGGAAGAATGGAATAGACTGTCATAGTAATCATCGTAATAGAAATGTAATGATAGTCAAAAGAGAAGCAACATTACAGAATTAGAAGAAAAAAGTCAACACAGAATTCTATATTTAATGAGAATATTTTTTAAACACTGATAAAATAAAACCTTTTGTCAGACAAACAAAATCTGCGAGAATTCATCATCAACAGTTATGCACTGCAAACTATAATAAAGATGCTTATCAAACAAAAGGCAAATGGTTAAAGATAAATTTGGTTGTTCAGAAATAGAACTATGAAAGTGATATTTGGGTAAGTAGAATTTTTTTTTATTTTGCATTTTATTCAGCATATTTAGCATTATTTAGCAATTTTAGCATATTTAGTATTTAGCATATTTTAGCATGTTTAACATTTTTCTTTAGTTTAAGCTCTCTAGAAGATAGTTAACCTTTTAAAATAAAACACTATAATGATGTATTGTGGAGTTTATAACACACAAAAGTGAAAAGTATGATCACAATATTACATATGATACATTATTACATACGATAATGAGAGAGGAATTGAAGGTAGAATGTTCTAAGTTTCTCACAGGGTACAAGCGGTAGAATGCTGCTGAAAAGTTGTCTGTGGTACTTTAAGGTGTATATTGTAAGCCCTGCAGCAACCACTTAAAATACAAAGAAACAAAGAACTATAGGTAGCTAGTAAGCCTACAGTAGAGATAGAATGGAATACTAAAAATACTCCTTTAATCTAAATTAAGGCAGGGAAAAAGATGAAAACAACGTCTGGTCAGAAGGAAAAATAAAGCAAATTGGGAATTTTTTGCCAAATCATTTCAACAGTGACATCAATATAAATGTATATTTCCTAAACTGTAAATATATAAATAAAAGTAGACTCCAGCTAAAAGCTAGAGACTACTAGACAATATAAAAAAGCAACACCCAGATATATGTTGTTTATGACAAACCTGCAGATAAATCATATTACTGGTAGAAGCCTGAATGCTTTATTGCTAAAATCAGTAACAAGGCATTGTTGTCTACTTTCTCTATCTCTTTTCAGATTTGTACTGGAGATCAGAAATTGGAAGCAATAAATAAAACTGCTTTTATTTACAGATGAAAGGATTATTCAATTGAACTATGGAAAACACAAAATTATTCTTAAAACTAATAAATGAGTTTTGCAATGTCATAGAATACAGTATTACTATACAAGTATCGATTGCATTTGTGGCTACAAGCAACAATAAATGTCACCTAAAACAGTATCACTAACATAAAATATGCTGGGACAAATAAGAAATATGTCTAAGATCTTTATATTGAAAACAACAAAATAATGCAAATAAATGTAAGAACCAAATATATAAGGAGAAGAGACTCAATCTTGCTAAGGGCTCAGTTCTCCTAAGATTGACTTATATTTGCAGTGTAGTTCTAATCAAAATTCAAATAGGTTTTTTAGTTTAAAAGGCTGTAATGTATATATGGCAATGTAAGGGAAGTACAGTAGCTAAATAATTTTCTTTTCTTTTCTTTTTTTTTTTTTTTTTACAGATTTTATTTATTTATTTGACAGACAGAGTTCACAAGTAGGCAGAGAAGCAGGCAGAGGGAGAGGATGATACAGGCTCCCCGCTGAGCAGAGAGCCCGATGCGGGGCTCGATTCCAAGACCTGGGATCATGACCTGAGCTGAAGGCAGAGGCTCTAACCCACTGAACCATCAGGTGCCCCAATAATTTTCAAAAAGGAAAACAAAATTGGAGGATTTGTATTACATGATTTCTAAGACTTCCTACAGTAATTAAGACACTATGTGCTATTCGTATAAAGATAAATACAAAGTTTGTTAGAACAGAATAGTCTATAAATAGACCCATTCTTATATAGGCAATTGGATTTTAGCAGAGTATCAGGTAATTCAGTGAGGAAAAGATGACTTTTGGACATATGATACAGGAACAATTGGATGTCTATATGTAAAAACAGAAATAAATCAGAAATCTGAATATAAAAACCAAAATTACATAGCTTCCAAAGAAAATATAGGTAAAAGTGCTTATAACTTTAGATTAAACAAAAATTTCCTAAATAGGATACTGAAAGCCCAAATCATAAAAAAAAAAAACCTGATAAACTCTACTTAAAATTAAAAACACTCTCTTCAAAGACACTATTAAGAAAATGAAAAGGCAAGCCAGGCACTGGGGAGGGAAAATATTTGCAGAACGTATATCTGATAAAAGATTTATGTGGACCACACAAAGTTCTCAATAAGATAAATACCTATATTTTTGAATAGACAAATATTTGAACAGATAGTTATTTTATAAAAGAAGATGTCCCAGGAGCACCTGGGTGACACAGGTGTTTAGATGTTGGACTCTTGGTTTCTACGCAGGTCATGATCTCAGGGTCCTGAGACTGAGCCCCATGTCAGGTTCTGCGCTCAGCAGAGTCTGCTTAAGTCTCTCCCTCCCTCTTCCGCGGCTTCTCCCCTATTCTTTCTCTCCCTCTTTCCCTCGCAAATAAATAAATAAGTCCTTAAAAAAAAAAAAAGATGTCCTAACAACCAATAAGCACATATGAATATCAATGTCACTAGTCAATAAAGATATGCAAATTAAAACCTTAACAAGATACCACTATATAATCCCCACAGTGACCTAAATTAAAAGGACTGAAAGACCAACTTTTGATGGAAATATGGTACAAATCAAAGTCTCAAATATTGATCATGCAAATGCAATATGCTATGAGCACTTTGGAAAACCATTTATCAATATCTTAAAAGTAAATATATATTTCACATAGAAATCCCACTTTCAAGACAGTTACCGAAGGGAAATAATGTAATAAATGTATGTCCATAAAACACCTGTTCTTAAAGAGTAGTAGTATCTTTGTTCAAACTAACCAAAAAACAAATAACAACTTAAATGTCCCTCCATTGGTGAATGGATAAATAAATCAAACACATCCATTCAACGAAATACTGCTCAGTAATAAAAAGTAATGGGTTACTAATACACATGACAAGGAGAAAATTTTATGGAAAATAATACACAAGAGCAATGCATCAGGAGGAGAGGTCTGAAGTGGCATTGGGAGGAATGAGTGGGCAGACCAGATGATCAGTAAAGCCCTAAATGAAGGCTGGAGCAGAAGAGAGAAAACCTACAAAGCGGCAGTTTGGACATTCATTGGCTATTTGGGTCAGTTGCCCCATGTAGCTTGTATACATCTCCAGTTTCTTCACAAATAGGATTTCTTTATGACAATCCTGGAGGACATTTCACTCAAGTAGTTTTACAAGGATGGTGGATTACACCTTGAATGAAAAAATCAGAATAATGGACTATTTGGACAGATATTGGGGTTAAAATGCAAAACGTGGACTAAACTATCTGGATTTCAGAAAACAAACAAAATCACTTTTTTTTTGTTAAAGATTTTATTTATTTGACAGACAGAGATCACAAGTAGGCAGAGAGGCAGGCAGAGAGAGAGGAGAAACGGGCTCCCTGCCGAGCTGAGGGCCCGATGTGGGGCTCCATCCCAGGACCCTGAGATCATGACCTAAGCTGAAGGCAGAGGCTTAACCCACTGAGCCACCCAGGTGACCACAAAATCATTTTTTAAAAAGGGAATAAACCTCACTTCCAGAGCAGTTCTTTTCCACTACTACTGCTGAGCAGTATTTTTCTATCTCTTAAAACAGTTTAAGATATGCCCCTTTCCCTTTAGCCCTCATTACAGATTCTCTGTGGATACTGAAATGAATATGACATCTTGATTTTAAGCTCACATTACATATGAGAATGCAGATTTGCAAGATTAGAAGGTTATTATTCTCTTAATAAATCAATTATTTGCTGTACATGGAGGTTCATTTAGGACACTTTACAATGTGAATTCCAATTGTTCCTTCAAACTTTGTCCTAACAGACAAATATGTAGAACACACATAGCATAAAGCAATGTATGCTTATACTTAATTTTAAATTTAAAAGAAAGCTATGCAGTGGTAATAAGAAAACTAAATAAAAGTAATTTTCTACCTCTATTTCACACAGTAAGTCAAGAATGGTATTCACATGTTGAATTCGGTATTCCTTATGTGTAATCTTTTAAAAAATATATAAGCCATTCAATTACATTTTCGGCACAGGATATTAAAATGTGAGAATGGTAAGTTAAACTCAATTTTATTTCTCCTTTAAAATCCTTGCACTTGATTTTTTTTTCTTTCTAACTGAGCATTTTTGAGCCACTGACTTCATTTGGAATGTAACTCTGATGTCACATATAGAGTATCTACCATGTCTTCCTACAAAGGGAAAATCAATGCAAATAGCATGAAGAGCCCCAGTAAGCCTGTTTTTGATGAATTATGTCCTTAAAGATATACCAGTATGTGGTTCAAACTGTATTGATCAGTAACAACTGTTTCTGTAATATCAATAATGCACTATTCTCTTGAACTTCCCCTGAAGTGACAGGGTTTAATCGAGAGAGCCCTAAACAATAAATTGACTACCAAGAAGGAGACAGAATAATGAAATTGACTCAAACTTCTAAAATAAATAATAATTCCAAACTTGAGGAAAACATATTGATGTCTCTGTTTGCTCTGCCTTCTTTGGACTTGTATCGTTCATAATAAGCTGCTTACCAACAGGATTATTACTTCACCAAGTTTAAGCTCCTATAGAGACTACTGACATTTACTTTTCTATATGCTATTCAATATCAAGAAATTAAAGATGAATAGAAATCATTTTGAAATGCCATGATCACTCTTTTCAAGTCTTCTTCTATTATAACATGCAAACTTTGAATAAACTCTCCCTATTAGGTTCAATCCACTTTTTTCTTATGTTTTGTTTGATCACCAATTAAGTTCATGAGGAACTCAAATACTTTTAAAGGCTTTCTGTAGAGGAAGAATATTCCCATTCTAATGTTATCTATTATTGGGGAAATCATTTGTCTACTAAATGTTCAAATCACAAATAAATTACCCCAGTGCCAGATATGAGCTGTGGAAAACTCATATTCCTTCTTTTCAAAATGTCCGCACCAGTCTGTGGATAGTTCTGAGTCAAATTTCTCAATTATTCAGAGAACGTAGTCTTGCAATTAAAATCTTTGAATCTATTTTATAAACTTAAAAATCCCAAATACATTATTCTTTCAAAATATTTTTCTAAAATATTTTAAACAGGGGCACCTAGGTGGCTCAGTCAGTTAAGCACCTGCCTTTGGCTCAGGTCATGGTCTCAGGGTCCTGAGATCGAGCCCCACATCAGGCTCCTTGCTTAGCGGGGAGTCTGCTTTTCCTTCTCCCTCTGCCCCTCTACCTGTTTATGCTCTCTCTCTTCAATATCTCTCTCAAATAAATAAATAAAACCTATAAAAAATAAAATATTTTAAACAGAAAAATTTGAATAACGTTCTACACATTTAACCCCCCACTTTTAATCTATAATTTCCATAACCATACCAATAACCTTCATTTGTCAATATACTCATTGGATACTACAAACTCTCAGCCCAGGTGTGACCTATCTGTTCTATCACCTAGCTCCCCTTTCAGCATCTTGCTTGTAAGTTTACTATGACAGGAGCTTTGTTATATTAGCTTAGAATTGTGACTCCTGCTTTGTCCGCCTAAAAATTTTTGAAAGAAAATGACAAATTTTGACAAAATTTGTTCTAGCAGTTCTGCTGCATTTTCTAAGACTCCATAAATCATTTGTTCATTCCTTGGTTTTAAACTCTTAACTGCCTTATCTGTGTTATGTCAAGATCAGAACAAATCGGCTAAGAACTTGTAATGAATAGGTTAATGGTCCAAGGCTCTCTAGACAATCCAGGGATAAATTGAGGGTTCATACATCAGTGATCAGAATACTAGCTTTGGCATCTGACAGGATTCAGACTCTAGCTCTGTCACTTAATAGCTGTGCTTTCTATTAAGTCACTCTTTTTTAATATCATTTTTTTCCAAATATGGAAATGGGGACAACAGTTAGTGAATAACGATTAAATGAGATATGTCGTAACTAGGGTTCAAAAGATTCTTCAGCAGAGAAGTGCTCAGTGAATGCCAGCTGCCTCTCTCTTCGTCATCATAATATAGGAGCAGTAATTTAATTACTCATGTTGTATCTGATTTCCATTGCTAGGAATGCCTGTTCTGTAATCTCTTCCACTTGATTCTCTTGTTAGGGCAACTTGTCACTAATATGAAAAATTAAGTTGAACCCACTACTTTCAGGCTTGTAAGCATTTTTTTCCATTAACTTTTTAAAAAATTGCAATGAATATAAGCTGAAAGACTAAGCTAGTTATACCTCTTTACAGTTGATGCTTTGTTCCATCGGATTAGCACCAATAGCATGGATATGTAAGCAATGGGTATTATTTAATTAATAATAATTTTTTGGAAATGGAAGTTTTGCTCATAGGATTGCTTTCCTGTTGGGCATGATGTCTTAAAAAGTGATTCATTTAAACCAAAACTCAATTATTACACCTCGAAATACTAGGTCTTTTAGATATGTTTTATAGCATTAATCTTTTATAAACCTTTAAAGACTGTTACTCAAACATCTCTCTATCATATTTGAAATACTGCCAGATGAAGACCCCTGCTCCGTGGGCATGATGGGGGGATGGTAGAATGTTCATCATTTCTAAGACTGATTATGATAACTCATAATTTCCTATTCTCCTGGTCAGCTGCACCAGAAAATAATGCTTAAAATGAATGAAGAAAAGAATCCTCACTTTCCTCGCTTAGTTTAGATTAACAGGCTGCTTCCCTCTTGCACCTGCTTTCTATACCTGGTACTACTTCTAGAAGAAAAACAAATAACCCATCTTTTTTTTTTTTTTAAAGATTTTATTTATTTATTTGACAGAGAGAGATCACAAGTAGGCAGAGAGGCAGGCGGAGAGAGGAAGGGAAGCAGGCCCCCTGCTGAGCAGAGAGCCCGATGCGGGACTCGATCCCAGGACCCTGAGATCATGACCTGAGCTGAAGGCAGAGGCTTAACCCACTGAGCCACCCAGGCGCCCCATAACCCATCTTTTAGTAACCCTTTAGTAACCCTTTGGTACCATTTTAGATTAAAACACTGTTTAGCACCTACTTTGATCCAATTTTGGTTTCAGATGCCGGGGACAGAGGATTTACTACATGACATTAGCTGTTCACTATATAGAGTTTGATGACAGAATACATTTTGGGGGGGGAAGAAATAGAAATTTGGGGCTTGCACCAGTTCAAGCTGAATGTGCTAGTCAGATGTAGAGTAAGGGGAGCCTTTGGGAGTAATTAAAATAAGTAATGTCATGGAGGCAGGAGAGAGTACATTTTAGTCCAAGAAGCCCTTTTAAATTATTAAAGCTAAACTATTAGTAAATGGGATGCATGACAGATTAATGATAATAATAATAATGCCATTAGTATCTACTTATTAAATAGTCTGTATGTGACAAGTAATATTGGCTGGTTTCATATACATTGCTTCCATCAATCTTCACAATCTCACATTTCCAATTTTTACTTTAAAGCTTTATTTGTTCATTTCAGAGAGAGAGAGAGAGAGATCACAATGTGATGGGCAGAGAGAGAGGGAGAGATATTTGCAAGCAGACTCTGCACTAAGCATGGAGCCCAATGTGGGGTCCAATCCCACAACCCTGAGATCACAACCTAAGCCAAAACTGAGTCGGTTGCTCAGCTAACTGCACGACCCAGGCACCTTGGCACTTACTATTTTTATTCCCATTTCACACATGAGGAATTTGTAGTACGGAGGTATTAATTAGCCTACCTATAATCACCAGCTAGAAAGGAGCAAAATGGCAGAGCCTCATTTCAAACCCAGGATCCTCTGATCACTGTGCCAGAAGAATCTCTTGTGCAATTCTTCTAAGACTTGGAACATCCCTGTCTTGGCCAAGGGGAGTTGGGAAAGGACCTAACTCTCATAAAATTTGGAGGCATCACTACAGGCCTAATGGCATAGGTGTTTGGACTGAAGAGTGCTGCGTCCTCTCAAACCACATAACACAGACAGTTACATGTGGAATAAAGATAAGATGGTACTATATTTGAAAGATGAGTATTCTGCTCTTTTCTCCACAGCATTTACAGAGCATTGTGTCCCTTCATTGTCTTGAGGGAAAACTACTCTTGGAGTCTACACTTACCTAGTCATGCCCCTCTTAATCTCTTCTCTCTGCTCTCAATAGCTAACCTTCTAGACAAGGTTCTTCATTAATTTAAGATTTGGAATCTGCCTCTCCACATCCCAATCCCCTTCATTACTAGATGGTATGTCCTGGCCTCTCAGGCTCTTGATATTCACATTTTCAATGAGCTTTTAATCCTTTCCACCTCAGCCACTCACTCTCAGTGTCACAAAATGGGATACCTATACCTAAAATCCTATTTTGAAATGTTAACTCAAATACCCTTCTGTGTCACCACACACTTCTTTCCCACTACTGGCTCAGTTATCTCACTCAGTGTTTTATGTGACTCTATCAGTATCATTACACCTGGTTTTCTGGTCTTTGTTTCATTTCCCATCCAGCTTGGTATCAGTGGCAAATTAATTATTCTCTTACCACCATCTTGCAGTCTCGTGCTGTTTTATTCTTTCTACACTACTTAGAAAATTCCATCCTGGATTAATACCACCATGAGTTTTCCTGCTGGAGGGCTAGAGAAAATCATGTAGTCCTCTGAAGAGTCATAGTCAATAACCTCAAAGTCTCAGCAACACTGAGTACTTCCAAGGCATTTCTCTAGTTGCTATTCTTCGCCATTCAAAATAACGACTATTTCAAACCCTCCTTACTCCCCTCTACCCTATGATTATATTGTTGCCCATTATTTTTAATATGATCATCTTTCTCACAGCAAATACTTTAATTTCCCATCATCAAACCAATAAAATCTTTAAGCATTAGCATCCATCCTTTCCTGTCCTTCTTGTGATATAATGTGAAAGATACTCCTTTCCTTTTAAAAAACCATCTTCTATACTGGATTGCTGCACCCCATCTCTGCCAATTTTCTCCAGAATTTTATGTTACCATTAAAAAAAAAAAACAACTCCCCTGTTCATTTCACATCTTTCCCCTTATGCATTCCTATTTATGTTCTCAATCTCATAGCCAAATTTGAAAAGAATATTCTGCATTTGTTGCTCTTATTTCTTCCTCTATCGTTCCTATGACAATGTTCTTTCATTTGGATTTTTGGGTCACTGCTCTATCAATGCTCTGTTGCTAAGGCAACTTGGGATACTCTTGTTTAGTTCAAGGAGATACTTCATAATTCTCATTTTACTGAACTTTTACCACTTTGTTAAAACACTGTCTTCTTCCCTTGGTTCCTAAAAATGATCTCATTTTCGATGTGTTCCTTACTTCTCTGTTTCTTCTCAGTTTCCTTTCTCAATTGTCCTTCTCTACCCAATCACTAAAGTTCGAAGAATTTCAGGTTCTTTCTGTTCAGGACTTTCTTTTTTACTTCCCAACGATCTCTTTACAAACAATCTCATTCTCTATCATGATCTCTATCATTTGTGGCCATGTAAAATCCAAATACTCCAAATTTAGATTTTTGTCCAGATTTCTGGGTTCCTGAACCACAGATATTCTATCCATTTTATATATTTTGTAGCCACTTCAAGCCAAACATAACAAAAATTAAAAAGACTATCATGTTTCTCCAGCCAGAAACACATGAATCATTTTGGCTCTTCTCTTCTCATCTCTAACTCATCCAGTGCACTCTCTTCTCTAACCAGCTGTGAAATCCATGTACTTGTCTCCATCTTTTACCAGTCCCTTACACCTTCACCCTTTTCCCTTCCTAAACTAGTGTAAAATCTGCCAGATTGGTTTTCCCATAACTTCTTTCTACGTCTGTTCTTTCTACACATAAATCAGAGTGATGATTTTACTTTTTTTTTTTTTTAGGGAGAGTGAGATGGAGACAATGAGAGAGTGAGTGGGCAGGGCAGGGGCAAAGGGAGAAGGAGAGAGAGAATCTTGGTCAGGCTCCATGTCCAGTGCAGAGCCCGATGTGGGTTCAGTCTCATGACCCTGAGGTCATGACCTGAGCTGAAATCAGGAGTCAGATGCTTAACTACCTGAGCTACCCAGGCACCCCCAGAGTGATGGTTTTTAAAAATATTTATTTATTTATATGACAGAGATAGAAAGAGAGAGCACACAAGCAGGAGAAGTGGCAGAGGGAGAGGAGGAAGCAGGCTCCCCACTGAGCAGGGAGCCTGATATGGGACTCAACCCCAGGACCCTGGGATCATGACCTGAGCTAAAGGCAGATGCTTAAAAACTAAGTCACCCAGGCACCCCAGAGTGATAATTTTTAATAGATATCTAACCTTATCACTTTCCTGCCTAAGGTTCCCCAGTGGTTTCTCATGGCCCTTAGAATAAAGGCGAATTTCTTAAATAGTGTCTACAAGGTCCTTCACTCATTGTGGCAGTATGATCTCTACTGTCCTCTCTGCTTTCTGTGCTCCAAACACAGCAGACACCTTTCAGTTCAACATGGGTACCAGGCAGTGCCCTGTCTCAGGACTCTTGGACCTGTTCTTTCTGCTGCCTACATTGCTCCTCCTTACATCACTACCTTAGGCCTCAAGTCAATTCTAATAGTAAATCCCCAGTGCAACCCCCTTCCCTTCTATGACAACGGCAGCTCTGCCTGTTCCATGTAAACTGAGATACGATTTTGTGCTTTATTCTGTATATCGCTCAGAAAAACTTGTAATGATAGCACAGCGTAGGTGTGAGTTTCATGATCCCCAGCACCTTGTAACAAAGTTCTTGGCCCGTAAATATTTGTTAACTGGAAGAATGTTGCTTACATTAAACTTCTTTTAGACTAAAATTACTTTTCTTAAGTGTTTCTTTTGTTGTCATTATTCAGATTAATGATAGCCTATAACTGAAAATTATTGCAGGGGCAAAGCCAAGGAGAAGTTTTCATTCTCCTTAGTGACGCCACATATTATGGAATCATTAGTTCTAGAATAATGCATTCAGACTTACAAATGAAGATTCAAGAGGTGAACTTTGGTCTTTTCTATGCTTTCCACTCAAGGATGTTGTCGAAACACAAACAGAAATGTAAATGATAACAGGAGACTATGAGAAACTGTTGCCATTTGAACAAGTCAGGTCACATTTTTTTTTTTTTTTTAAGATTTTATTTATTTATTTGACAGAGAGAGATCACAAGCAGGCAGAGAGGCAGGCAGAGAGAGAGGAGAAAGCAGGGTCCCCGCTGAGCAGAGAGCCCGATACAGGGCTCGAACCCAGGACCCTGAGATCATGACCTGAGCTGAAGGCAGCGGCTTAACCCACTGAGCCACCCAGGCGCCCCGTCAGGTCACATTCTGAATGGGAGGCTCAAACTCCCAGATAAGCAAAGCAATTCTGAATTACAACACACCTCTCTTTTTCCCACAGCAAATTCCCATGATCCAGAAGATAATAACATCATTAGGGGGAAAAGGGGCAGATGCTTTTTTTCTCCTTCAAATAGTTCTGTCTCTAGTAAGCAAGCAGTTGTAGCCCTTCAAGATTTGTTTTATTTTTGCAAAATTACTCTGAAAGTGTTTGCAGTGAATATTATTCAGGTAACTAACTCCAAAAATGTTATCATAAGGAATAGAACTCCTCATATTTAAAACTTACAGTACTTATAAATATGTACATTTGATTATAAATGATGCTATGGTAATAGCATCAGACAGAATACAGGCTATTCAAAACTTTCAAGGGCTTAAAGAATGCCTGTGTTAAATACCATATACTTTTTTTTTTAACCCATTAAAGTAATATCTGTAAGTAAATGAGGATATCAATTAAATACAATACTTTTTCTACATATTAATTAGTAGCTCAATGAAAAATGTGACTTAAAAATATGCAGAATGACATAAGTAACAGGTTTTGTCATCCATTTTAATATAATGTCTTCAACGAAAAATGTACCATCTCACTTTGCTCTGAAAGGAAATTGTTTCTTAATTTCAATTTCTGCAAAACTTACGGATGAGTTCTGTCAATGAAAGAATATCAAGACCTTGACTTTATGGTTAACATACCAAACAAAATGAACCCCTTCATTAATTACATGTGTTTTCTAACTTTAAATTCTACTGTTATTGAAATATAATTTTCCTTTAATTGTATCATTCATTTCACCCTTCCTTCTTCAAATAATTAGATTACCCAAATTACTTATCTCCAAAGTAAAATCTATCCCATGTTGACAGACAGGAGTCCCATGTCAGGAAGATTTCTCACAGCGTGTAATTAGTTCAGTTCAACCCACCAGCAATATCAGAAAATGATATATAGCCTATATCCTAATGATAGCAGAAAACTTGTACTGTCTTTATGTGCCAAAGCATTCATGCTCTTAATTTCATGAATGTATTTTTAGTTGCAAGTAACTTGGGAAAAGGTAATAGGTGACAAAGTCAGAAAGAAAAGTGTAAAAATATGGTACAGAACTCTAGCTGTATATACTACCTAGAAAATGTACAGAAAAGTGCATTTGCATTCCAACAACACCTGTGACATTTAGACGTTCTATAGAATTCCTGCTCTCAATCTTGGCCTGCATTATACGCCAGTATCAGTTCTCTCTGGATAGAGTCAGAGACCATAAAATAGTGGAGTGCTTAAAGGACATATGCAAAAGCAATGAATAAATTTCAATGCTTTTCTGCTTTGTATAATTCTTGTTCAAAAAGCAGACAATGAAATTATAATTCTGTTTAGAAAAAAACTTGGAAATCCCCAATCAAAATCTTCAACCTTAACAACACCCAAAAAAGGAAAACAAAAAAATGCAGCTTTATAAAAGTTTTGCTCTATAATATACTCATCAGCAGGCCCAACAGTCTCCTAACACCAAGCATTAGATTTAGATATATATATATCTTATGAAATAAACTCACTTTATATAGAAACACAGGGTCTGCTCATTAACACAGCAAATATCCTTGATTTCCATTTAACGATCTCACTGGCATACAACAGATTCTTATTCACATAGTTCACTACACACTTATTATAGATTTTTTTTTCTGGCAACATTTATCTTTCCTGTTTTATGAACCCAAGCCATTTTATGTTTTCTACCTCTTCTCTATAAAATTCTCATAAATAATTACTGGATTTCAAAGGCTCCTGGCAGCTGGACACTTGATAATAGCTTATTTGTAACTGATGTTGAAAGAAATGCGATGTTGGGATTAAAGACCTACAAAATAGCCCGATGTCTTTCTTTCTGCTTCTGGGTTGGCATGTGTGGCATTGCATGCTTATGCACAAAGAAAATGCAAGATGTCATTTATTTACAGAAGTACGCTGGCTATAGGCAGGGTGCAAAAAAAAAGTGTAAAGAGAAAAGGTAGATGTTTGGCAGTTCTTTAGAAGTTATGTCTCAGAGAATGACAGGACTGACTGGAAAATCAGAAAACAAGTTTCTCCAGGAGACAGGGCTATCAAAGCCCCTGGCCTCACATGGGCACTCACCATTGTCTGTAGTCCCACCAGGAAGCTGTTCCTGACCGTCAGATGGGCAGACTGCTGCAAAGTCAGGGCCCAGGCCGCCTCGCTCTGCCTACGTGGAGAATGGCGGCCACTCAGCCTTCTCGGGAAGTGACAGTTCTCAGGAAACAGCTCTTGGCCTGCAAAGAAAAGGGCATTCCTTAGACAGAGATCAAAAAATCACTCTGACTGCACGTGAATAATCTACATACACAAAATCAATTTGTATGGGTAATTCTTAGGTTTCGGTATTTAAATTCCACGAGTTTTAAAGGTTGTTGTTGGTTTCTTTTTTTTCCTGGAAAAGAGAAATAAATGGACGCAACTGATACAGTCATGCATTTGAAGGTATAATAATGTTGGCTTAAGATATACAAAACCCCAAAAGGGTATGGAGGTAGCAGGCTCAACAAGATTCTGGTCCTGATGTTCTAGCCAATGGATTTAATTTTCTTGGGACATTCAAGTTAGAGTAGTTAAGTCTGATGTGACCATGTATTGGGTATTTATAGTCTGTTCACATATTATAGCACACATTAAGGATGTTGGTAGCTGTGGAAATAAATTCAACTTTATGGAAAAATTTACCTTTGTAAAATGACAGATTGTTACTTCTACAAAGAAGAAGGAGATAACACCTCTGCTAGGTATAACTCCTTTGCCATTCCTAGGATTTCCTTCCATTTTATGGGCACTCCACTGGTATAGCAGTCCAGGCAACATCTGCCCTAGGGAAGGTGAAATGACTTCCTGATCACTGAGCTGAGAAAACATCTGGATCATCTTAATGAGGATGACTCTCATCTCTTTCTCTTGGGAGTTGGCCTCCCCTCAGAAAACACATCTTCTGGGGTGCCTGGGTGGCTCAGTAGGTTAAAGCCTCTGCCTTCAGCTCAGGTCATGGTCCCAGGGTCCCAGATCGAGCTCCGCTTTGGGCTCTCTGCTCGTTGAGGAGACTGCTCCTCCCCACCCCCACCTGCTTCTCTGCTTACTTGGCATCTATCAAATAAATAAATAAATAAATAAAATCTTTTAAAAAAAAAAAAAAGAAAAGAAAACACATCTTCTTTACTGTGTTCCTATACTCAGCTTACTCAGGAGTGGGTAGTGTCTAGGATAGAAGGGGTGTGTAGGGATGGTGGCCATGAACAGGAGATCGAGGGGAAGAACAGCAGCAATTCTAGGAACAGAACAGTGACCATTGTCTGGAAGGTAGGACCTGCAGAGAGGTGAATCCGAGAAGAGACAGGAGAAGACAGACCACGGGGGAGGGGCCGGCTCCCGGGAAGCAGCAGAGCCCCAAATCCGAAGTTTTAGAAGTCGGCTCCATGGAGGTACATCACTCCAGACTTTAAGCAGGAGTGGAGCCCTCATGGGGACAGTGTGGTCTCAGGTCCCGCAAGGTCACAGAAAGACCAGGGGTGTCTGAGTGCAGCAGAGCTCCCTCAGGTATCAGGTATCAGGGCGGGGAAGTCGGCTGCAGAGACGGAGCCCAGGAGTGAGCTCGCAGCTCGGGGTAACCTTAAACTGTGCTCTGAGACACAGTCAGACCACTGCTCTTGGAGCAGGGACCCCACAAGTGGCAGATCCGGGGAGACTCAGCTTCCTCCCTGGGAGGAGTGGCGCGGGAGTGCGCTGCAGGAATCTGCTGGGTTTGGAGACTCTAAATGGGGCAACTATGCGCCAGAGACAGAAATCCTTGATCACGGGCCGGTGAGCACCAGCGCGGCCAGAGACCACGGAGAGGGGAGGGACAGACGGAGGACTGCGCCCCAAGCTCTCGGCTCCTCCAGCCGGAGACTGGACGGCCACCATCTTCATTCCCTTCCTCCAAAGCTCTACGGAAACTCGGGGAACAAAAGCTCCCGAGAGCGAACCCAAGGCGATTAAGTAGCGTGGCCCCTGGCAAGGGTGGTGAAATTCTGCCTCGGGCAAAGACATTTGAGAATTGGGGCAACAGGCTCCTCCTGCAGAAGATCAGCAAGAACATCCAGTCAAGACCAAGTTTACCAATCAATGCGAGCTGCAAAACCTCAGATATATGGGAATATAGCATATGGAATTCATGACTTTTTCCCCATGATTATTTAGTCTTTCAAATTAAATTTTTAAATTTTTTCTTATTCTATTTTTTTAAATTTCCTCTTTCCTCCTTTAATCTTTTTAAACTATTTTATCTTATCAATACCTTTTTTTAAAAAAAAACTTTTAAAATTTTCATTGTTATAGTCATAATTCTATCCCTTCATTGTATTTAACCTTATTTTTTTAAAACATACAGGTTTTTCTTTCTTTAAAATTCTGGGACACAGTTTCTTCTAACAGATCAAAACATACCCTAAATCTAGTGCATGGCTTTGTTCTAGTCTCCAGTCTGATCACATTCATTCCTCTTTTTTTTTTTTTTTAACCAATTAACTTCTTATCAATTCCTCTTAGAATCTTTTAAAATTTTCATTTTTACAGTCATATTCCATCCCTTCATCGTGTTTGCCCTTATTTTGTATATATAAGTTTTTCTTTCTTTAAAAATTTGGGATGCAATTTCTACTAACAGACCAAAATACACCCAAAATCAAATGTGTGGCTCTGTTCTAGTCACCAATCTAATATATATATCTAAATCTATCTATATCTATGTCTATATCTATCTATCTATAGCTATATAGATAGATATAAACATAGCTACTGATATCTATATCTATATCTATCTATATAGATAGATATAGACACAGATATAGATAGATTTAGATATATATCTATATATCTATATCGATATCTATATCTATCTATAGCTATATAGATAGATAGATATACACATAGATATAGATGGATTTAGATATATATATAGATTGTTTTTCCCCTCCTTTCTTCTCCCCCAGTTTCAGGTCTCTTCTGATTTGGTTAGTGTATATTTTTTCTGGGGTCATTGCTACCCTTTTAGCATTTTGTTGTCTCATTCATCTATTCTTATCTGGATAAAATGACAAGGTGGAAAACTCATCTCAAAAAACAAACAAAAAACAAGAGCCAGTACTGATATGGCAAAGAAGACGGCAACCTCTCACTCTTTGCAGGTAATATGATAATTTCTGTGAAAAACATAAAAGACTCCACTCCAGAACTGCTAGATCTCATACAGGAATTCAGTAAAGTGTCAGAATATAAAATCAATACACAGAAATCAGTTGCATTTCTATACACCAACAAGACAAAAGAAAGAGAAATTAAGGAGTCAATCCCAATAACAACTGCACTGAAACTGTAAGACACCTAGGAATAAATCTAAACAAAGAAGCAAAGAATCTGTACTCAGAAAACTATCGTAAAGTACTCATGAAAGAAATTGAGAAAGACACGAAGAAATGGAAAAATGCTCCATGTTCATGGATTATCTGAACAACCATTGTGAAAATGTCTATACTACCTAAAGCAATCTACACATTTCATGCAATCCCTATCAAAATACCATCAATTTTTTTCAAGGAAATGGACCAAATAATCCTAAAATTTATATGGAACCAGAAAAGATCCTGAAGAGCCAGAGGAATGTTGAAAAGGAAACCAAAGTTGGCAGTATCAGAATTCCAGACTTCAAGCTCTATTATAAAGCTGTAATCATCAAGACAGTATGGTACTAGCAAAACAAAACAAAACAAAAACAAAAAACAAAAAACGGACACATAGATCAATAGAACATAACAGAGAGCCCAGAAATGGACCCTCAACTCTACGGTCAACTAATCTTCAACAAAGCAGAGAAGAATTTCCAATGGAAGAAAGACAGTCTCTTCAACAAATGGTGTTGTGAAAATCAGACAGCCAGATGCAGAAGAATGAAACTACACCATTTCCTTACACCACACACAAAAGTAGACTCAAAATGGATGAAAGACCTCAATGTGAGTTAGGAATCCATCAAAATCCTTGAAGAAAATATAGGCAGCAACCTCTTCAACCTCAGCCGCAGCAAATTCTTCCTAGGAACTTCACCAAAGGCAAAGGAAGCAAGGGCAAAAATGAACTATTGGGACTTCATCAAGATAAAAAATTTGCACTGAAAAAGAAACAGTCAAAACCTAAAGGCAACTGACAGAATGGGAGAAGATATTTGCAAACAACATATCAAATAAAGGGCTAGTATCCAAAATCTATAAAGAACTTATCAAACTAAACACCCAAAGTACAAATAATCCAATCAAGAAATGGGCAGAAAGCATCAACACACATTTTGGCAAAAAAGACATCCAAATGGCCAACAGTCACATGAAAAATTGCTCAACATCACTCGGCATCAGGGAAATACAAATCAAAACCACAGTGAGATACCACCTCACACTAGTCAGAATGGCTAAAATTAACAAATCAGGAAACTGTAGGTGTTGGCAAGGATACAGAGGAAGGGGAACCCTCCTACACTCTTGGTGGGAATGCAAGCTTGTACAGCCACTCTGTAAAACAGTATGGAGTTTCCTCAAAAAAATTAAAAATAGAGCTACCCTATGACCCAGCAAACGCACTACTGGGTATTTATCTTAAAGACACAAATATAGTGATCTATATCACTATAGATCACATCTCCCTGAATGTTTATAGCAGCAATATTCTTAATAGCCAAAGTATGGAAAGAACCTAGATGTCCATCAACAGATGTATGGATAATGAAGATGTGCTGTATATATACAATGGAATACTGTCCAGCCATAAAAAAAAAAAAAAGAAAGAAAAAAATCTTTCCATTTGCAACAATGTGGATGGAACTAGAGGGTATTAGGCGAAGCAAAATAAGTCAATCAGAGAAAGACAATTATCATATGATCTCTCTGATATGAGGAATTTGAGAGGCAGGGCGGGGAACTGTGGAGGGCAGCGAGGGAAAAAAATGAAACAAGATGGGGCTGGGGAGGGAGACAAACCACAAGAGACTCTTAATCTCAAAAAACAAAGTGAGGGTTGCTGGGGGGTGGGGAGGGAAAGGATAGGGTGGCTGGATTATGGACATGGCTGGATTATGGACACTGGAGAGGGCCTGTGCTATGTTGAGTGCTGTGAAATGTGTAAGACGGATGATTCACAGACCTGTACCACTGGCGCATATAATATATGTTAATACAAAAATTTAAAAAGTACCAAAATATTTTAAGATTCTCACAAAATATCTTTGAAATGAGGGCATAAGAACCATAGTATTTAAATGCTATGATCTTCAAAGATCAAACCTAAGAATCTCCCTGCTCCTCCCCCCTCAAAAATCTAAGCCTCTCTCTGCCCTTCACCCCTCAAAATGCTCTGCATTTTGTTAACATGTAATGTAACATGTAATAAAAAACTGGTGTATATCATCCACCAGCATATAGTGGGGAAATCTACACAAAGTAAAAACTTTTCACCAAAAAATATTCATTGAATATTAGCAATTGCTTATAGCACTAGAGACATTATCCTAAGATATCCCAGGTAGCTAAGTAGAAATCTGAACGGGGTACTGCAGCTCGCCCTTTGAAGGACTGGTGTGCGAACAACGGGGCCACTAGCCCCACATGTTCAAACAACTCCCAACAGCTGAGGACTCAAACCCTTCCCGTGGCTTCTCTCCCGAGCCAGCTTTAGCGGTAGTCATGACTGCGATGGTGGTACAAGCTATGAAGGCGGTGGTTACAGTACCCACAGCACTTGACAGCCTCCAGATAGGAAACAGAAACGGGATTTTCAAAATGTCATAAGATAATAGGGTTTGGTGAACAGCAAGGTACTTCACAGATGAGTGTCTCGTAATTACATTCACGGACGTTTGTTTTCTCTGCTTATCATGGATTGTGTACATCCTCTTCTAAACCGACCACGAACGGGAAGACTACAACAGCACACAGACTTTCCGAAAACCAATCTGAAACTCATCAAGCCAAGAGAAATAAAACAGGAAAGAGTCACATTTGTCCAGGGAGGGTATGGACCTGCAGAAGTCTCAGATGGCTGTAGGCTTTCTAAGGCTACTGGAAGGGTAGAGTTTGGGTCCTTCTTTGTACCAGACAGGCCCGTTTCATCATCATGAAACGCTGGGCTAATCTAGGCCGGAAGGTTTGCTAGAGATACTGAACAAACTAAACAGGCTGAACATTGCTCCACAGGACAGGAACTTGTAAAAGGACGCCTGACACGTGCTGGTGAGGAATTCTTTGGAAAAGGAACTGCACAGATGTATTAAGCACTTGTTAGTTTCTGGGTTTGGGTAGAATTTAGGGAATGACACTTAGAGAGGCGTTCAGACTAGGAGGAAGGCAGGCTATACCTCAGGATAGTCTTGAAGGAGTTGGAGTATAACTCTTTACCTGTACCCAAATGATGTCCACATAAATTAGACATCTCTCAACAGTGGATATTTCATAGATGCTTATAGTATGAGTTACCATAAACTCATTAGTCTTTTAGAGTAAGTTATTAAGGTAACAATTATCAACAGATAGTAGTATTATATATACCACATAGCAATACATACCAAATAATAAAATACATAACATACAACAATATCTATAAATACAGTCAAATATAAACATATGAAATAGAAAAATAAACATATGTTAATAAAATATAAACACATTTGTAATAAAACTTATATGAACCTATATATATTTATAAACTAAATAATTTCATGGATATCCATGTTTATCATTGTTTCAGAGAATGCATTTTGGTGCATTATTTTCCCGGGTAGATACATGTGTGTCTATACACAGAGCTCCCTAATGTGCTTCATTTCCAAAGTGTGCAGTCCTGGAACAATTCCTGCCAATAAAATGAGTGTGGCAAACAGATATGTGAGCTTTCACGTCACCCTCTCAGAATTTGGATGCATTGCCAGCATGTAATGGAGATTACAGCTAAATAAATGACTCAATAGTCTACCTTCTAGAAATGGCCATATTTAGCTTTTAGGGTAATGTTAACTTCACTATGGTATTAGTAATCTCATCAACTTTTTGGTTAGGGATGGATAAATAACTAGCTTTTAGTATGTAAATTACCAACAAAAACGTTTTGCAGAAAATGGGTCAGGTTAGAGATGTAAATGAGGCCTAAAATGTCTCATTAGGTTTTGAATTGCCTTTTTTTTTTTTCCCTAAGCATTATAAATCTTGCAAGCTTTTGGGGTAATTTTCTTGCTTGAATAAGCTAGTAAGGTCTTTTCCAATAATAAATGAACTAAAATACTAATTCTCAAAACTAATTCTGCTTGAAAATATAGAGCAAATTGAATATTGAAGTTTCATTTATTTTAAAGTTACTCATTTTCCCCCTAATATTTTTAGATAATACGTCGTACATAACACATGTAAAGATTTCATCATAATGGACGTATTATTTAGGCATGGAGATGTGTTTTTCAACGGCTCTCATTTAAAATCATCTGTATGTCGGAAGGCTACTGATCAGATCTTGGGACAAATCATTAACTACGGAATGTAAGTCTGTCTTTTGTGAAGAAATGTATCTTTGATTTAGCAAAAAGTCTCTAAGGTTCCCTTCTGACAAGTCCTATTTGTAACACTCATTGCTAATCTATATTCCAGAACAAATACTATGCAAAAACGTAATGTCCACAGTGCAGCTCTTGCCCAGCTTACACAGTTAAACGATCACCACAGATGCAAAACCCAGGCAAGGCCGCCTTAAATCTTAGGAGACACTCAAGAAACAGTGTCACATCACAGAGGAGACTCACGCGCCATTTTGCACATCCAACTTTTGCCACACTGGTCTCTCTTCCACGTACTGCTAATTTGCGACGCTCTAAATTGGCCTTGCGTGACAATGTATGGAGTGTTTGTTGGTTATGTTTGTCTATCCCGGCGTTCCCAATGTTTGGGACAGATTTAACATAGCCAGCTCGTGACAGGGCCTGGATTTCTGTCACTCCAAAAGCTGCAGAAGTGACATAGTAAATAAATATGGCCGATCACAGCCATGACCTACACGTAACTAGCTTAAAAATAGAAAAGGGAAAGGGATCAACTCATGGTCATTATTTGGTTTGTTTCTGTGTGGGGCCAAGTTAAGGATAAACAAATAGAGTCCACGATTTTCAAAGGACACCAGGATAGCTTCCTTCTTGTAGACAACAACCAATGTCACCATTTGCCACTACCTAAGAAAATCAACTCTTTCTTATCTGAATCCTCATGCCTTCCCTATGGTATAGAGTACTTAACCACATTGTATAGAAGGCAAAATTGGAATCCATAGAGTTTAGTGAATGGCTTGTAGAAGGGGCTAGGACCAGGGTTAGAAGGCCTGATGGACTTCTAGCGGGTCTTATCAAGATCATCCTCTTCTCCTTTCTAACTCGAGTTGAGCGGACAGCTGTTCAGTGCTTACAGACGGCCCTGTGCTATTTGCTATCTCATGCATAAGCTGGTGTCTTGTGTCTCTACGTAGGCTTTCATTTTGTTAACAGAAAGAAGCATGTTTTCTTTTTTTTTTTTTAAAGATTTTATTTATTTATTTGACCGAGATCGCAAGTAGGCAGAGAGGCTGGCAGAGAGAGGAAGGAAAGCAGGCTCCCTGCTGAGCAGAAAGCCCAATGTGGGGCTTGATCCCAGGACCCTGGGATCATGACCTGAGCTGAAGGCAGCGGCTTAACTCACTGAGCCACCTAGGAGCCCCTATTTTCTTTGACTCATTCACAGCACATACTTTTTTAATCCATGCTTAAAAGACCAACTTCATACAAATACTCACAATTTGAGTATGGTCTGGAAATAAAAGGAGGTTTTTCTGGTTTGTACCTTTATGAATTCACCTAGAAACCATATCTCTCAAGAAGATGTGGACATGTACTTTTAGTTTTAGAAACACCTATTCACTCCTGGGTCATTCCTACTTAGATGAGCTACTTTGAAGGCCACCATTTGAACTCACTGTAATTCCATATCCCCCGAGGCTCAGAGTATCTAAAATGCCTTGCCAAGGTTGTAACTGGTAGGTAGTCAAGTCCCTAACCATCTCTTTGGACATCTCTTTGCACAGCACCTCTCTATGAACTAGTGTTTATAACTGCTATTTTAATCATCTATATCGAAATAAAACTCTTGTGAAATCTGTAGGATACTTTTTACTTAGTACGCAGCCAGTAGAATGTCACAATGATAAATGTAAATTTTAAAATCTTACATGAATAACAAGTTATCAAAATGTTGATGAGTCAGAACAAGAGGAACCATCTACAGGTTGGTACAACTTAAAGTCAATTAGCTGGATCCAGGAAACCTGATGTTCCTTCCTTGTTGGTTTAGTCTGTGTACATGAATATATTTATAAATGACAGATTATAATTGGAAAGTATAAAAGAAGGGTGCCTGTGTGGTTCAGTTGGTGAAGCATCCAATTCTTGATTTCGGCTCAAGTCATGATCTCAGTGTCATAAGACTGAGCTCCAAGTTGGGTTCCATGCTGGGCCTGGACATGGGACCTGCTTAGGATTCTCTCTCTACCCCCACCCCAATCCCTGTCTCCCTCTCTTAAAAAAAGAAAAAAAAAAGTATTAATACAAATTCTTTTTATTCATGGATTTCATTTCATTTCTTCCTGTCTCTCCTATCCTGCAATTTTGTGGGAAGTCAATTTTGAGGAAAAAAAAAATAAGAAGGTCAGATGCATCACAGAAGAAAGCATATTAATGGGCAAATAATAAATGTTATTGAATGAGCGAGTGATGATATGTTAGGTAGCATAACTATAATAACACAGTGAAATGAACTATGAATTATATGTGTGCATGTGTGCATGTGTGCGTGCGTGTGTGTGTGTGTGTGTGGCCATAAAAGTCTACATCCCAGGAGACCACAGAATATATCTGAATCGTTCACCTCTACATACCCAGTGCCAGGTAGAGCACTGGACCTGTGTCCCGATATTCAATGGCTCTGTGCTGCATTGATCAATGTTCCCTGCTCAAAACCAGCTTGTAATCCAGGAGAGTAAGAAACGTACAGAATATTTTCTACTCTTTCTTATTTCTGGCCTCAGTTCTTCTCCCCACCCCCCAAGATTTGATTGACTGACTGATTGATTGATTGATTTAGGAAAGAGAACCTGAGCAGGAGAAGGGGCAGACGGCAGAAAGTGCGAGAAAATCTCAAGCAGACTCCACGCTGAGTGCAGAGCCCAATGCGGGGTTCGATCTCACGATCTGAGGTCAGGACTTCAGCCAAAATAAAAAATTGAAGGCTTAGCCAGCTGCACCACCCAGGTGCCTCTGGTCTTAGTTCTTAAAAAGGACAAGCAGCCTCTTGCTAATATTTGGGTGGAATTTTATCTTTTCTCTAACTCTTCTATCTATTAGGCACATAGTTAGACCAGCCTCGTGCTCTTTTGGACTCTGATGCTGCAAATTCTACTCCTACTGACCAGGGCGGGGCTGTCCAGTGCTGTGAACAGGCCTCACACTGCCCTATCTGCCCAACGGTAAGCACTATAACTGCAACTATTGTCAGCCATGGCTCTAAAAGTCTAGATGGGGAGGAGGGGAATGCAGTAAGCTGCCCAATTTGGACCTCCAGTCTAAGCTCTGTCCTCATATCTATCATTGCTACTTAAATCTTATTTTCACCCACATCATCTAATTCCTGTGTGCATTTCTAATTATTTTTCAGGGTGTAGAATAGATCACAGCTGAGTGATTACCCTTGAGTCAAACCTCAACGGTAGATAGGACACATGCTTAGAGTTACTCCATTTTTCACAACAAAGCCAATTTGTTTTGTTGCTCAGTGGGAAAGCTTGTTGTAATTGTTTATTTAATGGCTTTTTCAAATCATCTTTTTTCGACTTTCTGACTACTAATATTTTAGCTACAATACTGTTTGAGAACTCAAAAAACACTGTGCCTTCAAGGATTTTTAATTCGAGTCCATCTCCTCCTAACCCAAACCCAAGCCCAATAGCACTTTAACTTGAATTACTGGGTCAGATAGCTCCCACCTCTTTGATCCCAAAAAATTGTGTCACCATCATTTCTAAGAGTCAATTCAGTTAGAGCAGGAGAGAAAATGGGAATACCAGAGGACTAGAAGTCAAGGAGATTTAGCTCTGACTCATTTGGGTTTATAACCTTGGCCAAGTCATTTAATTTCTGTAAGCGTCAGTTTCCTCATCTATAAAATTAGGATTTTAGTCTAACTGTCTCCAAGGTATCTTCTAGACCTAATGTTCCATGGTAGAAGCTTCCAGTTGTGGCACAGGAACCTGGAAATCTCTCATTCCTTCAAAGGCTGTGTCAGGAGACATATTAGACTGTATGAGGGGTAGAAGCCTTATGTCAAATAATGCTGTTAATAACCACCCCCATAGTGGTCTTTGAAAAGTTATCCCACTTTTTGAGTTACTCATTTTTGTTTGTTTGTTTTTATTTGACTATTTTTCAACCAGAACCAACATCAAAACTCACACCAAACAAATGCACCATAAGAAGGGATATTTTGACATTAGAGTTTCAGACAAAGATACAGTCACCAATTTGCTCAGCACAACATTTGCTAGTCAAAGAATAAATTTGAATCACGCACCATGTCTGAATGAAGCCAAAATGTTTTGCTTTGCATAGGTCATTTTAGTAAGAGAGATGAGAAGAGTAACATTTAAAAACTCTTCAGTGTGATACACATATGTTATTCTCAAGTATTTGAAAGGACTCTCATATTTTGCCTTTATTTTTTCTTCATGGTGTTTCTTTAGACTATAACTTTATTTTGTGTGTGTGTGTGTGTGTGTGTTATGATACAAGTTAGAATTGAATATTCATAATACACTTGATATAGAAGCACAGAACCCTTAAATAAAACATTGTTCAAGGGCGCCTGGGTGGCTCAGTGGGTTAAGCCGCTGCCTTCGGCTCAGGTCATGATCTCAGGGTCCTGGGATTGAGTCCCGCATCGGGCTCTCTGCTCAGCGGGGAGCCTGCTTCTCTCTCTCTCTCTGCCTGCCTCTCCATCTACTTGTGATTTCTCTCTGTCAAATAAATTAAAAAAAAAAATTGTTCAAATGAAAATCATTTGGTTTAAATCTCACTATTATATCAAAACTCAACTAATCACTTTGTGGCTATAAATTTACCTGTTAAGTTCAGTCTGGATACAAGAAATCCATGAGCTCTAAAATAGTTTAAAAAAAATAGTAAAGGAAATAAAACAGTAGTCTTTTTTTTTTTACTTTTTAAATACAAATTATATTTATGTTCAAAAATTTTACTTGAAAACTCATTTTAATTTTCAACTGATATATATTTATATAGTGTAAACAACTTTGGGCTGGGATGAAGTATGTTATAAACTGACTCATGCAAATTGAAGAAAATTCTTATTTATTTTATTGTTATTTTTAACCTTAGTGGCAGACTTTCAGGAAGGAGTTAAATTTATAAAGCTGCAAAGCCAAGGATAGGTGTATTCATGCCCATCTTCTCACCTGAGTAAGGATGTATCACATTTTGAAGAAATACAGTTAAAATGAGGATTTCTTCCTCTTCAGCAGATCGCCAAAACTTCAGAGCTTATAGATTCTGTTGTGGAATCTTCAGCCAGCGAGAACCAGTGGCGTGTGTGTGTGTGTGTGTGTGTGTGTGTTTGCCTGCATGTGCGTGTATACAGGCGTGTGCCCCTGCAGTCACATGTATGACAATATTTAGGGGCACACTGGACTTAAGCATGTGCATAGAGAAAAGAGACACACATCCCTTTAATGAGCACATAATGGAGAATTAGAGAACATAAATCTAGCTAGAAAGAGTGAGTCTGATGAAAAGTCCAGCCGCCTTCACCCTTCTCTGCCTTCAAAACTTCTCTCCAAAGGATCCGTGCCCGTTACTGTCTTTACCCACACAGCCGTGGAAGGAGAAAATAGGGGAGAGACACTTTCCTTCGGGAAATCTGTCCTTCACTCTCAGGCATGAATTTACAACAACAGGTACAAGTGCCTACCTTATTAACAGTGAGTGGTTTTGGCCACAATCGTTTCTGTCTGAGTACGTACTGGTTCTCTCAGTCTGACCTGTGTACCCCCATATTTCAAGCACTTTGTGGAGCTGATTCTATCCACTCGCATACTCCCCGTTGATGTGGCTAACCACATCCACACGAACTTTCTCAGGGTTGCCTGTCCCGTTCTTTAATCAGATTTCTAGGAAGTCTCTACTTTCATCAAATCTCTTTTACCTATACCTCTACTTCTGCTACAAAAAATACATCATCAGTTTTTTTTCTTATATAACATAGGGAAGCTATTTATTTATTTCAAATTTCCATATTTATTCATTTCGTTAAGCATAACTTGCATTAATGCTTTGTTATGATCAGAAGCAATGTGGCAGAGCTGGAAACAGGCAAATACTTGGAAGAAATAAAAATTTAAACAATATGGGGCGCCTGGGTGGCTCAGTGGGTTAAAGCCTCTGCCTTCGGCTCAGGTCATGATCCCAGGGTTCTGGGATCGAGCCCCGCGTCGGGCTCTCTGCTCCGCAGGGAACCTGCTTTCTCCCCTCTCTCTCTCTGCCTGCCTCTCTGCCTACTTGTGATTTCTCTCTGTCAAATAAATAAAATCTTTAAAAAAAAAATTTAAACAATATGTATTTCCCTTTAAGCATGAATGGTACTGGATGGGAGGAAAGTCAAAATAGAAGAGGCTTACATTTTCTAAAAATTTTAAATGGAAACATACAAATGCCTCGGGAAAACAACTATATATGATAACTTTGAAACAAATCCGTTGTTTTCTATGTGAGTACACTATTTTAAAACAATCAATTCTCTCCAGTTTAAAAGGCTTGGTATATTTTGTACTTAAATGGTTTTTATAAAATATTGTCCTGACCCCTTGCCTGCCTCCTTTTTAGTTAAATTTTCGCTGTACTGCAGTTCAAGTGCTTAAATATTACAGCTTAAGTCCATCTCCCCCCATCCCAGCCCCAGGTCCCACGTGAACTTGAACTCGAATGTCTTATAAGAGGTCAAGGCACTCACTCACAACAAGTGTTCCTTGTAGAGACTGTGATGTTGTCTCATGTCCCTGCGCAAAACAGCAAACCTGAAACGAGATATCACATCGATCTAGCCAACACTGGAAACTGGGCTTTGAGGAGGCAACCAGAACTGACGGAATCCTAGTCCCAACATCCATTCACACTCCTCTCCAGCAAGACGCAACCCTTCTCTTGTCACTGGCCGTGAAGGCAGCTCACTTGGCTGACACAATGCCCAGCAAAGAGAAAGGGCTGCGGGAGGCAAGCTGATGGCCACTCTCTAAGGACAGGAGAGGAAGAGAAAAGCAAGGAATTTCAAAGAAATAATACTGCTCCCTTTCTGATATAAAGTGCCAAAGATTTCAGCAGGGAATGCAAATCCGGCACGGAAGACCTTTGTTTCCTTCTCTTGTATTTTGACATTTTCCTAGAATCACTTGATAGCACTCATATTAAGCTTCATTTCAGATTCCCATCCAACATCAAACTACCAGATGCAGCAGAGTGTGACAAAAGTTACCAAAAAAGAAAAGACCGCAATGAGGGCTCTTGTTGATTTTTCATTCACTGCATCCCAGAAAAGACCAATAAAAAATAAATAAATAAATAAATAAATAAAGGTCACATGAAAAAGCAACCTCATGCTAAGAAAGTTTTTTCTGCTACTATGACAATATAGGACAGAAGATCTAATTTTTACAAACTCCCCAGCTATTCTTGTAATTAAAGTTCTGTTGTGTGTGCTTTTACTCTATCCCAGTAAAGCCTCATGATCTAAAATAACTCTAAACGTGACTATGAACACTGTTAGCTGCAGATTTAGGGAGAAGGATTTTCACAGGAAACAAAGTTGTAACCACAATGCATTCTGTGCACTTTCAGTAATCGTGCAAATGCAAACTTCTTACACAAATTCTAAATAGCAT
The DNA here is from genome assembly GCF_020171115.1 of Neogale vison. NCBI lineage: Eukaryota > Metazoa > Chordata > Mammalia > Carnivora > Mustelidae > Neogale > Neogale vison. Next base: position 200,067,980 of record NC_058101.1, read on the forward strand.
GTTCTGGAAGCATGAAAGTGTGTTTGAAGGATAATGCTAAGCAGTGTGAGCTATATTTTCTAAAGACTGCCTATCAAGAACCTAAGAATAAAGAAAATCCAGAAAACAACATGATAAACCCTGTTTCCTATCTGAGGTTGCATTAGAGTTATAAAAAAGAAAAATTTTAAAAAAAGAAAGAAAAAACAGGAAGGAAATTAAATTTCTATTTTCACAGGCAATAATGGGTTGTACAATTTGCAATTAAAAATAAATTAGGCACAAAATCTGCAACAGATTGTTTTTAAACTTTCATTAAACCTCTCGAGTTATGATGCTTGATGCAACGTGTTAACAGAAATGCTAGGGTTGAAATGAGTTTCTGGCATATGAAATAAAATTATGCCTTCAATCTACAAAAATTTAATTTACAGCTTAGCTGATTGGATGTAGCATTTTAACACCATTTTGGAGGTTTAAGAACAGCAAGTGCCATAATCCTCTGAGTATTTTGATCACTAGCACACAAGCATGTAACATACTTTGTGTTCAAGGGGAACCTTTATCCAAGATGCAAAGCTGGTGCTGAATTATAATCACATTCAAAAAGATTGCAAGCCTGTGGGTATTAAGCTTTGCACTCTCAAGCTTAGCTAAGAAGATTTAAGCAACCTACTCTGGGCCCATACAGTTGATCTGATAAGAGTATTCTGAGACCTTGAAGTTTATTTTTATCAGAAGTTTTGCATTCAAGGTCTCAAACATTAGACCTTTTTAGTGTTAATCAAAAGAGTTTCCTTACATATTCCAGCAATGACACTTACAAACAGATGGAATTCACGAGCGGGAGAGAAGTACAGACCCAATAGTTTACCCTTAAATAAAAGAAAATCTTGAAGGTCTAATAATGACTTCTGATATCTTAGATGTTATTCCAGATTTCTTTGCTGTATTTGTCTCAAAAAGATTTGTCAGATATTTTTGCTATTCCATTTAAATAACATAACTTACGTTATTTAAATGACAGATGCCATCTGTATCATAAAGCAGTCAACTATTTTGCTGAACTTTTTTTGTTCGAATGAGTCAGTGACTTATTTATGGAGCAGGTGTTGCTCACATTCAGGCTCTAATATCAGATACAAAGATAAAATAGAGAAAGAATTCAGCATTTATTTTCACACACTCTTTCATAGAATAGTTATGGAACATTTGTAAATTAAAACATGGCTGAATAAGAAGTAGGAAATACTCATAGTCAAGTTTCCCTCCACTGTGGATATGAGAAAATAAAGATACAGACAAATGAGAGTGTCTAAGATATTTAGACCAAGAATCTTGAAGCTAACATCATATGCCTTTTCTTTGCTCTTTTGTAATCAGTAACTATTTGAAAAGCTGTTTCTCTTACATTCGTGTCATTTTTATTGAAAATGATGCATGACTACAATAGTTTCACAATAGTCTGTATCTTTTCACTTATCATTTCTGTTTTTTTAAATCAAAAAAAAAACACAGCTATAATTTAAACTGTAATATTTTGATAAGGATACAAAAGAGAATTTTTTTAATCTTTCAAATAAAATGAAGATTAAAAAGGAGTTTCCTACATAGGTGCTTAAAAAAAAAAAAACAGCAGAAAAGACACAACTTCTCTTATTCATGATCACTGAAACTTAGCTACACTGCTTAGGTCTATTTTGACTTTTCTCATCGGTGAAACCATATGTCACAACTGTCGTATCCATACTTGGTATCCTCAGCTGCCTAAGCAGGACAATGGGCAGAATCTGGTCAGAATAAAGAAGCAGGGGTTAGGCTTAGACTGGATCATCTGGGGAAAGATGCCAGAGAGGTGTAGGAAGGATGAATGTGGTTTGCAGGTGACCTGGCTTGACCCAGGCAATCCTGTGAGTCTGAATCCAAGAGCCATGTGAACGGGTCAGGCCAGCTGGTTGACCCAATAGAGATCTATCTACGGGGGAATGCAGACTCACGTAGATACAGAGGTCTGAGTCAAGAAAGATGAAAAGTCAGAATCAATTTAGAGTTTAGGATTCGAATGGGACCTGAAACAAGAAATAGGAATCTAGATGCCTCACAAGGAGATTGGGAAGATTGTCAGAATCCTGAGCAAGAGGATGGCCGACCCAGTGGCATCACCGGCACACACATAACTGCAGGTCCCAGGGGCGGCATATGCTCTACATGCCAGCTTCTAGCAGTCTTTACGGTGTTGTTAAGGCTAGAATCATCCCACTTTCACCATCGCCAAGTAGGATAACCTTCTTCTGGTGTCTGTGATTCCTAAAGATCTAATTCCTCATGGGTGGCCTCAGCTTTAAACGGGTAAACCTGGTGGCTACGAAGGTCTTCATGACCAATTCAAGGATGAGGACCAAAGACCTGTGTTGACAATGAACCCAGTGGTTGGGTTGGGGTCTGGCTGAACAAAGTAATAAAGGACACTTAATTCTTGTAGTGCTCTTTTACGTCCTTGTCATGTTTGATCTCTCTAAATTTCCTGACATCACTGATTACTCTCTGATCTTTCAATCTGTCCCCTTTCTTATCTCCCAGCACTTAGCTCTCTGCTCATTCTTCTACCCTCAGATTATTCATTTTTACTGTCTTATTCTGGCTTCTCAAAATATTTGTTTATTTATGTAATTATTAAGGCACTTCACAATTCTGTTCTGGGTTCTTTGACATTCTCATGCAAAATACTCTTTCTGTATTGTATCCAGGGGCTTTACATTTTATCCAGTGGCTGTACATCAATTATCCCGTGATGATTCTCGATCACTAACTTCAGGTATTAGCTCTCTCCCAAGATCCAGAGCTTCATTTCAGTGGCCAATTGCACATATCAACTCTGGGTACTTTCAGGCACTTTAAAGCTAAAATATCATGAATTGGACTCTTTCTTTTGTTTTCCGTTCTTCGTTCATTCATGGTTGATCCCACCCTGTCTAGTCTCCATCTTGGTTAAATGATCTGCCCGAAGTAGGTATGTTGTTTTAAACCTTCTCTCACTCTCACACCCAACATCCAATGTCATAAAACCTTGAATTCAATTCAACCTCAAAATGTCTCTTGGGTCTGTCATTGCTTCTGTTGTCACTCAGTCACCTGCTTTAGTCCAACCCATCATCTTCCCATCAGACTATTTCAATAACTCCACCTTCTCAATGATTCTCAAAATTTGGTTCCAAGATGAGAGGTATCACTATCACATTTGTTAGAAATTTAAAAAAAAAAAAAAAAAAAAAAAAGTCCCAGGACCCATCCCATCCCAGACCTGAAGAAACCCCAGGTGTGGAAATCAGCAATCTGCATTTTGAACAAGTCCTCCAGGAGATTTTAATGAAAGCTGAGTTTGCGTTCATCTCTTTTCTTCTGGCCAGTGGTTCCTTGTGTAAGAAACGCAACTGTGTCATTCCTCCTGTGCACAGACCCCCTGGTTACCTAGAAGATTAGGCCAGTATCTTCAGCAAAGTTTATGTGGTGGTCAGTAGTTCTGACCCCACCAATATTTTCAGTTTTCCTTTGGGCACGCAGAAGAGATGCACTTTCCTGCTCCTTTGAAGTTATCTGGGCCCATGTGCTTGCTCGGGCTAATGAAAGGTAAAAGTAAAAGTTGTTTCACTTTTAGCGAGTGTCCTTAAATAACCAGTGCCTGATTCACCACATGCCTTGTGTCTGTACCATCGGTCTGGCAGCATTCAGAAGGTGGAAGGCCTGGTAGCCCGGGCCCTTGAAGGAGGGATATGAGAGGCAGAGAGCTGAGCTGACCATAACCACCGCACAGTAGGAGTAAGCAGTGAGTCCTTGCTGTTCTAAGTTACTGAGATGTGGGGCTATGGTTACTATAGCATCACCTAGCCTTTGTGAATGGTTCACTTTACCTTCTCAATCTTGGCTCCGTTTGGTAATTATTCTTCCCCGATCCTGAATCCCATGGACAGATAATAATCAATTCACCACTGGGTAAACCTGCCAAGCTTTTAAATGACACCGCATCCTTGCAGATAATATTCTTTGTACCTGGAAGATTTAACACATTTGCACCCAGAATATTCCAAATCTTTCTTTTGATTTTCAACTCAAATGTTCATTCTTCTGGTTATCTTCTCCAGCGTTCCCAGGACAAAATTAATTACCCTACCCTGTGTGCTATCATAGCAATCTTTTATGCCTCTGATACATTTCATATGATAATTTACAGTAATTTAATTGTCCAAACTTTTTGTCTGCTCACTAAATAGCAATTTCCTCGAAGACTGGGACTCTGATTTATTAATTTCTACTTCACCAGGGGAATTATTCTTTTTAAAACTCTTATCAGACCTCTTAGGTATTTTTCTAGAAGGTAACCTAAATCTTCTAGAGCCATCACTGTTTGATATGTGTATGTAATACTAAGTAGCTCGACAAACTTTTTCTTACATTCTTTACTATCTGCTTGGTTGTCTTACCAATGTCATGTTGGGTTAAGATCTTTAGGAAGGAGTCTGCAATAATTCCCACATCCTTTGCTTAAGTGGTGACAATAGCTTGGTACAATTAACCCCTTGAATATTGAAACTACAAATTTATATGGCAGAAGTGACAGCTTTATGGGAGAAGTCATCATGCTAAAATTATAGTTTTTATCTCTTTCACCTGAATGCATTATCTTGTGTGACCATAGCATCATTCATCTGCCACTTTCTGCCCACTACACAATTTTGTGTCATTGCCACAGATTTTTGTCAACGGTTTTCTTACACTTAATTCTCTTTGCTTTTTCTCATGAGACACCCTTGCCCTTGAAGTGTGCAAATGCCCAGAAGGCAGCCAACCATGGAGATGACCAGCAGCCTGAGCAGGGGTTGACAGAACTCAGTTTACCACAATGTTCCATTTTGGACCAGTGGAATGAATCAGATTCTGTATTGCAGGAAGTTTCTACTTAAGAGATAGAGAACCAAAGAGTTATTTAACATGATAAGACATGAAAGTAGAGGCAGAGTAGCTTGTTCGCTGCAAATGTGGAGTCCTGGAATCAGGCACAGAGCACCTTGGCAGGGAGGGAGAGAAGCCAGCCAGACTTGTGCCTGATCAGGGCTCCGAGTTCTTCTAGACCCAGCAACTGACTGAGTCATATTCCTCATGAGGCATTCAAAACACCTAAACTTGGCCTTGGAAGACTGTATTGGCCTAAAAATGATTTTTGAAACAAAAACCAAACAATGTCAACAACAAAAGCTTAAAAATTCAGATGTGAAACTGATAAAATATATTTGAAACCTCACAAGAGCTGATAAATTTGTTTTTTTGTAACAGTTTCATTCACTCTAGAAATAATTTGTACATCAGATTTTCTTACTTTTTAATGATTTCTTTTCTCTGACGCTTGCTCGTCATGAAGGAAATATAACTAATGGTATATTAGTGACTCAGGTCTAATTATTTCAATAGCAGAATTGTAGTAATACCTTTAATTTTTGCCAAAGTATTTATTTACTATGAATTTTGATACCTTTTAATGACTTTTCCGTGATATGGAATGTGACACCAAGAGATCACAGGGCACTATGAATTCATAAGAGTCTTACATTCCTATAAGGTCAACCTTTGCACCCAATCGATTAACTGAAATGAACCTCATTGTGCCATAGGTTCCTTGCATCGTAAGGGTCTAATACATTTACTATAAGCCAAGAGCTTTGCTACCACATGTAAGCCATTTTATTAGCTCAAGAGAGTCAAATTGGTTTCATAAAATGAGCACATAAAACCTTCCTAACCCCTTTTATACATAACATCAAAAAGCTAGGATGTGGCAGAACCAGATTCAAGGCCAAGTCTGTCAGACTGCAAACTCTTCTCTGCACTTGACTTGACCATGTTGCCTCTTTAATTGTCCCCCATTGTCACTAAACCCTTTCTTCTTCAATTAATTTTTTTTTTTTTAAGTAATCTCTACACCCAGCATGGGGTAGTCATGTGATGGAGAGTCACACCCTCCACAGACCGCGCCAGCCAGCTAGGTGTCCTGTTTCCAAGCTCTTTTTATCTTTGTTTTCTTGCCTTATTTCCTTTCCTTTATCAAACAATGAAAAAACTTTACCCCCCCCCCCAACTCAAGAGTAAGTTCCTCTCCAGATCACGTACAGCTATGTCTCTAAAACCTTGAATTTTAGAATTAGTGTCTGACCCCGAGACACGGAGAGAAGGCTAGAGCTGACAAACGGCAGCGGTAACCAGAGCAGACTAAGCCTTCAAGGGGAAGACTTTCTTGTGATTGCAGGGCCTAAACCAAATGCATGGTGTTCCATAGTCCCTGCTCTGCCCTCACTCTAAAATTTCACCAAAATAACACCTTGATATATAAGTAATTGAATTAAAGTAAATAACAAGTCTTGGGATTAAGAGTCACTTATGGTTTGTCTCCCTCCCTATCCCATCTTGTTTCATGGATTCTTCTCCTACCCACTTAAGCCCCCATGTTGCATCACCACTTCCTCATATCAGGGAGATAGTATGATAGTTGTCTTTCTCCGCTAGACTCATTTCGTTAAGCATGATACGCTCTAGTTCCATCCACGTTGTCGCAAATGGCAAGATTTCGGGTTTTTTTGGTGGCTGCATAGTATTCCATTGTGTATATATACCACATCTTCTTTATCCATCCATCTGGGTTGCTGGGGGGAGGGGCGGTGGGAGAAGGGGGGTAGGGTTATGGACATTGGGGAGGGTATGTGCTTTTGGGTAAATTGGAAGGGGAGGTGAACCATGAGAGACTATGGACTCTGAAAAACAATCTGAGGGGTTTGAAGTGGCGGGGGGGTGGGAGGTTGGGGTACCAGGTGGTGGGTATTATAGAGGGCATGGATTGCATGGAGCACTGGGTGTGGTGAAAAAAATAATGAATACTGTTTTTCTGAAAATAAATAAATTGAAAAAAAAAAATAACAAGTCTTGGTTTTCAAAGGAAAGGCGGTTAGAAGAGAAATGCAGACCAAGGCTATGGATAGACGAGCTGGCGACCCTTTTGTCTTAGTGACAGTTTGGAAGGGATACAAGGTGGTGAGCTGATCATGTGTGTGAATCTCCAATCCTTTCCTCATTGACCTGGCTCCTCACCAGATACAGGATCAGAGGAGAAGTAGCAATGAAGAAGATGGAAGGAACAGGGCCTCTGGGCAGCCCAGATAAGGACCACAGGCCAACACTCAAAGTCAGTATCATGGTGACTTAACAAAGACAGAATCTTAAGAGTATTAGAAAACATCAAGTCAGAAAGGCTAGCTCAGAGCTGGAATCCACGAAGAAAAGTCAGAAGAGTCATCAACGGCCCAACAAGGTAGGGAAGATAACCAACTCACCAACCAGCCTATCTGGACAATAGAGATGGGCCATTGCAGCAGACAGAGCTTTGACCCTGAACCAGACTGCTTCTGCAGCCAGAGAACTTTTACAGATTTATGATGGAAAACCCTAAATGACCCAGTTGTCTGCTAAGGACGTTCAAAGAGACTCCTTAACCTCTGTTGCACCTGAAAACCATTTCCTTGTAGAAGTCTGGATCTCACCCCAGAAAAACTAAGTCACAACCTAGGTGAGATAGGGAGGGGGGGAGGGGGACTATTTCATTTTTATTTCATTTTTATCTGGGAATAAGAACCACTAGGATAGAAGGTCAGTGGGATCATGAGATTGAAGCTGAGACTATGGCAAACAGAGAAGAGAGAGCAGTTTCTGACAAGTACATTCCCTTTATTAATGCAATCTTAGATTATAAAATCCCAGATCATAGAAACTGTGAAGGACTGCCCCTGGGTGGCTCAGTCGGTTAAACATCTGCCTTCAGCTCAGGTCATGATCCCAGGGTCCTGGGATCAAGCCCCGCATTGTGCTCCCTGCTCAGTGGGGAGCCTGCTTCTCCCTCTGACTGCCCATCCCCCTGCTTGTGCTCACTCTCGCTCTCTCTCAAATTAATAAATAAAATCTTAAAAAAAAAAAGAAACTGTAGGAATAATGATACCATCTATACACCAATCATTTATTCCCATGAGGCTAGAAATCATGCTTTTTGTTCTCCCCATGCTAATTTTTTTAGTAATCAGCACATTGCCTGATTCATAGTAGATGCTCACTAAATATTATGGAATGGCTGAATAGCTTCCAACTGTGCAGTGAGACTTGTAAATCAGGTTGACTAATTTTAATTAAAAACTACCATGTAGGGGCACCTGAGTGGCTCAGTGGGTTAAGCCTCTGCCTTCGGCTCAGGTCATGATCTCAGCGTCCTGGGATTGAGCCCCGCATCGGGCTCTCTGCACAGCAGGGAGTCTGCTTCCCCCCTCTCTCTCTCTCTGCCTGCCTCTCTGCCTACTTGTGATCTCTGTCAAATAAATAAAAATTTTAAAAATCTTTAAAAAAATTAAAAAATAAAATAAAATCTACCGTGTATTTTTGATACAAGCATTAGGACTGCATGTAAGCTTCCAGAAATGACTTAAGACAGTCTGAAGAGAATTGTGGAAAGAGCATCAGCTCCTCAAAGTCAGAGCTCAAATCACAGTTTTGTCTTTTACCAACCAGACGACACTGAACAATATAGTCAAGCCCTGACTTCCTTTTCTGATGTACAAAATCAAGTCATAACATCAACTTTGCAGAGCTGTTAGGAGGATTAAAATAAGCATGTGAAGTGTTTAGAGCAGCACTCGGTGACCAACAAACCATAACTAGTATTGTTAATAATAAATGGCATTTTGCCCAACAGCATACACATGGCAGTTCCATTTTTATCAGGCAAGAGGTTGACATGGATCAGATGCTAACAAATTAATGAAGTTCTAAACTACAGCAATGGGAGTCCACTGCTGGGCATACTGTCACTTTTAAAATATATCTGAACAGAAAAAAGGACGAAATACGTTTTTTTCCAGCTTTACCAAAGTATAATTGACAAAGTTGTAAAAATTTTAAGTCTATGTAACAGGGATTTGATATATGTATATATTTTGAAAGGATTCCCCTCCAGCTACCTTGTTAATTAACAAACCCATCACCTTACTTCTAATTTATGGCAAGAGGGAGTGAATGATTCCTGGACGGTGAGGTACAGATATTATCTACCGTCACAGCTAAGAGTATGTAGGCAAACATTCTAAATAGGGAATAAGGCAGTTGTGTGTAATATCCAGAGAACTTCGACACGTCCTGAATCTGGAAGGTTCCTTAAGAGCTCTGGGAAACAGAAAACTTCACACAGTTCTATTTGAAAAATGGCAGCCAGGCAATTTACAAAAGTGTGCACATGTTCACATTTCTGAAGATTTGTAAGTTGTAAGTGACCTGAGTATGACAAAAAATGAGAATAAGGAATTAGATATACATTTTAAGAATTGTTTTCCCTCTCACATGCCTTAGTTAGTAAAACAAAGATTATGTTTAGTATTTAAGGGTAACTTTAAGAAGTAACTAAATCTACTCCTTGGGCAAGGACTACATCTTAAAGATAGCAAAGCATTTACAGGTATCTTAGACACAACTTACATCTTTCGGCACTGAGCCATAATTTCTGGATTTAATGTTGTAACCTAAATTTTTGTAAGAATATACATGTAGAGTGTGCTGTTAAGGAGTGGTATTCCAGAAAGCAGCAGGAAAAAAGTATTTCAGGGGCCAAGCCACCGATCATTGGACTGTTCGAGTCCGTTTTACACATCACTGAGTGACAACCTGATTAATGATATGCTCACATGTAAGACAAGCCCAGGCCTCCCCAGCTAGCTTTGCCAGCTGAAATGCGGGTAAGGAAAAAGAAGGCGGAGGGAGTGGGGTGTGCTTGTGTTCCGGGGGGAGCAGTCTCTGCTGTGAAGCTAGTCTTTTTCTCTCCACACATTTATGAGGATTGATTAGAGTTAGAGCAGACCCAATATACTACATCGGGGCAGTTCCATGAGAAAGAGAAGTCGGCCAGTGAGATTAACATGAGGAAGGACTGGGCATCTTGGCTAGAACGATGAAGGTACCTGGCGTGAGAAGGAATACAGCAAAAGGAAACCAAAGGGTGAATTTAGGCGGTTGACGGTACAAGGTGTACACTCCCATCTTTTTCATAATGAAAGGTTAGGAAATAAAACCATAAATATCAGCCTAGGAATGGTAAATTTATTATATTTCTGAATGTTAGATATTATTTTATTTTCACAAAACTAAATAATTCTTATTTTCCTATAATCTACAAAAGTATTTACAATAGTTGTTAGTAAAAAATATACATAATCACTCTATTACCGATAAAATACTAAGACATTTATACAGATATATGTCTGTATGTATAAATTTATGTATACACACACACTATTATAAACAAAAGAACAAGGAAAAAAAATTCTAGAATACATAAAAACAATTTCTCTCTCAGATAACAGAATTATAGGTGTCTTTCACGTTTTTACTCTGATAAATATCTAAGAGCAAGGGCATGAGAGTTCTGTGGATTTAGGTTCAAATCCCAGCTCCACAATTTTCTAGCTACGTGACCTTGGGAAAGATACCAAACCTTGCTGAAGCTCATCTTTTCCTTATTTATAAAATGAGAAACGACCTCTGTAGACAGAAGGATTATTTTGGAAGTGACCTAAGATCATGTTTGTAAAGTGCTTTGACAGAGTCTGGCACAGAATGAGTGCTCTTTCAATGTTAATTGCTATTATTATTCATCCTAGAGAAAATCTGAATCACAATTAGAAATTTTAAAAGTCTCTTGAAAATAAAATTAATGACCTCATGAACAAAGGAATAAGAACACAGTATAGGAAGGAACCCAGTGTAGTATTGGGATGTTTGACCAGGCAGAATTCAGAAGAGGAAAAGGAGTTACATGGACCCCGGGGGAGAGAGCAAATACCTTTGCACCACTTTTTACTCTTAAAAATCCAAGCATCTACTGAGTAGATGTCCAGTACCAGGGAGTAAGGGAAGACAAATCAAACAAAGAAGTTTAAGCAAAAAACCCAGATTTGGGTTACTCTCAGGACAGAGACACACAATGGCCTTCTGAGTAATCAGAGTTAGCCAACATCACACCTTACTACAGAGCAAAGCTTTATACAGTTTATCTCAATTTATGCCAACATTGTTGCTTATTCTGTGATAACTCTTTTGTTTCCACAGTCCCTAAACTAGGAGTCCCTTTCTAGTCTGTCCCAGAGCGTAATTCCTTAATCTGTGTCAGTTCCCCACGTCACTATAGGTGATGATAAAATTCACAGTCCAGGCAAAGGTGCTCTACTACCTGCATCCTGACTCCATTCCACCGGAACAGAATGGGTTAAAAGTGTGTTGTCTTCCTAAGGAAAAGTCTAGACTACTTTCTCTTCATCTCTGCTTAACAGGTAAGGATGCCTCCCAGAAGTGAAACCCAAAGTGGGATGCTTCAGTTACATGAAGACCTAAAAGTGGTGAGCTAATATACATCAAATGAGCAATCTAAGAATCCTGACAACGGCTCTTTTGAAACCTTCATAACCAAAAGCAGCTCCCTTGAAGTTTCAACATCAAAGATGAAGTTTAGAGTGGTCAGATATTTATAAAATATTTTTCCTGGGGGAGTTTCCTTTCATAGATGTTCAGGAGATAGATTCCTGCTCTGATGGAGTGAATACGGAAAACAGTACATTAATTCAAGGTTATGAAGTGAACATATTCTTTAACCTCCAAGCAATATGTTAGAGGTTTTGCACATTTTCCTTGGAACTTTAGTTAAAACAAATAAATATTACCTTTCGCAAAGAGTAGTCAACTATGAAATATACATAGTAATTTTATAACGATCCTTTCAGGATTTTTTTTTCTGCTTAGACGGGAGAGGAATAGAAAAAAATAAAATTTAGCAAAATGATGATATCCTGATGCAGACATTATAGTCTCCCAAAACAATCCAGAAATTGCTCTGATACCACTTTTCCTTTTATTAACATAAAACAGGTAATAAGCACCTAAATTCCTTTTTCCTTCATCCACACTGTTTTCATCCATCTACAGTGAAATTGTGACAGCAAAGGGGATTTAATTAGTGACTTGTTAAGAGCTAAAATATGACTTAATCTCCCTCCCTTTTATTTTTGCTTTCTGCTAAATTCCTTCACACTTCATTCATTCATCAGTGTCTTATAAACATAATAAAGACCTACCCTGAGCTGAATAATGGCCAAACAAAAGCACAGGATGGGAAACAGAAGCTTTCATCTCAAGGCTCTCTATGGATTGAGGATACAGATAAAATACAATAACATCAACAGTTGACTAATGATTTGGAAAGCATTAGGATAGACTCGGGAATAACCAGGAGGATTCTCGGCCACATGGAGGAGGCCGGGATAAAGGTGAGAGAGCAGGAGATGCTTCTCACAGGAGGACTTCGTGAATTAAATACTCTAACAGGTTAAGGAGAAGCAATTCTGATTTAAGGTGGAGAACTAACCACAGAATTATAACCAAAATAAGAAGAAAGTTGACTTTTTGTTGTCTCATTCACAAACGTAGATGAGTAAAGATATTGGTAACTATTTTAGCAGACCTGGAAGATTAGACCTATGTCAGGTGTGAGAAAGCTTACAACAGCCTAATTTGTACCAGAGTTGTCCAAAGGCAAAGGTGTTGGTTGCACCAAGTACCCTTGGACTTTTTATGTGGAGGGTTGCTTGAAAGATGTCTAAGAAGCCTTCAGACCTGCAGACCCTCTCTCATGACCAGGCAGTTACTTCTCATACCATAGGCGTGTAGGTTTAATCTCCAGACGTGGTAAAACAGAGAAATTCTAGACTGAGGACCCTGGGATGACTAAAGATCAAGATCATGTATTAGAAGTAAATATTTATATGCCGAAGTTTGAGATTCCTAGCTTTTTAACCCACCTGACTTAGAATACTCTCGGCCAGACAAAAATTCACTAAAAAAATCCTTCTTTGGGGAACCGGTCAGCCCTGGCAAAAACCAAACCAAACCAAACCAAACCAAACCAACAAACAAAACTAGAACCAAAACCAAAACAAGCAAATAAAGAAACAAAAAACCTGCTGAGTTTGTGGGCTTCCCATCAATTTCCCACAAAGGCCCAGTCTGTCGACCTATGGTGAAAATTCCAGCTAAACCAGCAAAATGCACAGAGCCATGTGAACGTGCCAGACCAGTGTTTTGGATTTCAGTTATCCTGATAGGATGGCCTGTAGTGATATATTATCATTTTAACTTGTAATATTCTAATGATATATGACATTGAGCATATTTTTATATGAATTTTTGACATCTTTATATCTTCTTTAATAAGGGTTTTTTTTTTCAGATTATCTTGCCCCTTTTTAAATTGGGTTGTTCCCTTATTATTGAGTTTACGAGGTTTTGTTTTGTTTTGTTTTTTAATCAGATATATAATTTATAAGTATTTTCGCCCAGACTAGGACTTTGTGTTTTCATTCTTTTATTAGTTTCCTTTCACAGGGCAGAATTTTTTAACTAAGTACACTAAAATTTTTAAAACTTGGGTTAATTATTCATTCATAAGGAAAACCAAATTAGTAAGAAAGACATCACAATAAAGCTTTGCTGTCCATTGTGTTTATAGAGTCTACTCAATGTAACCAATGAATATTTATTTAACCTAGATTATCATGTAAACCTATTAAGAGGCCTTGGGGTGGGCAGGAATGTGTATGCATCCATGTGGTATTGTGCCTATGAAGAAAGTTAAATGATCCTCTTCCATTTTGGGGAATAAAGATATGATGTGGAAAATCTAATAATCAAAATAAAACATTACAGTCATATGATTAAGAGTTTTTGAGGCGCATCCTGTAAGAATCCACTGCAAACATTGAAAATGCTTGCCACTAGGGAATAGGATATTGAGAAAGTGAAGGATTGGGAGAAACAAATTAAACATAACAAGAAAAAACTAAAAAGAAAAGAAAAAAACATGCTTTTTAAGATTAAAAGTTAGCAAGCTTTGTAGAACGAGGTTCTCCTTTTTATATACAAAATTTATTACAAATAAAACTAAACGTACAAAATAGAGATGGATATCTGTCCCTTGAAGAGAGAAGAGAGGAAAAGATGGTGTTGCTTATATGTTGATTTGCATATGAATGAACAAGTGTGAAGATGAAATAGCTCTTATGCTTTCAAATGTGTATAGTTTGGTATGCCCAGAAGAAAGATGGTTGTCTTAGTTTGGGTTTTTTTTTTTTTTTTCCCCCAAAAGCAAACCCTGAAGCAACGATTTGAGTCCCAGTGGTTTACTTGGGAAATGGTGAGAACACTGGTAAGGAAGTGGGGAAATGATACACAAAGGTAAATGAAGCTTGCCAATAAATGGATTCTAGTACATCAGCTATTGCAATGGCTGGTGACAGTTTAATCACATGTGGGAAATTCTGGGAAACTGCAATGTACTGAATGATCAGTGAGATGGGACAAAACACAGAAAAGGTCTGCTACAATTGGACTAGGAAGAGGTAGAAATTAAGCATGGATGGTGACTGCACACAAGAGTAGCTTCTATTTCTATGACTCGATACACTGAAGATACCAATCAAATCATACTATTATTTAAAAGACATTATAGTACAATTTTCAATCATTTATTGCTGAAGTCATAATAGGAATATTTTAAGAACTTTAGGGCATACCCACTGGGAGATCCTACTGTATCTCAAATTTAAACTATAACACTGAGTTCAGTTTTTTAATTTATAAAGACCTATGAGCATCAGCATTAAAACTATACTCCCTGGATGGGGCGCCTGGGTGGCTCAAAGGGTTAAAGCCTCTGCCTTCGGCTCAGGTCATGATCCCAGGGTCCTGGGATCGAGCCCCGCATTGGGCTCTCTGCTCAGCGGGAAGCCTGCTGCCTCCTCTCTCTCTCTCTGCCTGCCTCTCTGCCTACTTGTGATCTCTGTCTGTCAAATAAATAAATAAAATCTTAAAAAAAAAAAAAAACAACTATACTCCCTGGATAATCATAAAACTGTATTTCCTTATGCATTTTAAAAATTTAATGAAATACGATTTTCTAGCATGCATTCCAAAAAGTTGCTTCCCTAAAACAGTATGATGACGAGGGTCTGAAGATGACACCCTCTAGGAAATCAAGTAAAATAGAGATAAAGATCCTGACTCTAAGGAGTACAGTTATTTCATATGACAAGATGTTCTATTCTCTTTATCATTCTGCCCCGAAAGGCAAGACATTATCAGAGAGTAAATGTGCCGATTATGCCCATATTACTTCAATGTTATAATAACAACACCAAAATAACATATTTACCCAGACTTTTTAGAGAGCTGCCAATTAGATATCAAAGATACTAACTTTAGGGAAAAAAAAGAAAGATAATTATAATCACAAACATACATGCAAGTGGAGACTCTACAATGAGAAATACTGAACCTGTGAGCCTAACTTGAAGTTTACAGAGAAGAAACCAAGGACAAATCCAGAACGGGGAGCATCCTCTAGGACAACAACGGATCCAACAACCTGAGCATGTCTGGGTCGTGAACAAACAAGGACTACCAGAAAACAAGGTGGGAGAGATACAGGAAGAGTCGAGGCTGAAGGACACGCACCACCAAAATGGAACTCATGGACACTGATGACTTCTGCAAGAGATATTTAGGAACAATTAAGAAGCCATAAACATGGACTAGTGTCGGCTGATACTAAGGAATCCTTGTTAATTTCGGGAGGTGTGATAATGGATTTGTAAGAAGTATTCAGGAGTGAAATGCCATGCTGTCTGGAATCCACACTAAAATATTTCAGGAAAATAGACAATAGATAACAATCTAGCTTACGCGGTATACGTCATTTTATCTTATCCTCTTTAATTTTCTGTATATTTGGAAGCTGTTTTAATGCAAAGTTAAAAAAATCACGTGGGACCTAGAAACACTTAGTCAAACTGTCTTTTCTGTTAAGCCTAAACATATTTCTTATATATATTTACATTTCTGAGATTAAAAAAGTCACAGAATCATAGAATTTATAAACTCGAAGGATACTTAGACCATTTCATATGTAGAGAAACTGAGAACCACAGAACTGAATTCATTTGTCTAATGTGACAAAGCGAGTTATTTGCAGAAACAATAGTAATTTGAATAGATGTCTTTTTCTTGATGACCAATATTTCCTTGAAAGTGAAATTCACACATAATTAATCTCTGTCATCTTTTCAGCGCCCAGCACACACCATTGGCTTTATAGTACATCAATAGTTTGCTTATAGAATAATTTTAATCAGGTTTCCAAATCATTTTACATAGAAAGTATCTGGTTTCCATCAGTATAGAGAAATGAATAAGATCAAATAATTTTCAAAGCAAACATTGTTGTTGGCCCAAATTATTTTTCAATTCACAGCTGAAAATAGAGCAGTGAACAGAAGCTCCAAAAACTAGTAAAAAACTGACTATATGATTCATGGGTCTTTGTTGTTCTTGTTAAATTCATGTATGTATTGTTACCTTTCCTGTCCAGTTTTTAGCTTAAAAATACCAACCTTTAAGTCTGGCAACAATACTCAGTTGCCAACCCAAACAAATTTGCTAAATTTTTAAAAAGTGTGAATCTTTAGAAGGAAGGTCAACATTCTCATCAATTAATCCTCATTTTTCATAATAAAACACGTGAGCCAGCTGCTGAATCAGGTACTTGGGTAAAGACTGCTGCCTATTTTGTAAAATCAGCTGTAGCACATTTGTGCATGGAAAGAGCAGCTGATTTTGCAAAATGTTGAAATATACAAGCTACATATGGTTCAGTGTATTTCCCACTGTATTGTTATTTTCAAACAAGAAAACACATTAGGCATTTGTACCATCCCTTCTTGACTATTGTTTTCTTCATACAGATTATTGCCCTAAACATATAGCACTTGGCTGCTATATTTTTTTTTAAAAAAGGGCTATTTATCATCAAGATATGTTGTATCTTCCTAAGGTTTTAGTGATAAGGAAAAATGTTTGTTCCAGGGATTATATTTTTCATTTTACAAAACAAATATGAGGTAGCTAAGGACAAGATACTTTTACCTAGTGATTCCTCTATGTATGTTGCATTTTCAAAAGAACACATGCAAAATATCAGTTTTCTATTTATATACCTATCTAGTGTCTTTATGGAATGTTAGGACATTAGTTTTTAAAGTTTTCTAGCCAGTTCCATATCCTAAAGGGAAAAAGAAAGACCTGTAACTCTATATAACTCTATATTTTTTAATTTAAAAATGGGAAATTAGTTTTATCATATTTATCACTGATTTCTAAAAATTTATTCTCTAAAATATAATTCAGAGTCCTTTTTTAAGTATGTCGATATCTACATCTAATCAGACATCTGTATTTAATATTTAGATACTTTTTCAATAAATATGTCATTAAGAATGGCTTATTTCTTCAGAAAAATAGAGATGATAAGCTAGACACAAGTGTTGGAACATTTTGATACATAGTAAAATAATTTTACATAGATATAAAAATTAAAATATAATATTCTAGTTCCATCAATGTGGATGGAACTAGAGGGTACTATGCTAACTGAAAAAAGTCCATCAGAGAAAGACAATTATCCTAGGATTTCATTCACGTGGAATCTAAGAAACAAAACAGAGGATCTTAGGGGAAGGGAGGAAAAAACAGTGTAACATGAAAACAGAGTGAAAGACAAACCATAAGATACTCTGAGCTACAAGAAATAAACAGGATAGCTGGAGGGAGATGGGAAAGGTTGGGATGACTGGGTGATGGGCATTAAGGAAGGCACATGATATGATGGCCACTGGGTGTTATAAGCAACTGATGAAATACTAAACTCTACCTCTAAAACTAATAATATGCTATATTTTAATTCATTGATTTTAAAGTTTTAAAAAATATAATATTCTAAAAAAAGAATTTTAAAATTCTAAATTTTAAATTCTAAAAAAGAATTTTAAGCTCATTATATGGAGAGGCAGAGTGAAGAAATAAATTTCATGTGGAAATCCGAATACCTGATAAAAACATAAAGTTTTTGTTTTTCACAAAAAGAAATCATAGTATTGAGAATAAAGGTTCAAAAAAGATGGTTACTATAGGACAAAAAGGCACACAAAACATTGAAGTGTTCTCCATAAACTGTAAAACTGGGCGCCTGGGTGGCTCAGTGGGTTAAAGCCTCTGTGTTTGGTTCAGGTCATGATCTCAGGGTCCTGGGATGGAGCCCCACATGGGGCTCTCTGCTCAGCAGGGAGCCTGCTCCCCATCCCCCTCTGCCCGCCTCTCTGCCTACTTGTAATCTCTGTCTGTCGAATAAATTAATAAAATCTTTAAAAAAACAACAACAATAAAACTGAGAGTAAAACAAAACTAGTAGTAAAAATAATGATTTTTTAAAAAATATTTTATTTATTTGAGAGAGAGAGCTCAAGTGAATCCACAAGTAAGCAGAATGGCAGGCAGAGGGAGAGGGAGAAGCAGGGTCCTACTGAGCCGGAAGCCTGATGTGGGGCTAGATCCCAGGACCCCGGGATCATGACCTGAGCTGAAGGTAGACGCTTAGCCAACTGAGCCACCCAGGTGCCCCAAAACTAATGATTTTTATTTACTACAAACTATTTTAAACAATGGGCAAAATGTATAAACTATTCAATGTTTTTTAGTTGTTTCAGTTATTAATAATTGATAGAAAATAATATTTAACAATACAGCAGTAAGGAAATATGAAAATCCTCAGATTGTATCAGAGAGGGCAATATTAAAGAACACCCCACACTTAAAATATTCTCATCTTCTTAAATTCTAATGCAATGTGCCTTAAAGGAACTAAGGCACCAGCTGAAGTATTAATCAATTAATAGTCCTTAGATTTTTAGATATTAATAATGTGGTAGAAATGGTTATTCATGGGGCAGTGGGTTAAGCGTCTGCCTTCGGCTCGGGTTGTGATCCCCGGGTCCTGGGATCGAGCCCCGCATCAGGCAATCTGCTCAGCAGGGAGCCCGCTTCCTCTTCTCTCTCTGCCTGCCTCTCTGCCTACTTGTGATCTCTCCCTCTGTCAAATAAATAGATAAAATCTTTTAAAAAATTTTTTAAAAAGAAATGGTTATTCATATTTTTAAATATACAGCAATCCCCTCTCATTCACAGTTTTGCTCCCCATGGTTTTAGTCATCCTGGGTCAGCAGGGTCTGGAAGCAGATGGTTCTCCTTCCGACATGTCATCGGAAGGACAGCTGTCACCTAATGCCACACTACAGTACACACACCATCCACTGCATCCTGTCACATGATCTTTTTATCATCTCACATCATCATAAGAAGGGCGAGTACAGTACAAAAAGATATTTGGAGGGAGAGAAATCACATTCATGTAACTTTTATTACAGCATATTTTTGGAACTGTTCTATTTTATTCTTGGCTGATATTACCCTCCCAATTTGCCTAATGTATAAACTAAACTTTATCAGAGGTATGTATAGGGGAAAACATAGAATATATAAAGTTCACTACTATCTTAGCAGTTTCAAGTGTCCACTGGGGGTCTTGGAACATACCCCTGCAGACAAGGGGTGTCTACTCTACGTATAAGGGTTTGTATTTTTTCCTATCCAATGGATTTTCTAAACAAGCGTGTTTCATCCAATATTTTTTCAGACAGCGACACATTTCCTAAGAGGACTTGACAATATTTGGCAACTTAGTACTATAATGGAATGGGGAATCAAGAAAGTCAGAAGGTATATTTGTAAGATAATGATAAGTTCTTGAGAGATATGAGACTGATTCTGGTGTTCCTCCAACTTGTCTTCTGGACAGTGAGGCAACTGATTGTCCCGGAGGGCAGTGAGAAAAGTAACAAAGTTGCCAAGTGCTGCAGGTGTAACTCAGGTGGAGGGACTTGCCCAAGAAATTATGACTTCTCCTAGAAGCCCTCACAGCGTTTGGTGGCTTTGACGTCTTTGAGCCAAGCTTTGCCAAAATTTAGCTATTCTTTCGGTAGCCAGTTATTTTATGGACATTTATCATTAGACCTATCTGGCCACTATTATAAAAAACTCCTTGTACATTTTTGTTGGTAGTTTATTTCAGTGTTGTAATGGGTAGAATTGTCACTGAACTCTCTCAAAACACTCTAATTATACAGTAGCAAAAATATGCATTGGAGAACTCATGACCCAAACCAAAATATTAAATAAAAATGGAAAGAAGCTTAAGGAAATGAACACAGACCGGATATACTTCATAATAGCATTAATGAGTTTTGGTAGTATAATGCATTTCTACTCAGGCTATCTTTATGAAATACTTTCAACTTTTCTTCTTTATTTTTTTTTTAAGATTTATTTATTTATTTAAAATGAAATACTTTCAACTTTTATACATGTTTTTGATGATGTCATGGAAATAAAACAAGAAAAAAATAAAATGGATACATTATTTTTTAAAATGCAGTCTTTTGTCTTTATTTACTTCCGCCTAAAGCTTTTAGGAACACCCACAACAGCTACTTTGCTTGCTGCAAGTTGCTGAGTAGACATTCATTGTAAAAGGAAGCAGCAGAATAAACCCTACTTTCCAGAGGCCAGACTGTGTTGACTCTTCCGTGAAGTCCTCCTTAGCCACTCAGGCCAACTTGATTTCTTTTCTTGAACTTCCCTTTCTCCTCTCTACGCAAACATTGAAATACTGAACTTTTTTTTTTTTTTTAAGATTATTCTATTGATTTACTTAGAGAGAGCGTGCACAAGTGGGGGCAAGGGCAGAGGGAGACAGAGAGAAAGAATCTCAGGCAGATGCCCCTTTGAGTGCAAAACCTGCCCATGGGGCTTGTTCCCAGAACACTGACCTGAGCCGAAATCGAGAGTCAGACGCTTTACCAACAGAGCCAGGCACCCCAATTAAATCCGTGTGAAAGGACACTTGTATACAAGTCAAGTCATTAACTTCTTTATTTTACTGAGGCCAAAAGAATTTATGCAAAGAATTAGTAGTAGAGTGAGAACTACTAGCAGCTTCTGTCTTCTCTTTTTGCTTTCAAGTTTAGGGGAGTGGGGGATGGGTAAGAAAAAAGGAAAGGGAGTGGGAATTCAGGCTTCCAGGTATGGAATGACTAAATCCTGGAGATGAAAGGTACAGGACAGAGGACACAGTCAAAGGTGACATAACAGTGTTTTCTGTGACAGATGGGCGCTACATTCGCCGTGAGCACGGCGTAATGTAGAGATTTGCCAAATCACTATGTTGTACACCTGAAACTAATGTAACATTGTGTATCAACTATGCTTCAAGAAAGAGAAGAAAGATGGAGGATACTAGTACAGTGCCTGGCACATGGAAGGCTATCAATAAATGGTATACGTTATTATTAAAAATATATATATATTATTATAATGGCCACAGTCGCCGAACTATGGAAAGAACCAAGATGCCCTTCAACGGATGAATGGATAAGGAAGATGTGGTCCATATACACTATGGAGTATTATGCCTCCATCAGAAAGGATGAATACCCAACTTTTGTAGCAACATGGACGGGACTGGAAGAGATTATGCTGAGTGAAATAAGTCAAGCAGAGAGAGTCAATTATCATATGGTTTCACTTATTTGTGGAGCATAACAAATAGCATGGAGGACAAGCGGTGTTAGAGAGGAGTAGGGAATTTGGGTAAATTGGAAGGGGAGGTGAACCATGAGAGACTATGGACTCTGAAAAACAATCTGAGGGGTTTGAAGTGGCGGGGGGGTGGGAGGTTGGGGTACCAGGTGGTGGGTATTATAGAGGGCACGGCTTGCATGGAGCACTGGGTGTGGTGAAAAAATAATGAATAATGTTTTTCTGAAAATAAATAAATTGAAAAAAAATATATATATTATATATATAATATATATACACGATTTCATAGGAAATCTAAGATTTATTGTGTTGCTAATGAGTGTTTCCTACATATATCATTTTTCTCCTGTGACCACACTACCTGTGACTTGAGAGCAGGAAACATGTTTTATCATTCTTTCAGATCACCTACAGTGCCCAACATAGTACGGTGCATATATTGGGTTTGACGGAAGTTAAATGAATTAAAATGTCTCCTCATTGCAAGGTCAATGTACTGGATTAGACTTACCTAAGGAGAACTATCTCTCATGAGTCATGCCCTGAGAATTCTAGTTTTTCCCCCTCTATTATTCAAGAATAGTGAAGGAACTTTTCCAATTTTTACGTAAATATTTATTCAACTAAACTCAATTTTGTGCATTAGTAACTGCAAAAATAAAGGTATTGTAAGATACGGGAGGCAGAATGCAGATGCTGGGTTGAGAATGAATATCAACATTGAGGGCTACAAAGTATTAAGAAGATTCCTTTAAGCGAGACAATGTAGTTAACTTTCAAAAGGGTGGTTCTAGGATTCCATTGTTTCCTGGAACAATTACATCTTTTACCCAACTAACCACAAAACGGATGCTTTTTGTTTCTGTTTCAGACTCCTACAATTTGTTGCTTATTATGCATTTCCATTTGTTCCTTTTATGATACTTTCACATTTCAAAATCAATTGAAAAACCCTATTGTCTTAGTTTGTGTTTCTGAGCCCTAAAATAAAACAAAGCGAATTATCAAGCCTGAATACCAGTCTGGAGGCTTTGCTTCTCTTTGTGTTATTATATCTTGTTCAAAATTACCACAGAAGGATAGCTTAAGAGGATCTTTCCCCTGTTAATCAATGGAGAAATTATTGTGGCATTACCTTACGATGATAAATGTTGAGTTTTGATTCCTACAGGCTGTACTACAAACACACCATTCCCCCCATAATAAAATGTTTAACCTCTAAAAAATGCAAATGTGATCATTAACGTACCATATAAAGTGACACCCCCACAATAAAGCAAAAATCTGAAAACAATGCACCCCGCGACTGTCTTGCTCTTTGCCAGAATGTTTAGAAACTGCCAGGCTTCCTTTCTTCTTTTGATTCCATGTAATGAAAAAAGACAAGAGATTAAAAGCCTCCGAGGATTGCATTTTTCCCCCTCTTATTTGGGAGAAAGAACTGCCTTTTTAGCATCCAAAGCAGACAAGTTAGAAAGCCCACAATATGGACCCCAGTTCATTCCAAATAAAGTGACCCAACTTTATCCAACGCCAGAGGGAGTCTACCTTGCAATCTTGTGATTGATTTTGCTCGTACTGGGGAAAAAATCTTGGGCTCTCAGCACAGCACTGAAAACGCATAAGCAGAACTTATCCACATTAGCCTTCCCACAATTACTTCATGCCGACGTTCTATGTCGCCTTCTAACTTAAAGAGAAATCAGATGAATTATTTTGCTGGGTTTTGCTTAGGAGGTAAATCAAATTGTCTGGAGATTAGGCAGAAAGTTCTATCTGTTGCTTTGATTTTTTTTTTTTTAAAGTGGCAAAGAAATGTGCATTGTAGCAACACTTTCCAGTGACTAGAAAAATTCCCTTATGTAACTCTTTTGAATAGTATGGGCAATGAATATATTTTTAAGGGTGGAGGTAGAGAACCCAATGTTCTTTTGTCCTTCAGCAAATCTTGAGGAGGCTTAGTACAAAGGAGAAGCAATGTTTCACAGAGCTTTGTGCAGATTTAAGCATATGGTCCAAGTCCGTGTGTGCGTGCGCTTGTTTTCATGTCTCCTTTACAGATAAATGTGCAGGGCTTGCTGGAGACAGGTGTGAGCAGTGTGCTAGCATCTGGCCTTCTGCTCTGGCTCCACTCATACAGGCAGCTTTACTTGAGCAAAGCAAATTAGGAAAGGATCACAAGTCTGATATTCAAAGAGATCAGAGAAGTCTGGAGGAAAGTAGGAAAAGAAAAGAAAAACAAAACCAAACACTGAAATGTTGGTCAGGGCAATGAGTGTAGGAGTTCCTGACTTCCTCTCTCACTCTTCAGCTGTTCTGTGGGCCTAGCCAAGTGAAGACCCACACCTTTCCATTCTCTGTGGTAAACCTGGTTTTCCTGATTCCCCCAGGCGGCTTCGAAGTCCGAAAAAGCTCCAGCATACCATTCTCGAGATGCTCTCGTTTTGCAGGGCACACCTCTCAGTCTCTGCTCAAATGTTCGTGCTCATAACCTAATGCTTTGGGCTCTTCAGTGAAGGATGACTCTCAAAGCATGTCAAAAAACTATCAAGTGACACATGACATAATGTGGTAGTGATGTGCCATGTATCTTTGGGTTTTACAGAACCAGAATTATGACTACTCAACAAAAAGATAGATTAGAAGAGCCAGTTCTGGTGTAAAAACAAACAAACAAACAGACGAACAAACCTAGCTGATCTGAATAGTTTTGCCTTTTAAATGAAGATTTATAGAATACAATAAGAGGAGCAAGGAAGACGTTTTAGGACTAGGTTTCTAGAATGTGAAAGGGCTAAGCCTCTTCCATGTAGGAAATCCATCAGGGTCTGCTCGGACGTCAAAGACAGGAAGCCAGACAGAGCATGGTGATAAGAAAAGCCATGTTCGTGGCAAGGAAAAAGAAATACATAAGAGCAAAAGACATTTATCGTTTCCTGTTGTTATTATTATTATTATTATTTTTTAGAATGAACACTCAGGCAGCTTTGTTGGTTTGAAGGGACTAAGGAGGAAGTAGAGGATGAAAGAAATACAGAATCAGGATGTAGCAGTAAAGGTAAATTTCTATGATGAAGAGTAATGACATGGATTTCACCACTGACAAGCACGGGGCTGAATGCTTCTGCCATGAAGGACAGTTCAGAGAACCCACCTGGGGCAAGATCAAGGCAAGAGGGAAGTGACAGCACCCGGGACTCCGCTAAGGTTCCTGCCTTGCCTGTACACACCTGGCTCTTCCCCTTGATGGGACCACTCTGACATCAGCTGTTTAATGGTGGTTGAGCAGATGATTTGTAAGAGCCTTACAGCTCTAACTATAACCCACATTTATGAGTTCAGAAGTCAGTGGAATGATTTTGATGGTTCCTGCCTAATACAGGAAATTCACTGAGAAAAAAAGCACAGAAGATACCATGTTACGTTTACCTAAAAAATCCTTTTTAAAGAGACCCAGATTTTCTAAATCATTTCCAAAGAACTCTAAATTTTAAGAGGGTAAATAGAATAATTATTAAATTAGCCACCTCATTATGGTTGATTATTGAATAGACTTGGCTTAAAATAGAAAAAAAAATGCATGAGTTGGAGATATCTGAGTTTGAATTCTGAAGTCACTTTCACTCTGGGCAAGTTAAGGTCTCTGCCCTCAGTTCACACATCTAAAAAGCAATGGCAGTTTTGTTTTGTAGGACTTTTCCGAGTTAAGTAAAATGGCATCTTAGAGGGCCTAGCAGAGTGACAAGAACAGTCATTCTTCATCAGTGACAATGTAATACTTCGTATTTTAATATTGAATGTGAAATTAAAAAAAAAAAACATTTAAACTTTTTAAAAACATGAAATTAAAAAAATTAAATTAAAGATTGGAAACTGATGCCACAGTTACGTGACCTGAAACATATTTTTTAAGTGATAATAACAATATGTTATTACATCTAAGTTACCATTGATTGTAAGATTTACCATTATTTTATATACCATTGGGAAAGAGAAAAATAAATGTTGAGTAAACCAAAACACAATATGAAGATGCCATCATTTGGAAGTTGAATCCAAATTTCAAAATGTGCTAGAATGTGAGAAATTGACATCTTAGAAAAATGACAGACAATAATTTTAGGGGTCTAATCTATGCAGCATACATTTTTGTGTATAGTTATTATTGAGTTCTGGGGCACTTTGTTAAGATACTTTTATGGTATAATGTCTATATAAACCTTAAAAAGCTGAATAGTTATACTATTAGCCCTCATAGAAATGGTACAGTCCGCTACCCTATCAGAGAATTGCTCTCTCCATTCTCCCAAGTAGATCTAAGCTCTTTTAAAAGCAAGGACCTTATCACTGATTGCCATACAGTCTATCATTCAGCACTAGGACTCACCCATTAGAGAGCTTCAATACAGTTTTCTAAATTGTTGTGTGAGTGTTCAAACACTAAAACTGTAGTCATTTGACAGTGATTGAATCATCTCAAGGTGAGGTGTTTTTGCTATTTCTATTTGTTTGAACTTGATCAACAAGATAGTCACACACATAAGACAGCATCCTTACTGAGACCGCAGTCCGGCGGCAGACACTGGGTTCTAGTCATGAATATTTGCTCCAGTAAATGAGGCACCTGGTGACTATAGGAACGTAATAAATGTCCTTCTATGGATGAAGAAATGATTTTGACTTTAGGACATCTCTGTATCCACTGGAATGTCAGATATGATATCAAGAATTGTCATTAGATTACCACTGAAATTATACTTAATGCTTAGTTTCCACTTTTTGAACATTTTATTTATTTGAGAGAGAGAAAGCACAAGTAAGGACAAGAAGCAGAGGGAGAGGGAGAAGCAGACTGTCCACTGAGCAGGGAGCCCCAGAACAGACTAGATCCCAAGACACCGAGATCATGGCCTGAGCCAAAGACAGACACTCAACAGACTGAGTTGCCCCTTAATTTCCCATTTTTATCTGGTTTCCTGAGGATCAGAGGCTTTTCCTTTATTATGTTTTATACAAGCCTCCTAACAATGCCTGCTGGATTTTTGGGGGGGGAGGGATCAGTAAATAATGATACTGGTTGTTGTGATTATATTTTCTGTTTGATGGAAGGAAAATTGTCCCGTTACGCCAAATTACTTACTGTGTTGTAAGTTATCCTATCTTCCTTCCTTATGTTTCCCAACTCTAGACATAAAAAACTGAAATTAAGACCTAATAATGAGACAGAAATAATAGAATACTTTAGAGACAAGATGTTTGGCGTTTGGAGTCACAGATCTTGAGTTTGATTTTTGTCACCTTCTTGCTCTATGACCTGGACTATGTGGTGAGACCTGAGTGATGCAGGTGAAAATGGAAGGAACACTCTTAGGTAAAATTATAATATAAATTTAAAATACTGTTAGCAGTGAACCGTTCACTTTTCTACTCTGAGGCAAGTACAAAGATGATCATTTGAACCTGGTTACAAAATACAAAGCCCTCTCTAATTTGGGTACCAACTTGACTTCTTCAGCTATGGTGAGGCTCCCAATACAAACAGATTTCTAGGTAATTGTATTATTATGTGTCATATAGAAATACAGTAATGTTATGTACTTTAATGATTTATTGACAGGATAAATCTAAGATGATCTTCTCAAAATGACATGATGCATGGTGTTTTCGAAACTCTTGAAAAAAAGGAAAAAAAAATTGCCCAAGGCAGGGAAGCGGAGTCAGTTTCATATAGGCACGCTATTTCATGACCATCAGGTGGAAACTTTTCAGGTTTAATGCTTTATAATTCTCCCAGCTGAAGCTTTAGAACTTCAAAGCACTGTAGAACATTTCAAATTTCTCTTCTGCCCATGAGAAAACCCTTTGCATTGAAAGTTGCTTTCAACTGGAATCCTACATTTGGTATTACACAACAGCGACATATTTTTATGGAGATTAAAATTACACACCAAGAATGTAAAGTTGCCCAAGCAAAACCATTTCTACTATTAAAAATTCTCCCACTACACACTATGAAGAGCTATGACCTTCTCTTGTCCATAAATAATGCTTACTATGAGAAATTTAAAAACCATTTATAAATTCCATATTTGCCTAAGAAATATTCATCTTCTAACCACCTGCAATTTACAAAGAGGATTTACTTAAGCATAATTACGTTTCCACTAACTAGTAAACAATAAATCTACCACCGATTGCAAAGACAAGCGATCAGTAGGTATTTTGAAGAAAATGACATGAAAATCAATATGTAATTCCTGGGAAAAGGGCATGCTATACTTTTAATTTGAAATCTACCAGTGGTAAGTCATGAATATAAAACTTGCCTCTGTAAAAATAATTTGTTTGCTGTAAAACTAGGAATCACCCTTGGTTATCTAATACTTCAAGAAACAGTGTATTAGCCCCTCTCAGAATCTGTGTGAAGCAGACCCCCTTTGGCAACTAAAGGAGCTCTTTGAACCATAGAACAGATGTAATGAAAATTGGTTCCATTAAATGCAGCTGGCAAATTACAAACTGAGAAATTAATGCACCATACCACGACTCTAGGGGCTAAAATGAATCAAGGTGTGGTTGCCAGATGCTCGTTTCCTCGCCGCCTCCCACAATAAAAACATTTCTGTTTATAGATTTAATATAACACAAATTATTGATACAGGCGATGCAAGTTATGAAATCGCGATGAGGAGGAATCATGTAAGACAACTGCACTGCACTCCTGTAACGACATTTTAAAAGGAGGAAAACCCGAATCATGTCATTCTTATATCCGACTTTGGGCCTGGAGAAGGTTCAGGACTTCCAGAAGTCCGCACTATCCTACGATACACGGTCTCTGAACACCAGTGGGAAGGGAGAGTTGATCTGGTACAATCCATAAACAGCATGCTCCTTTGTTGATTTCAATTCAATTTATTCCAACTTGGTGTACTGCTGATGGCTCTACTAGTAGAACCTGACAAAAGTCCATTTAGCATCTGTTTTTGAGGTGCTCTTGGATGGTTCTGAGTAGTCCTCTTGAGTCATTAGCTAAACATTGTTTCAAAGAACTACCCTTGCAAGAACCCCCCTGTGAAGACTAAAGGGGAAGAAACCCAAAGCATAGTCCCAGGTAATTCAGGCAATCCCTGAGATGTTCCCCTCCCGTCTCAAAACAAACAAACCAACAAACAAGTCAGAAATTGCCAGAGGCTGGGTTTTGTTCGATTTCTATTGAGTGGTAAGAATATAAGCAAAACATTTGGAAACTAAGATGTCTTAGTTTTAGTGCGTCTGAAAATGTCTAGATGGCTGTTAGCTAATTTAACTCATTGGTTAATTCTTTGTGGGGAAAACTGAATGTAGCCATTTATAACATCTACTGTTATAATATCCCCTTCGGTCCAGTAGTGGATAGAAGTGACATGAAGAGTTCAGAAGAGAACTGATTTTTTTTTTTCCCCCAAGTGGAGGGATAAGCATATGTGTATCACTGCATTTTTTTTTTTTTTGGAATGTCTAAAATGCTGAATAAGTAAGTATATTAAAATTAAAAATATGTATTTTAATGCTTGCAGTCAAAAGTTTTGTGGAGGGTTTTGGGAGAGTTTTTAATTATCAATTTTCTAATTTGTTCTTGAGCTCACTACACAGTAACTGCTTTTTCTGGAATTCAAACAAAGAAGAAAGATTTGGTGGATTGCTTGGGTAAATGTCTCAGTGTTCTATTTCTCTTTACCTAAAATAAGTGGTAACACATACACTAAGCATGGGTGTTTTATTTACATATATCAAGGAGCCCCTTCTCTCCGTATCTTCATAATAAAAATCCATTTCATACATATTTAATCCACAAGGGTGGACTGGTCTAAAACATGACAAGAATTCTGATTTCCAAATTGCCACAATAAATAATGACCTAATTGCTGTAACAATGTACTCATGTTCTTTTAAAGCTAAAATACATACGAATAATATTTTATTGCATAAACAAGTCCCTCTCCTATTCTTTCAAAACAGTTGTTAGGCAAACAATAAATGACTACCTTCAACTCATATAAAAGAAAAATATTACAGTGAAATTAATAAGCATATATATTTTAGGCCTATGTAATACACATTACACATTCTATAGTAACCAATCACAATATGTAGGTTGGGGCGGTCTATTTACTTTTCTGTCCAATAAAGCACTTTTCTAATTAGAGCACTGTATCATACAGAATTACACTATTTCCAGATAAAGAATTTTTCGTAAAGTGCACCGATATTGCAATATGCATGTTGTGTACTTTATAGCTACTATAAGCATGCAGCAATGGCAAATTTCCATTGTTTTATAGTAGCATTACTTGCACATGCGGAAACATATACACTAAACACATGCAATTGCCCACACATGCCATATGCTTTACAATACATACAGGCCACCATTCGCAATTTCTCCTTGGAACCAGATCGCAATTGGTTTTGATGGACATGTATGTTATTTTCATAATTCTGCAAAAGGCCAAGCAAGTTCTTCCCATGAAGAAAAAAAAAAAAGAATAAGTTGACTGCAAATACGAAGTGTGGAAGAGTCAGTAAAGTCCATGCCCACCTAAGCAATCTTTTTCTCATAGGTATTCACTGGAGAATTTTTTTAGAAGAGATTTTGATGTGTGGGGTGATTAATTGAAATAAATGAAAAAATCTGCCTTATATTCAGACTAAATTTGCTTCAACAGCTGCTGATTCTCAAGCTCTGAATGTCAGCCAATTAGTGGAGAAGTTTTACATGGCTGCTGCCCTAAACGGTCCTCCTGTCCGAAAGCTCCATTTTCAGCCTCAACCAGGGAGGGAAGGCGCTCTGGTTTTATTTGTTCATTTCACCCAGAAGTAAAATCAGCAGATAAAAAGATGCTGAGTTTTCTCACAAGATCGTTCACCCCAAACAACCCAACGCATGACTGAAGAGGAAGAAGAAGGGGAAGAGGAGAAGGGGGGGAAAGAAGAAGAGAAGGGGGTTTCTGAGGTTTATCTTATCTTTGAGTAAATGTCAGCTAACAGATCACTTTTCTCGCTGGACATCGTATACAGAATTCTGTTTCTCCAGCCTCAAGTGGTGGATTAAGAAAGAGAGGTGGGAAAAATGGAAGCTCTCTTCATTCTGAGGAACTAAGCTGTTTCGTTTAACCCACTACAGTATTTACTCCCCTTTGGATTCTATACAATTGACAGTAAAAGTAAAACACATTTTTTTAAAACAGATAACATTATTTTACCTTTTTCA
This sequence comes from Neogale vison, assembly GCF_020171115.1. NCBI lineage: Eukaryota > Metazoa > Chordata > Mammalia > Carnivora > Mustelidae > Neogale > Neogale vison. The sequence goes on from NC_058101.1 coordinate 200,098,872, forward strand.
GATTTTCGTTTCATAAAATCTGAGAGAGGAAAAAAACAAAACTCTGAAGCATTCCTGAAATATTACCTCCTTTATACAACCCAGTTCATTATTTATTTTTTTTTCCAAACTAATTCCTATACATCAGCAAATGGGACAGGTAGAATATCAAAGATAATAACCGGACAACAGATTATAGAGTTGGCAATAAGCATGGTCAGAAAATTGCTGATTTGCTCTATCCTTATGCTATCCAGGTACAAGTCAATTCTGGGGATTAAAATAATCGTCACCAAAATGCTAAGTTTTTAAAGATGCAATATACTTACATCTAATGGCCTAATGCTGAGAACAGCCCCTTTGTAAATGGGTCAGCCGATGTGCAACAGGAGAGGTGAGATTTAGCCACATGGAGAAAGCAAACATGACTCAGAGCACAATGAAGTTAATTGGAAATAAAATACATAACATTTATTGGACTTTAAAACAGTGAATTCCAAAATAATTAAGTTAATAAAAGAGTCTCACTCTTTTCTGAACTAAATTAAATGGCTCTAAAATTAATTTCATTGGTTTTTTAATTCACTGTTAACTCAATAAAATGAGCTTTTAAAATTAACTTCTTTGTTTTTGAATTCAGTGCAGTAAAAGTCCATCAACGAACTTAAAAAAAAAAAAAAAATCATGAGCTAAACTTTTTCCAGATTTAGGCAGTAGTCAACTGATACGTAGATTTAAAAAGGCATATATATGAAATGTAAGAGATTTTACTCAGAATATACAATGGATTTTAAAAGGTTCATTTACCCTCATTATATCTGCCATACGGAAACAAGAAATGTTTCTTCTCAGTAAGAGAAACAAAGTATAATAAACGTGAAATAACTGATTTCAAAATAATTACCTAAGAGACAAAACATATAGAAAAAACTAAAATGAACTAACTCAGCTAAATAACACCCCCAAGAAATGTAAGTTATTCAATTATAAAATTTGTCATTTATCTCCAAGATGGCAAGTCAATATTTTATAATCTCTGATTCATCCTGATGTGTATATTAAAATAAAGACAGAAGGAAAAGCATTTTCCATGCAATTCTTTGGCATATTTGCATAACAAAATCATGGAGAATGACTTAATTTTAATGGCAAAATTTTAATTTTAATGGTAAAAAATTGGAGCTATCTGAATATACATTTGTAACTTATTATTATAAAAGTAACTTTCATATTTGAATCGTAGCTTGCCTTCTATTTCTTCCAACTTGCTATAGACGATTAGACCATGCTCAGATAATTTACCAACATCCTAGCCTATCTTCCCACCTCATTTCCTTTTCTCTTTGGAACACTAGCAGATGCTGGTTCTTCTTCTTCTTCCACTTTTTTTTTTTTTTTTTAATATTTTCTATCTATTAGACAGAGATCACAAGTAGGCAGAGAGGCAGGCAGAGTGAGAGGAGGAAGCGGCTCTCCGCTGAGCAGAGAGCCCAATGCAGGGCTGGATCCCAGGACCCTGAGATCATGACCTGAGCAGAAGGCAGAGGCTTTAACCCACTGAGCCACCCAAGTGCCTCAATGCGGGTTCTTCTATCTGAAATATTTCCCACCAACCATCCTGTCCATGTTATGTATCTTTCCTGGCTAATTCCAGCTTTCCAGTTTCAAAATAAAAGTCAGCATATCGCCTCGAAGTCTGCTCTGACCCTATCTCCCAGACTAGGTAGGTGTCACCCAAAAATATAGTGTTTATTACATCTGACTCACACTGCTGCATTCTGGGACTTCATGGTGTCAGAAAATGGTGTCTGCTTGTTCACATCTGAATTTTTAGGGCTTGGCAGGGTACTTAGCATATAATTTGCATTCAAATATTTGTTGAGCAAAATCCTTCATTACTGTCAGACTACTATTTCTTAAATACTGGTTTCAACTTGTTTTTGATTTGTTTTTGATTTAAAAAAAAACTTCTTTTTGGTTATGTCATCAAATCTAAACTCCTTTGTTTCACTTCATTTATAATCTGGTTTATTTCCTTAGAGTACTCAAACGTGCTTCCAGAACTTTCTTTTGTCTGTTCTCCTAGCCTCCCTCCTCAGCTCAAAGTTCTCTGTTTCTAAAATATCCTTCCATTTCATATCCCTTAATATTGGTATTTCCATTACTTTACATATATTTGCTGTCTAGATTCACTCCTGATTGTTGCATTAATTTTGTTCTCTAACAAATTGTAATTCTTTGGAGGCACCAACTACTTGGTAGCTCTTCCAGAATTATAGAATCATAGCCCAGAAAACAAGAATATAAGATCATAATAGATGGAACTAAACATATTGCCTCATTCAGATTCAGCCCCGACTGGGGCTCGATCCCAGGACCCTGGCATCATGACCTGAGCCGAAGGCAGCCACTTAATGGACTGAGCCACCCAGGCGTCCCCAGATTCCTATATTTTAGCAAACTCCTAAGGCTACAGAAAGTGACTCAATCACATGGCAAGTCAAACCCCTGATAAGGGGTACCCACAGCTCCTGTTAGTATAATCCTGCCTCACTGACTGACCCATATAGACCTGTACCAATTACCCACTCAGACCCCTCTTGGACATAAAACCCTGGGTATTGCTTTTCCACTCACCCTTCGTCCGCTTTGTAGTTTGGGTGAGCTCTTCTTTCTGATACTTAACATTACAAGAACTAGAATTCAGAATGCTTTAGTACGTCTGAAACATATTGTTCTGTCTACATCCCAATGCTTTAGTAGGGAATAGGCCTTTAAAGGTGGCCTACTCTGAGAGCTGGCTCCTTAGAGCAATGGATAGAGAAAGCATTTGAAATGAATGGATGCTGAGAGCACCCAGCTAGGACCGAGGGCTCTGAGGAGGATTTCCCTGGATGGCATGGTGGGTTGTGGGGTCATCTGCACCAAGAAACCAATGGGTATCAGCTCCTGGATACCCACTGCTCCCCCTTACTGGCAGATAGCGCTACCGCCAAGTTTGTGGTCACTGTGCGGGGAGCCCATAATCTCTGGTCTCCTCAGTCTGCCAAGAATGATTTAGGAAGTCACTGTTCAAGCTGTTCAAGGAGGGTAAAAGAGACTGGTCTCCTATGTATCATTGCGAATGTCCTTTTGTATCAAGTTGAAATAAGACTAAAAGAAGAGTGAAATAAATCCTTCTTCCTTCCATACTGACCAGACCGTTCCTCCTAGGACCCCAAATCCTGGCTGTGCATTTGTTTTTAGTCGTTGTAATATCATCTCTTTGAGTCTGTTATTTTTCCCCCAAATAATCTGACTCCTAGTACACTTGCATATACTCATACATTGAACAAATCAGCCTTAATGTTTTTTGTGAAGTATATGTATTATTTGAAAATTTCCCCAAACTAATTTCAGTGTATTTTGTAGTTCACCAAGAAAGTTACCCAAACTTAACCACACAAACACTTGAACTATTTTTATTTTCTCTCATTTATTGCTCAAGCTGTCTTGTAATCCCCCAGTAACTAATATGTATCGATCATGCTGGCAAATTTATCTTCACTATATAGTTCTAAAAATTCTGTTTTCAGGGGCACCGGGGTGGCTCAGTGGGTTGGGCCTCTGCCTTTAGCTCAGGTCGTGATCTCGGAGTCCTGGGATGGAGCTCCGTGTCCGGCTCTCTGCCCAGCAGGGAGCCTGCTTCCCCTTCTCTTTCTGCCTGCCTCTCTGCCTACTTGTGATCTCTCTCACTCTCTGTCAAATAAATAAATAAAATCTTAAAAAAAAGAAAATTCTGTTTTCAAAGTTCTACATTTTCTAATTATTATTTTTTATGTTTGAAATAATCTCTCTATTCCATATTTGAACATTTCTTTCTCACTCACATTCCTCTTTTTCTGGAATTTTTCCTCATGATCTAGAGATGTACACAAATTTTCTCTCAATCTAAGACATTAGACATTTGTCAAAGACATTTGTCAGTAAAATCCACGTACATCAATTCAAAAATGTCTTACGATGCTAACACACAGCTATTTGCCTTGCTGTTTGAGATAAGAAACCCTAGGAAATTTAACGGCACACCATTTGTGCATATTTTATGAGAGTGTATGAAATATTATTCAATACTAATATTTTCTTATATTCAAATTTTAAAACTTCAAAATTTTCATCTAATATCACAGTAAAATAAGATATTTGCCACAGCATAGATAATGTAATGCACAGTGATATCTTCCAGAATAATAAGCACCTGCAAGATATTAGATCAGGTAATTAATATTACCTTCAAGGTCAGCCACATCAGTGGTCATTGGAGAGGTAATTAAAAAGTCAATCTAACAATTCTATATTCCACATAAAGAAATACAGAAAGACAAGACTTAACTGTGGAATTAGAAAATATGTTACTTGTGGGCTTTTTTTTTTCTTCATGAGTCAGTTTAAATCTTTAATGCTTTAAAAATTAATTACGTTAATTATAGCAAGAGGCTCTTCATTTCTTTAGTGTGGGGTTGCACTGCGCTGTCAACATGAAAAGAATCTTTAGAAGAATAATTCAGGTTTCCTAGCCCCCAGACTCTAACATTAAAACACTCCATTTACCTGGCTTGGGCAAAATAAGATGTGCATGTCAAACAATAGAAAAAAAGAATTAGTGCAGGTCTAATTAATTTTTATATTTTCTTGCTTGGGGTTTTTGAAATCAATGAAGTAGTTTCCATGTAAATGTTTTTATCATCTCATGGTTGTACTCTAGCACATCTAAGTTTTCAGAAAATAGATATATTTATTGAATTCCTGGTAGGATATTTCTCTCAAGTGGAACATTTTTTTAAAATTAATTTTTATCTAAAAATCTTCCTTATCTCAGATTTTTACAGAGATCACATTTGTTCAGAGATATATCTAATTATTTCATCTCTGACTCTGTTTTCAGAGTAAAACAAGAGATCAAGACGGAATCTGATTACAATAAACAGGAAAATAAGCATCACAATCAGCATAAGATATGGGAGAGGAGATTTAATTCAAATATGAAAAACAGTTTTTTATAGTTTGAGAGATCCAGTAATGGACAGGTACCTCTCAAAGCAGTGCGAGTTATGCTATATTTTCCACATTTGTTTTGTGGAAATAAAATGGGCAACTGCGTGTGCCATTGGGAATTGGATTTGTATCCACCGAAAGATTCAAGATGTAGACAGTTGGGCTGTGTGTGGTGGGTCATGGTTGAACTTCTGAAAATGGAATGCCAGCTGGAATTTTTCTATTACTAGTGCACATACTCGATGTACAGTCTACTGGCTCATGATTTCACAGATGATTATACAGAAATAGTCGACTTAAAAGAATTCTCTTAACACCAAAGTTTTCATGGTAATGGTCATACCATAGTACTAATAGAAAACTAAGACCCATCTGGTACATTCATAATCTCTATACCTAATAAAGATGTGAAGAATCTACATGCTTTCTTTGTCGATAAACCTTGCTGATGAAAGCCCCAGGCTCAGGTGATGAATTCTTCGTGTTTAGGTATCAGAGATAAATAGTGGGAGAGGGTAAAATATTAATCTCATTGGAGTCTTCACCACTTAGTGACTTACATTTTGAGAATGTTCTTTTAGTGATGAGTGATTTAAAAGTTTTTTTGTTTGTTTGTTTGTTTTTTAAAGATTTTATTTATTTATTTGAAAGAGAACACAAGTAGGCAGAGAGGCAGGCAGAGAGAGAGAAAGAGAGAGAGAGAAGAAGGCTCTGCACTGAGCAGAGAGCCCAATGCGGGGCTCGATCCCAGGACCCTGGGCCGAAGGTAGTGGCTTTAACCCGCTGAGCCACCCAGGCGCCCCTAAAAGTTTTGACCCAATTACACATGTGCCTATTTATACCACTTTATAGTATTTTCTATTAAGTAAAAATATAGGTTCATTATTATAAGATAAAATCATTGTTAAAGTCAGTTGATACATAATAATTAATAAGAGAATTATATTATTTAAATTTATCCAGGGATATTAGTCTTTATGAAATAACTAGATATACATACTTTGACGCTTGCTCAACTAACTAAGCCTCAAGAAAATGTGTGGGACAAAAGAAAACAAAACAAAAAGCTATAGAACAAGGACCTGGCCTGTTTTCCTCACTTTTATATCCTCTGACCCTAGAACACCTCCTGGAAAACAAGCTGTTGGCAAATAGCTTTTTGGGTTTGAGTGAAAGCGACTATGTCGGAGGAGGGAGGGACAGCCCTGGAAGCAACATGACAGAGTGATTTTGAAGTTCACTAAAAACAATATTGAACTGGTGTCATTAAATAGATAATACATGATGTAACCTAAATATTAATATCTTTAAATAATACATGGGGACATTTTTGAAAGTTTACAATAAAAAAATACTTTGAGCACCTCTTGTCTGCTGGGCATCAGACACCCAGCCATGTGCTCAGAGGCAAGATTTATGCCCCATGGGGACTTTAATGATCAGTGGAGGCAGACACATCTTTCCTAAATACTGAAAATGGTTTTGATGCAAATTCTGAGAAAAAAAATGAGGCAGTGTAAAAGGGACAAGAAACTGCCCAAAGGATTTTGTTTTGATCTTGGCTATTCAAAACGTGGTGGCTGGCGAAAACCTAATGGTCACAAACTTGAACTGGGAGAAGAAGAAGGTGGGGACCAACCATGAGAACCTATGAGCAAAGAATGTTCTGGGTGAAGGGAACAATGCAAAGCCCTGAGGTGGGAATGTTCTAGACTGTTCAAGAAACTGCGACCAGCGTGGCCAGAGCACAGTGAGCAAAGGAAAGGAAGTGGAAGCTACAACAGCAATCACATCACCGTGGCCTCAGGGCCTGGGGCAGGGGCAGGGAGGGCGCCGGACTTTTACACTCAAGGGGATGGAAATTAGCGGTGGGTAGTGAGCAGAAGAGTGATGTGATCTGAATTCTATTTTAACAGATCCTCTGGCTGCTCCTGAGAGCAGAATGTAGAGGGCAAGGGTGGAACTAGGGGTACCGTGGGGAGGACTTTGGGATAATCGAGGTGGGAGACAATTGTGATTCAGGCTATGGCAAGGGTGGTGAGGAGTAATTGGATTTGGGCTTCCTGTTGAGGGCAGAGTTGATAGGGATTGCTGACCAATAGGCTGTGTAGACTGAGTTGGAGGTGACAAGTGGCAAGGCTAAGGCCAAAGATTTTGGCCTGAACAGCCACCAAAAAAAACAAAACAAAAAAAAAAGTAGTTTCCAATTACTGAATCCTTTTGAAGAAGCAAGTTTATGAGGTAGAAATCAGTACATTAAGACTATATCAGTACTGAGAATATAGACTAAAACGAGTTTCAAGTATTACAACTATAAAAGTAAAGATTGATACCAGGTGGGAATGCTTTTGAATTTCCTTTCAATGTGACTAAGTAGAGCGGATGACTTTTCCATAGGTCATTCACGAGCAGTTCATTGAGTCAAGATACGGACTTTATGGAGGCACCCACTACGGTGTGACACTTGATTAAATTTAAATCCCAAGTAATAGCGATAAAAAATTAACTTTAGCAATAAGTAGCTATACAGCTAAATTTTCATTAGCTTTATTAATAATGACACCTAAATCTCAAGTGGGGGAAAGCAAGTAAAGTATGTTCTGTCCTGGACATAAAATGACCACCAATTTGAAGTAAAGTGCTTGCCTTCATGTACTAGATGCTCAAGTTACTACTGGAGGTGCTAAAAAGAACTTTAATGCAAAGGCCCAGATCCACTTGCTTTCAACACGAGGATATGGCCCCCAGGAGGCAAAAAAAAAAAAAAAAAAAAAGTTTGAGAGTGGGGCAAGGGCTGCAAAAAACCTTATATATTACCATTAGCTTCATTCCTACAAAGGTCACAGCACACAGATACGTATACAATACATCTGGGGCATTAAAAGCTAACAGACAGGTTGCGATCAGAAAAGTAAATCCAAAAAGCTTTTAGTATGGGGGCAACGATGAAACGCATTTGAAAAATGCTACCAATATGAGGTTTAGGTGCAAGGTTCATATAGACAAGTCCTCTTTTTAAGATATAAATTCAAAAGTTTGTGTTTTCATCAAAACTACACAATAGATGGAAAACAAAAGCCGACACAATGACAGGAAAACAACTTGAACCTACCACCACTGTCATCCTTGCGGCCCAGAGGACCAAGCTTGTTTCCTTGCTTAGTCTAATAGACAGAATCACTAACTATCCTCATGTGCGCACAGGGAGAGGGAAATCAGTCACTCAGAACCTTCTGGTCTGCCGGGACCAGGGGTCAGGTCTAACAGTGACAAGCACAGTTATTTATCATACTGGTCAGTGTGCGGTATGGTAAAATTACACTAGATTCTTATTGTCCACATACTTGGAACCAAACAAAGGGCTAGAGATGAATGAAAAGGTATGGATTCCATACATTATTCTGACAAGTTATCATTCAGTCAAGGGGGTAAAGAAGGGAAATGTTGCTGTGATTCTTCTTATTAGCAAGATACAGACCCGATTTCTAGTACGGATATGACATAGGTAATTTATATTTGGCATCTTCTTGCGTCCACTTTCCTTTGTTGGATTTCCTACCTTCCTCTCCTATACCGTTCATGTACGAAACATAACATATTGATGGCCACAAAGGCCACAGTCCTTTTCAGTCTCTCTTGATAGCTCTTCTTCTACCTATTTGCCAAGTGGAAGGAAAGCAAGCCCTGTAGTATTCTTTCTGACTTCTTTCTCTTCCCAGTGTGGTTGTTTATAGTCTCCCTTTAGCCAAACTGAAATACTCCTATGGCCTCACCTCGTATATGCTGAGGAGTCTTCAAAAACCAGTATTTTTAGTCCTGACCTCTTGCTTGAGCTCCAAAACAAAAATGTGAATTCACTTCTCGGCATAAATACTAGCATCTCAACCTCAATTGATCTATAATAAAATACATCACTTCCTTTCTTTTTTCCCTTCACACGTCTCCCTTTCTGTATTCTTTACTTCAGTTAATAGCCCTATCTAACTTCTAATCCACAGGTTAGGAATTTAAGGACCATTTCATAATTCATTTCCCACTGTGGGTGGTTACATCGTAGTCCCCCCAAAAGATAGGTCTAGCTTCTACCCCTGAGAATTTGTGTTTGTGATTTGATTTGGAAAAGGGTTTGTAGGTACAAGTAATTTAAGGATCTCAAGAGAATATCCTGGATGATTGGAGTATGTCCTGAATTCATGGACAAATGTCTTTATAAAAAAACACACCAAGAAGAAATGGAGGAGAAATCCCTGTGAAATGGAGGCAGAGACTGAGGTTGTATGACCATAAGCCAAGGAATTCTTGGAACCACTGAAACCAGATGAGCCAAGGGAAGGTTCTCTCTTAGAGCCTTGGGAGGGAGTACAGCCCTGCCAACACCTTGATTCCAGACTTCTAGTCTCCAGGATCATGAGAGAATGAAGTTCTGTTGTTTAAGATACTAAACGTGCAGTAATTAGTCATGGCTCTAGGAAATTAATACTCCCTCCTACTCCTTACAACCAATCAGAAAATAAATCTGGTTTATGTTAATTCATTGCTCAGTTTAGGGTGTTATTCTCAGGTAGGCTCTTGTCTACCATAGCTCAGCTCATATTGGAGCAGAGGTAAAAATTAAATACAAAAATTAAAAAATAAAAATAAATAAATAAAAGTAGCTTACTACCTACTCTATCAAAGACCTCTAATTACTTCACAGAAGCACCTATGATCTGGTGAAAATTATTTTCCCCAACTGAATAAAAATATGCTGGTCCCTTTATGTTTTGTGGAAAAACAATTGAGATATTTCTCACATATTATTATATGAAGTGGTACTACAGAAGAAACCTCAATGTGCAAAGCCTTATTGGTAACTTTAAAGACATTTAATCCAAATAGCACAGAGGTTAAGTCTTGGCTTCTGGAGTCCAGTAATTCAGGATTGTCTTTGGGGGTAATATTTACCATGTGACCCTGAGCAAATTACCTCTCCAGACCTCATTTTCCACGTGTAAAATGAGAATATTAATAGTAGCCCCTTCATACCACTATTGAGAATATTAACTGAGGTCCCATTAATGAACTACATAACATAGAGCTTGGCGCATACTAAGCGTTCAACATATATGAGCTCTTATGCCCATTGCCACTAAGCACCCTATCCTTAGTTCAATCTGATGTCAAGGTCAGTGAAAAGCACTGATGAGCAGGAAGGATAAGCAAAGGCCACTGAGATTATAAGAAAACTCTGCTGGTTATTGTCCCACTGGCACATCCTAATCTGTAAGCAAAGATTCTAAAAGAAAAAAAAAATGATGAGAAGCTGAAAATATCAACTGTTTTTTACAATAATTTGTTTTTAGACAATGTTGATACTTTTAGATTAAATAATCTTTCAAAATATTTGCAGTGATTAATAATATGTCCGGCATTATCACCTACCTCCTGTGCTTCTTGGTTAAGATAAGGCAAAGAGAAAAGCACCAGCCTCTTCCCCTGCCCTTTAAGACTACCAGCAAGGCTGAAGTACAAAAATTTGTCCAACATGGGAAACAGTGCAGGAAGTGCCCGCTGAAAGTAAGTTTCTGGTAGTTCTGTCTAAACAGGCACTTGGACATCTTCAATATTTATGTCCTTTTTAAACACCTGAAGGCCAGAATGAGATAATAGGAAATCATTTATATCTGTAAAAGCCTTATGTTAGATTTTCCTCCACTCGTAGAGAAAAGATTCTGTTTCAATAGGATTAAAAGAGGAAAAAACAAATCTGAAATAAAACAAATCTGAATGAGGTGGGTCCCAGTACAATTCCTTTGTAAACAGCTTGTAAGAAAAAAAAAAAAAAAGCGCAGCTAGAGACGTTTCCCTGATTACAGTTACTAAAATTTAAAAGGTTTTCCAAGCCTTTTTAATTATCTTTCTTTCCAGGAGCAGTTTGGTATAATTTTCAAATCTAGAGTATATCACAAATAATAACCTGAGATCAACGTTTCTACCAAGAATATGATTTAGAAAGATATTCAATTTATGAAAAAACAAAACAAAACACGCACAAATACACACACAGGTGCCCAAGTCAGTTTATAATGTATCCTTAGGTCTGGAGGCCTCAGAGCTGAATGGTTGCTAATGAGCATGTTTGCATGACCGTGACCCTTCTAAACTTGAGGGGTTCTAAGGCACTTCTTGAGATGCGGCTAAAAATGTGGTACTGGAGAGAGCCGCCGAGCAGTGGGTGTTTTGGACTGGCAAAAAGAGTGAGCTAGATAGAGCGAGCGGTCTTTCAGAGTTTGATATTGCCCTTGGCCTCGGTGTTGTTTAGGTACATGAAAACCACAAAACCACAAAAACATGGCACAGACCTTCACATCTGCACCATAATGAAACTTACTTTTATAAACTGCTCTTATTTTTAGTGGCAGAAATAAAGGCAAGCAGGTGCATGGGAGTACCTCGCAGCACGGACTCTGGATCCAAATGTCTCCACTGAAAGCCGGCTCTCCATTGGGAACACAAGGGTGTGGCCTAGTGCTCTGACTCTTCCGTGCCTCAGTTTCTTTGCCTACAAAAGGGGGCCCCTAATACTTAGTCTTATGAAAAAGGTTAAAATGAGTGAGTATATGTAAAGGATTTAGAGCAGTACCGGGAATAGAGGAAATGTGTGAATATTTTATTTTATATTTCATATAAATTAAGATATTGCTTCCCAGATCATTAATTAAGAAGAGAAGTTGGAATACATTACATGCATGATAAATTGGGTATGTTGGGATAAATGCAACACAGGGGGAAAAAAAAAGTATAATTCCATCATGTAACCTGAATATTCCAGAAAGTGGTAAAGGGATAAAAGCAAAGTTTAGAGACAACAATCATGGCTCAGACCATAAGCTGGGCCATTTGAATAAGGAAGTTACTTGATCCTTAAAATATAAGTGAGGAAAATACTATTAAATTTCCTTTTAGATGAGAGAAATAGTCTTTTCTATAATCAAATGATCAAGAATAAGTAGGGTATCATCAATGCTTTACTTATAAATCCTTCACCTGAAAAATGCACAAGATCGCAGTAACTATGAGAAGTTATTTCAAGTGATAAATGAATTTAAGCAGGGTATGGTGCTTAGAGCTCCGCCGGGTCATTGATAAGCACTCTGCAATTATCATTGAAGAGATACATGCCAGTCTTCACTATTTGCGTATACCTGGTCTTCTCGGTTTCTGTTTACAACAGTTAAAGCCTTCTACACAAGCCATTTCTTACTTGGTTGTTCTTTTTGGGTAAATAACAAGAAAGTAATGTCTACAGCCTTGGGGCTTACTTTCTCATGATCATGGACAAGGACCAAACTCTCCAGCTCCCAGCCTTGTTGTTGGCCAGGCACCAAAGGAATGAACAATCAAGAAAGAATGCTTGTTAATCTAACACGATCCCAAGCAGAAGACAGAGAAAAGCCCTGAATCGTCCATCCCTTTATGGCAGTAAAATTGAACCTTTGGGTAGCCTGCTTAGACATGAGAGAGGAAAAGAGGTTTAGCCAAAGGCAGATGAAAGGAACTATAGCTTCAGAATAGAGAATGCCTGTCTTCAGGTTGAGAAAAGAGACAGAGCTGCCTTCCATTCTGCCCTCAACTGCTCTCAGTCCTCTTTCCCATATCCTTATTTTTCCATTTACCACAGAGTTCTATTTCACAGCATAATATAGCTTATATATATATAATAATCTATAATATACTGCATATACAAACATATCTATGTATATACATAGATATGTACATATATATGGCTTATTACATATTGCCAGAAAGGTCAGCCCCATAATGACATATAGCTTTGCTTGTTTTGTTCATAAGACTCTCCCAAGTTCCAAGAAGGGCATCAAACACACAGTAGATAAGTAATCAACGTGCATGGGATGAATAGAGATTTTTTTTCCTCTTGTGCAAGTTTGATCTTTAAACACTTAAGTTATATTGACGCACAGTTGTGTCACTTTCAGAATCAATTTGCCCAAAGTGGATGGTGGAGAGTATCAGGGCTATATAACCAGACAAGAGATTGGTGCCTCTGTGGGAAACTGCTAGTTTTCTTGTACAAGAAGGAGTGATTGAGCTCTTCAGTACTGTTGGGTAATTTTGTTGCCACTCACTCAAAATAAATAAATATATATATTTTATATATATATATATATATATATATATATATATATATACACATATATATGTGTGTGTATATATATATATATATAATAACTTTCCAAACATTAAATCACAAGACAGAAGAGGCATAATATGAGAACAAGAATAAAGATGAAGCCAAAAGGGGAAAGTAGAAATTAGAAGGACGGAGAGTAAAGCAAGAGAATCCCAGAGACTCAATGGTGAAGGTTTTTCCTCACTCTCCAAGAGAACTACTGGTAGACCCTTCCAGAAAACAAGTCCTAATGAGTTCCTTTAGCTATCAGTAATGTGGCACATATAATCTTTTACGGCTATAGACCTTGGTCTTTTCTCTTCATTTAATTTATTCGAAATTATGAGACCGAATCTCCAATTGGTTGAGAGAACCCTCTGTTCCAGTGTTCCTTGTTCTTTTACTCGATAGAAAGATAAGAGTAAACACAAACATAATTATAACTCAAATCAATGTTAAAACACAAGCCAGCTTCATCTTAAAATAGTCCGTTTGGTAAAAAGAGCAAACTCGAAGTAGAAGAAGTACAAAATGAGCAGTACCCTTGAGAGGATCAGGTTCTGTCCCCAAATGCCATGGAGACCATGCACAGTTTCCTTCCCTTTGTGAAGGCCTTGAGTATCTACTGGATCAAGTGACCAGTTCCATGACACCAGCTGCCAGCAAAGCTGACTTGTCAACACCCCCTTCAGAGCAACACACTGAAGTGAACTGGGAAAGTGGCTACAAGACCAGCAGAACTTCTGGTTGCCCAAGGTCTCCTGTCCGGCTTGATATACCCTGACCAGACTTCCTTCTGCAGCAACAGCGCAGAACAGCCCCTGAATAAAAACAGGGGAAGCCACTTCTTCTCTGCGGAACGCAAAGCCAATCCCCTCTCTTCATCTCACTGCTTCTTCCCATTTTACGTGGCTTTAAAACAGCTCAGACTAACCCACAACAAAAGGCAGTGGTGAGGGTAGGGAGGTACCGGCAGGGACATACATGAGAATCAATATTTGCAGAAGAAACAGTGTAGTCATCTGGGTCCTCTGAGTAATAAAATCTCCCTGTTCACCTCCAGCTCCTGAGCAAACACAGGATCATCTGAGTGTGGTTTTTCCATATCTCTAAACTCTTTACTTGACTTGCTAATGTGGGCTCAAATTCTTCAGCATCATCTATTTTATAAGGATTTGATTTCATATCTGAGATCTAGGGAATGGTATAATATGATAGTTAAAGGGAATCGAAGCTATTCTGCTTTCACAAAAGGAAAGAGAGATGCCACAATTTAGAAACCCAGAAAAGTGTAAAGAAGTGGGGAGGGGGCCGGATAGAGGGAAGTGCACACCGAAAAGGCGAATTCTGTGATGGGAGTTCAAAGGAGCTATACCACTACACAATGAAGACCATTTATATGATTCTCATTCTCAGTGCTCAGACATTTACAAGTAAACTACTAAATATAATAGATTACAAGTTCGCTGAATCAGAAGAATCCCAGCTTTTGGTATGATTAAGTTTTAATTGTATTTCTCCTCCGGGATCACTAGTAGCTAATAAGCTCATGAAAATAGGTCTTTAAATAGCAGGAATAGTAAAAGTCTCTCTGTGCACTATATTTTGATATGCTTGGTTGCCTAAGGCATTCTGCTGCCTGGAGTCTCAAGTGTTCAGTTTTCATATCAATGAAATATCTAAATAATACTCAAAAAATCCTTAATCTTGAAAAGATAGGATATCAGACACACAGCTCATAAATGGAGGTTGGTTTTGTTGTTGCTGTTAATCAATAGTCTGCTTTGAAAATATACTCCTAAATCTTATTAATGAGAAATGCCCATGTATTAGGAACATATCCAAAGACATGTTTTCTAATTTTAAATAAATAGGTTTTATTTATTTATTTTTAAAGATTTTATTTATTTATTTGTCAGAGACGGAGAGAGAATGAGTGAGCACAGGCAGACAGAGAGGCAGAGGGAGAAGCATGTTCCCCGCTGAGCAAGGAGCCCGATGTGGGACTCGATCCCAGGACCCTGGGATCATGACCTGAGCTGAAGGCAGCCGCTTAAGCAACTGAACCAACCAGGTGTCCCAATCAATAGGTTTTAAAAGGCCATCTTTCCTGCTTTGTTTTGTCATGCTATAAGACAGATGCCACGTATTCATACATTTGTCTAGGAGAAGCCTAACTTTCTAGTGCGTTCCATGTATTTTGATAACAAACTTCTAGTTACTCTGTTTTCATGTTGTGAGAGAACCATCTCATAAATTGTAAATGTCTACTATTTCTATTTTTGTTTTACTTCTTAAAGATTTTATTCATTTGTTTGTGAGAGAGAGAGATGGCACAGGATAGAGAGAGCATGAACAGGGTGGATGGGGAGAGGGAGGGGGAGAAGCAGGCTCCCCGCTGAGGACCCTGGGATCCTGACCTGAGCTGAAGGCAGATGTATAACCAAAAGAGCCACTCAGGTGCCCCATAGATATCTACGGCTTTTAAGAGAAGTATAACAAGATTAGTGTGAGGAAATATGCAAACTCCTTCATGAAAGCATTTTTTAATCAATGGGCACATGTAGGAGGCATTTATGTAACTTGTCAAATTGCTCAGATTTTCCAAAGAAATGCAAACATATCATTGGAAGGGAGATTATTACTGGTTCAGTTCCCTTAGAGGGGCACCAGTCCTCAGAGCTATCCCAAGAACATCTGGGGGTATAGATACACATATACAGCAGAAGGTCACCAGGGCTTCTGTGGTTCAAAGCACACCCAGACCAGCTCAGCGGTGGTCACCGGTCTAGCTGTCTTTCTCCTTTGCCTAAAACCCTTTCCTGATGACTGTGCCTGCAGGTACCGTGGAGTTTCTTAGCAGCACGTTGGACACCATTCATGAGGGTACTTGGGCCCAGTTTTAGCCAAATTTCTCTCTCCTTTTTCCCTTTCTCGAACCACCCTGTATGATCTAGGGTGAGTAAGCTCCGTATGGCACAACCACCAAGCAATTTCTCTTCTCTGGGCCTCAGCATAGGTAGTGGCTTTACCCTTTGTCTGTCTCACACGAGTCTATTCAAATATTCATGCTAATATCTCAGATAGTACTTGCTCAAGAACCTTTCCAAATGGCCTTCTTCACTGACATAAAATTGTTCTCCCACTTCTTGTATGGATTAAACTTGTTTAATGAACATATCCCAATGTCTTGTGTATGGACAAATAAATTATGGGGTATCTTACAGCAAAGGATTATATATAAATTGCTGCTGTTTAATCCTTGGTACCTAGCAAGGTACCTACTTAAAATGGTACCATTCTAGTATCTGCTCTATGAATGAAACAGTTTTAAGAATTCTCTCAGTGAGGGATGCCCTGATGAGCCCTGATGGCTCAGTTGGTTAAGCATCTGTCTTTGGCTCAGGTCAAGACCCCAGGGTCCTGAAATGGAGCCATGCACAGAGCTCCTAGCTCAGCGGGGAGTCTGCTTCTCCCTCTCCTTCTGCCCCTCCCTTCTGTTCTTGTTTTTTCTCAAGCAAATAAATAAAATCTAAAACAAAAGAGAATTCTATCAACGTAAATACGTCATGAATTAGATGAACATAAGACGGACATTGTAAAAACTTTCCTATCAATGCAAATACAGGCAAAATATACTTCTCAGCTAATGTTTCTATACTAGAGAAGATTTAAGTTTTGGATGGTCACATTTATGCTTGAAAATGAGTAAGAAATGTGACTTGATCCTTTCGCAGGACTTGACATTAAGAACTGTCCGTGTCACCTCTCTCCATTATATAACGAATATAAGTTGTTATTGTTGGTTTTTTTTAATGGTGCCCTTTAAGAGTTTATAGCCCCTCGGCTAAAATACAGTGGAAAAGATGCTCTTATGGTACTTTTGACCTGACATGAAGTATGTATCAACAGAATCCTTGCAAAAAGTAGCTCTCTCAGGATTCCCTCCCAATTTTGAGAAGGCAAGAGGTGCAGATAAGCATCTCAAAGCTAAGCCTTTGGAGGTTAGCCCGTCATTACTATATCTCCCGCCCCAATCATTTATAGGCTGCAACTGTCACTTCATTGATCACGTCTTTTTGCCCACAAAATCAATAGCATTGAGTACCAAGAGAAAACATTTGTTATAGAAATGTAAGGCAGACCTCCTGACCACAATTGAGTAAAATATATCAAAGCGCATTAACTGTGGAATGATTCCTTAAGTTTATTTTGGTTAACAGGGATAATTTAAAGTAGAGAGATGGCCCAAGAGAGAGATTATGCACACTTTTATAGATTTACCAACTTCTCTCTACTTAGGAACCCTAATTTCCCACATGCTCAGGGCTCTCCCTGGTGATTGTCTGTGGTTTAATAACATCTGTTGCCTGGAGGGCTATGGAAAAGTGGAGGAAGAATCCAATCCAACAGTTGTAGAAATTGGAAAAGGGAACACTCCATTTTATAGTACTGAAAATAATTCCAGGTAAAACTCTAATACTTCTCAGATATACAATAATTCTTAAGATAATTAAAGCATGAAGCATTAGCAAAATTAGCTTGAAGAAAAATTGTCTGTATTAAACACATACACACACACACAAACTATTTATCCAAAAACTTCTTTGTCTAAAAACTTCTTAAATTATTTAAAAATTACTTAAATTACTTTAAAAATTACTTAAAAATTACTTTAAAAAAGGGTCAGTGCTAATGAAATGCTCATTTCTAACAACACAAAGATGAAGAGCTTTAAAATCTGTTGACTTCTTGACCAAAGAACAATCTATTAGATTCTGATTCTAATGAAAATCAAATTTTTATAATAAATGCCAGCAAATTATTGTTTCAACATGATGGTAAGAATAAAATGAGCTGTCTACCTTCTCATGAAATATGATCCAGACTTACTGATTTCTTAGCTTATTAAGAAATTTGCTTTTCTAAAAAAATAAATAAAAAAGAAAGAAGGACTTTTCTTGAATAAAAATCAGGTTGATTTTTTTTTTAATTCCTTATATATTTGCTTCCAAAATAATTGACACTGAATTGTCAAGAGTTAGGAAAAATAGGAAGGCCTTAAGAGATACGAAGGCAAACTTAATAGATTTTTGGAAAAGCATGCCCTTGGCTACAAATATTAAGAGTGTGTACATTCCCACATAAAAGCAAAGTTAAAGATTTATGGAATTATTTTTACCAAACCCAGCAACTTAGCTTATAAACCCCATACATAAACATGCATGCACACACAAACACATACACAAATCTCAGATCTGTGAGGACCAGATTCTTCTTAAATTGGGGGGAAAGGCTGCACATTGGTCTTTCTTTATGGGCTAGCTGAGTAGGATACCAGTAACTTGCAGTGTTAGGTGTTCCCAGAATGCAGTGCAGGTGCTGTCGGTAATATTCATCTGGAGAGGCACATCTTTCTAACTATGAAGAGCCAATTCAGGTCTTTTGCTTAGCTCAGATCTGGGTCTCCCCTCAGCAGGGAGTGCCAATTGTGCCAAAGAGTGCTGAATTAATTGGGGTTGTTTGGCTCTATCTCCAGTTAGTTACCAATATATGTGTGTGTGTGTGTGTGTGTGTTTATACACATACACATATCTTCATATGAATATGAAATATATGTACATTCAGATATACATATATTTTCATATATATACATATATTTCTATATGTGCGTATGTATGTTTGTATATATATATCTATATATATACACACACGTGTGTGTGTGTGTCTGTGTGTGTGTATAGGAAGAAAAAAACCACCTTGATTTCTTTCTTCTTTAACACCAGATATCTAGCCATCTTATGTGCCTCTTGAATGTCAAATAAACTGACCATAATGAAGTTGGGAACTTTAATACAATCCAGAAAAGAGGTTCTTGTCTGTGAAGACTTATCACTACTTTACCCAATAAGCATTATTTTAGATAAAATCTTATTGGAATGGCTAACTGTGAATATGTTTCATTTAATAAAAAGCAATCAACTATGTGTATAAAAATGAATTATAACACAGCATTAAGTTTGCTATCTTTTGTGTGTATGGGGGGGGTTGTTTGAAAGATGAGTGTTCATACCCACTATAGAAAATAGGCAATATTCACTCATAGGAATATTCTGAAGAATGTTGTCCAGGACAAATACAGGTTATACTTTGTGATAGACTTTTTCAACAAATTTTTTGGTGTCATTAAGCCCAAAGAAGTTCCCTTTGACTGGAAATTTCCATTGGTTTAAGGACTTTGTATGGTTGAAAGTAGACTCCAATATATGTACATTCCGGATTCTCAGTTTGGCCCCATTCTAACTATGCAACTTGATTTTTATCTTCTTGCTGACATAATCAGTATTCTTGATATTTCCTACTGTATTTACTTTATTAATTCTGCCTCAGGGCACCTGGGTGTCTCAGTCGGTTAAGCATCTGCCTTCAGCTTAGGTCATGATCCCAGGGTCCTGGGATCGAGCCCCGCATCGGGCTCCCTGCTCCATGGAGAGTCTGTCCCCTCTGCCTGCTTCTCTGGCTACTTGTGCTCTATCTCTCTCTCAAGTAAAAATTAAAAAACAAACAAACAAACAAACCAAAACCTTTATGAATTCTGTCTCTCTGAATTTCCTTTCAGTAGCAAAAGGCTCCACTAAAGCTTGCTACAAGCCCACAACCATTACGGAGACTCCTGACTGATCCACATGGGTCCTCTCTTTCTCTTTTAAATTCCCTCTATGTTTAGTATTTCCCCAGACCTAGATCTGGTTACATTTATTTACTCATGTCTTTTACCTCCTTCATGGATATCAACCTGGTCTCCTCAGACAGAAGGTAAGAAACTTGAAAATACAATTAAGACCTTTAAAATTTGTTTGCATCCCTTTGAAGATATACAGTAAATGCTTAATAGATGTTATTTTAAAATTAAATAGCTATACCTCAGGATACTGTGAGTTCTTTCTTCCTAGAAGTATTTTGACCTTAGATAATATAACATGAAGGTGCCCTTTGAGAGAGACTTCCTGCATCAGATGCACAAACGATAATGTATGGGCTCTAAATGTTAGGTAGGTCCCATAATGACTCCAAATGCTTTGTAAGATACTATAATGATACCATCTCATTTTAACCATTACTGTACCTCTATTTACTAAGTGTGATAAACCTATTTATAATTAGAAAACCTAACACACAGAACAGTGATTTTCTGAATACATATAAGAAAATACACACAGAAAATGCATAAAACAAGACATTTATCTTCTGGCTTATATCATTTGTAAGAGACCCTTTTTAATCTTCAAGTATTTTTAAGCAAATGTGTTGTTAGTCTACTTTTCTAAACTGTTAGTATTTACTTCCTAATTTAACAGTGTTGAGATAGGTTATTATGTTATGTGTGTCTTTGTAACTGCAAATTAATTATGTTTATAATGTCTTCAAAGTCCAAAGTGTAATGTAGACATTTTCTAGAAAAGTAAATGAAGACATGGGAGCTACTATAAAATCCATCAGCAAATTTATACAGAAGATTACTCATATCTCTGTTCTTAGACCCAGAAGAACTGAACAATAGCAGAAATCAAACATCATAGAAGATTCATTTCTGTGTATGTTTGACTGCCTAAATTTCAGCGTGCACCTTCTCCTTACAAGTTCCAACTAACTAAAAGAAGGTAAAACAGCTTTAAGTTTGCTGGGAAAAAATAGTAAGCCTAATAGAAGGATTGTTGAGAAGTTAATGCCATGATTTCTGTCTCACCTTGTCAAGTTGGCAACCAAAAATGTAAAATTATTCAACTCCCTCATTCATTTGCACTTTTTAAAAAATTTATTTTTATTTATTTGATAGAGATCACAAGTAGGCAGAGAGGCAGAGAGAGAGAGAGGAGGAAGCAGGCTCCCTGCTGAGCTTAGAACCTAATGCGGGGCTCGATCCCAGGACACTGGGATCATGACCTGAGCCGAAGGCAGAGGCTTTAACCACTGAGCCATGCAGGCGCTCACACTCTTTTTTTTTTTTTAACTTGGGGTATGAATTGACTACCAAGTTGTCTTTAGTTGAATCTCTATTGTTTCTGTAAAGAAATAATAAAGAGTCAGTTAGAAATAATGAATTCGGTATGGACTGGAGACAAACTTAGGATGTTCTCATCTTACAAGCATAACAGAAGGTCAGAGAGGTTAAATGGTGGACCCTCATCATTGTTCAGCAATGGGGACACAGAATCCTGAAAAGTGATGTCATTTAATCAAATGCCACACAGTGGGGGTGCCTGGGTGGTTCTGTCAGGGTCTGACTCTAGATTTTGCCTCAGGTCATGATCTCAGGGTCATGAGATTAAGCCCCACATTGGGCTCTACACTGGGCATGGAGCCTGCTTAAGAGTCTTTCTCTCCTTGTATCTCTGCCCCTCCTCGCCCCTATGCTCTATCTCTCTCAAAAAAAAAAAAAAAAAAAAAAGCCACACAGTCAAAGAAAAATTATTAGAATGCAGACTCTTTCTTTCAAGTGCTCTCCTTATGATAACCAGAGACATGTGAAATTCTTATTGGATGAAAAATACTCTACCTAAACCAACTCGGTCCTTCATAGGAAAGATTATTTTGAAGTCACTTTCATTTAAGCCAAACCAATATTAAATATTAAATCTGGAATTATATATAATACATATTATGTATGTATATTATGTGTATTATTATGTATGTATATTATGTACATTATTATGTATGTATATTATGTATGTATATTATGTATATAATATGTATTATATATAATTCCAGATTTAATATATAAAATATATTAAATTTAATATTTAATATTAAATTTGATATTTAATATTAAATTTAACATTTAATAAGAAAATAAAATAAAAAATTTATATATAAAATTATGTAATATATAATAAATATATAATTATGTATTATATATTACATAATTTTATATATAAATTTCTTATTTTATTTTCTTATTTATTTTTATTTATTTTTTATTTATTATTATTTAATTTATTTTAATTTTAATTTTTTTTAAATTTTAATTTTAAAGAGCTTAACAGTTTTCCAGTATAGTTAGCCTAGGTTTCAAAGTGTAAAAGACAATAACACTCTCTCAGCTGGTAATAACCATCTGAAAACATTGACTGTGTTAACTTCTTATCTAGTACCCTTGGGGTGTATACACACTCACACACACACACACACACACAGACACACACACACACATGCGCACGCGCTTTAGTGGGAATGTAAAATGAGACAATCACTTTTGAAAACTGTTTGACAATTTCTTATAAAGCTAAATGTGTGCTTATCACATGACCAAGCTATTCCACTCCAAGATCTAAAACATATGTCCACAAATAGACTTGGTATAGGATGGTCTTGGTACCTTAATCACAATAGGCAAAAACTGGAAACAACCAAAATGTTTGGCAACAGATAAATGGATAAATAAAGGGCTCCTGAGTGCCTCAGCCAGCTGAGAGTCCGACTCTGATTTTGGCTGATATCTTCTTTAATAAAAGTGGATAAATAAATTGTACTATATAATGGAAAACTGCTCAAAAACATAAAAAAATGAACTACATGTAACAACAAGGATGAAGGATGGGCTCAATGGGTGGATACTTTCATTCTTTAATGAAAGGTGTTAAAAGATCAACTTGAATATGTTGAATATGTTGAAAAGGTCAACTTGAATATGACCTGAGCATTTTGAGCATTTCCCCTCTTCTACTAACTCCTACAAAATCCAGAAGGCTATACAGGCTCTATTTGTGCATTTTTAAGTAATGGTGAGGTCAATTTAATACTGCTAGTTTTTTATTTTTTTTAATTTTTCTAAAGGAATCTATGGGATACCAGGTTATACCTGTTGAATGGCTATTACCAAAAAGACAAGAAGTAACAGGTGTTGGTGAGGATGTGGAGAAAAGGGAGCCCTTGTTCACTGTTGGTGGGAATGCAAATTGTGGAAGCAACTATGGAAAATAGTGTGGAAATTCCTGAAAAAATTAAAAATAGAACTACTCTATGACCTAGCAATTCCACTTCTGGGAATTTAACACTAGCTGGAAAGGATATCTGCCACCTCCCCTCCATCCCCAGTTCATTGCAACATTATTTATAATAGCCTAGATACAGAAGCAGCCTACATGTCCATCGGTGGATAAAAGGGTGAAGAAAATGTGAGACAGACATATAATTAATACATTTACATTATTTATATTTGTATTTCTTATATTATTTGCAAGTAAATAAAATATGAACAATATTTATTCCTAAGAAAGAATGAAATCTTGCCAGTTGTGACAATGTGAATGGACCTTGAGGACATTATGCTAAGTGAAATAAGCCAGACAAAGACAAATACTGTATGATCTCACTTATGTGTGAAATCTTAAAAAAGAGAAAAAGATCATAGATACAGAGAACAGATTGGTGGTTGCGAGAGGTTAGTCTTTGGGAATGTTCACATCAGTGGGGTCAAGAGACACAAATTTCCAGTTATAAGTCCTGGGGATGTGATGAACAGTATGGTGACTACAGTTCATAATACCATCTTGAATATTTGAAAGCTGCTAAGAGACTAAATCCGTAAACTTCACATCACAAAAAAAAAAAAAAAAAAAAAACCATATCTATATATGGTGACAGACTTATTGTGGTGAACATTTTGTAATATATACAAATACCAAATCATTTTGTTTTATACCTGAAACAAATCAAATGTGATATGCCAATTGTACCACAATTAGAAAATGTAAAAATTGAATTGGCATAAAAATGTATAAATATAACATGCTTTTTGCAGAATCGGACCAACAAAAACTAGAGATGAACTAATTGTCTAATATTGCCTAAATAAATGATGCAGTCAATAATACCTCATAGAATATTCAGGAATGCTTGGTATCTTTAGAAATGGCCAAAATATGACATTAGGTAAGCAAATCAAATAAAGAAAAATATGACATTAGATAAACAAATTAAATAAATACACATATGCCTAAAGGAAGGTTCTTAAAAATGTATCAAAGTATTTATCTTGGGTGCTAGAATTGAAGTGATTTAAAAATTTTACTTTTACCTTTCTCTATTTTCCAAATCACTTATAATCAGCCTCAGTATTTCATAATCAAAATGAAAAACAAATGTCAATCAATTTGTTTTAGCTGTCTGTGGAAATAGAAATGATGGATAACGCACATTTCACATCTTATTTTTAAACCCAATGCATGATGTTCTAGTGGTTTTCCTTCCTGAGCTTAAGAGATAGTTGAAAGGACAATGGCTAACTAAAAGCCAATAAAAATAATTGCAGAACTGGTTTAAATTAAGCACAATTAGATATGTCTGGCAGAAACATGCTCTTTCAAAGAACAAAAACAGTGAATAGACATCTTCCTAAAAACCTCGATAGTAAACTTGACTTTGTCTGAATTCTCAAGGACAGTTATTTCCTGCATCAGGGCTGTTGGCTTGACTGAAGGCCTATAAGATGAATTTCAAAAGTTCTGGGCTCTAGAATCCCTCAGTTGGCAAAATGCAAGGTATTTCCATGAGAGCCCAGTCATGGCTACAGTACCTTAGCTCAAAGCATCAAGGAGTAGGCGGAGCTCTGTATAATTTTGATCTTTCTGATTAAGTCATTGTCTTTGGTTACTATCTTCATTCCATGTGCTCTGCAATCTCATTTCCCCTTTAAATAGTTCTTTACTTATCTGGGGTTGCTTTGTGGTTTCAGCAATTATTTAGAACTTTTGAGAGATGTCATTTCTGCATGTTACTTTCTAAACTGGGAAGCACTGGGTTTCTAAAAAGCAATATGCATACTTGAAAAATTTAGGTGGCATTTATGACTTTTTTGAGCATCATCCAAAATTTTCTTTCTAAGGTTACGCACATTGTGTTCTAGAAGATTGTTTCTAATGGCTTTTTTTCTTCTTAGCCATTTTGTAATGTTTTGAAAGTAATATACATAACTAAGTAACTAATAGCCCAAACTGAAATAAAATAATTGAAAAAGATACTCTAAGTTTTAGTGGCAAGTAAAAGGCTCCCTTAATGTCTAACATTTATTTTACAATGTTATTTCTCTAAAAGATTTCTTTTTTTTTTTTTTTTTTAGATTTTTATTTTATTTATTTGAGAGAGAGAGACAGTGAGAGAGAGAATGAGCGAGGAGAAGGTCAGAGAGCGAAGCAGACTCCCCATGGAGCTGGGAGCCTGATGTGGGACTCGATCCCGGGACTCCAGGATCACGCCCTGAGCCGGAGGCAGTCGTTTAACCAACTGCGCCACCCAGGCGTCCCTCTAAAAGATTTCTTATTTGCAATACAAAAGCAACAAAAATGTGCATGAACTCCTATCCTATAGATTACCACATTTTATTGAGTTCAATACTTTTGTTTCCTCATCTATCTCATCTACACATATAGACAGCTAAAAGTAATTTTTTCTTATTCAACCCAGACATTATTAAGAGAAAGTAACCGAGACAGATAACAAAGATGTGCAGAAAATTTCAAATAACATTCTGTGGGACGTTTCTGATGCGCTATAATTGTGCTACATGGATTGTGTCTGCAGCTGTCTATACAAACTAATGTTTTGGATGTAATGAATACTAATGTTTCCTGGAGGTAATTGCCCTATTATATTCAGAGTTCAGTAGTTAGGTTTATTAATATTAGGTAGTACAATATTTTTAGCTCGGCAATCGAGTTTTCTTCAAAGTGAGCTACTTCAGGTTACAGTGTATATTGACTATCCATATTGCAATTATGAAAATATCATTGAATTTTCAGTGTTCCTGTGGTTAAAATATTCACTTACTGCAGGGCTGAACTACTATAAAAAGCTTAAAGCTACTGACCCTCATTTAGCCAAGTTCGATTTGGAAAATGTGTATTCTTTCCCACAGCTTCTGCAATTATGAAGGCAAAACATTCTATGAGGTTCTTTAATCAATGTTTGCTTTCTACTAGAAGAAGCGGCTACCCAAGATAGGGTATTTAGCACCTGGAAGGCTAAGTTTAGGCTGTTTTTGCCTCATTGGGTTCCTGGGCTCTTTTATGGCAAGGACTGCATGAATTTTTTGGCTTCCCCTCCGAGTACTTGACCCCGAGAGCTTAACTCAGAAAGCTGTGGAAATAAGAGATTGAAGAGAGTAGAAGAACCACTTAGTGTATCCTGACAATTTAGGACTGATCCTGGTCAGACAGAAACTGGCTAAGACCTGTTTAGGCTTTTGGAAACATCTGTTGGTACTTGCCCTCTCCTCTTCCTCCCTCTGTGTTCCTTTCTGTCTTCCTTCCTTCATTCCTTTGTTTCTGCCTCCCTCCCCGTTCCTTACTGAATACTGTTCTGAGAATTCTGGATAATGATAGTGGAAAGACAGCATTTCCAAGTCAAGCCTCAGTAGTTTAGAAGTCACTTGTCAAGCTAGAAAAGTCTTCAACTAGTTTCAAGTCACAGACTTAATAGAAAGTTAAGTGGTTATGACTTTCTTGTGGGTTTTTTAGTTGGGCTTTGGTTCTTTGGGTTAGACTTCTCTGTGTTGATTAAGAAGTTGAAACATTAATCCCTTCTCTTCATTCATGGTAAAAATGAGAATGGAAGCAAAGATGGAGAAATGAACTTGGCCTTACAAGTAAATGTTTAGTGGTCATTCACATAATGCTTGCAGATTAATACCTTAATAGCTACATAGTCTGTGGTATCTAGGTCTTTGCTTTTAGTACAAGCACTATCAAAACAGTATTTTAGGTACTTCAGAAAAATCAAGATCTCAGGGCACCTTGGTGGCTCAATACATTAAGCGTCTGACTCTTGATTTCAGCTCAGGTCAAGATCTCAGGGCTGTGAGATTGAGCCCTGCATCAGGGTCTGCACTGAATATAGAACCTACTTAAGATTCTCTCTCCTCTACCCTCTGCCTGCCCCACCCACCAAAAAAAAAAAAAAAAAAAGAAAAGAAAAGAAAAGAAAAAAGAAAATCAATTCCCTGTGATTTATTATAGAATTTTCAGCTACATTTTATGAATGGAGCCGGGGGGAAATGACGACCACCTTGAGATAGAGGACAGTAAGCAAGTAAAATGATAAAAATAGTTGAGATTATGGGGCACCTGGTTGGCTCAGTCAATCAAGCATCCAACTCTTGATTTGTGATCTCAGGGTCATGAGATTGTGATCTCAGGGTCATGAGATTGTGATCTCAGGGTCATGAGATTGAGGATCTCCCCCAACCCCCGCTTCGGTCTCTGTGCTCAGCGTGGAATCTACTTGAGAGTTTCTTCCTCTCCTTCTCCCTCCCCCTCTGCTCATCTTCCTACATGCATGCTCTCTCTCAAATAAATAAATAAAACCTTTAAAAAATAGTTGAAATTATCAATGAAGTATCTATTAAAGTAATTTAAAAAACAGGAGAGCAATTCTGTTATACAATCCCAATAGTCTTTTTCCTTATCTGCTCCTCAATTAAGGATTAGCCATAATTATGGGAAAGGCTCCAGATTAAGAAGGGGCAGAGAAAAGAATAAAAACATTACTGCATACATATTAGTTGGCAATGAGTTTTCAAGCATGTGCTTTCACATAACCTACCTAACAATTTCCTGAGACAGTTTTTATCATCACTTAATATAGAAGAGGAAGTAGAGGTTCAGACAGGTTTAAAGAAAACCTATCCAGCAGAATTTTTTCAATGATGTAAATGTTCTATAAATCTGCACTTTGCAGCATGGTAGCCACTAGGCCTCATGTACTATCAGATACGTGAAAGGTGATTAGTACATCTGGGGAAGGAAATTCTGAATTTTATTTAATTTTAATTAAAATATGAATTCAAATGGTCCTTTGGTGGCTAGAAGGAAGAAAGAAAGAAAAGGGAGGAAGGAAGGAACGGAAAGAGGAAGAAAGAGAGGCAGAGAGGGGAAGGAAGGAAAATGAAAAGGGCTAAAAATACAGTAATTTTGAAACAGCTCATGTATTAACTGAGAAGAAAGTTAAAAGATCTCACTTTGACCCTTTATCTCTCTAGTAGGAGAGCAAGTTATTTGTCATGTACAAAGAGGCAAAGAGAAAAGTTGGGAGCCTGAGATAAATAGAAAGGCTAACATACTAATTAGAAGACACATTTTATAGACTAGTTCTCAGATTAAAAATATCTAAAGGAACAATTTTGGTACATTTTAAATATTAAAAAATAAAAGTAGTATATTATTACATACTATGTGACATTAATACAGATTGTGGGAAATTCTCCAAAACCAGACACAAATACTTAAATCCAACAAAAATGATCTGCCTTTAAAGAGAGTAGGTCTAAAATTCCACTGGCTGTTGAGGCAAAGACCAACTGAGAACACAGTCAAACTGTCCCCAATCCTTGTTTGTCAACCTAAGTTCAGTCATTGACTAATGAGAAACACTGTTTTCCTTTCCCCACTTAAATCTTTTGGATACTAAATTATGTAGGAAAATTTATATAATAGCTAAAAACTTGTTCATACTAATTATGATAGTATTTGTCCAACTTAATTAAGCGTTTGCCCACATTTATAGATTCATGCATATGAACACCTTAAGAATACCTTAGATAATTAACACCAAGATCACAAGATGCGTAAAAATTTTGAAACATCAGACATGAATAGATCGCTGTTGATTCAAGTAGTAAAGGTCTAAGTTTACATGCAAAGTTGCTCAGAATTTTCTAAAATTCCAAAAATTTAATATAAATTGATAAAAATCAAATTAATTATTTATAAGATAACATTATCGTAATCTGATTAAAAAGACAACATGGAGACAGTACTTGAATTACTTTGTAATATGAAGAACTGGGCTTTAAATGAAAAATTGTCAAAATGTGTAAAATCTAATTTATATAAACAGTTTCTAAAAACAATTTTGAAAACATAGTTTGAAACAACTATCAATAAAAGTGACAGTTATATGCATATTTTATTGCTTTTTGATCTATTTCTAAGTAAATGACACAGGGTTTTTAATCTATGATTAAATTCATTTTATCAGAATTATTAGATAATCTGCTCAACTAGATACTTGGTTTAAAGAAACTTTTTTTAAATTTTTTTATTTTTTACTTTCTTTAGTTTTTAAACAACATATAATATATTATTAGCCCCAGGGGTACAGGTCTGCGAATCACCAGGTTTATACACTTCATAGCACATACCCTCCCCAATGTCCATAACCCCACCCCCCTCTCCCTCCCCCCTCCCCCCAGCAACTCTCAGTTTGTTTTGTGAGATTAAGAGTCTCTTATGGTTTGTCTCCCAAGAAACTTTTTTTATATTAAACACATACTATATGCTAAAACATGAAGCTTAAAATGCTTAATAGTTATCTTATAGTATCATATTCATAACAGCAAAGATTAATATTATATTGTTCCTATTAAATGTGCTTGTTTAATTTTGTGGATGATTTTGAAGGTACTTTGGAATACCATCTTGTGAAAAAGACATCAGAACTGTAACCCCACACTGAATTTCAAACTTTTACTTTTGCAGAACGCTTGGCTCAAACACAATGTGATGAGGGGTCCAATCACATACAAAATAAGAAAACAACCACATCCAGAACAAAGCTGGGATAAGGCACATGGGTGCCTCCCTGGGAGGTCTGGGAAAGCAACTTGGAGCCAGTCTCTAAGTGAGGGGACACAAATTTTTCTCTGAGATTTTTTTGTGGTTATTGCTTTTTTGTTTTTTTTTTAAAGGTTTTATTTATTTATTTGAAAGAGAGAGAGCCAGCATGAGTGGGAGGGGCAGAGGGAGAGAGAGAATCTCAAGCAGATGCCACCTGAGCATATAGGCCGACACAGGCCTGGACCCCAGGACCTGAGCCCAACCCAAGAGTCAGATGCTTAACCGTCATTTTTAAATTGACATCATTACCCTACTGACTATTTTGTCCTTTATGTAAAAAACACGATACAGAATATGAAGAGGGTAAAGTGGCGAGATTTTCGATAACCATGGCTTTTCCTGTCCGTTCACAGGATTAAAATTCAATTATAAACCTTTAAGAAATTAATTGAGAAGTAAATTTTCTATTGGTATACTTATAATTAAATGTAGATTCAGAAAAATGTGAGGATTTCTAAAAATTCATTCTATAGAGTAAGACCTTAAAAAAAAAAAGCTAACTTATTCTTGAACTCATAGTTTAAAATGGTCTATAAAAGTTACTTGGTTATTTATCACCGAGAGCCACTGTGTGATTTTTCTGATATTGTGACACGGGCTATGTCGGAAATCCTGGTGGGAGATGGCCCATCTGTGAACTGAAAGCCGCTTCTACCATTTGAGTCTTCTGAGTACGCTTCCGGCCACGTCCTCAGGATCCGTGATAGAAACTCCACAGTGTCGATGCTGAGTGTGCAATCATCTTCTTCCATTTGTCCCTGTGGTTGGCATGGATTAATAGGCCGAGGCAGGAGATGGGCATAGCACAAATTGAAAATAATGGAGCATTTTGCACCAAAGGAGGCAGAGGATACAACTACAATGGCCAGGTGGGAAAAAAAGGTGAGCGGGCCAGAGGCAGTACAATGTGTCAGCGAGACTGCCGCAGCACTGGGACCACTGTAGCTCAGCACATCCGTGTCTAATAAAGACAGGGCCTATTTGTGGGATGTCTCTTCACAATAACTCCGGAGTAGCATTTATAGGAGAGACCAATTATGGATTCCATGTGGAACACATATGCAAAAGCTGCTTAGGGGATCCGTGTTAACGTTTCAGGGGAAATGATGTAAAATGTTCAATTGTATAGGAAAAATTGCAGTTATCATCCAAAATGTAGACTCATTATAAATGACTGCTAAATCCCTCAGAATTCCAAGAAAAGTCCCACCTATAAGGAATGATCTCTTGGGCACTTTCCTTCAGGAGCTGGAATAGAATCATGACCATTAGTTATTCACTCAGCGTGCTTCTCAAGGTCTCTCAAGGCACTGTGGAGACTCAGAGGCTTCCGGATTTCTAACAAAGGGGCTAGGGTCTACGTTAAAGAAAGCTGAAATCCAGAAATGACATAAAGATAGCTATATCCATTTGAAGATACTTGTTGTAAGTAATCTTTTTTATTGTAACAGGAAAATGAAGGTGGGTCAGAATAAATCTGGAAACAGAAAGGTCAAAGCACTGTCCCCAAGGAGAGTGACCAGCCAACGTAAGGACTATAGGTCATCTCAGCTTCAGGTTCATTATAGAGAAGAACATGGACAAAGCTATCCATTAGGAGCTCTGGTTTCATACCCTTCTAGATCAATCTCTGAGAGAGTGTGCTGGGTCTAGATTTCTGCAGTACATGGCTACTATTATTTCTTGTAGGGGTTCAAGAAATATTTGTGGAATGAAAAAAAGGATGACTTTCATCAAAAAAGAGGTACACTGCCTACATGATACATATTTTGGAAGAACAACAACAAAAAAAACCAAAAATGGGATCACTGGTACTTAGTACATCAAATAGAGTTTAGCATGAGAAAAAAGAAAAAGGGTCTCTTTCTTGATATGGGAGTGATTCTTCACAGGGAATGAGAGTGCATGCCTAGATGATTTCTCAAGTCCCTTCCATCTATGAACTTATAGTTCAACAATTTAGTAACAGTTGAACCGTGGAGTGTCTAGCTGGTCTTCATTTCCACGTAGTCAACTCTACTGGTGGGGCTGCACCATGCCCATCGGTGTGAGACTAAAGAAACAGGTCTTAAAAGGAAAATAGGTCTTTCTGTTAAACTTTAAAAAAATAATAAAAATAAAAATTACTGAGCTCAAAGAATATTAACGTTGGAATAGATCTCTTCGTCAGGCATAAAACTGTTTCGACAATCCTCTGTGTGAACAATCAAAACAAAATGTTTAAAAACCGTAAAAAAAAAAATCTTAACTGAAATATCGTATCCTTAGATAAGGTTCACTGTGTATATACTATAAATAGGCTTTAATAAACATTTGGTATTATGGATTCATAATGTGGAGCCATCTTTTTGTTAATTTTGGGCAAATTCACAGCTAATGCCATTAAAACTCTAAATGAGCAGTTCTAGTGTGCAAATGCCTGCTAAGATTAATACACAAAACCCTGATATCTCTCAACTGTCTCATTAACATGATAACAGGCCCAAAGGAGTTTCAAATCCCTTAACACACCAAAGACATATTTTCTCCCGTTTTTCGTTCATACGACCATAAAAATGGAAATTAAGCCACATAAAAAATCTTCCAAAAATATCAAGGGGACAATCCAAATACATAAAATACTTCTTTTTGGTATATTAAACTACAAAAGCCTTGTTGAAATGCTACTAAGGAGTTGACTTATATATACAAAAACCAAGGCAATCTACAGTAAGTTTATATTTTATCCCAAAGCCTAAACATTTAGCGCTAGTGAAGAAATTGAGAAATACTGAATGATCTAGTATATT
The DNA here is from genome assembly GCF_020171115.1 of Neogale vison. Taxonomy (NCBI): domain Eukaryota; kingdom Metazoa; phylum Chordata; class Mammalia; order Carnivora; family Mustelidae; genus Neogale; species Neogale vison. The sequence continues at coordinate 200,131,517 of NC_058101.1, forward strand.
AAGCTGTTTGTTTTCCAGAAAAACTAACTGCCGGGTATGGGTTATAGACGGACTTTCAAAAATCTAATTGTGCATCTGCTTTCGGGAGTTTAAGTCAAAGCCACAGTGTTATTGCGCTGAATCCTTTTGTGGTCTAATAAGGGAGAAAATAAAAACAAATTATCTTCTTTGTTATGGAGGATATGCTTTACAATATCACTGCATGGTGACAACTTCTTGTCTTCTTGTCACTGCCTGTCCTTTAGACCATACTGCAGAAAAGCAATTTTCTGCCTCAAAAGCACTCTATTTTTTTAAAGTTTGTCTCTGGGCAATTTTCAGGTCTAGTAGAGCTGCACAACTGTATACAGATGAGAAAGACCCAAAATAGGGCAATTTATTTGATTCCTCCTCTTCAAAACATTTAGCTGAGATTGCATATCCAACAGAGAAAGCCCAAAAAGAATATTCAGGAGTGACCCAGAGTGACATATACCCTTTCCGTAAATTTGCATTAAACATAGTTTCCAAATAACATGGACATCCTACAGCTGCTTTTTGTTTAACGTAAACCTTTAACACTAAAATTTCCCTAGGACATTAAAAGTGATTTCTACGGAAAAAAAAAAAAAGGCAAATCCCTAGAAATAAGTAGTTCAATACAGCATATGGAGTTTTCAGATGAAGAATTGCCTAATTTTAAGTGGTCTGCTCATTTGAATCAGCAGTTTGGTTTTCTGGTTGAGGAGTAAAGGGCACCTTTGATGCAAAAATGTATTTCCCCACTGTTCAGTTGCTGATAATTTCACACTTATCAATGCCTGGTGCTAGCATGACCATAATAGGCTCCTGATGTAACTCTGCCCTCACACAGGATGGAATGTTCCACAATGGTCTCTTACCCCAGTCGGAAAACAAGTTTACCTTTAATAGTGTCTGCACAGAGGAATGATTTGAAAGTTGCTGGATTTTAGATTTAATGCCTGCTGACACATTTTTAAAAGAATATCGTCCTTTTTCTTTTTCTATCACTCTCTCCATGCTGAATCATTACCTCTCTTCATAATTATTTTTGTGTAAGTGCTTGCTTTTTATCCAATATGGTATTGTATAGCACAAATTATACAGTGAGCAATATGAAACGTGTTTCTGCTGACTAACCAGCAAATTCCTGAGTCTAAAACTTGGGATTTTTAGTTAGAAAGTACTCATGGATGTAAACAAAGTTTACAGAACAGCAAACTGATTGGTCTTGGTAGCCACTGCCTTTCTTGCTACCGTGCGTACCTGTGCGTGGGTGGGTGCCGTCTGTTGAACGCGTGTGTACACGTGAGTCTCTCTCTCCTTATTTCCTCGGCTCCTTCCTCTCTAACTTTCTCTCTCTCTTTAATTTCTCTCTCTTCTCTGTATATGGGCTAGTTTGAGATTTCCTAGAGGTAGCTGTGTGTGTGCTTTTAGCTAAATGATAAGCAGATAACTAAGGAATTAAAAGAAATGCAGTGGAAATTATGTCCTAAGTATATCTCTAGTGCAAATGAAGTTATTTCAAGCCCAATGACTTTTTTTTTTTTTTAAGCATAACCTAAAAGCCCTGTTATATTTTCACAAGCACCAAAAATTATCTGACTGGTGGACTCCCAGATCTTAATTCCTCATCACACATTGATTCCTAAACTATGTTTTCCTGTATGTACTGCCCCCAATTTTTCTCACCAGACTCTTTTTTTCAACTTCATCTTGTCCAGTGTGTGCCCTTGTCGCTGGGGAGGAATTGACCTTCAGCGAGGTCTCTGACGACCTCATTACAACTAAGCCCAAGGGCCAGTCCAATTTTCAAAACTCATCTTTCCTCAACCTCTTCGCTGTATTTGTCACATTCAACCATCTCCCTTTCTCAAAATGCCTTCGGAGCTGTGCTCCTGACTCCTACTTCCTTGAGTCTGGTTTTCTTCATTGTCTGCAATATGCTTATTGGCTCCTTCTTCTTCATAACTGGAGGTAAAGCCAAGGCTACACGTCTCTCTTCTCATTTCCCACCTGGGCAAGGTACTCAACCCTGAAAGCTGTTATCACAGGCATCATCCCCACCGGGTCAGGTTCGATGTGCCATGTCTTCGTAGAAATATCCATCATCACTGCCTCTGTCCCTGCCGTTCCGCGTGTCTCCCCAGAGATGCACACATGGGGGACGACCATGTTGGCAGATTTCAGAGACCTAGCCCTATGATCATTTCTTTCCAACAAGTCACAAAGCCTTTTAACTTGAGGCAGGCTTAGTGAGTAATCTATGTACACGTTTTTCTCCTCTACTTGTAGCTGGATACTTTCTCCTTGCTTATACCAGTGTTCCTCTGATATCTATCGCTATATATCCCTGTAACGACTAAGTGCAACGTGTTTCTTCCACCAAAACTGGCTCAAGGACATATTTATAATAAACTTTAGGGGGCATCTGGGTGGCTCAGTGGGTTAAAGCCTCTGCCTTCGGCTCAGGTTATGATCTCAGGGTCCTGGGATCGAGTCCCGCATCGGGCTCTCTGCTCAGCGGGGAGCCTGCTTCCTCCTCTCTCTCCACCTGTCTCCCTGCCCGCTTGTGATCTCTCTCTGTGTCAAATGAATAAATAAAAATCTTAAAATAATAAACTTTAATCCATGCCATCTAAAAATACTACACTACAAATTCATGTTTACATGTATCATCTGTTTATAGTGTATATATACACACACACGTACATTTACATATATTTATAAGTATATATGTACATTTATTTTCTTTCTGGAGTTCTGAAATTTTGTCATCTTTTTATATATCACCAAATACTTAAATTCACATGGCACCCTATTAATTTATCATATAATAACACTGAAGGAAAAAATGTATGACATCTGAATTCATAGAAATCTCTATAGATCTCCGTGGTCATGAGGAAAGAGTGAGCACTTATAATTTGAATGTACCTAGATTTAGGGCCCCACGTTAGCTAGTAGTTGCAATCTTCTGCACCCAAACATGCCTTTAAACCGAACTGGTAGAATCCTTTTTCTTGTTGAAAGCATGTCAGAATAGACTGATTGGAACATTCCTTCTCTCCATTTTCCTCGGTCCTTTGAACAACAGTCAAGTGGGCACAAGTTAGTGAAACGATGAAGAGGAATCAAGGGTCTCGGGTAAATCACAACTTGAATAATTGAGAGTCGCTTGGCTAATCAATAAAAAATCACAATATTTGGCCTTATGCCCCGCTGAAGAAAGGCAGGGCACCAGTTTTCATTAGGATGGTCTCTAAGTAGATCGAAGTACCAAGAGCGAGCCGGAAGGTACATTTGGAACTACGTTGGCTGCTGATTTTACTTTACAATATCTACCTATACACTGCGCTCTGGTTCTTCTGAGTGATAGAGAACGTTTTATGCAGTGGCTGGTGACATCAGTCAGGCCTCAGCGGTCAGAATGCACTCACGGTTTAAGCCCAACCACATGAGGCTGCTAGATTCATTTTGGTTTCTTTAAAAGTCACGCTGCAGTGGTGTCAATCAGGCGTTATCAGAAGGAAATGGAAGAAAGCCACTGATGCACACATTTACCTAGCCTGAAATCCTTTCTTTTGGGAGGGAGGGAAAAAAAAAAAAAGAAAACGTTGAGTTTTGCCTCACATTTGCATCGTGCTGGTGGTTTACTTTTGTTGTACAATAAACATTTCATTTCAGCATCTGTGTGCACAGGCGAAGTAGCGAGAATGAGGTGACTGAAATCAAAACTCCTCATAACTGTGTGGGGTAGGGGAATGTAATCATCTTGCCTCTGCATAAAAACGAATTGAGAATTTTTTTTCTCTCAGTGTGCATGTCTGCTGTACATATATTCAAATGATTTTTCTTCAAAATTCTTTGAAAAGATATTCAAATATTGTGATATTTTGTGAGAATACCAGGAAGCTAGCCTATTTAAAACTTTCTGTGGCTCAGTTTCACAAAGCAGAAATGTTTTTGTACTTAGAACACGTGTCCAATGGAATGTGTTCCATAAATGTTGGTGGACTGTCAAAGTAAATAAATGGTTTCAGTTTTAGAAACTCCTAGGAGCCATGCGACCGCTCTCCGTTGTTGGCTAACTAATCTATTCCATCCTCACATTGTACACAATGATGCTAGTCCTTCACTCTGCCACTCTCTGCTCTCCCCGCCATGACTCTCTTATTGGTGACAGGGACATCGTCACTGCCCCAGTAACCAAGACGGTGCCACATCCTATCTATTCTTCTCACAGACATCTTTTGCATCTGCCATTTCTTTTCGATCTCTGTGACCCTTATTAAAGTGCAAAATTTAAATCTGCGGCTGGGTTTATCTTCCTGAAGCAATATCCATGCTCTGCCAGAATCCTACGGAATAAAATGCGTGTTTCTCATCCTAGTCATGGAAGGTCTCTCTCTACAGCCTGGTTGAGCCTGAAACGGCTCCCCGTGGCTGCACAAAAACTTTTTGATCTGGGCAATCAGATTCCCAACAGGTCTTTCCTCGTTCCTGGCTCTGAAACTTGCTTACAAGCTCTACCCAGCCGAAATACCCTCCTCTCTTCCTTTCCCCCACCCAAACTCCCCACGGCGCCCACAGCTCAGCCGAAGCTCTGAATTCACTGGGAAGTCATTTGCCACAACTGCAGCCCAGGGTCATCTTCCTCTGTGCAGAATGTGACAGCAGGTCTCCCACTCATTTCATCACCAATTTCTTGGGCTTTCCTACGGGGACTGGCTACGTAATTGCAGGGCTCAGTGCAAAATGAAAATGGGATGACCCTAGCTCAACATTTTCACGAATTACAAGACAGCATGAAGAGATCAGCCAAGCATGGGGTCCTTCTAAGTACATGGGCCTGTGAGACCGCCCAGATGGCAGACCCCTGCCCCAATCTGCTGTATTACACTGGCTTTAGACTTTTGAAATATACGGTGTCTATCAGCTTCCCTATATGGATCCTAACTTCTTTGGGAAAGGTGTTACATCCAACCTTTATGACTGTGTGATGATGTTTATTTGAAATTTACATCATGCTTTGCTTACAAACGTTATTATCATCAGCAGTAGAGGAGACCAAACTTTGAAAAACTTCTTGTTCAATAAAAATTTTTTCAGTACGACTGTTCTTCCCTACCCCTCACATTATGCGCAATTATGCAAGATGGACACACAACATTTTATTTTAAGCAGCGATTATGCCATTTCCTACTTTCTTAAAAGAATCAGAACATATTTGACATAGAACATTGTATAAATTTAAGGGGGGGAACATATTGATAGGATATAGTTAGGCAATGAAACTGCCATTACAGCGGTACGTGGCACCTATGCCATCACACCGCATAATTGTTTCCTTTTTGTGATTGGGATAGTTAATATCTAGTCTCTTAGCAAGTGTGACGATTATGATACAACACTGCTATCTATATTCAGCCTTCCGTGGCTCAGATCTCTCAGACTTATTATGTAGTACTAGTTGCAAGAGATGATGCCATTTTCAGTTTAAAGGCACATCAGAACCTTCTAGGCTTTGTGTTACTTTTAGACGGTCTGATTTTTACTGAGCCCCAGCACCATCCGACGTGCCTTTACAGAGAAAGGACACTATATGTTTCACCTCCATTACTCAAACCACAGCCTACTTATTCACCTGATTCTCCAGCTCTTAAAGAGTGATAGGAAAACCAAAAAGAAGAAAAGAGGCGGTAGGTGGGAGGGAAAGGAAGCAGGAACCCTCTCCGCATCATGCAAAGAGGCATCATGCAAAGTGTCCCCGAGAGACCACATATGCCACACTCCCCTGGACTCTTGCCCTGGCTCCAGCCCTTCTCCAGTGGGGGATGAAGGGAACAAAGCAGTTTTTGCAGAGCAGAGTCCATCTTCCTATTGGACACTGTTCAACCCGTGACACAACATGGCATCACTCTTAAAACTAATAAAAAATAAATGACAAGACGTTCCTCCAAAGAGATGGACTGTTCACCTTCATTCAGCCTTTCAAAGCGCTTCACTTCAAGGTGACAGAGCTAAGTATGGACCATAAATCCATCTCTGGCTTGCCTTTAGACAGTTATAGGATATGTTAGATTTCTTTGCTCCGAGCAGTGCTCTAGACTAACCCTTGTTAAAAGTATTACTGTAGATATTTCAGTACCTCCAACAAAAATGTCACCTTTGAAGTTATTTTCCTGCAAAATTCAAACTACATTAATCTTACTTCCATAGGTATTTGAAGTTTGGGCTTCCCCGAGTTGAAACCATTTCTCGCGATCCTAAAATAAAAATCAAGCTCTACAACTTAAATGTCTCAGTAGCGGTAGGAAACAGACCAAAAATAGCCTTAAAAATCACTTTTAAGTGGGGAAGTGGCAATTGAGGAAGGAAAATCAAGGGAAAATATCTGCCTCCATATCTGCAATGATAGCGGAATGTCTAAGTAGAAGGCTTGTAAGTCATGAGAAAGTTTAATTGTATCATACTTTCTTTCGATGTTGTTGAATTATCGGCTGATTTTATTTTGCAAGTGCTTTGTAAAAGCTCCTTTTAGTATAATGACTTATAAAATGTTTCATTGTAGAAAAATTTGCATAAAACTCATTTTAGATTTCCTTTGGTAATCAGACACAAGAACCTATCACATATTGTCTGGATGAGAAAGGAGCTACTTCTTGTGATTTGAAAAGCTGCAGTTGAGTTGATTTTTTTTTCTCTATTTTGCTTCCAAGATGACCACATAGTTATGAGGCTTTATAATGACATTTTTTTTTTTTTTTACACTCTCTGGTATTCTAAAAGCGACTTTTTTTTTCTTGAAAAAGCATTTTTATAATTATTTATCAAAAATGAGATACAGTAAAATTTCTAGTCTGAATGCCATGAGAAATTGTAGGTAATCAGGAGCATTCAAAACGCAAGTCTTCTCAGGACATCACACAATGAAATGGAAGATAAAGTAAGTCCTGAAAGTACGAGAATATCGCTTTTATTTTAACAATGAAAACAGAAACAAAACAACCATTTTCGTGCGTATCGGGGACAAAGCTGCCTGGAGAGTCTATGCACCGATTCAGGAGTCAGAGCAGGAGAATTCAGCGTATGGTGATTCTATTCAGAAGCTTTTTGAATTCAGATCCATATAAAACATAAAAATTAAAACAATCAAAGTCAACTATGAAGTTGAACTAGAATATAAAATAAGTTTGAAATTTAAAGGGACATAGGACGGAATGTAAGAAAAATGTAAATTATTATAGAATTTACTGAGTGGGAATCGACATGAGTTTTGCAAAGGGACATAGGTATAGTAATGGGTATTTTTGGAGATAAGGGGATGAGGATAAAGGACAACAGAATTTTGGAATTTTGTTTATAAAAATGTAGCTTAGACAGCTGATTCTAACTTTTAGTTCTTCAATAACTACATGTAACAAAGGTCAGTCTGGCAATTGTTTCCTTATCTCTTAACATCATCTCCTTACCCCTGGAAATACGGATAAGATAAATATTTTTAAGAAATTATACCAAAGGAATCTCATCAGGCATTTTGTATTGTTGAGTACCAGTGGGACGTCCTCGTCATCCTTGCAGAACGCCAGCCTGCAGCTGTAATTCTCCCAAGACACAGAGAATAAGTATTATATCACTTCCTTATCTTTTTCTGCCATCATCCTGATGCATATCCTTGCCAATTAACGTATGTATGCATGGAGTGTGCTTCTATGTTTTCAGCAAGTGGGTAGTTATTCTAACTCCAAGAGGTGATCAATTTTGGTTTGCAGCTGCATTTAAAAGCTTAAGGATCCATTAGAAACCCCACCTTGCTCTGCAGACTGGGGCAGAATACCACCAGCTACCACAGGATACAACACTGCGGCGCCAGACGACAAGATTTCCTCACAAAAAATCTGACGGTGGAATCATCCTCTCTGTCTTGCAGTGGAAGAGGTTGAAGCCAAGTACTGGGGAAATGGCAAAGGTGCCATTCAAATCTGTTTGCTGACTTCACTGAGAAATAATGTTACAAATGAGGGTTCATCCCTCTCGTTCCACTGTATTTTATACAAACTCGCGGACGGTGGACTTGAACCCTATTTCTTCAAACACGTTGGTGAAAAAATTTCTAAAAAGGTGTACCCCCAAACAAGTTGAAAATCATCATTTTCATAATCGTTTTAGACTTTAAACACTTTGCCCAACATTTGGATGTGTAATATACAAAACTTTTTTTTTTTTTTTTTGCAAGTTCATTTCTGGAATGTGGGCTGCAGATAAATGCCATGCTCCCTTTCCTATTTGTAACATATATATTGCACATTTCTTTCTACTCTATTTTTGGCTAAGAAAATGAAGCTTCCATTTTCTGGGCTTTCCATTATAAATCAATATCCCCACATGAGATGCTGAATTTTAAGAACCCAAGGATTTCCATATTGGTCAGATTCATGGTTCATTCAATCTAGTTAAAGAATTATCTCCCTGTTATGTGAAGCCCCACTCTTGACCTAGTGTTGCCTACCTTTCTTTTTCTCCCAGAAACCTTCCATTCCCTACTCTTTTGAGGAGGCGGGAATGAGGGGTTAGAGAAAAGTGTGAGAGTGTGAAGGAGAAATCAAAACACAGAAAGTGAAAGAACAAAGTTTGTGAAGATAGACCAAAAATGTGAAAAAGGAAAAGAACTGAGAAATGAGGAAAAGGGCAAAAATCACTGTAGTTACTTATTTTCTGTTTGCATTTATTCTAGAAATACGTCCCCATTACCCCCTCTATAACCACTTTTCTTACAGAAAATATGAAGACAAATACAAATGGGTCCCTTTCTTAAAGAGATTTATACAGTGGAAAATCTTAATAGAATTCTCAGATTTCCATTCATCCAGGAGGGATTTTATTAGTCGGTGGCTCTCCTCATTTTCTTCTATAAGCTCAAACAAAACTAGTAACTCTCGAAATACTGAGATGCATTCTTTGCGCCCTCAAACATGGCACTAAACACACCACCCTCCTCCAGCCCTAAAGTTTGGGGGTCCTCATTAAACTTAAAGGTGATATATTGTCATTTGTGGGGAGGTATGGGCGGGAAAGGATGGAAAAGTATGAGTTACTTACCCATAAGGAGTAAATTTTCCAACTTTCCATGCTATTTAATTCCCATCCTCTTTTCTAGAGGGCTCTAAAGCATTTTAACTGGGAGCCACACTTTTTGTTTCTTTGTTTTCCTAACTGCCAGAATTCACTTGCTTGAACTCTGTACAGATCTACGATTCTATCCAAGGCAAACCTCCTCCTTCCTTTGATGTAACTCTTAAGATTTTTCCTGATCCTTCCCGCATGATATTTCTTCCTGCTTTCTTGGGATGGCCCCTTGATGTCTTCTTTACTAACTTTGCCAGAGATACCATTTGTAACCCTCTTCTCTCATTGCCAGTTAAACAAAACAGAACAAAACAAAAACATATATCTCTACCTTTTGTCTTACGTTTCTATCTACCACCCACTGCTCAATTATTTTGGTGAGCAGTGCCATCTCTGGAGAGATACAAAGGCCTCAAGATTAAAGGTTAAAGAGGAGTGAATGTAGTGGCTGGCTTCTGCCAAGACCAGTTTTGATTATACTACGGTCGGCGCAGGAGTCTAGTTCTAGTCCTCACATTCACGGATATGCAACAACTGCTCAAGCCATATATCTGCACGATGACTCATAATGCAAATGTAAAATGTGACCGTTATGGGAACCGTCACCCGTATGGCCCATTGGTCAAGAAACACAATGAGATAGTCCAAATGTGGTTCTAAACTGCTTCATATACCTTTTTCAACAAAGTAATAAGGACAGATAAATCACAGAAATACTTTTGAAAACCCCTGTTTCTCTCCCATACCATTTGTCTCTGCGATATTCTTAATACCTTAAGATACTCAACTTGATTAGTTTAACTAGCCTGATTACCTTATCATTCATCCCTTCCCCTCTTTCCTCTAGATTCTGCTATGAAAGCTCCCCAGAATGATGTGACAAGTACCTCCTTAGAATGAGAAAGAATAAAATAGAGACAAAGACTCCTCTTGAGCACATGAGGAAATAACCAACCTAGGGAAATGCTTTCAACGGCACCCCTGGTGTCCTCATACAAAGAATCATTATTTGTACTTGTAGTCAATAATGCAGAAAGAAAGCCTAGACATATCCAAGATGTACACTGTGTTTCATCCCATTGCATATTGAGTTTTCAATTTTGTTACATGAAACAAAATGCCTCTCCCCAAAATGTTGACTTTTCAAATAACCCAGGTAACTGAAGTTGATTTTTCCCTCTGATGTTAACAGCTATGGATATGAAGCAGACTTAACTTATTTATAACGCTGAATTGAATTGATTTACTGTTTTATTTTACTCTCTTGGTGTATAGACTGTTTGCAAATTCCCTATGAGTTCACCTGATCCAAAATAATGCCAGTAATACCATAATATTTAGATCACCCATTAAAGATACTAGCACATAAGTTAAGAGAAACCTCAAATACAAGTTTCTCAAATCAGATCTATCAAGTTTTAAATAAAAATCTGTCTCTTGCCGACAAACTATGTGCTGATCTCTGTGTTCCAGTCATCATTTGACATTATTGCGGAGAGAAAAAGGGTGATATGCTTTCAATACAACCAGTGAAGAAGAAGTTTTATGTTTTCTTTCTTTAACAGGAGAAAACATTTTCTTTTACATGCATTTGATGAAAATGAAAGAATAGATTCATAGAGCTATCTACCGATCCCAGACCTTTAGTGTAAGATTTTTAAATGATGTGGAATATTATTTAAGCTACCTAATTTAATATTTAATAATTTAATAATTTAATATTATTTAAGCTACCTAATTTAATCCAGTCATCTGCAGGTCAAGTAAATGATCTGCTTGCTACCCTGCAGCTTTAAATAAATTAAAGTATAAATGAACAAATCACATCGACTGAGATCTGAGTACACTACACAAATACCTGCTGACACCATTTTCCATCAGCAAGGTAGGAGGATGAGTACCTTGACAGGTGCAAAAATGAGGTTTTCTATGTATCCTTTCATTGGACCACTTCTATGAATGAAAAACTCATAGAAATGCTGGAAATTCTTATTTCTGATGAAATAAGAAAAGACAATAAGCTTTTCTTAAACATTAGAGGTAAAAATGTGCTTTCAATATACTCATGTTTGATATTATTCTTTTTATAATATACTGGAATATCTTCTTATTCACATCTGTTGTTCACTGAACGCCATATAGAGGTTGCTTAAAAGTGCAAAATTCACAAGAGATCTCAGCAGTTATTTCATTGAGAAATAAATATGAAATATTAAATAAGGTACAATGTTACATTTTATAAAAAGATTTTATTTATTTATTTGACGCAGAGAGAGAGAGTACAGCAGGAGGAGCAATAGGCAGAGGGAAAGGGAGAAGCAGACTCCCTGCTCAGAAGGGACTCATCCCAGGACCCTGAGATCATGACCCCAGCCAAAGCCAACCACTTAATGGACTGAGCCACCCAGGGACCTGGTAAATCATATTTTAATTTAGATATCAAGTTTATTTTACTTTTCAGTTAGGGCTTATTCAAATTATAACTGGTCATTTTGCAAGTATGACTAATTATGTTCATTTTGTTCATAGAGACACAGAAACAACTAACTCTCCCATCCCAAAGATGGTTTGAGAGAGCAAAAATGAGTATCAGTCTATGTAAAAGAAGCAGGTTGTATCACCATTGTGCTCCGGCGTGTGGTAATAATGGCTTTATGGTAGCAGAGGTGGGCGAAAGCAAGTTTCCAGAAAATTCTTGCTCCAGATCAAAATAGTAAGATTAAATTATCATGTTTAAAGTACACTAATATTTTGACAAAATATATCCCTTCCCCAAAAGTGATAATGGATGACCGTTCTGTAGTATGTTCAGTGTTGGACTCTGTATAGTTTTGGATTGCTTTTGGTTGAAGTCTTCTTTGTGTGTGGAAATGATCATGAACTAACAATGAACTTGGCCATTCTAAGGACACATTTGTATTTTTAAAGTGTCTCGTGTCTTGCTTTGTATTCTGCGGAAGTTCAATTAATATTAATGGTTGAAGGGGATATTTGCTGAGACGACTGTTTGCATATTTTGCTGGTGAAGTGATTAGTTGGCTTGATGATTTCCTCTCACACTTTGATATTTAAAAACAGTCTATGACCAGGTTTATGTTAAGTGTAAGTTACTTAACAATGATGAGGTACTGAATTTTTCCAAGGTTTTTTTGTTTGTTTTGCAGGCATAGTTTTCCTTTGTGGATTCCATTAAAAACAAAAAACAAAAAACAGAAAACAAACAAACAAACAAAAAACAAGAAACTGCAGCTGTAAGCATTGTGCTATCCTCAAGTTCCCATAGTTTGGGGAAAAAACAAAAACAAAACAAACAAAAAAATAAGAAAACTTCCTCTTACATGGAAAGTGCTTCCCTTGTGGTTACTCACGAATATTTGCAAGGCAAGGTCACTTTCAATGCCATAGAAGATGGGAGGAAAAAAAAAATGAAGGAAACTGTTTTTTGTCTTCACTGATTCTGCCAAAACCCTAACAGACATTGATGTTACAAGAGGGAAAGGTTGTCACAATCCCTTATTCCCAGCTCTGGCCTAGAAACTGTGAAAGAAGCGGAAACATTTTTTTCCCTACCATGTATACAAAGTATAATACAAAATATTAAAATATGTATATCCTTCAAAAGATCAACGTGATTGTTAACATTTGCTTTGAAAACAGTTTTCTGAAACATACTTAAAATACCAAGATTCAAAAAGAGCCTTAGAAACTGAACATACTTCTGTAAAATTAATTAATCACTTTGAGGATTTAGCAGGAGGAAATGGCCATAAACATCTTATATGCTCAGCTGGTGGTAGAAGGTAGGCTGAAATGACAATTTTGTTTAAAAATCAAAGGAGAAGGGAAGAAGCCGAGATTTGGAATAAAGATATATATGCCTGGGACAAGCAGAAAGAACATTTTATATCTACATGTGGCCTACAGAGAAGCAGAAGAATGAAAAGGTGAAAGATTAATGAGGGGGGATTTTTTTTTTTTTTTGCATTTTCTATCATCTATGTGAATTATTACCTAGATGCCTGATATGTCCTAAAAGAAAAACTGTGATGAATAAATAAACAGCTCTCGAAATCTTCAATAGGGTGCTTTACCTTGCAGGGAATATTATCATTGGCTTTTGATACAATTTCTGCTGCAGGGAAAGAGTTTCAAAGCTCAGAATGTTGAAGCATTGCCAGGCGCTCAAAGGCCCCCTGCCGAGCGCGTCAAACTAAGAAATCTCTCTGAACTTGTCGAATTAAAAGTCATCTCCCTCTCTCTGCAACCCCTGCATGAGCTGGGAAGCTCTGTCCTCATTTTTTAGGCCCCTCCATGATAAACAAATGGAGCCTAGAGCATCTTTATTCTTTACAGCCATGCAATTAAAATTCTTTTAAAAAATGTAATTGAAGGCAATGAATTTCAAAAGGAACTTCTAGTTAACAATGAGACCAAACAGTTTGAGAGGGCTACATTCAATTGTGTTTCAAAGGTAAAAGCAAAATAGCTTGTTAAGCACCAGAGAACTGTCCCTTTTTTATTTTTATTATTTTGATTGTACATCAAGAGGTTGCTCTAAACTTAAACATCTCAGCAGGATTTATGGTTTCTGGAATGTCATAAGACTTAATTACTCAGACTGCAAAGAGGCGCATGCTATTAAAATATGAACAAAGCCATATGCGATCCTTGGTTGCTGCAAATCATTATTTATCTATCCCCCCCACAAATTAAAGAAGTTTAATCTGTGTTTGCATTTTTAGGCACCACACTGTACACTCCCCCCCCCCCATGGTGTGTTCCTAACACCAGTGCCATTGTAACAATCTGATAATTCCCCTACTAGCCTATTGACGCATTTTTACTACTATAACCAAATGCAGTGACAGATTCAAAGTCCTTTGTTAATTAGCAAAAATGAGAAAAGCATTTTAAATGCTTTTAGAAAAACAGAATAGGAATGAATTATCAGCTTCAAGTGTCAAAGTATTATTTTTAAGAAGGAGCATTATGTGACATCCTTGGGGAAAAGTTTCAAAAGATCCTGTGTTCCTTGGTCCATATCTTTATAAGAAAGTACTTATACTGGTGTTATTAATCACTCTCTAGTGTCTGAAATATAACCTTTGATGGTAGGTGTCAGAAAGAGAATGGATGATGAACATTTTGTCATTACCCTTAAAGGGCGTGGGGGTGGGGGATAGGGGCTGAAGGTGTATGTGAGCGCGCACGCGTGTGTGTGTGTGTGTGTGTGTGTGTGTGTGTGTGTGATTTTTAAAAGCTTGCTTTGCTTGTACCACTCATCCTGCTTCCCAAATAGAGATCGTTGATTGATCAAGGCAAGAGAACAGTCAATGTTTTAAACCTAAATATATTGTAGTTATGTCAAGAGCAGATATACCATAGGAAAAGAGTATATTTTGTGGCAAGGTTTTCTTTTCCTTAGTTTAAATACTAGGCGATGTTTAAAGTAGAAAACATTCAAATGAGAGGAATGGGGCCAGGGAGATAAAGTGGTAAGAGGAGGCCCAAGAAGTGGTGGGTAATTAGCATGGGGTCTGTGAAGTCCAGTGGGTTTGTGAAGAAGGAAGGGGCATGAGTCTTGGGAGATACTGAAAAGTTATGAGAACCAGAGGAAGAAAAAGCTGGGGGAATCTATTGATGGATGAGTGGCTTCTTGCTTAAGGAGGAAAACAGTTGACTGCAAGGGGTTCTCAAGCAAATGTTCTTAAAAATGCAGACAATGGGAACACTGCACTCATTTGGGTTATGTTTAAGAGAAGGGAAGGTTATTTTTAAGAAGGATAATTTAGTAGATAGAGGAAACAATGGGATTAAGTGAGGTTTTGTTTTTGTTTTTAAACATATTCGAAATAGGAAGAAGATAAATGAGGACACCAGGTCCCAGAAGAAGAAGCTGAACGTGGTAGAAGTCCTGGAGAAAAAGCAAATCTGTTTAAGGACCCAGGTGGATGGGTTCGGAGACCCAAAGCTAGCTTTGTAAAGAGGGAAGAGGGGATTTATCTTAGTCTAATATGAAAAAGAATATTAACCCAAAGGGGAAACATGGAGTCAAGCACCTTGAGCAGTATTTCAAGTAAATGATTCTACAAATGTGTATAATGCATAAAATCAATTTTAACTGTGCAAAGAATATTCGTAATTTTGAGTTTTGAAAAAGTCAACTATGGAATTGAACCAAATTAAGTATTAGAGGTAGACAAGAAGAATTTCTTTCTTTTTTTTTTTTTATTTAAAAGATTTTATTTATTTGAAACAGAAAGAGAGAGGTCACAACTAGGCAGAGAGGCAGATAGAGAGAGAGGGGAGGAAACAGGCTCCCCGCTGAGCAGAGAACCCCATGCAGGACTCAATCCCAAGACCCTGGGATCATGACCTGAGCCAAAGGCAGAGCCTTTAACCCACTGAGCCACCCAGGCGCCCCACAAGAAGATTTTCTTGAAGAAATATAACTACTGTCCCATTGTTCAAGGTCAATTACTGACAACAACTGAAACATTCTAGTAAGACATAAACTAATTTCAAATCTTCTTTCATAATCTTTGGGTTATTCCTGTTTCTCATTTTATTTCAGCTTTGCTTTTATAACATGAAACTATATGTTTAAAGGTTTTCGAGTTTTCCTTTCATTTTAAAGAATGCAATTATGTCAAAACCACAACATGCTTATTTTTCTGCTTTAAAAAAAAATCAAACAAGAAACATAATGTCTGGATGTCTATTTAAAGGAAGACTGTAATCTATTCAGAAGACCTTGCTGATACATCACATACCTGAACCCATTTCAGAGGACTTCCCCAGAAGCTCTTCTCTAAGATATGTGTGTTCTTCAATCAGAACAAAGAGGGATCTCATTTTCTGATACTGCAGTAAAATGTAAGTATAGCCCTCTAGGTTAAATTATGTGAAAATACCTTCTTTGAAAAAGGATTCAGGGAGAAGCAAGCAGAATTGAAATTGACTTGGATCTTAGAGCCATAGTACAACACTCAGTGGATCCTAAGCAATTATCTCACTTGATTTATTTACCCTCCTCCCTCCTGTCCCATTTTGTTTTTAACATCTGGGTTTGGAACAAGTTCGATCAGAACAAGCAACCATTGCAACATGTTTTGCTATGTATTAGGGATGAGGAATTAGCCATAATCATGATGATTACAGCAAAATTTATAGCTGAGGTTACATTAAAGTTCTCAAATTATATGCAGCAGTCATATTGCTGTCACTTGGAACTGCCTTTGATCCAAATGTATGATATTTGTCAAGGCATGCTGGGGCTGTGGTTGGTTATTTAAACGGAGATGGAATTGTTTCATTGCTGTTGCATTGAGCTGAATGGTCTGAGCCCTTGCAAAACGGAGTAGGAATTAGGACTCTAATATATTTCAATGAAAATGTAAGAAGCCCCTAGAATGTATTAAAGGCTTTGAGAAGCATGGGAGAATGCAAAAGATGGTTTCTCTTTTTAAATAGCTCACCAGTGAGCCTTGGACCAACTTTATTTCAATTTGGCATTGCATAGGGGACATTTATCATTACTTTCAGAAACCTAGACTTAAAACTATTTCCCCCATTTGAGAGAATTTCTATTTTAGGAGTTTCAATGGAAGACACTCTTCACAGGAACTAAAAAACTTTACATGCCCATGGTAGCCATGGAGGTATACCTCTTAGATCCCCATCCAAGAGAGGTCTCTACATAAAGCTGTTGCAACTGTGGGATTCACACAGTGCTCACACATGCATCATGTTCTCCTGGGCTCACAGCCTAAGCCTGGCCCCAATGGAATCAGTGCAAGCTGGCTCTTTCTACTCAATGGGGACGCTTCAAAGGCACACACTGGTCCCTGTGGCTCTCTGTCAATGTGGTCAGGATGATCTCAGAGGCTCAAGGATGCGGAATTTCCTCCCACCCAATCCTTCTGTCTCCACACTCTCCTCCTCTTGCTCCTGGCTGTCAGATGCCCATCATGGCCTCAGTGCTCTCTGCACCTTCCTGTATTCTCTCCCCTTGACTCTTCACTGATATTTTTCTCAGTGAATATTCTGCACACATAATTCCATTCTGGCATCTGTTTCCTGGAAGACCCAAACTGATAGAATGCCAGTCCTCGAACTTGTGCTTGAGATACAGGATTTTCTCCCCTCTCAGAGAGGCCAATATATTTCATTAGGGGGAACTTCCTTAAAACGTACACAAGCAGAAGCAGGATCCAGCTTTATGCTCCTCCTATGATAAGATATTATGAAGAGCCAAAATCAATAAATCTGTTTCAAATGCAAATAGTTGGTTGTCGTCCAGGCAAAACATGCAGAGCCAAAATCAAATGCCATTGCAATCTCTGGAAAGTGTCCTTAACTGAAATAGCCATTCTTTTTTCAGAAGTTCAATGAGGAAAAGTGTAAAAGATGCCAGTGTCATAAATCAAGAAATAACGAGTTACAATGCATGAAACTTAAGCTTGTCCTCCGTGCTGCTCGCAGTGGAAATATTCCATCACCTTACTGACTTGTTTATGACCTGCTGGATTCCACGTGAAGATTCCAAGTGAACCTAGAATGTTGGGAGATCCTTCTATTTCTCCACTTTGACTACCTATCGGTGTTAACTCAGATATGTCAAGTGTCCATCTTTGTAGACGGGGTTGTGGGACTAAATCATGATGCATTTAGAAGTATAATACCCACACTATTCTACTAGTTCATTAGACTTCCCCCGGTCACAAGTCTTAGAGACACTACCTGGGCAGTGGGAAGCTTAGAGAGCACAAATTTATACTTTAAATTCTTACAAGTTTTTTAGGACAGTCTTCCATTTATGTAGATATGGACATCTGGGCAGCAGTATGCAATGAAGAACCACCATAATAAGTAAGAGCCTTCAAAGAGATCCTATAGGTCAGGAGGCACCGGATGAACTTGAGCCATAGGATCTTGAATAGGATTTCTCTTAGTGTCTGAGATGAAATGGTCAGAATCAATGTCCTGAAGAATGGTGACAGCAGCACCACCTTAGGCAGATCTCTGCTCTCTATTCCATAAGACTTGTACTAAAAAGTATATATAAATATATGGACCAGACCAGACTCCTATGCTTCCTCTCCCATTCTGCAGTTATTCTCTTAGCTAGTGACCCCGTAAGACTACAGAAGTACTTCATGATAGCTGAGCTTCATGCACTCAGAAGCCAGTTTCCTGAATGCAGGATTGAAGGTCTAGTCTGGGCTGTCCTCCAGCTAACTGTCCTGGGTATTAAAATCCCAACATGGCATTTATTCACCAGTTCATCTAAATGACACCAACCTTTCCTTGGATTTTAAAAACACGTGATTCTCCCATTTGGTGTATCACAGCCGTTACACAATATTTAGCCAAAGCCAGTAACACTAATCATAGATACTGCCTAGCATTGGTTCCTAAGTACTGTAAACTTACTGCCCCAGCTTGATATTTTAGATTTCTGTGTCGACTTTTACCCTGATACTTCACTTTTTTGTCTTACTGGTGCTCCTAGCTTAAAGACCTCTTAATTCACAATTCTAGATGCCCTTTTGAGATTGGTATACTCAGAAATTTAGCTGAAGAATTTCTCAGGGATGTTTGACCTCTTGAGAACCCATCAGAAGGACAACTCAAATCCAAGACCAGAAGAAAATGGTTTGGCCTTTTGAGATTAATACAAATGGGCTTCTATTCCATATCATGACCTACGAAAGGCAGTAGAACATGGGGGTACCTTGGGTGACTGCCTTCTTGTTCCACGGTGAAGTGCTCTGGGAATGATGGTATGGGTCTTCCTATAACTTTGCTTGTCTACTCTGAGTCTGTTAATTGGCTATAAACTCAAGAAACCTCTTTGGGATTTTGAGACCTCATGGTCTTCATGGAGTTGTAAGTACCATTAAAAGTCTGGGAATCTCTCATACTTGATTTTTGACTTTGTGGGAAAAATAAAACAAGAACAAACAAACAAACAAAAAAAAGACCCAAACATCTGCTAAGGTAGTTTGTGTGGACAAAGTTTGTGTTACAAGGTAGTGCACTCATTGGTTAGGTAGCACTAGGTCACCAGGCCAGACTACTGAGCAGGAAGTGTGGACTTTTTGAATCTGCACTAGGTTAAGATACTGTTAGTGCATCTGCTTTGCTCTCAGAAAATAGGCAGGATCTGCTAGAATGTTGTCAGACCCATGGTATATCTCTTTCCCATGGCTTTTTGTGTCGACCAAATGAATGATCAGAAACAATGAACTTAGAACAGTGTATGCCCTACAACCAGCACTCAGTAAATACCAGTGTTAATCTTGAGAGAGTTTTGACAAATTAATGCCAGGCATACTCAAGGCTCTCCCAAAGAAGCAAAGGGATGCCAAGGGTCTGAGCCCAGAAATTAGATTATTGACAGAGGCAAAGATATCAGCTCAGAGTCAAGCACTTAGGACTAATAGCCTGGGAGAGCTGACAAGCCAAGGACTGGAAGATGGAAAAAAGACTCTCTCAGAGCTTCTCTGCTCTTCATGGGGCTGAAAAAGAAGAGGGAGTAAGTTAGGAAAAATACTGGTCTGGAGCTTGAATAATTCACTGAAAGCATATTCCCCAAGAACACATGCAGATCAAATCAAATTCACAAGGTAAGGGCAAAACTGCAAGCATTTTAAGGCAATCGTTGTCCACACAGTCAAATGCTTCTGAATGGTGGGAAAGGTTATAAGGCCAGAACACCCTGAGGCTGGTGATCAGGGAAATGGTCCAGGCTTCTAGGGACTGAAGTCTGGCAAGTTTGTCAGAACACTAGCAAGGAGGTGGCCCTGGTTTATGGCCAAAGCTTTCATCTTTCTGTAATTTCCTAAGGTAATTAAAATGTTCAATGTAGGGCCACCTGGGTGGCTCATTGTGTTAAGCCTCTGCCTTCGGCTCAGGTCATGATCTCAGGGTCCTGGAATCTAGCCCCGCCTTGGGCTCTCTCCTGAGTCGGGGGGGGGGGGGGGCTGCTTCCCTTTTTCTCTCTCTGCCTGCCCCTCTGCCTACCTGTGATCTCTGTCTGTCAAATAAATAATAAAAAATAAAATCTTTAAAATGTTCGATGTTTCACAACCTCCTCTAATAAGTATTGGTTGACAGATAGAGATTTTCTTATGGAGTTGACCCAAATCTCTTCTTCTTCTTCTTCTACTTTTTTCTTTAAGATTTTATTTATTTATTTGAGAGACAGAGCACAAGCAAGGAGAGCAGCAGGCGGAGGGAGAAACAGGCTCCCCACTGAACAGGGAGCTTGATGCAGGGCTCGATCCCAAGACTGGGATCATGACCTGAGCCAAAGGTAGACGTTTAACCAGCTGGTCCACACAGGTGCTCTGATCCAAATATCTTCTAATTAATTTGTGTGTGGATATACATGTGCATGTGAGTATGGCATGATATCATGTTTGGTTATAATATTAAAATTCTGGTGCTTATAGAATATAAGGCAGGAAAATGTATAGAAGTCTGGGTATTATTTTAAGACATGGTACAGCATTAAAATATATGGAGTGAGATAAACATAGGTTTGAACCCTATCATTTACTCATTAAAAGAACCTAGATAAATTCACATAACTTCTATAGGGTCTCTTCATCTTTGACACAGAGTTCATAATATTCATTTTATAGATCATTGAAAAAATAAATTAAAATAAGGTATGTAAATTATTTTCAACAGTGTGGTATTATAGTGACTTTTCTTTTTAATCTTTGTTTTATGATAATGTTTAGGGTTTTGTTTTCCAGATTTATTTATTGATTTGAGGAGGAGGAGGGGCAGAGGGAAACAGTCTTAAAAGGACTCTGCACTGGATGCAGAGTCTGAGGTGGGACTCGATCTCATGACACAGAGATCATGACCTGAGACAAAACCCAGAGTCAGAAGCTTAACAACACCCAGGTGCCCCAGTAATGTTTAGTGTTAATTAATTTATCCCCAGATAAAGGAATGTTCACTATAGGATCAACCTGAAATGGCATAAATCATATGACTACTGTTAAAGTATTTCTACTAGACCGGGGTCAACAGATTATGGTCATAGGCCAAATCTAGACCCTTGCCTATTTTGTAAATGAAGTGTTATTGGAACATAGTTACACAAGTTGTCAGCATGTTGTTTATGACTACATTTGTACTACAACAGCAGGGTGGAGGGGTTCTGAAAAAGACAATCTGGTCAGCAAAGCTAAAAATATTTACTATTTAGCTCTGGACAGAAAAATTTGCTGATCCCTCTATTAGATTGTCAGTCTTAGATTTGAAAAAAAATCTACTAGTTGATAAAAATCATTTTTAAATGATCATTTTTAAATTTAAATTTTAAATATTACAATACAAATTATATGGCCTAAATACCTAAATGCAATGTGAATAATAGTGGGTGCATAATACATAAGAGAAGTAGTATTATATGAAAGGATAAATGATTTATCAGTTAAATAGAATGTCTATCAAGTATTAGGCTCAACATAAGCACACTATTTAGAGGTGTGGCATTCAATGGCGTTTCCAACTGATGGTGATAACTTAATACTTTCCTAGAAAATGATAGGATTGGAAAATTATAATTCAGGGTCAAAAAATTCTGCAACATCGCTCAAATGGGCTCTTCATTCATGGAAATTTATGTTTTAAAGCTGCTACAGCATCAGCAGCATCAGTGTGGGCTTCAGGAGTACATGCAGAAAGGCTTGTGTCCAGATCCAAGTTCCTGATCAGTTGTAGCAGAAACAATGGTGTTAATAGCCACAGTGTTGGCAGTGGCCCCACCAGCAGGGTCAGGGCCGAGGGTGGGTTTCTGGGCTCTGAGCAATGCCATTTTCTCTCTTTCACTTTTCCGGCCTGAAGAATGGAGATAGCTGCTTTCCGCAATCTCTTCTGTCTAGTGAACACCAACAACCTGTCTTTCTTCCTCTGGTTCTTTCAACGCTTTTACAACAAAGCCCTGTATTAAATTCCTCTCCATTTAAAACACATTGAGTATATTCTGTTTTTCTGATTGAATCTCAATTACTATACAGTTTCTGATGAAGAGTGAAAGATACAGTGATATTGATTAAGGTACTCCTATGTCCATTTCCGGTGGTGCAGGCAGAGGGACCGTGGTCACGAACAAATCCACAGTCAAAATCAAAGGGAATGGGTCCAGTGTAAACAACCTATCATCATGCGACTGAATGGTGCCTGAAGACACTACCCCATCTTAGGCTTGGCTGGCTTGGGCACAGCTCCGCACTGACTGCTTGGTTACCTTTGGTGATAGCAAGCTGTCCCTTAACATCTGCTTAAGAAACTCTCTATATTAAATCCTTACCTCTACTAGGCTTAACAGTGTCCTCCCAGAATTCCTGTCCACTTGGAACTTGTGAATATGACTTTATTTGGAAATAAGGTCTTTGCAAATAGAATCACTTTAAGATATGGTCTATAGGATTAGAGTAGGTGCTCAATGCAATAACTGGAGAAGCAGGCTATTTGGACACAGAGACAGACAAATAAGGAGAACTTTATATGATAATGGAGATAGAGATCAGAGTGATACATTTACATGCTAAGGAATGCTGAGGATTGCCAACAGCCACCAGAAGCTAGGGAGAGGAAAGAAAGAATTCTCCAGAATCTTCAGAGGAAGCGTGTCTCTGCCAACACCTTGATTTCAGTCTTCAGCATCCAGATTTGGAGGAGTATAAACATATGTTGTTTTAAGCTAACCAGTTTGTGGTCATTTATTATAGCAACCATAGGAAATTAATATACCTTCTTTGATGGAAATTTCTGGAGATTTTTTTGTCTCCTTAGGTTAGACACTAGACACTACCTTGGGACACCTGGAGGGTTCAGTCAGTTGAGCGTTGGACTCTTGGTTTCTGCTTAGGCCATGAGATCAAAACCTGCATTGGGCTCTAGGCTCAGCAGGGAGTCTGAGAATTCTCTCCCTCTGTGCCTCCCCCGCCCACCTCAAGAAGATAAAAATAAATCTTTAAATTATGCACTATCTTAGTTCATTTTGGTTGTTATAACAGAAAAACAGGGACTGAGTATCTTTAACAACATACATTTATTACAGTTCTGGAGGCTGAAAAGGACAAGATCAAGGTACCTGCCAATTTGATGTGTCAGAAGGCCTGCTTCCTGGTTTGTAGATAGCTGTTTTCTTGCTGTGTCCTCACTTGGAGGAAAGGAGGAGGAAACACTCTGATTCACTTTCTAAGGGCACTAATCCCAATCATGATGCTTCCGTCCTCATGACCTAGTCACCTCCCAAAGGACCCACCTCCTTGGACTATCACAATGGGGAAAGATTTCAACACATGAATATGGGGGTAGGGCACAAACATTCAGTCTATAACAGGTACTACCTAACACGCTTTTTGACTTGCAAATAGCCTGTACCTACGATAAACAATGTACCAATAAGACCAACTGTATTCCCACCAGGTTGGTATATACTAAATCCGTCTATTATTCCATCATTTTCCTTATATGTATGACAAAGGACATAGTCTTTAGAACCAAGCTGCCCAGATAAAATCTAGGTCTGAGGAACCTCTGTATGTTTCTGTTTTCTTATGTGTGTAATGGAACAAACAACAGCAACTCCCTCACAGGACTGTGGAGATTAAATGGATAAGTATGTGGACCCTGCTAGCTGATGCGGTTTGTTGTCATCAACATACGGTTCTTGTAGAACTGCAATCCGCCATATTGAATTTTGTCTCTATACTGTTTCTTAAATTGACGTACAAAGTATATACCAATTTAATCTAATTAGCAAGGTAGTAAGCATCATCTCGTATTTCTACAGTGTGCTTACCAAAGAAAGATCAGAAACAATACCATTCTGGAGAGACAAACCCTCAATGAAGATTATTACTCAAAAGTCAAAACTCAATGCCCGTATTAAAACTCTGTGAAACACAGTTCTGTGCTATTCTTTTAATTTTCCTACATCAGGTCCTCATTAAAAAATATTCAGTTTTAACCTGGCACAAAAACTTTATAAGCATCTTGTATTTTATCAATTCCGTTCCCATTTGAACCATTCTGAAGTGAGAGAAAAGAAAAAAAAAAAACAACCACATTTCTGCTCCATTATTATAAATGCTAAAATATGTTATCTTCAAAATTGCACTCATCTGCCAGAAAAAGTTTGTCACTACGATCAAATCCAGGTATTATTTGGCAAAACAACAACTATGTAAACCGTCTCATTTGGGTAAAATAATTAGTAAGAACACTTTGTCCCTTTATTCATGTGAGGTGTTTGAAGTGTTAAGCAAAAAAAAAAAAAAGAAAGAAAGAAAGAAAGAAAAAACCAGAGGAGCCCCACTCGCCAAAAGCACAGATGAGAGGGAGCGTGAATGGTTGACCGAAACCTCAGGTTTCCGTGGAAGGCCTGAGCCAGCTATTAGCTCAGTGATCGTTTCGACAGCACTGAATAAACCGCTTGGAATCCTTTGTCACCCATGGCTGAGAAAGACAAGTTTTCTCTCCATTTTTTTTTTTACTTTCCTGGCCGCATTCATACTGTAGTTTCAAAGGTTAGAGTTCAACTCAACTGGCCAGAAGGTACACGCCTCCGTGGTCACAAAGATCAGAAATTTGTTCTACATGAACTTTAATGTTTTGATGAATTGATCCAGAGCATATATGAAAACAGAAATAACTTCCTTGCTGAGTCTAATGTTACCTCTCCCCTACTCTTTAGAAAATGTCCCCTGTGTTCACCTGCCATTAGCTTAGCATCTGGACCACTGTCTAGGTACGTGGCCACTAAGGAGAGTCTTGCTTAGAACAGCCAAAACCAGCTCTCTGTGGCAATCGAGGTTATTAAAGCAGTGGGAAGCTAACTGCCTGCAGTACTGCCCTGGTGCTAAACCAGTCAAAACTGTGAAAGCCATTTAAATTCCAACATTCAAAATGATGGATACAGAATTACTCTAATTTCTTTCCTTTTTTTTAAAAAAAGTACTTCTTTTCTGTTTTTTGTTTTTGTTTTTGTTTTTGTTTTTTTTAATTTGTACTTATTTCTTTGAGAAAAAAAGAGAGAGAGAGAGCACAAACAGTGGGGACTGGCAGAGGGAGAGGGAGAAGCAGACTTACAGACTTTCCACTGAGCAGGGAGCTTGATGCAGGGTTTGATCCCAGGATCCCAGGATCATGACCGGAGCTGAAGGCAGATGCTTAAGTGAGCCACCCAGGCACCCCTAAAGAGTTTATTTTTACATAATCTCTACACCCAACATGGGACTTGAACTCACAATCCCGAGGTCAAGTCACATGTTCCACTGACCAAGTCAGACAGGTACCCAACTCTATTTTAATTTCAATAAAGAGTTATATTTCAATTCTCCATATACTTCTTTTGGGGGGGGGTGTTGTTTGCCTTTTGATTTTTGGAGTTTTGTTTCTCTTTTTGTGAGCAAATTCTTTCTCTTTGCTATAAGTCTAAGATATCCTTGGAATTGCTGCCACCCATCTAAAGGTTGTCATTATTTTCTGAATAATATCCTCTGGATGCCCACGGAGCTGGAAAGAGCATCTAAGTCAGAGTTATAATATGTAAACACTTTGTTCTAGGACTGCCATGGGTGACCCTGGAAAAGTCTCTGTCCTCTCTGGGTCTTGGTTTTCTGAACATGAGCTATCTAAACTGTCCCTGCCATGGGTAATACTTTAGGAACCCGTGATTCTGTTCCTCCAGAACATCTCTAACCATTTTATTCATCAATTTCCCACCGTTTTCCTAATTCACTTGCATACATAAGTTTGTCTGAGGGTTAAAGCTATTACTGAATGAGGAATCAGTAGAATAGAGAATCCAGACAACAGCTGAAGGTTGTATTTGAAAATACGCCGTAGCCCCACTGCAAACAAACTCAACCTAAAACACCCATCAAGGAGACTGTGACTCAGCTTGCAAAATGAGGGGTGAGGGACTCTGAGAGCAAACCTAAAAAAGAGGGAGAAATCCACCCTTCACAAAACAGAGAAGGGGAAGAAAATCGAGCAGAGAGAGAAAAGACTAAAAGGAACACAATTTAAAGAAGGGGCGGTAACATTTTAAAAGACAACCCCATGAGCCATGCAATTCACACTTCCAAATAGTGCTTTTTCAGTTCTATATAAGAAGTGTCACATTTTGAAAAGTCACATGTAATGCAGTCACCAGGAGTAAGGGAAGCAGAAGGACTGTTTCGTTTTGATTCCCTCCTGAAAATATATCAAAGATAAAAGGCAGATAAAGAGGTAGGATCTTAGCATTTCCATTCCTCGAGTGTTCCAGAAAAGACTCTCGTTATTTTCAATCAAAGCAAAATGCAGTTTTGCGTACTGCTTTCTGATTTATAGAGAGCCCAGCCAGCACCAAGCGCTCTGTCCCAGAATGGTCTCAACCATGAATGTGGCCTTCCATATATATTATATATATATATATATATATATTTATATTCTCATATCTCTGCTTCACTTTCCACGGAATGCCGTTTATTACACAACTTGGTGAACCACAATCCAACCACTAGAAACTGATTTGTGAATAATCTTGGGGAAGAGGTGGGAAGGGCTGAGACCTGCTTTTAACAGCTGTTCCACTGTGTGGTCTTTGGGAAACGTGGGACTTTTCTTTCATTCTCTCTCTCTCTCTCTATTCCCCTGCCTTGCGTAGCTCATGATACTGCTGTGACAGTTGAGGGAGATGTTCGTGCACTCCTCTAGATTAAGAATTGATTTTTAGAACGTTTGAAGGCTGATGAGAGGGAATCAAATCATGAAGGAGCAGGAAGAATTGAAGACATGATGGCCAGAAGATCTGGAAGCCAAACTATGTTTCCAGACAAGGCAATTAAGGAATGGCACACAGAGTACAGAGGTGAGATTCACCTTCTCTTGGAGGAAAAGCCTGCAGGAAGCAGAACGGGGTGGGTTCAGGGAAGCCTGTGGACTCGCTGGCCCATGTTGGCTTCCATCAGAATGTGGCCGTGATTGTAGGGATCCTGGTTATTGGCTACTGTATCCGACATGGAGGGCTATGAAGACACTGAGGGAAGTCTGAATTCACACAGCATTTAAATTAATGCCAGTGGGATGTTTATTAAAGAAAGGGGGAATTTAGGGTATGGTGACGTACCCTTGGAGACAGTCTGAATTCTTTCCTGGAATCTGTCATCTGTTCGTCACCAAAAGCTATAAACTCACATATATACACACAACTGCCACATATATACACACAACTCTTCTCTTTAATCACAAATGAGAACAATACTGTTTCTACTTATCATGTAATGTTATAACAGAGAAAAATAACTGAAGAGTTTTCTTACGAGAAAAAATAGGGATGTTTTGGAAATTTAAGCCTTTTACAATCAGACCAATAGTCTTGTAAAACTAAAAAAAGTTCTCAGGTTGGGAGTGCAGTGGGGATTCAGGTCCACTCTGAATGGAGACTGGGTGCCCTACACATAAGCAGGCTTCCTAAGGTCAGATTTCCTGCAAGCTTAGGCCCAGAGAGGTAGGTGCATGAAGTTATGAGATTCTTCAGACCTGAGAACACTTTGAAATAATCTAAAAGGGTAAAACATATAAGCAGTGGGCAGTAACACATTTAAATTCCATCAGGACCTGGGCCCCGACTGAGAATGTACGCAGAGCTGTGCCTAAGCATTGGAGAACTCTTTGAGTGTCTTTGTAACTCTTCCTGTCTCTAAAGAGTCCTGAAAATAGATTTTGTCATATAGTCCCTCTAAGGAATATCTGCACTTGAGAGAAATTTCCCTTGGTCATATTCAAGTCTAATGCTCAGTTCTCTGAGGAGACTGATAAACAGGTGTTCCTGCTTATAAGGTAGCCCTGACCAAAATGTTGGCAAAATGTGAATCTGCCACAGCTAACCCTGTCCCTCTTGTCCACACAAGGAACCAAGGCTGACAGAGTTCCAGCAGGAAAACACACTGAGTTTGTGAGGAAACATGTTTACGGCTTCTCTTAGGCCATTAGTACAATTCATTGTGAAATAATATTGCATAATTCGTAATCGAAACGTCCCTGAACAGTGACAGTTAAAAAAAAAATGTTTAAAAACTGTAATAAACATGCCGACTGCCCCCCCCCAAAAAAAACAAAAAACAACAACAACAACAAAAAATTCTGAATACAGGAATGGACCTTGTAAGAACTTGGAAATGATACCGAATCAGCCTCAAAAGGTAAAGATGATGCTATTTCTGCTGTCTCACAAATACTTCCCTACCACACTCACCTGCGAATGGTGTCTACCTTTAAAATGTTTCTATTCTCCACGTAAAATAGAGACTTCAGACTGGGTTCCTAACTCTCAGGTTGGGTTGTAATAACCCGTTAAAAGAGAACACATTGGTCAATACGGAAACTAACTTTCCTCTGAACGTAGTTATTCCTCCAAAATTCTGAAGACATGAATATTGAATATGATTAGAAATTTGTAAATGTAAACAACAAATTAAATCATCCTAGAAAATTACTTTCTGCCCTAAGTTAAACAGGCTAGGCCAGACATCTCTAACAATACAGAGGCATATTGAAAAAAATATATATCATAATTCTTCATTGCTCTTCCTAAGCACAGATGGAAAACTTTTCTGAGAAGACAATTTCTTATCTGAAATTATGGGATGAAAGTGATGACAAGGATCAGGTCTGGTTTCTAACATTCTGGTTGCTGTGGTCGTAGCTAATTTCTCTGGGAGGAGCAGGGGCTCACTTCTCTCCTGCTCCCTGACTGCGATATCTTCAGAGGCCAATAAGTGAGGAAACATTATCAACACAGAAAGGAATGACTTGCCGATAAACTACCGCTTAACCTTTTAAGTTGGTATCAATATCAAATGTTATTTAAGGACCAGTTTATACAGTGAGTAACAAACTTCTCTTTCTCTCCAAAGGCTTATAAAAATATAAACTGGATTAAGAAAGGGGGACAAAAGTTGATGGAGGGAAAACACTGTTGTTGACGGACATCCTCAAGGTCTTCATTTTCATCCTTTTTTACCAAACATTCCTGGAACTATGTTTACCAGATATTCAGAACATGTGGTTCAGCGGTTAGAGTATCTAAACGGTTGTTTAATATATCAGCTATGTTGCAATATAATTTAAGAAGTTAGCTATGTCATGAATAGAAATATACCTAAGAACCAAACAATGTTCAATGTGCCATTTTTAAAGCAATATATGCACAATTAAATACATTAAAACAGTCAGAGGATTTTTCTAGATCTCTCTCCTACCATCTTAATTTAAACCCATAAAGGTCTAAATCTATTTAGGAATGCCATAGCTAATAAACAACCAAGTACTGCTGATTTTTATTAAATATTTTTAAACGATAATCAGGCCTTCAGCTCATGTTGAGCACAAACTCATTTTACTGATTAATATGGAAAGAGATAAGAGATTATACTTTTCAAGAGGAAAAAAAAATAAGGAAAATGAGTGATTCTTCTTTTCCTTTAAGATCTTGACTCTTTTCACAGTATCTCAAATTATAATCAACTTGTTTCCTGTCTGCAGTGACTGAACCTGTGATGATCCCCTTGGATCAAAGAAAGTTCATTAAGAGCCTCGTAAATATTTATCGAGCTCCTAATGCATGCCAGTCTCATGCAAGGTGCTGGGGCGCAGAAGGAAAAGGATATGGTTCCTGCTCTCAGTGAGCTCCCAGGTGGGTGAGATATGTTAACAGTTGAAAAATATTACAGGGAGAGTAATAGAAAGAAATATAGGCAGACCTGGGTGCTTGAGTGGCAGTCAGTTAAGTGTGTGCCTTTGGGTCCTGGGATTAAGCCCCAGGTCAGGCTCCCTCCCCTCACTCACCTCTTGCTCTCATTCTCTCTCTCTCTCTCTCTCTCTCTCTCAAATAAATAAATGATCTTTAAGAAATAGAAAGAAAGAAATACAGAACTAATGTCCAAGTAAGAGTAATGGCTTCTGCTAGGAGACAAAGAGAGATGAAGTGGAAAAGAAAAGCCAAACCCACATTGTCTTGAAGGATGAAAAGACTTTTCTCCAATGGATAGAGCAGAGGGGGTCTCAACTAGGAGAGTATAGAATCCAGCATACAGAATTAGGTAATATATCTAAGATTATGAGTAAGATACCTGGCCTATCAGAAGGGAAAGAAATTAGAAATTCCTAATGGGAGAAGTCTCTAGCAATAAAGAGATGAAATAGTGCACATCAAATTGATTAAAAAAAAAAGTATAGAAATTAGGAAGGAAAAAAAAAGAGGGAAACAGAAAATTCAGGAGAGCCTGAGAGATGACATTCCTCCTCTCTGCATTCAGCTTCTATCTTTGGAACTTTTTATGTTGAGTTACAAAGTACAAATCCATGGTTCACTAAGAGTAACAGAGTCTAAATAAAATCACTCACTCCAAACATTTCTACCACAACAAATGAAACTGTTTTTCTTTTTCCGGATGTTTTCTAGTCCTTAATCATATACACACATTTTTGGATGGTTACATAAATGTATAGAAACAGTTAATATCTTCTTTCTTCAGTTAATAATGTAATGACCATATACTAGCCTTATGTTATCCATATATTCCTGAAAATATTTTTCTAATCTGTGGATAAGCTATAAAAGCTTTAAATATTTTTGAGGTTGCATAATGTTTAAGTAGATTTGCCAAAATTTACTTGGAGTTTGCTATTTAATTTGTAGGCAATATTTTATTGTCATAAACAATAGGGCAATAAACCTGTTTAGGCAATTCCCCTTTTGAATTAGTTCCTTATGATTCATTCCTAGAAGAGAGTTAATAGGTCGAAATATGTAAATATTTAATAGCTATTAATAAATGTCTTTGTATTTTTTCTATAAACCATGAATGTTTAAGTATCTCTGTCCCAACTAAGCTCTGAATTGTTTGAGGCTGTGGACCATGCTTTTTAATTAGTGGACTCCTGGACCTACAACATGGCTGGGTGCCTAAGAGATGCTCAAAATAATACTTATTCAACAAGTGTGGAGGATTCAGAGTTGTCAGCAACTATCCATTCTTCCATCTAAATGGAAGATGTTTAGAAACATCTAGATTTCAGCTGGCCTGTCATAAGTCTACCTTGAAGATAATCCCTTAGCCTCCCAGGCAAGTTATGTGTAGCTAGCACTACATGTGAAGTTAAATTCTGACCAGTGAGTATTATCCAAGATTTCCAAGAAAGGTGCCTAAAAAAAGATGACCTAGCTGGCAGGTGGCCCTTTTTCCTTTCCTACAAACATCTTTCCAGATGCCTGGAATATAGTGGTGATAGCTACAGCTACAACAGCCATTTTATTTTATTTTTGTTTTTATTTTTTTGAAGATTTTATTTATCCATTTGACAGAGATGACAAGTAGGCAGAGAAGCAGGCAGAGAGAGAGGGAGGGGAAGGGAAGCAGGCTCCCTGCTGCAGAGAGCCCAGTGAGGGGCTGGATCCCAGGACCCTGAGATCATGACCGGAGCCGAAGGCAGAGGCTTTAACCCGCTGTGCCACCCAGGTGCCCCAAAGGCAGTCATTTTAGATAAGGTGTTCTTGTTGAGAGTAGAATCAAAGTGCTAGGATAACCAGGATACTAGAATAAGCAAGCAAGCAAAAACCAAACAAACCAACCTACATTCCTCATGGAGTCTCCACACCTTCCCATGACTACTTGCCCCAGGACTTATTTTATAGAAGACAAATAAACATTGATCTACTTAAGTCCATTTTATTTCTGAAAGTGGTTTCTAAGCAAAAAACTAATGATAAAATAATATTGAATAAACTCAGTAAGTGATAGAAATATCAGTAAAAAATGAGTAGTATATCATTTCACCTCAAATATAACTACATATTATTTTAATTCTACAATTTATTCATTTTATAAACTAGAAAGGTCAACTCAGATTTTTAAATTTACATGTATTTTATTATTAGAAACGTTTATTTTGCTGTGTTTAATATTTTGAGAGTTAACTATCTATCTCCTATGTATTTACTTGAAACTTAGAACTCTGCTACCAGTTTTTGAAACTCATCATAAGCTGTAGAGAACCCAGCAAAAAGTAAGCCAGACACCACTTCAAATTTTTCCTCATCTGTCTTTATCTATGGTTGCACTACTCATTGTTTTTATAACATTTTCTATTAATAGATAATACAGTTCTAATTTTTCTTTGTAACTTTTCAGAGAAGAGAAATACACTGTCCCTAAGGAGATCTGAGAAATTTTCACATTTATTTACAATTGTTTCCCTAAGATTCATTTTGAAATCCAAATCTACCTGAAACCAAATTTTGGAAACTGTATCTCTGAATTGATTTTTTATTTTTACATTTAATTTCGAAGTGTCCATGTATACTAAATACAGCAACCACTAGAACTTGAATATTGGGTCTAAACTGATTCATTTCTTAGCCTCATCATATTTCAATTTTCTTACCTGCAAACTGAGATTTAAAAAAATATATATTTTATTTATTAGAGAGAGAAGAGCAAGAGGGTTCAAGCGGGGATTAGGGGGTGTGGAACTCCCCACTGAGCAGAGAGCCCGACACAGGTCTGGATCCCAGGACCTCAGGATCATGACTTGAGCCAAAGGCAGACACTTAACAGGCTGAGCCACCCATGTGCCCCAAAATTGAGCTTTTGTGGATAAAGTAGGATTCCAAATATAAAATGCTTAGCATAGTGCCTGGCCCATACCACTTAATTCCATGCATTTTAGAGCATTCATGAAAAATAAGTTGAAAACAATTAGATTAGCGCAGTATTTAGTTAGTTTTTTAAATTAGTTGTTTCTAAATTTTAAATAAGGCTGCCTTTCAAGATTTACAGCTTTAATATGTGCTTTTTTAGAGGTGCACATATCACCGACATTTTTCTTTCTAAAGCAGATTTTTCTATGGTCATGGCAATGAAGAAAGGGACCAACAACTTACTCTATTTAAGTTTTCCACTATTTTCCAAAATATTTGGAGGTGATTCATGCCTATTCCTGGGAAATTCATAAAGTTTACTGGACTCCGGACTTAGTGAAACATTTAAGTGGAGAAAGCTTCTGAAAGGTAAAACATTCATTTTTCTTTGCATTTAGTTCCCAAATGGAGACAAATAGCTTAAAAGCAATATTAACCTCAATGTGCTTAGGCTATTTATCTTCATAAGAAACAGTCTGAAAACAAGAAAACGAAGCCCATAAAAATGATTTTATTTAATCACACAAGTATATCTCACCAAAAATCTTTAGTTATTTCCTTAGGGCTTAATTCTGACCTCAGTAACTCATGCACAAATTCTATGGATGTCAATGGAAGTTGTGCGTATAGAACTCTGGGCCAAATTTGGTTGTCATGGATGGATTAGCCAAAGAGGGCACTAGATCATTTTTTTTTTCTTAATATAAAGTGCTCTCATTCTGTAATCCTCTTACATCTTTCCAGATTTATTGACCTAATCCAGTGATAATTATTGAATCTCCATAAGATACATCAAACCACACTTTCATGCATGCATCATGGAGTCAGTGGCCTTAAAGCATTTACCTTTCCACATAAATGTTAATAATCCCGCAGTAATATTTCATTTTAGCAAAAAGAGAGTATTGTGGCATGCTTTGCGACAAGGTCAATTTCACTTAAGGAAAAATGCTAACATTTTCAAAGTCAGCCATTACGTGGAGGTTATTACTGCATTCCCGTTATCTTGTTACCAGACAGTAATCTGATTTCCCTAGTGCCACAGTTATTTAGGGAGGCTTAACCATAATTATTCAAAGTCAAGGTGTGTAAGTGTAAAAATCTGTATCATTCTCTAAGTTCCAAACAAATTGTGTTTTGGAAAATCTGCCTTTAAAAACATTTATCTAGATATCTTTAGCATGTAAAATTTTCCTCAGAAAGTGAAACTTCTGGAAAACACATGTGACTTGTGAGAATAATACTGCTTTTCTTGGGACCAACTCAAGCTCTCTCCTTAGGGAGTTAACTTAAGGTCAAATTTCTTACTTACCTTGAGCTACAAATCATGCTTGCCCTTAGAACTAACAATTTCCGGGGCGCCTGGGTGGCTCAGTGGTTTAAGCCTCTGCCTTCGGCTCAGGTCATAATCCCAGGGTCCTGGGATCAAGCCCTGGCATTGGGCTCTCTGCTCACTAGAGAGCGTGTTTCCTTCTTCTCTCTCTCTGCCTGCCTCTCTGCCTACTTGTGATCTCTCTCTCTCTGTGTCAAAAAATAAATAAAACCTTAAAACAAAAACAAAAAAAAAGGAGTAACATCTGCACATCATGCACAGAGCTTTTGAAGGGGGAATGCGGGGACCGATCCACTTTGCCTGAAACCGTTTACTGTCATTGACCTCGAGGGCCACGCACTTGGTATTATAGACGTTGTGGTGGGTTATGCACGAGTCTATACTCAATCACACACTCAAATTGCCCTGCGCCCTAAGGAATGTCTGCAGAGCTTTAAAAATTAAAACTCCTGGGCTGTGCATGCCCACACTTCTAGTTCTGTGATCTGGTGTGGACTCTGAATTTTTCACAAGTCTTCCAAGCGGTCCCGGGGCTATGCGACCACAGTCCGCACGTCTGAGGAGCACAGGCATCAAGCAGAGCGAGGCTGAGTTGGCGGTAGAGTATGGTGTGAATTACCGGGTCAGAAATGCCGCGTGCACATTGCTGCTGATGTCAATCTGACAAATGCAGAGAAGCTTCGTATTAAAGGGGACGACGAACAACATCTGGCTTATAGAAGGCACTCAATAATCAGGAATTAAACCAAATGCTATTTTTTAGTGACTCTGCTATCTTGTACCAGTATCTCCACACTGCGCTGAACTGTCACGATTCTGGTAACACTGTTACCCGTGCCTGTTACGGGCTGGGTTGCCTAAGCCTGAATTCACAGGTTGAAGGTCTAATGCCCAGAACCTCAGAATAGAACCATTTTGGAGAAAGGGCCTTTAAGGAACATTTAGTCAAAAATGACACCTGGATAACAACGATGACCGGAGACTGTCCCGGCCAACTGGGGTTTACGTTCACCGCAGCTGTAAGACATCTGCACTTGGATCATAAAGACACGGTCAAGTTTCGCCTCAGTGCCTCTGGCCTCATAAAAGATCCAACATGGACAGACAGTAAGACAGGCTTCATATCTCCTCACTTCTAAAGTACAGTGATTGACACCTATTATATGTGTGTGTTTGTGGAATGTACTTTTCATTACTATCAATATCCATGTGGGGGACCTCCCGTGATAGCAACAAAGTGAAGCGATCATGCAGACAGTTCCACAGATACCAATGATGAAATCTGGACAAAATTTTAACTAGCATTTAAAGGCCTTGGGCATGGAGGACAATAGAGGAAGAAAGGAGAAACGGAGGGCGGGAATCACACGGGGAGACCATGAGGTTTCAGAAGGGATGGGAGTGGGGAGATGGGTGAGCCCGGTGATAGGTATGAAGGAGGGCACACATCGCGTGGAGCACTGGGTGTTAAATGCAAACAATGAATCCTGGAACACGACATCAAAAACTAATGATGTACTGTATGGTGGCTAATATAACCTAATAAAATAATTTTAAAAAAATTTAAAAATGGCCTTGGAAAGCATGCAGTATTGGGTAGATTCTTAAAAAGACCAAAACATTGGGGTGCCTGGGTGGCACAGTGGGTTAAGCCTCTGCCTTTAGCTCAGGCTTAATCTCAGGGTCCTGGGATCGAGCCCTGCATCTGGCTCTCTGCTCAGCAGGGAGCCTGTCCCCCCCCCACCTGCCTCTCTGCCTACTTGTAATCCCTATCAAATCAATAAATAAAAAATCTTAAAAAAAAAAAAAAAAGACCAAAACAAAACTAAATACTGTCACTGGAGAACACTGGAGAGTGTTCTTTTTGCCCAAGAACACTTCCCTGTACTTCCCAATCCCCAGAATTACCTGGTGGGTAGAAAAGCATGCATAGTCCTACCATCTCGGCTTGAAGTGGCAGAGAAAGTTCAGGGCTGGAAAAACAGCTGAAAAGTCTAAAACCAGGCAGAAGTCCCCAAACCAAAGTCCTTTTGGAAAAGCTGCTATGAAAAGACCGAGTCTTGTGAGTTTTTAGTTCTCTTGACCAAGCACGCTCTGTCAAAGCCCCAGCTGTGAGAGCAGAAAAATGCAGCCTCACTGTAAATAGCAAAGAGAACGAGGTGTTGGAAGAGGAGCCGGGAATTTCAGAGGGGCGGTGAGAGATTCTGGAAGTGAGCGTAAAAGAGAACTGGTCCCCAGTTTGAGTATAAATTCTGCCCAATTACTGATTGCCATGCATGGGGCCTGGGTGAGGCAGGCGGACCCTAGAGAGAAAGTTCTCTCTGAAAGACTTGGATGCACCAGGACAAATTCCATGAATCTTCTGCATTTTGAGTGGCAGGAAGGCATTGCCAAAACCAGGCATGGCTCCTGTGGCAGAAAACTAAAGCCTTCCTGGGTCGAGATGTCAGAAGAGAGAGTCAGAGGTTGGAGGAAGAGATGGAAACGGAGGAGGAAATTCCTGGATGCAAGGAATTATGAATCCGCACATAGTCTGAACGTCAACTTTGCCTAAATGCTTGAATGATCACCAGATTCTACAGGCAAAGGGGGCAGGCTGAGGGGACCCAGACTAAAACTAGGATCACAGTTTGATGTCTGAGTCCAGACATGTTAACTGGCTCTTTGGCGCTAGACAGGAAATTCACATGTTCTGTTGGCATGAAGACGGCCCCGTCATGGTGGAAGGCAACACACAGAAACTGGGATGCAGGGTGAGCGTGGGGCAAGAAAGCCCTACTTCAGGGCTCCTGGGTGGCTCAGATGGTTAAGCGTCTGCCTTTGGTCCAGGTCATGATCCCAGAGTCATGGGATCGAGTATCACATCGGGCTCTCTCCTCAGCAGGGAGTCTGCTTTTCCCTCTGCCTCTCCCCCTGCTTGTGCTCTCTCTGTCTCAAATATATAATAAAATCCTTAATAATATTGCTTTAAAAAAAGAAAGAAAGAAAGAAAAGAAAGTTCTACGTCTGCTGTGGCTTTTCTCAGCATCACAGCGTGAAGTAGAACATGGACTGTGGAGTGAAACTGCCAGGGTTTTAATTCCTGCCTCGAAACGTATTAGCTGTTTGAACTTTAGGGACCTCCCTAACTTCTCTGTGCCTGTCCCCTCATCTCTGAAATGATGGTAATAGGACTACTTGGTTGCAGCGTTTGTGAGGATTAAATGAATTAATATATGCAAAGCACTTTCCAAAGGCATGTATCATGTTAGCTATTATGACAAGGATAACTTCTCTGACGATGATAATAATACATCCCTCCTTCCAATGCTTGTATACAATCCAGGGGTGAAAGGGGAGTGGCTGGCAGGAGGAACCTTGCATTTATTAAGAACACTCTGAACCGGCTCTGATTGTGCTAAATGGCACAGGAACAGAATAGAAGCTCAAAATATAGTTACATGGAAAAAAATTATACCTATTTTTCTTGTATACCTTAATGTGGGCTTTTTATGTTTGTGCCTCCTGCTTAGGAAACATACCTGCAGGTTGAAATACAAACTCACATTGCCAATATACAGGGTATATTGGATTTTATCTTGATTTTTAAAAAAATTATATAGATAGCTTAATTATCATTTTGACTGCCCCCCCCTTTTTTTTTTCCAGAACAGGGAACAGAGAGGGAGAGGGAGAGAGAATCTTAAGTAGGCTCCATGCTTAGCACAAAGGCTGATTCTTCCCAGTCTCACAATCCTGTGATTGAGAGTCAGAGGCCTAACCAACTGAGCTACCCAGGTGTCCCACCTGCCTCTCTTTTTTTAATCCGAAATTTATGAAAGTTATTTTTAATGTTGTCTATAAAATACACGAAAAAAGTTTCATTTCCATTTCTTCTTATAGGGCTAAACTTTTTCTATGATTTTTTAAAAAAGTTATTTAAGTAATCTCTTCACCCAATGTGGGTTCTAATTCATGATCCCAAGATCAAGAGTCACATGCCTTCCTGATTGAGGCAGCCACATGCCCCTTTTCATGTGACTTTTAAAGTTTTTCTCCTTGATTACTCATGCATTCAGACCCCACTGTCACATACTATGGAGGTCTTATCTGCTAAACAAAGGGATGAAATGATGAATAAACTTAATTTCTATCTTTAAATGTCTCATCAAGCAATAAGGATACAAACAGACAAAAAACTTTTTAATTAAGAAGAATTCATAGTAGCATTAGATGTAGACAGAAAGGTACAGTCATCACATTTAATATAGCATAATCAATTCAAGAATCAGAAAGACAGATCCATTAGGGCTTCATAAAAGAATGTGTTTAAGAGGCACCCGGGTGGCTCAGTGGGTTAAAGCCTCTGCCTTTGGCTCAGGTCATGAGCTCAGGGTCTTGGGATCGAGCCGCACATCAGGCTCTCTACTCAGTGGGGAGCCTGCTTCCTCCTCTCTCTCTGCCTGCCTCTCTGCCTACTTGTGATCTCTGCCTGTCAAATAAATAAATAAATTCTTTAAAAAAAAAATTGTGTTTAAGTAGCATCTGAAAGCATCGGAAGGTACTTTGTAAGCAGTGGAGAAAGGGATTCTAGGAACAATGAAAATTACGGTAACCTCCCAACCTGTGTCCACAGGAAAGATTCCCAGACCCTCAGTAGATGCCTCAAAGGGCCCACAGTTCCAAATCCTATATGTACTATGTTTTCCTACATATACATATCTGTGATAAAATTTAATTTATAAATTAGATACAGAGCCACAAAAATAACTAATAATAAAATAGAAGAGCTGTATACCATAATCTTATTTTTTCCTGTACTTCTTCTTGTGACGCTGTGAAATGACAAAATAGCCACACGATGAGATGAAGCAAGGTGAATGACGTAGGCGTTGTGAGCTAACGTTACCTTCGGGAAGGAGGAGTATCTGGGACCCCCGGGTGGCGCATCGGTTAAGGGGTCTGCCTCTTGATTTTGGCACAGGTAGTGATCTTAGGGTCGTGAGATCAAAGCCTGTGTGGGGCTCCCTGATCATCACGGACTGTGCTTGAGATTCTCTCTCCCTCTTCCTCTGCCTCCCCTCCCACTTTTGCTATATAAATAAATAAATAAATAAATGCTTTTTTTAAAAAAAAAAAAAAAAAAGGAGGAGGAGCATCTGCTTCTGGTCCTCAGCTGACTGCATGCAACTGAAGTGTGGAAGGCAAAATCGTGGGTAAGGGAGGACTCTATAGGTATAAGTCACAGTAGCGTCAAACAACAAGCAAGTTCAGGGAATCGTAACTAATTCCAAATTTTTAAGCCTAGTGGGAAGGAGAGAGTAAAACCACGAGGTCAGGTGGCGGGCAGGACTGAGACTGTATTTTGATCTGATGTATATGTAATGACAGCCTGATATAAAGCCCTAGAGTAAAAACTGAGAAAAGGGAACCGTTGAGGCATGCCGCGTTAGGATTCAGCAAATGACTTGCTTTGTCGGGGGTGGGGGAGGAGATGGTGTGGACGTGGATTTGAGACTGCAGAAAAGACCAGGTTCAAAGGAACTGAAGAATCACTCGGACTCCTGGCCCTGGTGGTAATGACTTCATTCATAGACATTAAGTTTCTGCGATAAAATTCAGCTGAGGACGGAAAAGATGTGTCTACCCCTGTACACGGAGACTTCAGAATTCTTGTGGGACACCCACATGATGCTGCCTGTTGGGAGGCTGGAGACTGGAAGTTGAAGTTTGGAATTCAAAATAGAGTTATGGACTGGCACTTGTGTTTGCCGTATACTGAAACCCTGCAAATTCTCTTATGCAGAGTGAGATGCGGACAGGCCTTGAGACAAAGCCTGAGAAGTTCCAGCTCTTTAAGAAGTGGGCAAAGAGGGGGAAATGGGAAGTAACTCTAGTTACTTCCTCTGCAGAACTAGTCAGAGTTCTGCAGAGGAACATGACACTGGGGTTACTGGCCCTAGAAGCTTTTGACTTAGCAATTCTGTTATGCCACAGTCAAGGTACAAGCAGAACAGGGGCGCCTGGGTGGCTCAGTGGGTTAAACCTCTGCTCAGGTCATGATCTCAGGGTCCTGAGATCGAGCCCTATATCGGGCTCTCTGTTCAGCAGGGAGCCTGGTTCTCTCTCTCTCTCTCTCTCTCTCTCTCTGCCTGCTTCTCTGCCTACTTGTGATCTCTGCCAAATAAATAAATAAAATCTTTCAAAAAAAAGGTACAAGCAGAACAATAAATATAGTAGATCAATTTAAAATATAGGTTGTGATATATACCTACATCTCAAAGTTTATTTTAAGGAATTTTCTCATGGGAGCTTATGGGAGCTGGCAAGTCCAAAAATTCACAAGGGACGCCAGGAGCCTTGAGACCTGCGAAAGAGTTGCAGCTGATGCCCAACGAAGCCTCCTAGCAGAATCCCTTCTCCTCTGGAGAGGTCTATCTTGTTTGTTCATTTCGTTTTGTTTTGAAATAAGGCCTTCAACTGATTCGATGACTCCTACCCACATTACAGAAGGTAATGTTTCACCCAAAGTCTGTTGATGTGAATTTTAATCTCATCTAAGAAAATATTTTCACAGAAACATCTAGAACTGCTTGGCCACTGTCTGAGTACTGGGGCTTAGCAAGGTGACACATAAAACTAACCATCACAGACACTGAGGAGTATTCAGTCACGAAGAGGGAACGGTGTGGGGAAAGAGAGAAGGAAGGAGAGAGAGGGAAAGAGAGGGACATTTCCTTAAGCTAAGAGATGAAAGAATTTTGTGGGGAGGGGGGTAAAAAAAAAAAAAAAAAAAAAAAGCCGGTCCAAAAGATTTCAAGCAGGATTTGAACTGAAAATATGCCCCTGGGTAAAATAACAGGAAGTCATTTTGACAAAAGAACTGTCCTTTGGCTAAAGACAAGGAGCAAAGTGTCGAAAGGTTAATGGGGAGGGAAGGAAATAGGAGACATTGTGTGCTAATTACTTCCACTGGAAATCTGGCTTGTGAAGAGGCGAAATTGCAGAGTGATGGCCAAACAGAGCATAAGGGTTAAAGGGATTCGCTTTTTCTATGGGACTTGGAAAGAAATAAAATAAACTGTTATGATTAACACCTTGGTCGATGATAGCCAAAACGACTCTAGCTCAACACATTAACCCTCCAGGTGTAACTGCAATTTACCAGGGATTCATGAAAACAGGAGACTCTCGTCCTAAAGAGTGACTGTCTAATAGTGAAATTTCAGGGAACTCTAGGAAGAAGAGGAAGCATTTTTCAATGCCTTTTGATCTCATCAGTCAAACAAAACCATGTAAGTAGCTTTGTCTTTGGTAAGGTGGATGGCAGATGGGGTGAAACGTGGCTGAAGAGCATTTTAACCGTTTCCTCCCAAATTATTTTCCATTACTGGTTCATACTAAAATCTCTAAAAAAGGATATATGAATATGCATAAGCAAATTGCTTTTCTATGAAAAATAACATTCTCATTTACTTCACATCTCCTCATAACTAACGTTTCTGGAAGGTCTACACAAGGTAGTAGGGAGAAAATAGGAATGGGGTATTTCAATATCTGGGCAAATCATCACTAGTGAGATCTAGACTTTCCTTTTATTTTTCTTTTTTATTTAATTTAATTTATTTATTTGACAGAGAGAGAGAGAGAGAGAGAGATCTCAAGTAGGCAGA
The DNA here is from genome assembly GCF_020171115.1 of Neogale vison. Lineage (NCBI taxonomy): Eukaryota > Metazoa > Chordata > Mammalia > Carnivora > Mustelidae > Neogale > Neogale vison. Next base: position 200,173,356 of record NC_058101.1, read on the forward strand.
GAGGCAGGCAGAGAGAGAGGGGAAAGCAGGCTCCCTGCTGAGCAGAGAGCCTGATGCGGGCTGGATCCAGGACCCTGAGATCATGACCTGGGCCGAAGGCAGAGGCTTTAACCCACTGAGCTACGAAGGCGTTCCTCTTTTACTTCTTCTTCTTTTTTTTTTTTCTTTGAGATTTATTTATTTTAGAGGATGAAGGCAGAGGACCAGGGAGAAAGAGAATCCTAAGCAGAATCCCCACTGAGCGCAGACCCCAAGGGGACTCCGTCTCAAGACCCTGAGATCGAGCTGAGACAAAATCATAAGTGGGATGCTCAACCAACTGAACCACTGTAGTGCCCCTAGACTTTGCTTTAAACATTTAGGTTAGGACAGTTTTTTTCCCCCTCAAAACCTATCTAAATCTAAAATTAAGAATGGGTGCCTGGGTGGGTTGGTCAGCTTAGGTCATAATCCCAGGATCCTGGGATCGAGTCCCGAGTCAGGCTCCCTGCTCAGTGAAGAGTCAGTCTCTCCCCTGGCCTGTGCTTTCTCTCTCATTCTCTTTCTGTCAAATAAATTAAAAAAATATATATTTTAAAAAATTAAATTAAATTAAGGAAAAACAAAGCTTCATAGATACAGGATACACAGACAAGTCTAATATCTATTATGGCCAATCATTCTCATTTGTCATACAGTAAGTCACCTGTCCCATGCATGGCTTTGTTTTTTTTCCGAAAACTTACCAGTGATAGGAGAAGAAACTATAACATGAGGTCCCGATTTTCATGCCATAAATGTTTGAAAAGCATGGGAAGTCTTCCTGAGTAGAATCTCATAAAGAATATAACAAATGTTTGGCCATTGCCACCAAATCAACTTCCCAGGGCTGGCAAAAGCGCATCTCATTTGAATCAAGGAAGCAATCCCACTCGTTCCACTTCAGTTAGGCAACCAGGTGTTTTGCTGCATCTAAAGAACCTCCATTCGGCATAATGGGTTGAGGTCACTTCATCTAATGTATCTCATTATACTGAGGTAATATAATCATTTCAGTGGCTTGTTTCCCATTCAAGAGTGAGAAGTTTCAATGTACTAAGGAAACGATTTGTTTTCAGTATCTGATTAAATAACTAGTTCACAGACCTTCATTTTAAAAATACCTAGATTTGGACACAAGTTAAAAATAAGATTTAATATTGAAAGCTTTATTACCAAAATCTGTCCTTCATCTGGTTAAGAGATTTGGGAGAAATGTGGGTTTTAGCATTTTAGATCAACCGGCGTCGTCTTCCTGGCCTGGAATAGTGAGTAGTAGTTTATTTCGGGTATGGGTTCTTCATGTCAATGATCGGCTGCCAAATCAGCTTTTACTACAGAGAAGAGCATTAATATTTGTACAAAAAGATTTCATTCCATCTTTATAAGAACCTCAAGAGTTAGGTACAACTACATTTGAGCCATATGAGATTACTGCTTCATACGTCAGAAGTTTTATAATATTGGCAATTTCACATGGCTCTAACTAAAAGTACAGTTGACCTATGAACAATGCCTATAACTTTTGACTTCTCAAAAACAACTAATGGGGATTCATTAAGCTTTTGCCTTCAGCTCAGGTTATGATCCCAGAGTCCTGGGATCAAACCCCACCTGGGGCTCACTGCTCAGCAGGAAGCCTGCTTCCCCCTCTCCCACTCCCCCTGCTTGTGTTTCCTCTCTTGCTGTGAGTGTCTCTGTCTGCCAAATAATAAATAAAAAATCTAAAAAACAGCAACAAGTTTACTACTAAAAGCCTACAGTCAACCAGAAGTCTTGCCAATGACAATTAACACATATTTTGTGTTACATGTATTATATACTATATTCTTACAATAAAGTAAGCTAGAGAAAAGCATTAAGAAAATCATAAGAGAAAATAAATTTACAGTCCTGTACTGCACATGTTGAACAAAAATCCATGTGTAAGTGGATCTGTACAGTTCAAATTCATGTTTTTCAAAAGTCAACTATATTCTTGCCATAACAGTAAAGAAAGTGTTATATAATTTACTCAAGGTCAAACAGTGTATCATACAATTATAAGTTAAACCAGATTCTTTACCATTCACTTCCTTGGCAAAATATGATTCTAAAAATCAAACTTCCAGAAAATTTGGGATTACAAATATCTCCAAGTCCACTGCTAGATTTCATTGCTACTCTATGCTCAGCTGTAGCCCAGTCAGGTATGTCAAAAGGACACCAGAGCCAACTGAAAAAGTTCCCAAAGCCAAAAGCCAGAACAGTTTGAGCCACAAAATAAATAAAATAGCATTGGATTATAACCTGTGGCATAAAGTATATACCCATTAGCCCGTATTGATATAAATAAGTGACTGGACAAATAAATAGATGGTAGAAAACAGACAAATCTCCTGTGCAGAATTCCAAATAATTTATGTGGATACTCTGACCTCAAGGAGGTACACAATCACTCCCAACTCCTTAAGTGAGAACTGTGCAGAGCAACTTTCTTTCAAAAAGAATAGCACAGAAAGGGGGAAGACATAGTAACTTTGGAGCCCAGAAGCCTAAACACGACCTCATGCCCGATGATCAAGGTTAACATCAATGGTGATAAGTCGCACTGATAGTAGATGCCATTGATAACGAGGTGATGAGAAAGGCATTTTATCTTGGTGATCCTACTCACAAAATCTCATACCCCCAGTCTAATCCTGAGAAGAAATCAGACAAATCCCAACTGAAGGGCATTTTACAAAATATCTGGCTAGTATTCTTCAAAACTGTAAAGGTCATCAAAAACAAGGGAAGTCTGAGAAACTGGCAGAGCCAAGAAGAGCCTCAGAAGGCATAACAACTAGATGTAATGTGAGGGCCTGGATGGGATCCTGAACCAGAAATAGGGACACCAGAGGAAAACTAGTGAGATCTGAATAAGGATGGAGTACAGATAATGATGTAGCAATGTGGGGCACTGATTGTGGTAAATGTACCACAGTAACAGAAGAAGTTAATGACAGGAGAAACTGGGTGTGGGGTATAGGAGAATCTCATATTTTTAGTACTAATAGGAAACAGTTATTTAAAGTATTCAAGCAAAATGGGAAAAAAGGTCACTGTGAATAAAATATGTTTTAAGCACCTCATGTACATTAGTTTATACTTGTTATAAAACTTAGATTTTTTTTTAAGATTTTATTTATTTATCTGAGAGAGAGAGAGAGAGAGATCACAAGTAGGCAGAGAGGCAGGCAGAGAGAGAGGAGGAAGCAGGCTCCCCACTGAGCAGAGAGCCCGATGCGGGGCTCGATCCCAGGACCCTGAGATCATGACCTGAGCCGAAAGCAGAGGCTCAACCCACTGAGCCACACAGGCGCCCCATAAACCTTAGATTTTATAGCTCATGTGATTAAGTTAAAATCACTGGTAAAAGTCTCTGATATGTCTAGGCATTTCAAAAGAACATAAAAACGAACTAAACCATTAACAATATACAAGAGCTTTATTCTACCATAAAATAAAGTACTGAGAATAAATAAGTTCATGTTGTGAATTCTTCAGTGAGTTCCTAGTTCCATGTTCATTCCTAGTTCATTCCTAGTTCCATGCGTACTCCCTTGATGTATTCACAGGCTTTTCAGAGGAACTCAAGATACTATAGTGGGAGCCAAAAGAAATTTGCTTAACAGCAGCATTCGGAAGTGTTACTTTAGCCCAATTAAGGCAATTCAAAGTTTACCAATTATTAAAAGAATTGGAATGTTTTCTAATTCAACACAAAGAAGTAATATCAAACATTGAAATAACGCCACATTGTTTGTGCTACAAGCATTTACAAAGACCACAGTTTCTTGGTGTTTATGTAATGATATTCAAGGTTTATTTGCTCATTGTGACCATTCCAATGCACTCACAGAAATCAAAAGGTCTCTAGCCCCGTGGTTATTTTTTTCAGGGTTTCTTTTTTTTTTTTTTTTTAAGATTTTATTTGTTTATTCGACAGACAGAGACCACAAGCAGACAGAGAGGCAGGCAGAGAGAGAGAGAGAGAGAGGGGGAAGCAGGCTCCCTGCTGAGCAGAGAGCCCGATACGGAACTCGATCCCAGGATCCTGAGATCATGACCTGAGCCGAAGACAGCAGCTTAACCCACTGAGCCACCCAGGTGCCCTCAGGGTTTCTATTTCATACACTATGTATCTGAAATATTTCTCAGACCGGTTAATGGATTCAGACTCAGTAAAGAAATTGAATACTTTTGACAACTGAATAAGACACACCTGAGAACATGTGCTATCTTTAAAAATCTTTAAAACCTCCAAAATAATTATAACAGCCTCTAAGATTTCAGGAAAACTTGCATAAAACTTCATCCTACATAAACCCTTTGAATATACAAATGCTTAAAACACAGCAAATGATGTTGCTGAAGCATGTCATGTATTATATTGCTAATATTCTTTTGGTTAAAAAGTAAAAAAATCCAGAACGTACTTATCTTAAATGCAACACGTTCCCTTTTATATAACATCTTTAGAATGTAGTCATTTCATATCATCTATCACCTCTGTCACAATTTTCTTAAGATTTCCAACTTACTTCTCTTACTTCTCTTATTACAGACCCCATGATTTATGAGTACCGAGAGCTATAGAGACAGCTGAGAGGTTAGCATTGTAACCTATAGCAGATCTCCTCCGCAACAGTTTCTTCTGAAATGTACTGTCACATTGAAATGGAATTACAACACATTCTGGGGCAATTCTGACATGTACTTTTAAACTCACTTGCTCAATTGTAAAGGGGAGAAAAACTATAGAAATGGGGGAAAAAAACAGGCTACCTTGATTTGTTTTTACTTCCTGTAAAAATAATGGACTTTTTATCAAAGGTTTACCATAAGAAGATACACTTCCACTTAGCTAACACCTTACTTATTTTCTGTAAAGGACCTACATAATTACACACGTCATTAACAAATGAAACAAGGTGATCGATCATAACATTCTGTTGGAAACATATTAGAATCCATCCTTTGTTAATGATTTTGTGCCATATAAGTGTTTTAATCTTTAACAAAAGGAAAATTCCAAGTATCACAGTATATTTCGATTTGATATTTTGTTAAGTACCTGAGGAGGAAAATGTGAGAAAGTGTGGCTTAAAAGAAAAAGAATTAAAGACTGATGTTTTGGGAATAGAGTCATAATAGATTTATGGCAACCTCTTACAACAGCTTTTTCTTTTACCTAAATGCTAACCACAGCAGAATCCAAACAAAGGTGTGCAAATCACACATTGCCACTGGCCTTTCCAGTGGAAGCCCAATATAGAATAGCTCCTACACCCCTAGAAGAGAGAGATGCTGGAGTCCAGATGAAGAGTATATCACTCACCTCAATAGCTCTTCCCTAAAACACTATCCATCTTTTAAATTATCATCTATCTCTTTGTTACTCAAAGTGTGGACTACAGACCAACAATATCAGCATGACTTGGGAATATGCTAAAAATAGAAATCGGGGGGCACCTGGGTGGCTAAGTGGGTTAAGCCTCTGCCTTCGGCTCAGGGTCCTGGGGTCAAGCCCTGGATTGGGCTCTCTGCTCAACAGGGAGCCTGCTTCCCCACTGCCCCCCAGCCCCTGCCTCTCTGCCTGCCTCGCCTACTTGTGATCTCTGTCTGTTAAATAAAATCTTTAAAAAAAAAAAGAAATTTGGGGTACATGGGTCACTCAGTTGGTTAAGCGACTACCTTTGGCTCAGGTCCTGATCCCAGGGTCCTGGGATGGAGTCCTGCTTCTGGCTCCCCCACCCCCTCCTCTCTAATGAATAAATAAATAAAATCTTTAAAACAAATAGAAATCTGAGATACCGTTTCAGATAGAATCCTTGGTGCTTCATATTCACGTTGAAGTCAGCAAAGGACTGACTGTACTAACCTTGGTTATTATCCTTATTTATATATTGGAAGTACCTGGGGGTATTGAAAAAGTACTGATATCTATAACTCACTCCACATCAATTAAACCAGAATCTTTGTGTTTACAAGCAGTCATCAATATTTTTATTTTAAATGTAGTTATGAGGTACCTGGATGGCTCGTTGGGTTAAGCGGTGGACTCTTGGTTTAGGCTCAGGTCATGATCTCTGGGTCATGGGATCGAGTCCCACATCAGGCTCTTCGCGGAGTCTGGAGTCTGTTTAGGATTCTCTCTCTCCTCCTCTCTCTGCCTTGTCCCTCACTCCCTTCCCCTTTCAGTCTCACAAATAAATCTTTAATAAATAAATAAATAAAACGTAACTACGAGTTTAAGTTGTCTGAGTGTTGGGGCCATGCAGATTTAATTTATTTATGCTCATAACATCTGAAATATTTTCTTCCTTTAAGACAGGCTCAAAAAGCATTAACAAGAAAAAAAATCACACTATCCTCCAAATTTATTTTACTCAAATCGAACTCCAGAATTTGTTTTCTTTTTTTATTTCCGGCTAACTCCCCTCTTCCCATCCCAAATTCCTTATGGTTTGTATACTTACACATGCATAGACACGGACATTGCATACGCTTCTGTTCTTTGTACATTACATGAAAGAATGTGAAGAAAAAGCCCTTAACTAGCCAGAAATCCTTCCATCTCTAACCCCAGTGATTTTGTTTTTCCCCGGGGCCAGCTCAGGACGTCCATGGAAACATTATCTGTGTGGAACTTGCAAATGTTTATTTGTATTATCTTTATCCAAATGGCATAAACTCTCTTTATACGTAATGTGTATACAGAGAAGAACATTAACTAAAAATAGCAAATACACTGGGTGCATGATACTGAAACAGTGACTAGAAAACAAATGATCAATCATAGCAACTAAAAGCATTTGTCAAAAGACGGGACCAAATTTATAGTGAAAATGGTTTGAGAGGCCGGGCAGGAAAGTGAGTGAACAGAACACCCAAAGAGAGTGATGATTCAAGACCCAGAGAGGCCAACCTGAACCCCAGCTGTGAGTCGGCATGGTTGATGATTCTCCATGAGAACTTCAAAAACCTGCACAACCTCTAGAAGACTATTCTCCATGCTTCCAGTCACAAATCAGAAGAGGCATTTAAAAAAAAATTTTTTTTTAAGATTTTATTTATTATTTATTTGACGAGAGAGAGAGATCACAAGTAGGCAGAGAGGCAGGCAGAGAGAGAGGAGGAAGCAGGCTCCCTGCTGAGCGGAAAGCCCGACAGGGGGCTCGATCCCAGGACCCTGGGATCATGACCTGAGCCGAAGGCAGAGGCTTTACCCCACTGAGCCACCCAGGTGCCCCAAAAGATTTCTTTTTTGATTTATCTATGTATCTATTTATTTTTTTGTGCTGTTGTAATTTTCCTTGGGTAAATAGTGTGTGAAAAGTAAGACTATTTTAAGAATGAATTATTTCTACTTTTTGTTCTTCATCCCTAAAAAGTCAAGTTTTAGGTCAAGTGAATGTTTAAGAGTCTGAATTAGAGATTTGGGCATTCAAACTCAAAACAAGAAACATTGGGTATTTTTATTTAACTGATAATGGCATGTCTAAATCACACCCAACAAATCTTGTAATGATATATCAATCACATGTAGTACTGTCCCCAATCCCACAAAACAAACAAGAAGGTTAATTTGAGCATAATAAAATTCAATCCAAGTAACAGTTGAATGGGGTTCTAGTTTCTCTAAATATACTTGCTCAGATTTGTAGTACTTTTTTCATAGGTATTAAAACTTTAAGATAGTAATCTATTTTATTACTTTTTGGTTTTCCTAAAATAGGTAGGAGAGCTGCCTGCCTCTATCTTAGCTGCTGAGCTCAGGCAAACTGCATTTTCTAGGCCTCTCACCACTAGGATTCTGGGTAGTTGCAGCCAATGAGAAGCACTAACCTACTCAAGGAAGGCGCTGTCCTCTTCAGGACTGCTATGGGTGTGTCTCAAGCGATGATTATGTCATGTCCCAGTGACGGCCTCAGTTGCAGGGCCTGGGGGACACCCACTTTCTCCCTTTGCCTCTCCAGCCCGAGATTTCATGGTATCTTTCTATCATGATTAAACTCTGCCTTGCTTTAAACAAAACCTGCTTGGGCTTTCAGGACTTCTGATCCCTTTGTCCTAATGCCTTACAGGACTCACACAGCATGCACTGTGTTTTCCTAGTCCTATCATCGGATACAACAATACAGTGAGACGGAATGAAAACACTGGGTTTGACATCTGCCTTTTCTTTTAGATAGGCTTTTTGGATACTGGGCACATTACCTAATTATTTTCTCAGAATGTGTCTTCAGAATATTCTACCTCTGTTTTGTTTTTCCCTCCTTTAACTCTTCACAGCATTTATTAGAGCTGACATTACAAATCCGAGACTCTATGTACTTTAAAATTCAGGGGACGTTAGGGACCATCTGCTAGCAATAGTAACAGGAGGTGATCTTGATCACATTATGTACAGCAGGTCCTATACTAAATATACGTGTTTATATGTATTATCTGTTTACCCCTCAAAAGGAAATAAAAGGCTGATACTAAATTATTCCCATTTAACAGATGAAGAAGTGGAGAGGTAGATGGTTCGAGTCACTTCACATCGCAAAACCAGCTCAGAACCTGGCCCAGTGCCCAAGCACGCTACCTGACGCCTTCTTGCCACCCCTTTCCTCTTTCAATCTGAGGAAGCTCAGATTTCTCTGAAGTTTTTACAATTCTCTTCTAGGAATACATCAAGGTTTTTGGAGTATAGTTGCTATTAAATGGTAATATAATTTTTGAAATAGTATCATTTCAAAATGAATACTATTTTGACTGGATTGGTTTTATTTATTTTCCAATATTGACTGAACTGTCAATTCTTTTTTTTTCCCCCCTAAAGATTTTATTTATTTATTTATTTATTTATTTATTTGACAAAGAGACAAAGAGAGATCACAAGTAGGCAGAAAGGCAGGCGGGGGGGGGGGAAAGCAGGCTCCCTGCTGAGCAGAGAGCCCGATGCGGGACTCGATCCCAGGACCCTGAGATCATGACTTGAGCCGAAGGTAGAGGCTTAACCCACTGAGCCACCCAGGTTCCCCTGAACTGTCAATTCTATAAACAAATGTCCTCTCTATCATTATAGTCTGTGGTAGTGTTTTTTTGCAGTGAAGAGGTTAAGATTAGAATATGCATTCTATATGGGAAAAAATGGTGACTAAATATAATAAAGCAGGAAAACAGCAGAGAAGTGTTAAGAGGGAAATAGCCAAATTGGTCAAGCCCATTAACAGGATTAAAATCTAATATGTACCATATGCTTCACTATCCAGTGTAGGCATTACATAGTTTTATGTTAGTTCATCTGATTTGGGATGTCTTATTTGTTGCTCTAAAATCAACTAGTTGGGTTCCTATGCCCAGATTCAATGTCTCCATGCCTCTCACCCAGGTATGATAGTGCAGACATACTGAAATTTGCTTTAAACACACCCAGCACCAGCACATCATTTGCTACTGCTGGCATTTCTACTCCCAGGGAAGTTTCACATAAATGACAACAGATCACCTCTTGAGTGACACAGGAGAGAATAAAAGAGGTTAGCTCACCAGCTCCTGACTGTCCTGATCCCAAACTTTCTCCGTTGCTACCTACTCTCCTCAGGAGTGAATCTGTTCAGAAAAACCAAAACTGACCGGATTGAGGATTAGAAACTGCTTCCTCTTTCTCGTCATTCAGTTCTGTGCCAGCTGAGTGTCCTTTGGCCATCACTGTAATCCATCTCACTTAAGGGGAAGCATTTGATTTCTTCACCACCAGGCCTCCCTTCTGCTTTAGGAAATAATCCCCTTTCAATCTCCCACCCATTCAAATAAAAATACCATCTCATATTAATAACATCTTTCCCAAAGAAGCTCAAATCATTTCTCAGATATTTTGCTAATCCGCACAGCATTCCTATGAGGTAGGTAAAGTCCACGCAACAACTTTTCTCCACCAAGTCAGAATGATTATGCAAGGGTATTAGGTACCCAGAGGTATTATTGAGCTGACTTTCATTTCCTCCAAAAATATATTTACTGGAGATTGAAGCAGTGCATTTATTTGAAAAATATATGTGTGGATTTAAGGATAAAAATTTGACTTGGAATAATGACTGTGTTGTCCATGGTATTTTGACACTGATAGAGATACATTGCTTCTAGCAAGATGCAATATAACTCATTTGGATACCGTGAGTATGAATTTCCAAGTTGGCAGGTGTTTATCAGCTTGAAAACATTAAAGGCACAACTTATGAATTCTATAAAAGAAAGTTTTTGGTACAATTGGTACATTCAGAAAAATCATCTTTTTAAAATACATTGTGATTAGTATCAGGGGAAATACATTTAAGGAAGTTTAGGATATTTGTGTTAAAGATAAGATTGCCTAATAATTCGATCTTTAAGAATAATGCAGATATTTACTAAGACTGAAATAACAGAAGTGAATTAAAATTACATTACAAAAATTTTTGAATTGGATGAAGAAAAATATTCTAATGAGCAGAATGTTTTAGTCATATTCAAAACACACTGGTAGGTACTACCTAAAAGTTAAACTAGAGACAGCCTCTATCCACTCCTATAGTATAAAGATACTGCATAACACATTGAGGGCTGCCTATGGATCAGTGTGGTTCTTAGCCCATTAACTCATTTCTTCCCACAAATGATTATCATCCTCCTCTCCGGATGAGAAAACCCCCAAGACACAGCTTCCACCCCTCATCCAAGGTGGTAGGCTGGGATTTGAACCCATGCTCTCTAGCTATCAGATTCTCATTTTTTGACCCTACTCCTCTGAATATACTGATCTTTTACAACTAAGGGGAGTCTGGATACCTGTAAAGAGATTTTTTTTTTAATTAAAAAATGTGAAAAGATTGATATGAAGTGGGAACAATTGCTAACGTTGATTACGGGATGCCCTTCCTTGTAGGAGAAAGAAAGCCTGACAAACCCAGTGTCCATCAGGTAGACCATTTGAAGCTGGTGATGCTTTCTCCTGAGGTCCAGTAAGGACCACAATACCATCCTCACACAGTTTATACTGGTGTACAGCCCTCAGCCTCCTCTTGCCCAAGTGATAGATCCCCTATTCTCTCAGAAAGGGTGGTTAAGTTTGGATGAACAGATAGATAGAACTAAAAACCACCTGATGAACAAAATCCCCATTTGTCTCCTGAGCTACAATTTAGAAAACAAAAATTAAAAATTTCCAGGAATGACAATTTAAAATATAAGGAGTAATACCTTAAATGCCTCTCTTAAGATAATAGATCAGTTCAGTTAAAGGTTAAGAAAAGCATAATTTCCTAAATTAAAAAAAAAAGATGTCTTGGGTCACTCATGATTAAAATATAATTTAAATAGTAAGTATATAATATTTATATTTACTTATATATTATATTACATTTAAGTATTTAAACATATTTAAAATATAATACATAAATATTTATATAATATTAAATAAAATATAATTTAAATTAATATAATAGAAGGAAGGGTGCCTAGTTTGACGTAGTTAAGCATCTGGCTCTTGATTTCAGCTCAGGTCGTGATCTCACGGTCATGAGATCAAGTCACCATCAGGCTCCATGTTCAGCGTGGAGTCTGCTTGATATACTGTGTCTCCCTCTCTCTCTGCCCCTTCTCCTGCCTCACTTGCTCTCTCTTTAAATAAATAAAATCTTTAAAAAAATAAAATATAAGAATAGAAGCAGCTAATACTTACTGAGTGCCAACTATAAGCCAGTTACTATGTTAGGTCTTCATATGTATGAGGGATTTCATTTTAAAACATTTCTATGAGGTCGGCATAGTTATTACGTCCCTATTTCCGAAAAGGTAGCTGAGGCTAAGATCAGAACAAATAAATAAATAAATATATCAAGCACAGAAAATCAGTTAGTGATGGAGTCAGGATTCAAAGGCAGTTTGCCTGATTCCTAACTCATAAATCCCATATTATTATGTAAGTGTTCATAAGTTTCTGAAGTTAATATTTAGGGTGAAGATACTTAAAAATACCATTTCAAAAAATAGGCACTTATTTCCCAGTCATAGTCAATAGTTCCTTCACCCTGGAAAAGTTTCTTCTCCCTCCTACTCTTGATATAAAAAGTCTTCAGAACCCAGGGCACCTGGGTGGCTCAGTGGGTTAAAGCCTCTGCCTTCGGCTCAGGTCATGATCCCAGGGTCCTGGGATCAAGCCCCACATCGGGCTCTCTGCTCAGCAGGGAGCCTGCTTCCTCCTCTCTCTCTGCCTGCCCCTCTGCCTACTTGTGATCTCTGCCTGTCAAATAAATAAATAAAATCTTAAAAAAAAAAAAAAAAAGCCTTCAGAACTCAACTCAGGGATCATTCTTCATTGAAAATTATAGCCCAATCTCACTCATGAATATAAATTTAAGCATTTAAAACAAAATAGTAATAAAACATTAAAATAATTCAGAAAATACTTTATACCCAAGTTTATTTTCTCTCAAAAAGGTAGAAATATAGAAATATACTAAATATTGACATACAGAAAATATATGTTTTCTCTCATATAAATAGGTTAAAGATGGGAGAAATATATCTTTATGTCACTAGAGGCAGAAAGCTATTCAATAAGATTTAATATCTATTCATAACTAAATCTGTTTTCTTTAATTTTTTTAAAAGGTTTTATTTATTTATTTGACACAGAGAGAGACAGAGAACACAAGCAGGAGAAGCAAAGGAAGAGGGAGAAGCAGACTCCCCACTGAGCAGGGAGCCCCCGACACAGGGCTCGATCCTAGGACTCTTAGATAATGACCCGAGCCAAAGGCAGACACTGAACTGACTGAGCCATGCAGAGGTCCCTAAATCTGCTAAAAACAGTAACAACAACAACTATAAGTGGAACAGTAGGGGAAGGGACAGCAGGTGCCACGTCTGGCTGTGAAAATGGCAAGAAACCACTGCAGCAGCCCAAGAAGCAAGCCAAGGGGATGGACGATGAGGATAAATCATTCAAGCAGAAACAGAAAGAGGAGCAAAAGGAACTTGAGAAGCTAAATATGGCGGCCACAGGGAAGGGTCCCCTGGTCACTGGTAGAATTAAGAACTCTGGTAAAAAGTAAGCTGTTCCTTGTGCCTTAGCCAATGGCAATCCTTAATTCCATTCCTGTGTGAACATCTGGATTTCCCGTCATCTGTTGTCCCCTATTGTTAGAATGAAGTGTTGCCTTAGATCCTGTTGTACATTTAAGAATAAACTTTGTAAAAAAAAAAAAAATCATAAAAATATAGAAGAGTACCTACTTTATCCAATACAAAATATCTACAAGCCCCCTATAACAACATGATGTGTAACTAAATATCTGAAAGTGTTCTCATTAGAGTTAGGACAAAGACAGCATTGCTGGCACTGAACACCATACTCAGAGCAGTATGTAAAAGAAACAAGAACTAGAAACAAAGCAAGAAATTCACAGATGAAATAACTGTTGCGTCAAAACAGTTAACATGTCTGCATAAAATATGAACACTTCAGAAATAACAGGAAAATATACGGTGCTAGCTTTATGATGCAGAGTAGGAAAACACACGGTTAAAGGAAAGGATTGGCCGGTAGGAACTCCATGAACGTTAACAATTTTGTTAATGTAAGGATAACGGAGACAAAGTGAAAAACCTATCCATAGTTTGGGAGAAGATACTTTAATTTTAGAACATGTAACATTATAACAGATATGTGAAATCTATAAGCAGAAATACAAAGAACCAACAAAGAAAAATGGGGGTAAGTCAGGAAGAAGCACTTCTCCTTAAGAGGCAATCCTGAGGGCCTCGCATATTAGCTGGACGCTACGGTTAAGGGTAACCACCATCTGCCTATCCAGAATCCCAAGGGCATGCCCTTTTGCATTCCCCACATCAGGAAAAATGAAGAATTCTCCTGTAACAAGGGCTACAGATATGGCACAATGAGAACTTGAAGACTGCTCGTGAAAAGGCTAATTTTCTGACCAAAAAAAAAAAAAAAAAAAAACAAAAACAAATATAATACTATACATATTATAAATACATAATATATAAAATATATTTATCACAATCCACAATAAAAATATACACCACACACATATATAAAACACAAAACTTTTAGAAAATAAAACTAATTCTTTTTTCTAAAAGATATTGTTTATTTATTTGAGAGAGAGAGAGAGAGATCATGGGGGGGATGGTAGAGAGAGGAGGAGGCTCCCTGCTGAACAAAGAGCCTGATGTGGGAGTCGATCCCAGGACCCTGGGATCATGACCTGAGCAGAAGGCAGCCTCTTAACTGGCTGAGCCACGCAGGTGCCCATACTAATTCTTACTCTAAGTTAAAAATGGATATTTGGATATTTTCTGTTCTATTAGAAGTCAGTTTTTAAAAATACTGGTTTTAACTCAGTGAACTGATTTCATAACCTACTAATGGGTTTGAAAAATAGTGTCCTTTAAAATCTCAGTACATATGTTGTAGGGAAGATATATAAAAATGCTGATTGGGTGCCTGGGTAGCCCAGTCAGCTCAGTGTCTGACTTTTGATTTTGTCTCAGGTCATGTCCTCAGGGCCGTGAGATTTAAGATTATCTGTTTCAGATTAATTAATTCCCTGTTTAAGATTCTCTCTCCCTTGGGCACCTGGGTGGCTCAGTGGGTTAAGCCTCTACCTTCGGCTCAAGTCATGATCTCAGGGTCCCGGGATCGAGTCCCGCATCGGGCTCTCTGCTCGGCAGGGAGCCTGCTTCCTCCTCTCTCTCTCTCTGCCTGCCTCTCTGCCTACTTGTGATCTCTGTCTGTCAAATAAATAATAAAAAATAAAAAAATAAAAAATAAAAAAAGATTCTCTCTCCCTCTCCTTCTGCCACTTGCCCTCCTCCCCACCCCTGCCAAATGCTCATACCTATATAGTTTTTAATTTAAAAAAATGGAAATAGTGTAAATATCTAGTGAAGGAGAACAAATGGGCATATTGTGCGATATTTGAAGAAGTTAACAACTCTACACATCAACAAGATTATTAATATTGAGTGAAAATGCAAATCATATTAGGACCCACATGGTAATTCCACATATATAAAGTTGGTAACACGTACTAGTAAGAACATACTGTATGTGACAAAACTACAAAGAAATGCAGGAAAATAGGGCTATTTTTACCTTGAGGACTAGGAGAGAGGTTAAAAAAAAATCACTGATGTTTGTGATCAGATGAAAGCAAAATAAGGCTTCAGATATTGGTAAGATTCTATCTGTTGGTTCAAGGCTACCCTGATTAGCTTTTTATTGTTTACAAATCCACCCGTATATGTTATATGCACATTGCTACATGTGAAACATTTCATAAGTTTTGAAATGCATATGGCTGTATATAAGCATGTGAATGCATATTGGGAATTTATTTAAAGAGTAGTATAGTATCAGTTAAAATGAACTATCATCAAAATCATTCTGGGCCAAGTCAAGTCATACACACCTAAGAATAAAATGGACTTTGAAGTTTTTCAAAGAGATTTGTTCAAAAATCTCTTAAAGAATTTTAGAACTTTTTGCTGAAGATTCATGTTATGTTTGGCATGGCCAGAGTACAGATTATATGATATGTTTTCACATTATAAAATATCATGAATTAAAAAAAAAACACATGAGATTTTAAGAATAAAACATTTAATTTCCCCTATTGCAATGGTCTCTTCCAACACAATGCCAACTGCTAGGTAAACTGTACCCAGGACAATGCTTGCACAATGGCTTTTTCCACAACCCTCTTCTACCTCCTTGTACTCTGGCAATGGCCTCCCTGCTGGGGAGCATTGACACAAGCCATGGAGACTGAACGGTATTGCCTGCGTGTCTAAAACTGTTTCAGTTTCCACTTAACTTCCAGGAAGTCTGGAGAAATTCCAAGTTCTCTTTGGAAGTCCAAGTATTTTTGTATAGACCCAGACTAGAATTGGGAATTACTAGATTGAAAGTTGCACCTTCTCGGTGACCCAGGAGCTCCTGAGACTGCTCTGTTTGCCCCACTAACATCTCCTCTTCAGGGCAGGGTAGAGTCCCCAGGGGTCAGATCTTCCAAAGCAGGTGGATCCTAGCAAAGGCCTGTTGGCCTTGGCAAGATTTACATCATGTTGAGAAATCACCAGTGATTCTTTTATTTTTTTTTGTACATGTAGATTAAAAAATAATAATAATAACAATAACAAATGTCTCTCTACTTTGAGACAGGTTAAATGTATCTTTTTAACATAAGAAATCTTTACACCTGATAATCGTGCAATATAAGATGTACAGAAGACCGAGTATGAGATTCTTTTCATACTAAAAAAAAAAAAAAAAATCCTTGATATTCTGAGCCAATCTAGTGGACTTTCCTGTGACAAGAGATGTGAAAAGTCACCTTTTGGTAGAGAGAAGCATAAAAAAAGTCTAATTACTTAATGCTGTTTTTCTCAGAATAAAAAAAAAAAAAATTAAGACAATTTGGGGGATGGGGCATTACAGAATGAAAATGTAAAAAATCAATGTGCGGCTACCAGTAGTAACACAGTAATGTGTTTTATTCACTAACTAGAGACGATAGGGGAAAAATAACATGTGCATTAAAATTCAAGTTCCTATCTCTCTGTGGGTATATATGGAGTGTGATTTTCAGGGCTGGCTGACACTTTCTGTGGAAGGAAAGTGTTGAATGTACCTGTGCAAGACACCACAAAGAGGAGATCTGGTGTGGCATGTATGAGATTTCAGGGGTAAGGGACACTCAGACTAGAATCCACTCATTCAATACCCATTACTGGTGCTTACCCTTGGCAAGAGACTCTTTTAGGCTTTGGGGATGCAACAACAGAGCTCTGAGCCCATATAGAGTATAGGAAATATTCTCAAGGTATAATTATGACATAAAGACTAACTATAAGGTGTCTAGAGCTTACAATGGGAAGGACATCTTGACTGCAAAGAGATGGCCAGAAACAGTTACCAAGAGGCATGATGGGTGCCTAAGCTGAGTTTTAAAAAGAGAAACACACTTGGAAGATCTGGGGTTGTCTTGGAAGAGGCTAGTAAACGTAAAGGGGTAATACCCATACCTAGATTGGAAGTTCAATCAAGAATCACACAACGTCTCTGGTTTCCAGAACGCCACCCTCTTCCTCCTTTGACTTTATGGCCAAAGTTCTTGCTATTTACCTAGCTTGTACTAAGTGCACCAAAATGAGGATTTTCATGAACTATTCTCTGTTATGTGTGTGTGTGTATACACATAATTTTTACATAGTTTTTCACATATATTTCAACATGGACTTTTCCACACACACCCCCATAACCTTGAGCAAGGTTTGCTAGCAAGATTAACATTGTGTCTGAATTTAGATACAGTTAAGACATAGTCACCAACACTATGGGTAACAAAGTGGGTCAGAGAAAGTATATGCCAACATGAGCAGAGTTCCTAAGCCACTGGGGATCAGAAAGCACTCAACCATGCCATCTTCCTAGAACTTTGCGCACTAACTCCCGCATTTATGTGGGGACTTAAATGTTAGTTACTACAACAATACCACCACGTTAGAGCAACGTTGACCCTACTTTTGAAAAGTTCCCTGATTCCAGTGTACACCCGTGACTGATCACAAAAGTGCAGTAAGAATTCATCCATGTCTCCTGAGTTTCCTCATTAGCAAAGACAGCCTTATTGACCTTTTCGGTCCTGGTGAGAATTTCTGGTTCACAGAGGAATTCTTTAACTTCGACTCAAAATATAGCTTCTTTATTAATTACTATAAAACAGTAAATTTTCTGTTGGATTCAGGATCTAAAGTTTAGATAGGTTATTTTTGCTCTCCTCTGCTGTGGGCTCTAGGAAACTTGGTCTTGGACTTTGCTTCAGCCTAGTTTTCATAAAGTAGACGCAATTCCTACTGCTACATGAAGAGCGGATTCCAATCACTAGGCAGAAAATTTTTTTAAAAAAATCTAGCACAGCCAGGAAAACTATATTTTGAATTTTGCCCTTTACTCTTGGAAAAAAATACAGTGATCACTTTGGTGGTAAAACAATTTGGCATTTCCTCTGTACTTGAAACTGAACGCACACACGCTTATACTGAATTTCAACTTTAAATGTTAACACACTGGAGCTTGTTTTTCAGAACAAAGCATATGTGATTTATTTTATTTTCATAGAATATTTTTATTTTTTTAAATAGTTTAAGCCAGAGTGTATTACCTAACATTATAAGTAATTCTTAGATGTCATATAGAGGGCAAAGGATATGTATATAACTATTCATGGTACAAAACCTTTTGCTATATTATTGTTATTATTATTATAATTCCAAAAATACCAATACAAAACATTCCTTTTTTAAAATAATTTATACAATTATTCTTTGAACTGATAGAAAATATCATTCATATTAAGTAAGGAACAGAGTTGAAGGTGCATGGAAAAATGCCAGGTAACTTAAGTTATACTAATCTCTCACGTTGTCTCTCAATCACTTGAACGTGCAGCATCTTAAATAACAGATTACAGGGGATGCTAGCGTGTATAAATAATACCAACCTAACCTATTTGTCATATTAAACAAGGGAAGGCAAAGGGCTTCAAACCAGCCCTGCTTGCTTTATACTGCCAGGATAATGTAGGCACTGGAGGGCTCATTTGCAAATGTTTAGTCCATCAGAAGCACCGTTAGGTTACCGGCCCTGGCAGCATGCAGAGTAAACTAACCAATGCACACCCAGACGGTAGGTGTTGATTAGACATTTGTGCTCCAAATGAGAATCACCAAACACGGCTACAACTAAACTGGCCCTTTTTCACTCTAGATATAGAGTTAATGAATTCTGTAGGGACTAAGAGATTCACAAAATTTAAATTTAGGTAAAAAGTACAAGTAGGAAAAAGTTGGAAAAAAATAAATGAGCAGAAAAAAAAGCCTGAAAATTTAAGGAGCAGATATTTACTTTTGGACGAGCTATCATTAGCTTTATACAATAATATATTGAACAAAAATTAGATTAAAACTCTTCTTTTTAGTCAATACCTAATCTAGTTTGCCATAATGACATTTTTCTCCTCTTCAATCGTTTGCATTATGGGACTTCCATTTACTCTTACAGAATCATAAAGCATGATAGATTTCCATTGTGGAATATTTGTAAAATATTTTCCTCAAATTACTTTGTTTTTCAGTAACAATGCTCCTTGTCCAAAGGTCTCTGCTTCCCAACTTTGATAAGGAAACTCATTGGTAGATGGTGCTTTAATTACAGTGAAAGAGACAATGACTCCTGCGGGGATAGGGCCAGGGTGAATAATCACACACTCGATGCCCTAGTGGTTGGGGATGGTGGTTGAGCCCGCACGTGCAAATATTTACAACAGAAATAAGGCTGCGATGGGATAGGTGGGTCCTCCCTTCTCTGTTTCTCTCTTTTCGAATGTTCTAGATTTGCCCGCTCTGAAAAAAAATCAGAGGGCATTACTGTAGACTGATTATTAAGACCAGGTTAAGTGGGAAATAGTCAACCATAGAATCCTTGCTTCTTGTTCCCTAGGATGCCTCTGTGTCACCTCCAGCATCCAGCCCAGCTCATGTCTTCACGAAGGACAAACATACATACTTACAGGGACCAATTACTGAGGGCTATTCACAGGTAAGAAATCTGAGGTAGGGGCACCTGGGTGGCTCAGTGGGTTAAAGCCTCTGTCTTTGGCTCAGGTCATGATCTCAGGGTCCTGGGATCGAGCCCCACATTGGGCTCTCTGCTCAGCAGGGAGCCTGCTTCCCTTCCTCTCTCTCTCTGCCTGCCTCTCTGCCTACTTGTGATCTCTGTCTGTCAAATAAATAAATAAAATCTTAAAAAAGAAAAGAAATCTGAGGTAAACAACAAAGAATATTTGCTTTTCCCTTTTATATACTTCACTAGATTTCACTCCTCTTTTTCCTCAACCACAGTATTCCTGATTCTTCACCCAGATTGACTGACTGACTCCTCTCTGCATGGCTCTAGGGTCTTCTCAAATCCAAACTAATGGTTAAACTCCAAAATCTGAGAATTAAATACTATTTTTGGAGGATTCACATCCCTTCATTTTTTGGGGGGAGGGAGAGACTTGTTCCCAACAGAACGGGCACCCTGATTCTCAGAACTGTTAGAAAAGCATTGCTTCTTTGCTTACCTTTCATGTAAACTATTTCTTTGCATTCACTAGCACTTTCTAGACTTCGGAGCCGGATGAAGAGTGCCAGTTGAAGTTCAACCCACACGCCCTACCAACACCACACAGAGTGGCTGTTAAGAAAACAACACAACAAGGGTGGAGATAGAAGCTGAGATGGACAGATGTAAATACGAAACATACTGAAAATGTTAGCAGGGATTCTTCTTGGACCAAAGAAGGTAGTTTATATTTTCTTGATTTTTTTAATATTTTCTATGAAATAAATGTGTTTCTTCTAAAGGCAGGTAGAGTAGTGTGAGTGACTGCTATGTTTCACACATGGGAGTAGAGGGTGAGAAATGCTGTAGATGTTGTGGAGAAGATAATCCAGATGAATGGTTTCTAGATTGAAAAAAAAGAGAGAGAGAGAGAAATGTACACAGCTACAAAGCCAACAGATTCAAGTAAGAAACACGGTGAAGAGACAATCAGTTTTTGGACTCCTGATCTTTCCCTCTAATATGTTTTGGAAATCGGCTCAAGAGTAAGAAGTGGTATTATCCTGAGAGTCCTAAGATACAGGTCCAGTTTCAATGCGGTTTGCCCATGTGTTGCTGGTGAGTAATAATACACAAGTATCCACGTTCACACACACACACACACACACGCACACGCACACACACTCACAGTAACCCCATGGGCATAGGCAGAAAATCAGTTGCATGCTCTTTTACAGCATTTTAGCTCTTATAGAAAGATGTATGTAAACATGGCGTTATCTTTATAATTATGTGCTGAAATGGCCAAGACAGCCTACCCTGGGGAAAAAGGAAGGGCTTGGATTCTCGAAAAAATGGGGTTTAAATCCAGGCTTTTATGCTTCCTGTCTGAGCATTTGGGGGATAATTTGTGATTCTGCTTAAGAACCCATTTTTTGTTTTGTTTCAGTTCTAAAATGGGAATAGTAATGGGATTTGATAGGAAATACATATTTTTTAAAAGAGTTTATTTATTTATTTGACAGATGGAGGTCACAAATAGGCAGAGAGGCAGGCAGAGAGAGAGGAGGAAGCAGGCTCCTGCTGAGCAGAGAGCCTGATGCAAAACTCGATCCCAGGACCCTGAGATCATGACCTGAGCCGAAGGCAGAGGCTTTAATACACTGAGCCACCCAGGCACTCCAGAAGATACATATTTAAACATTTAAACTGCCCGCTACACAGGTGCTCCAGATGGGCTTTTTTTTTTTTTTTAATTATTGTCAGTTATTCTGGATATGAATATCAGTGAATAATTAAGATATATTCCCTTTATCAAAATGATATTTTTGTGTAATAACTGATGGGTAGCAGACTTTGTGTACAGCACGGAATAGTGCATTCTAAAGTTACATTGACAATGCAGCTGTCTGGAGACATAATTTTTCCTACTTTTGTCTGTTTGACATTTTACTATTCTTCAGGGAGGGAACACATCACAAGGGATTCCATTGTTCCTGGGACTGCAGTTTCTAGTGGTATTTTTTAGTAACTCAAAGATCAGGCATGTGTACAAAACCCACCATCAATAACAGAGCTGGTACTACACACATAGTTCTTAAAAATAAGATTTACAGTCTTTCAGCTCCCTGGAGTGTTTCTAATCATGTAGCTCACTTTATACTTCCTGATTCCAACTCCTCTTAATAAGCATGAGAAAGTAAAAGCATAAAGCAAAATTAGTTATTTTCCACTCTGGATTAAACACTGTTGCCCCCTTAAGGAGTGTGCCCAAATCTCTGGGCAAGGAAGTCCCAGTTTAGCTGCCTGTGTCCAGAAGCTTTCAAGTAGCGGAACGGACATTGGTATTGCAAGGCCATGAGCACAGAAGCCTTAGATGGTGTGGGTGCAGTACGTATATTTACAATTTTGTCCAATGATGGGAGGCTGTATATACTTGGAAAATAAGCAGATGTGTAATTGTCTGCTACAGTGGTTTGTCATATTAAACACTTATGTAAAGTTCTGGCTAATAAAGTAGGGATATTAGTTAACTACTTCCTAGAAAATTAAGGGACATAGTATATGGACTTAGCATATGTCTAGCACAGAGCAGGTGTTTCCTGGATTTTGATTCCCTTTCTCTTTATTTTACAATCCCTCCTATATCTCAACCTATCCAATAACCTAATTACTAGGGCTCACAGAATTCCAAAAGGACTCAAGGCTATTCCTATGTTTCTCATCAAGGACAAATATTAATTTTTAAAACAGATTCCAATTCTCCTTTAAAACTATTACCACCATCCCTCTGTTGTCTTATTTTACTATATTGATAATGGTTATTTCAATATCCTTGTCTGTTAGCTTCAGTATCTGGATAATTTGGGCAGGGTGGAGGGCGGTCGGGTTTTATTTATTTATTTTTTAATCTTGACTATTTAGTTCAGACGATGCTATTTTGCACCAGAGGGGGATAGGCTTTTCTTTGGTAGACATAGAATTTAGATGCTTTGATCTCAAGGAATGTAATGCGTTTGGGCTGAGTTGCAGATTTTGTGAAATTGAGACCACATCGGCTTCATTCCCACTTCTTAGATGTGGCCTCCTGGATGTCTGATGCAGAGTCGGGCACCTCCTCTCCGGAGCTCAGAAAGACCACAGGAGTGTGAGTTATGCCCTTCAGAGGTCTGAGTTTAGAAGTTTTGCCTCTTACCCCTCATTGTTTCAATTTGGGGGCAGGTTTTGACTGGGGGTCTGGTGTGCCTTTGTAGCAGCTGCCCTCTAGCAGGATCTAGTTTTCTAATCACTGCAAGACTTCAGAAGAGTGCCTTCGCCTCCCATGCCACTCCAGAGCACAGTGAATATTTCCTGGGGGAAAACAGCTTTGCATTTGCAGGTCCGTTGGATTCCTGTCCATCGGACTAACCCACTCGTCCACCAAAGGCTCTCTTGTTTTGCTTGCCTCTCAGTGGAGTATGTTTGCCACGGCCCCATCCTATCCTCAACCCACAGCTTGAATCTGCAAATGATCTTGGAAAAGAAACTAGCTATCAACTCTCAGCTAACCTGATAAAGGCTCTACCTTCCTTCTTGCGATTTTATTTCCTCTAGTTCTTGTTGCTCTATAGTTTTCCATTGTCATTAAAAATATGATTTTACTGGAACATATCCATTTATTTCCTGGTTGTTGCCATGGATTAGTATGTCACACCAAGAAAAGGGAATCTCAAAGATAAATGATTTCAAGTTTCAGATAAGATGTCATTTTTTGGAACAATATAGCTACCCAGCATCATTACAGCAATGTAATGTAATGTAATGTGATGTGATGTGATGTGATGTGATGTAGCAGCTCTTTGTAAAGACCATCGCTGAAACCGAATGTGTCTGTCCTTCCTACAGGTAGGGAAAGAGGACCTCCAGGAGCACACCGAGAGCTGACCTGCTTGATGGAGCTATAGAGTGAACTTAGGGGTCAGCCTCAAAAGATTCTTCTCAAGGGGATGCTTATCTTAGAATTGACTAGGAAGGAGGAGTTCAGAAGTTAAGACCCACTGTATTGAGTCAAGGTTATACCACAGAGCACTGTTTCATTCAGTACATATTCAAGCTGGGCTGGTAATGACCTGTAATTAGTCAACCAGCAATCTCACATGTTAAATATATCCCAGGTCGATGTTTCACTACCAAGGAACATCATAGGGAAGCACTGAATTTTGTGACATATTAAGTGTCGAAGTAGACTGGTTTCCGAATAGAGAAGCATAAAATACCAACTAAGTATGAGATGCTCCCAGAATGTCATTGTGGCTGGATGTAACATGAATGTGTGCTATAGTTCCCCAACCCCTACTATATAAAACAGAACAATAATGGCTCTCGCCTCGTGGGGGCGATTTGGATAACTGAATTAGTTTATATGGGAATGCTTAGAACAGTCCTACCAAAGAGCAAATTGTGATGTCTGCTCGCTGGCTTTACTATCATCAGTGATATTACCATCATACGGTAAACTGAAACAATCACCATAATTTTACTCAACAACTTCCACAGACTTGGGTTATGCCCTACACTTCTCCACTTGTTAACTTTAGCAAAGCCTTTAATGATATTATTTTATATTCCCACAAGAGAAATGTGTATGTCATTTATTCTTATTTCTACATTAAAATAATGGTCATTTTTACAATGGAAAAATAACATGCAGGTCTAAATTCTGTCTTTCAGACTGATTTTTCTCTACTTTCTCAAAAAAAAGTACATTGACAGTGGTGGGGGTCCTAAAAACTATTGGCAGTATGAGCTACATACCCCAAACATAGCAAAGGATCACAAAAATTTATTTAGTATCAGAAAACACCACCAATTACAGAGCTTGTCCTACTTTGAGGAAAACAAGAGCTATTAAAATGAGAATGGTTGCTGGAATCTCAGTGGCAATATGAAAGTATTATTATTCTTGGATTACCCAATTATTTTTTATCTATTTTAAGAAATAACTTGTAAAAACACATTTAATGCCTGGTTTTGTCTCTTTAGATTCTAAGACATATTCTAGGCACATGCTTTATTGAGCTATTGAATGAGGAAATGTATCTTTTGTTGTCCTTGAGTTCTCTACATTCCAACAGAAAGAAACTACAGAGCAGTGAAAAGCCTACTCTGATAGTGGCAGTGGTTTATTCTAGTAATGTAACTTGATACCCAAAGGCGGGGAGGCATCATTTGTTGCCTTAGCAAGCAACAATGGCACCTTCCAAGGACAAGCCTATGTATTTATTTGCAGATGGACTATGACAAAAGATGTCTTTATCTTTGCTTCAACATACTGAGAGCAGATCAAAGAACCAGGCAAATGAGCTGTCACGTACATTATCTGGCTCATAAGTGATTTTGTCTAGCTTATAGGTATGTACTTGAATAATATGTACTTGAATACACAGACACACACAGACACACACAGAGACACACACATATACACTGTGTGGACAGCCACTCATTGGAGTGAAGCATTCATACTCAATTATTCTATATTCAATTTACTTTAAACATCCTACTGAGACGAAAGTCATTTTCAGTTACAAACCTCACTATCTACATTAACATGAATTGACTTTGCAAGAATATCTTGCCCTGGCTTACTACAGTTTGATTTAGCTCTGATGTCCATAGGCCGAAGAATGGAGGAGTTTTCACATAGTGTCTTAAAACATAAAGGAAAATAATAAGTACAGTGTCAATGAAAATAAAAGCTCACCCTCACTTTATAGTGACTTAAAAATAACCTAATGAAATGGATTTTAACCCTGGCCCATATGAATTAAAAGTACATACAATTAACAACTTCAAGGCAGGAACCTGTGTCAAAACTGAGTTATACCTAGAATCACAGTTCACATTTCCATTGTTCTCATTAAATGTCACTTTACTAAAGGAAATTAAAGATGTGTATTATTTCATTCCTTTCCATTAAGGGTAATAGTATCCATCAAATGATGTAAAATGTTAAAAAAAAAAAGTTTAGGTATTTTAAAACAGACTCTTCTTTTTATTAAGAAGAACTTTAAAGTTTTAAGTCAAAGGAAAACACCTTCACAAAGGTCTGAGATGTAAATGTGGTGGTATTTTTAAGGTAGCTGAGAGTTTAATATGGGGGGAAAGAGCTTCTATTCAGAGACCTGAGGGGAGTCTATACACTGAAAAATCCACTTACCCAAATGTCCTTCCCACAACAAAAACATCATGTTCTCTGCTGGGCATCCCAGTTTTGCAAAATGTTAAGCTCATCAGTTAGCAATGGAGTATCAAAAGGGAAAACTTCATTCCCAGTATGCCAAGAAAGTGACAAGTGTTATTAAATAAATTCTCACTCTTCTCCACAACTGGTGGTGAGAAGCAAGAACACCACAGAGTTTTCAGGCAAAAAAAGACCAAGTGAGAGAAGAACATATTCACAATTCCCAGTTGACATGAATCTTTAATCTGGGATCATTTATTTTGAACAGATACCATATTCATGCTTAGAAATATATACGCATTCTTGATAATATCCTTTGTCACTCATAGATTATTTTAGCTTTGCTTGTGACTGTCCCTTTCATAATAAAAAATCACTCAAAGTCAAATGTGTTCATTCAGTTAACCCCTGTGACGGACCATGGATAAATGAAACCCACGTTAACACCTAAGCTTTGTGTTAGGCAATGTGTCAACTTTCTAACTGTCCAAAAACAGAATACTGCCTGACTTGGATTCCTTCTGCTTTTGGTTACCCTGTTCATTTTACATTTCCAGGGCTAAAGAAATGACAGACAAAACGAAAGAATGAGAACAAAGAGAGGGAAGGAGAAAAAGGCAAGGAGGGATAGAGAAAGAGAGAGAAACAGAGACTGGTCTTCGTAGGTTAGAACTCCCTCCCCCCACCTTAAACTGGAATATTTTTATGGGTACAATTATAACATGCAAAGATCCAGTACTCATGCAAAAGAAATTATACACTTAGGAGGGGAAAACCCATTTGCCCATGTGTTTTCGAGCCGTGGTGAGCCATACCAATAGATAATTAGATATGATTTTGAAAATTAATGAGTCAAAATCACATCCTTTGTAATTAGGTCATCTAAGATGAAAATCTGACTTCATTCTTGTTCACTGTAACAGTAACCTTTTGCTCCCCCTAGATCCCAGAAGGCAACAAAATGATTCAACCTTACTAAAATTTCACCTTCTGTAATCCATTATATCTTAACTTACACATTAAGATTTTAAAACCTCCATCTGGTGGACATAACTTGACCTCGTTTGATTTATAGGCAACCTGTTTTCACAGGTAAGCACATTTATTTTTCCTTTGACCACCTGGCTGAGCAGGAACAGCTGAGGCAAGGATGCTCTCTCGTGAGCTACCACCGCACTACCAACATGCCGTCTAAAGGGAGGAATTCAGGGTGATTTAATGTCTATGAAATTAGAGCTTAAAGTACTCTGGGAAACTAGCTTACAAAATGACTCCCCCCTAATGAACTGGGAGATCTGAAAGCAATGGCTGCGTCAACAGGGAGGGGGTCCTTCTCCTTGTCTGAGTTGGAGGGATTACAGGCGCTCATGGACGTTAAGTGGGGAGTACAGAAAATCCCAATTATACCCAAAGGTTAATATAGATGATATTATAGGCCAGAGCTTCTCAAAGTGTGGTCTGCAAACCACTTACATTAGCACCATCTGGGAATGGAATTGTCGGGGGGAGGGGGGGCTCTCTGCTGAATAATTCAGTTTCTCCCTATTCTGTTATTCTGAAAATGATTAGCTATAACTAAAGATATAGATGGAGATATCAGTGGAGATATGGATTAACTCCACCTTCCTCACAAGATCTAAATGTGCCAATTATACAAAGGTGTATAAGGGAAATAATAGAAGATATTCAGGAAATTGGCATTTATTTCTATTTCCGCCAATGTGAACAATTTCAATGCAGACGTAAAGACATATAGTTTTGTTGAATAGGTGAATAGGACGATGTCAAACTTTACCTGAACCCTGTGTTCCTGGAAAACAGCAAAGATTAATATATCTCTCCAACCTTTTCTTCTCCAAAATACCCGTCTCAGACTCCCTAGAAAGGGTCAGTGCCAGGGACAGGCTGACCTCGCATATTCCCTCCCCCTTTCCTTTACGGTATAGACAAAACTCCTGGCCATCTCCTTTAAGGCTTATGGATGAATTCCTTGTCTAACTCCCTCTCTAATACCCAAGACCTCTTTCTTGTTTTTGAGACTTTCCACGTTCTATATGTTCTACTGCAACAGCCTGAATAAAATCATCTCCTTAATCACTGGGGGCCATTCATCTTTCAGAACATTGATCATTGTTACTAACAAACACCTATTTTTAAGAGAACCTGTGGATGAGGAAATTATGAGAGTCATAAATTCAACAGGAATAGGAGAGGACCACTCCACGGCATTTGTGACCATATTCCTTTGTCCTTCTTGAGTGGGTAAACCAAGGGCACATTTGAGAGGCTATCTTGGCTAGGGTCTTCTATGAAAAGAGGAGACATTATCTGATAGACCTTCTAGTGAGCTATTTGCATTTCTAAAGTAAGACAATGGAGTATCATTAAAGAGAAGGAGAGGTCCCTTAGAGAGATATAGAAGTTAAAAACTCCAAGATTTTACAAACCCCTCAATGCAAGAATGGGAAAAAAAAAGTGGGGGTGGGGGGGGCAAGGATGACTCTGGATGGTATCTTCAGAGCTGCGGCCTGAGTTGAAGCATGCAGTAGGAGTGTTGGGTTGACTGAAATCGACTTATTTTTAAGTTTATCCACACTCAAGTATTTAAAAATAAAGTGATTTAATGTGATTACACAGAGTCTAATAAAATAAAATTTTCAAAGTAAAACAAGGAAGCAAATTAGAGTAATACAAACATGATTATAGGAAAAAGAGCATGAAGCCTAGAATGAAAGTTGATAAACAAAATGGATACTTTGGACTCTACATTTGTCATACAAATGAGTTTTCTGGAAGCCAGCGCAAGGAAGAGAACAAAATCAGTTTGTGAGACCAATTTGTCTTCTCAAGAGAAAAATAATTACTCGGGAAACTAAGTACTGAATGACTAAGAGGTTTCTTTCAAACATGTTGAGTTTGAAGCTCAGAAGTAATTTAGGCAGAATATTAGTTTAAAAAAATAGAGAATTTCTGTTTCAATTTAATAGTTTAATGTGCTGACAACTTATAATTGCCGTGAGGATTGGATAAATGGAAGCCAGAATTCCTGTGTTATGACAGAGAGAAGAGACCAGAAAAGGAATGTTTTTGAGTGCTGTACTTTTTTTTAAATTTGGCTCTACCAATTTACAGTTGAAGCAGATGATTTTTGACAATTTGAAAAAAAAAATCCAAGTTTCTATCTGATTATGTTTAACTCTAGAAAACTGCCTAATGGATTATTTAGAATATAAATAAATAAAATTTAAAAAGAATCATAAGTTCAGGTTTTCTTTTTATTTTATGATTCCTACAACTTCCAAGGGTTATGAAAACTGTAAAATGCGGATTTAATCCATTTTTTGGCAAGGATCACGTGAGGGAGGTCATTGTAGTAGGTATATTAATCATTTTAAAGCTCACAGTTTTATGAACCTCAACACAGCATATCACACTAACAGGATTAAATATGTCAGGAGAAAAGGAAACTCTGCTTTATTGACAAATTGTGACCTGATGGAGGAATTGATAAGGTGAAGGTAAATTATTTTAACTTTTTGTGATAAATCATTACGGAGATCATAGCCTCATCTATAAAATCCATTAGTTCCTTAAAAATTAGAATTGTCTTTCTCTAAATTACTTAAAAGTTGTTTGAGGACCTGGGTAGTTTAGCTGGTCAAGTGTCTGACTCTTGATTTTGGCTTCAATCATGATCTCGGGGGTCATGGGATCCAGCCCTGGGATGGGGGTGTGGTGCACACTCAGCAGGGAATCTGCTGGAGATTTTCTCTCTCTCCTTCTGCCCCTCCCTCTGGTCTCTCTCTCTCTGAAAATAAAGAAATCTTTAAAAATCATACTTGAGATAGAAGGAGGGAGCGAGAGAGTTAACTGTTCCATATTGTGGACATGCTGAGCGCCGGGCAGGATATGGGGAACCCGTGGGTCGTAGGGGCTACAAATGGAAACATCTAAGTCACAGGATTTCCATCACGTTTAGGTTAGAGAACCCAAACTCCAAAAGTGTCAACGCTTTCCTTTAGGCCCCACTGTTAAAACCTTTGAGAACATGGATCGCAATTCCTGATCCCAAACCAGTGTTCCTGATCCTATTATGTTAGAAGAAAAACAGCAAAATGACCATTTTTAAAAAATTTTCATCCGCAAATAACAAGATGGAGGATTTCTACAGAAGAAGAAGAAGAAGAAAAGCTTATGGATGCATAATGTTAAAATATCACCTTACCATACAATGCAAATATGACAAATCAAAATAAAAGCAAAGTAAGATGCGAAACAGACTGTTGCTTGACAAAACTTTGCTGAGTGCCAGCCACCTTTTTCAGGCCAAAAGGGGATGGGGGGGGGTGGTCCAAAGACATGACAATATCCCCACGCACAGTCTTGAATTGGAAGGAGAAATTGCCTTCGGTATTAAAAAAAAAAAAAAAAAAATCAAGGCAGTATGCTCTTTTCCACCACAATGATCTAGGTCTAACTTCTGCGTGGGAAATGCAGATACAATCTTTCACAAACTTATGTATTCAACATTTTGCGAGATGTTTCTAACCTGAGAGGTGAGAGTTATACAGAGGTCAAGAGCATGGATTTTGGAGGCAGTCGGGTCTGAATTTCCATCTCCATTTTACCCTTGTGGTTGCCTTCCTCAGACGTGAAGGTGTTCCCCAGTTAAGCAGAGGGCAGATGAGCGTCTGCCCCTGCCTGTAGTTCCATCGCTTTGGTGAGATGCTGTGGTGCAATGGTTCACAAAGGGCCCAACACACAGCCATCATTTTCTCAGAAGCCACTGAGAAGCTGTGCTCACAGCAGGAGTCTGGGAAGGCCAACCGGAAAATCTGCAACCAGAGCCCCTTTGCCATTAGAATAAAAGCAGGTGTCTGGGCTGCAAATCAGCTCCTTACATTTCCAGGCTTTCTTCTCCCGTATCTGTATTTCCCTTTGCATCATTGCCATCCTTTCACATTTTTCTGTAGAAGATATAGATAGATATCTATATCTACATATTCTGTAGGATATCTCCTAATCGACTTTGTCTTATCTTTTTGAATTTTTAGAAGCTTTTACAGGACAAGCATTGGAATCTCTTAATTTGGGCTGGGATATTATATTTCTCCTTGGTACCTCACATACTTGAGCAATTAATTTTTTTTTCTTTTTTGGAATAAGTATATGCTCAAGTTCTTTTACTATCATTATATTTCTAAAGTTATAGCATGCAAAGGCAGAGCAGATCAATGGTAACACTTAAATAGCAAAATCTTAAAAAAAGAGAAATACTGTCATTTCATTATTTTGGCATCACTTCGTTCCCACTTTTGTACTCTCTACTCCTCCTCTGTCACCCTTTCTCCCCCATTTCAAGGACCAGCCCATCCAGACTCCATTTTAATTATGCTTGTGAGGTATTTTTAGCCTTTGAGAAATTGTTGCCTTATTTGGATCCCATAGTGGAGAGGAACCCTGGGAAAAACCAAGGTTCAGAAATTAAAAGTGATTAGTCACTCACCTATCAAGAAGTGGAGTGGCAATTAAATCCCCTAATAACTGAGAATGATTTCACACTTTGGGCATTATTTTCTCTTTAAACTAGGATTCCCATTGAAGGTTCCATCTGTTTTTTCAAAGTGACGGGGTGTCTTAGATTAATGACATGCCCTGTCTGTGTTTCCCCCATTACTCAGTAAAAGGGTGAGTCAGGTACAAGCTCGGATGCCCAACCCACGGCTTGTGTCACCAGTTTCTGAGAAGGAGGTGTTCAAAGGCCAGATGTAAACAAGCTAGAATTCAATCAAACCCACAGTGAACAGTGACAGCCCTTGTAATGATGTTGAAATGGAAACAGTAACGTCTTGAAACTCTATTTTTCCATACATCATAGATGTTTTAGATCAGGATGAACTGATTTCACAATCCAGGGTCCAAAATATGAAGAAATATAAAAAGGAAACAAGCAAAATACAAAACAAAACAAAACAAAAAACAAAAAAAGAACACAAAAAGAAGCAAAAGCAGGAAAAAATATCTTCCTACCTTCGTCTTAAACCTTCTGGAATACATTTCCTTAATGAACTGCTTGCTCCTTCTATATTAAGTGCTAAGAAAAGCTTCTAAAATCCTAGTAGAATAAATGCCATTCAAAATTAGATCTCAGTCTATGCAGAGAAACCGACTGCCTGGTAGCTTCCTGTTTTAAATGACCCTTCCATCAGTCTCCAGTCTATATTGAGAAATATGTTAACCTGAGTAAAAATAATACTAACTATATTTAATTCAAAAATAAATATATTTGATTGGACTAACAAATCCTGATTATTTAATGTTTTCTGCTTGGTAGCAAGGAACTCTCTTCTAAAAATATTATAGCCGTATTATATACCATTTGGAAAAGAAAAAAAATGCCCATAATTACATCACATGGAAGTGGCACAGGTAATAACATGTTTATAAATCATTAGTTGCTTTTTTGTTTCTTAGTTCTAATCATAATATATCTTTGAATTTTGAGAGTTGACAGAAATGTATACAGTTTTTTTAAAAAAAAGAATTGAGAGAGAATGCCCAGGTGCCCCAATGCATATAGTTTTGATTCTGCTTTTTCTCCTTTTATTTTTTATTTTCTTAAAGATTTATTTGTTTGAGAGTGAGCATGTACAGGGAGTGGGGAAGGGGTAGAGGGAGATGGAGAGAGAGAATCTTCCAGCAGACTCTCTGCTGGGCGGGAAGCCCTAGGTGGGACTCGATCTCATGACCCTGAGACCATGACCTGAGCTGAAATCTGGAGTTGGACACTTAACTGACTGAGCCACCCAGTCACCTCTGCTTTTAATCCTTCTTGCAAGAACAGGTTTCCTTGTTACTCCATAGTCTTCATCAGTATCAAGGGCTGATTATTGATTATCCAATCAACATGTCAAGGTTTACCTAACAATTATGCCACTGGATACCTATTTCTAAATATTCTATAAAGATACCGAGCAGCCACCTTTTCCCATGTTTATCGTGGCCTTGCAATTATGGCAAAATATTAGAAAAGAACGTATTTATTATTTCTTCCTTTTTAAGAACCATTTTTATGCAAGTCGATTTTATTTATAAAATTTAAAAAAAAAACTAGAATTCCACATATTTTTGTTATTGCATGTTTGCTATCCTTGTAGATTTCCACGTGGGGTCACACACACACACACACGATGCAGACTAGGGGCATAAATATCAACTCATACTTTCCAAAGACAGTCTTTTCACTAAATATCGTTGCAAATGTCCATTATCAGATTGGGACATCTGACAACAATTAGCCTGATGACGTCAAATTACCTTCCTTCCTTTAGAAGTTCTGACGCACAACCTTTGACTCTCTCCTTCTGGGAAACGTTTTGTAGGTGACTTGCTATTTTGCTAGAGTAAAGCAGAGCAGGCCAGACAACCCAAAGATTATGCAGCTACCTAATCGGCCTCCTACAGCTCTCTCCATGAAGAAGAGCCTCCGTGCTAATTCTTTCCCCTAAAGTGTGACCACGGTAAGAACTTCCTGTGGTTCCTCCCTAGTGACAAACAGCACATTTGAATCTCTGAGTGGATAAGGAGAATGAGCGGCAGATACAGAGTTGATGCCCTGGACACCAACTGTTAGTGGTAAAGTGTGCTTTTCAGATATAGGTACTTAGAGAAGTTTTTCTCAATAAAAGATTATTCCTAACAGGATAAAAAAAAAAATGTATCTTAAAACAGTTTCCCTGTAAGTAATGACTTGGGGGAGAAAGATTACATAAATGTAGAATATATAAAGGGGAATAAATACACAGTTTAGCCCAGATTTGATGAGGTTTCAGGCTTCTTGGGGGGTGGTTTCTGAATCTGGGGCAAGAAGATTGTGTCTAATCGAAATTCTGTAACGTATCCCACCTTGTGGAGTGCTGTGCGCAAGGCCAGCTTAAGGCTACATCCTTTTTCTTGGGTGAGGGTTGTCAGGGAAGCAGCTCTATTCTCGGAAATCTCCTTTCCCCAGTCAGCCACTAGTGCCCTCCTTTCCTCTTTTGAAATCCCCAGGTCAAAACTGAACTGTGAATGGCTGATCACAGTTTAAAGTGTTACACCTCCCGGGGGGCCGGGGGGCGGGGGTAGAATTTGACTAGGCATCAAAGCTTTGAGCTAATGGGTGAAGCTGGAATAGAGAAATCCCAGGTACCAGGAGATGCTCTTTTTGTACAACAGGGGGTCCCAGAGGGTTGGGGGGGGAGCACCAAGGCCTTCCCAGCATCCTGATGGCCATTCTGACACCCAGCCTTCCACTCTGTTTAGGAGTAGAGCCAAAAGTTGTAAGTACTTACTATAGGGTGATGACATTTCTTTTGGTGGAGAGGAGAGAGTTTCATGAATAATTTCAAATTCCCTAGGCTCGAGGCAGAATCTAGTCTATTCTCTTTGTCTTTTATTGGCTCAGATTCATGTATGGAATTGATATAAAGAACATCAGCTTATTAGCTTTAAGAGTCAGCCCTCCCTAGGAATTCTCCTTACTAGTCACATCTTGGGCAACTCAGTTACCTTTTCCCGACCTGAATGTAGCTCCCATTTTCCACATTTGGTAATAAGGGCTAGATACAATATACATGTAAATTTCCTTGCATATTGTCTGATACTTAACGGGCACTCAATAAATGGCACGTCTTGCCTTTTTTGGTTACTCACTCCAAAGGCATTAATGGTTATTGGTCAGGAGACTTGAAAGGTAATGGCTATTAATATTATGAGCTGGTGTGTCTGTATGCGTGTTTTAGCATCAGGATGCATTTAGTGGTGATATTTTGGGAAACCAAACACAAACATTGCTTTCAATGGTTACTGAGCCATTTTCTTTCTTAACTCTCGTTCTTATGTTCACCTGAATCATGTGAGTTGTCTGTGTCCACATTAATGCTTATAATGCTCCCATGGTGTTTGGAAGAGATAATAGTTTACAGTAGCTAGAATTTATATGAAGGATAGGATAAGGATTTGTCTGAGCAGATTTTATCTTAAATATTTAAAGACTAAGCCGTAACCATTAATTTTAGTGTGAATCAAGAGACTGCATTTTAGCATGCAACTTCAAAAAATTATCACTAAGTACCATATGACTCTGAAGGGAAAACAAGA
Organism: Neogale vison; assembly: GCF_020171115.1. Lineage (NCBI taxonomy): Eukaryota > Metazoa > Chordata > Mammalia > Carnivora > Mustelidae > Neogale > Neogale vison. Next base: position 200,208,422 of record NC_058101.1, read on the forward strand.
CAGTAAATATCATGATTTTTTTTTACCCTCAATAAACTAGTGCAAAGGATTGTAGATGTGGCACTTTTTAATGGTTTTCTGCATTCTTGGTTTTTTTTTCCCCCCAACTCTTCTGTTTCCCAAAATAAACATCAAACATCCACACAACTTCAAATTAAAGTGAATCTAGTATTACCCGACTAGAAATTCTCAGTCCTAAGGGTATCTATCACCATCACCTGGTCAGGGAAGTATTAAAAATATAGATTCCTGATCATCTGATCATTCCAGACTCCTCATTGCAATTTTCAGGGTGTATCGCCATTGAAAAATAACCAACCAACCACCACCAAGGAACCCAGGCAGCTCTGAACATTTGGTAACACATGAGATTGCAGTGTGAGTGCTCACACAACGAGGCAGTCCCATCGTTCTTGGGAAGACGGTCTATCAAGATGGACAGGGAGAACGGGAAGAGGACTGACTGACACTTGCTGAATACGTACTATTAAGTCACATCGAGAGCTAATTTTTTTTTCCTCATTTAAACAACAGGGCTGTGAATTAGCATCCTTATGGCTATTTTGCTGTTGAAAAAACTTGGCTTTGGGAGGTTAGAGACTTTGCCCTGTTGTGACGTTTATACATTCCATCAGTGATGGTGCCTGTATGTGAACTCGCGTGCATCTCAAAGTTGCTCTTCTCTCCGCTGGACCTCACTGCCCAACGTAAATGGTATGAATTCCGGGGACTAGACCTGGCTGGAAACTCATTTTCAACCTGTCCTCTCTTGTGAAAACTGCCTTTTTCCTCGAGCAAAATGTATCCTCCACAAATCAATGATTGCTTTCTAGCGTATGAAATTCTTATTGGTGGAAGGTATTGGACAAATGGCAGAGAGTCATATAAGGGACAAAAAGAAAAGGGTCCTGGCTTCAAGCAGCCAATAGTCTGGTTGTGATTATGACAAATACAAGGACAAATTAATGAGGGAAAGAAATGAAAAGTACTAAGCATATGGCCAAGAGAAGAACAAAGCTTAACAAATTGATAACTAATTGTAAGATTTGTTGTTATTAAGGACACATATTCTTAGAGATCCCATTAAGAAAAAAATAAATACAATGTCTGTTCAACAGCATATCTTGTTAGTTCTCCAAATGCAAGAATGGGTCCTAGCGGCTTCTTGTTCCTCTACAGTTTCTTTCACCTATGCACAGGGACCTGGCTGTGCTCTTCCCAGTGGCTGTGTGGCTTGGTGTGTGACAGCCATCCTTTTGCAAACATCTCAGTAATGAAACAACCTGGCTCCATCTAAGGGTGGGTATTTACCTTTCTTAGCTCCTATAAAGCACTTGAATGTTACTTTTTTTTTTTTGGTCATAGAGAGAGAAGCGAGAGCAAGCATAGGCAGACAGAGTGGCAGGCAGAGGCAGAGGGAGAAGCAGGCTCCCCGCCAAGCAAGGAGCCCGATGTGGGACTCGATCCCAGGACGCTGGGATCATGACCTGAGCTGAAGGCAGCCGCTTAACCAACTGAGCCACCCAGGCGTCCCTTGAATGTTACTTTTAAATACTTGCTTCACCAATATCAAATTCACGGCTCTCTACTCGGTTTCTGTACCGCTCGCATACACGGTCACTTGTGTTTCATTAGTGAAGCATAGTGTGGTCTTTTAAAAGCATTTTAAAAGGCAATTAACCTTCACCTGTTTAGTGTTAACTCCGTACATAACTCAATTGAAGAAATGAAAGAAATGACCATTATGGCCCGTCGAGCAGAGGCCCAGGCGGAGAGGGGGACCTTGTGACTGCTGCCTGATCCGTTGTAAGGTGCATCTGGGTTCCTGAGACAGTCAAAGGTGAAAAATCAGATACCTAAGATCAATTTAAAATGGTAATTAAAGCATAATGAGGACTTTCAGAGGGGATGTTCAGGCGAAGCACAGTTGAGGGGTTAATTTTGAGTTCATCAGGGACGGTTAGGCTAGCTGGGTGCAGAGGAGAAGCGAGATCCTGGAGGGGAGTGTCTGGAGCAGAGAACGGAACACAGGGAAGGTGCTGCGGGCTGTCGCCAGCTCCTGAAACATTCCTAGATATTAGCATCCAGACGCCCCCACCACTTTGTGCCGAAGATCTGGTGCTTTCTCCCACTACATAATAATGTGCAAAATCTTTGGAGGAGAATCCAAGACCTTCCACGAACTGTCTTCAAACTCCCATTTCCATTTTCTCTCCCTCTCAGTCTGGGGCTTCACGCTTCACCATCCGCTCCCTCCCTCCACGCGCTGCCCTGAGTGCCCTTTTATCTGGATAGGGGTCTCTTTATTTAAATACATTGACCTCTTTCAACGCACCATTGTAGCAGAAATGGACATTTCATGACCGGTAATCCCTTCCCTAGGACAATCGGACAAAAAAAAAAAAAAAAAAAAAGTCTGGTGGTTTTACACTTTCCAGAACCATTTGCAGACACAGGTGCCATTCAGCGGTCTGTGACTGCCTGCTAGCCTCGTGGTCTGTCTTCAGAAGAGCCACGCTACGACTGATGGCTTCATGCAGAAAGAGGGAGCAGAGCCATTAAAGGCGGCCAGTGTGACCCAGGTGTTGGATTACTTCTCTTGGTATGTTCGAGTCCGTGCCTTTCCACGACCGAGAACGACAGCGAGGGGGTTAGCCTGAGTGTGCCCTGTGCATGTTTATGTGGTATTATTCATGAGGTTAGACCCAATCTCAGCCAAGTCATGGTTTGTCTCACTTTAGTGAAGCATTTCTTTGAAAAATTTCAGGTCCCGTAATTGCATTTTAAAGATACATAATAAATTGCTATTAGGCTCCCGTTAGGAGGTTTGCTGAGGTGTGAACTGACCATTTTGTTCCTTTCTCTTTTATCAATACTTGCTTCAAACCTCCCAGTCTTCAGAACACAAAAGGATGCGCTGGGATATCAAAGGCTGTAGGTTTATTACTATACATTATGAATAATTTAATGCAGTAACAAAATAACACACTGATAAAAGCCAACAAGTAATATTCTATTCATAGCTGACTGGATAATCAAAGCCATTGTAGGTGTTTTTTCTAATACTAATTTAAAATTTGCATTATGGCTTTTTGCCTTCCCAAATGATAACCTCCTATTTGATGAGGTATACCGTACACCCTTTAGAGTCCTTTACAATTGGGTTCAAAAGTATACTTTTGCCATACGCAGCAGCAGAAAAATAATTCACAGAAAAAGAATAATTTTGCCTTAACTATTTTATATTTTCCTTGTTCGATTGTCGAGTGTTTGGAATTCTACTGTCTATAGGTTTCCTGCAAAATTCCACAATGATCATATTGAACTTAGAAAAAACCATATAACCTCACAGTGCCGTTAAGAGTTATAATCGGGTCCTTGAGAATTGGCAATCTTCCCCTACACTGTACATTTTCTATAAAACTTGTTGGCCCCACTTTGTAGACTACAATCCCTGTGATCGCAGCTGCCATTGGTTTATGGGTTACCATGCAAATATTTTATCCATTGCCACGAAGACTACTAGAAGAATGACATGCTTTCCCAGTCGTTCCTTGAAGTTCTTTCTTTGTCTTTATAACCAGAGAAACGCAGTCTTCATGACCTCTGGCAACAGGACATAATCTCACTGGGGAAAAAAATAGACCAAACCCCTGTGTGATCTTTGTATGGGTTCTTTGAATCACTGGGTTGTTTTTCATTTTGTCTTTAAATCCTTGCTGTTCACGGTAGAGAAAGGACTTAAAGCTCAAGGTTAATTTGAGTTTTTAAGGGAGTGATTTACATCTTTAGGAAGACATATATATATTTTTAAGGACTTAGATAGCATTCAGCACATTAACTAATCATAAGGGACTGATTCAGGCATTAAAAAAAAAAAAAAAAAAAGTCCCATATTCCTTTCTCCAACAGAGCAGGTGTTGGATCAAGAACAGAATCATTGAGCTCTAATGAATGATTGCACAAAGCAAGTGTCAGAAAGACTAACAGATATTTACTGGGACAAATTTTTTGGATCTGCTTTGCAGGTAGAGGAAGAATGGAGAGTACGGAACAGGGGTTCTCTGAAGGAAAAGGGCGTGGGTGCAAATCCTTCCTACTCTATATTTGCAGTTTATGCAAGCCTTGCTTCCAGCTGAGAAATTCCTACTCCTTCTGAGCAGAGCCCACTCCTTTTATCTGTTAGCCATGCATTCCTATCCTGAGATTTAAATCTGTGTGTCAGTCAGTGGCAGCATCATAGAACTATGTCACCTTTCAAGTAATCAAAGCAGAGAATCTCAGAAACCAGGTGAGAAAATACACAGGTAATAAGATTGATTTCACTCTGTTTCTCTCCGAGCAGCTGAATCATAAAAGACTGCACAAAAAGAAAAGGTAAGCTGTTTCTGACATGGCTGGGGCTGTGAGGTATGCATTTTCATTTAAATTTAAACATTAGCTCAAAAATATTTGAAGCTAGTTAACAGAAAATAGATTTGCCTGGAAAAGAATGTATGTGGGTACTATTCAATACACTATCCACCAGACCAGCAACGGAGTAATTACAATTGCTCTTTTTCATTTTCATTTTTCTTAAGGAAAGCTCTAAGTTAAATATTACACTTAAACATAGATATTGAAACTCTTTGGATCAGTGTTCTATGGAAATGAAAGCTGTAGCATGTTTGTAAACCATCAAATGTCAAGTCAATGGACAACAGGGGATAAAAGAGTTTTATCTCTACTTAAATTTTTGAAGCAATAAACTACAAATAGTTTATGTACTCAGTGACCACTTGTTGAGTATCTGCTTTACACAGTCCCAAATTCTTCTTAGAGGATAAAACAAATCTGAAGAAGAGCATTCTTTCATGTTTTCCTGGTCAAGGACACGCTCTGTTGGGGAAAAGAATAGAAGATATCTTCTCTTTTAAATTTTTTAAATTTCTAGTCATCCTTACATTTCTTTCAAGGCAAGGAATTTATGATCTAATGAAGCTCTTTATGCTATTCTATTTTTAATTGTTGTTTAAAAAAAAAAGTTGAAATAGCAGAATATACACCAAATAAGTCACGTCTAACTGAAAGTGTCATTTACTGTACTTGGGAACGAAAGACAAGTGACCTTAATTTAACACCTACTATGTGTCAATCGCTGTGCTGGTTATTTTTGCAAGGATAACCCCATTTTCAGAAACATAGCTTCTTTTAAAATAATTTCAAATTTAGGGAACAACTGAAATAATAGTACATGTACACTGAGAGATCTCATTCAGTTTTCCTATCCTTTCCCATGACTCCCTTCTAGCGAAAGGCTCTGAGCTCGGACCACAGACCCCCCTCACTTGTGGTATCTGCTTCATCTCCTTCAATCTGAAATAGTTCCGCAGCCTTTCCTCAACTTTCACAATTAACATTTTTGAATGGCACAGACCATCCATCAGTTTGGATTTGTCTAGTGTTTTCTCATGATTAGATTCAAGTTATCCATTTGGAGCTAGAACAACACAGAGGCCAGGCTGTGTCCTTGGCACTGCATCCTGGGGGTGGGGTGGGGCTTAGGAGACCATTACTGACAATCTCGTTTTTTTAAAAGAATTCTATGTGTGTATGTATATATGTAAGTATGTATGTTTGTATGCAGGTATTTATGAAAGAAAGAGACAGAGCAAGGGGAAGGGAGGAGGGAGAGATAATCTCAAGCAGACTCCCTGCTGAGCACCAGCCAGATGTCGGGCTCCATCGCACAACCCTGAGATCATGACCCAAGTGGAAATCAGGAGTTGGGACAGCTCAACCATCTGAGCCACCTGGACGCCCCCTGACAATCCTATTTTAAATAAACTTTGTTTATTTTCTCATTGCGACAGAAATATATCCTCCATACTGAAAGTCAAATAATGCAACTACTCCTAATGTGCAAAAGGAAAGGTAATTGTGGCTTTCCTATCCCATAACACGTTTTACAGACTGGCATAAAATCACTCTATTTTCTGTTTGCGTACCTTAATGTGCAGTGATCTTGCTTGTTTCAAGTTATTATTATTATTATTATTATTTAGTTCCCACAAACAGACATATGAAGACTTTTTCTTTTTTAACCTGGCATTTGTTAAAAAGGACATCTGCTCAAGGTTACTCATATGGGGAACTAGGATGTGAAATGAGGTTTTCTGACACCAAATCTCATTGTTTTATTATTTATGGAGTTATAAAGTATGTTGGTGTGTAATGGCTTTACATGTCAGATATTAAACCAAACATCTTTAATATCTGTTAATAGAACAGTGTTTTAATGAACAAAATTGTATAGGGATTGTTAACTAGTTAACTATGGACATAACATTGACAATTTCTCATCATCCTTACAGTATTGATTATGATAATTTCTAAACATATGAATGTCCATTGATCCTTCTGGTGGCTTTCTGGTCACATTTTCACTTTCACTTTGCCTCTATTTTGTTATGGCAAATATCTAAAAATCTTATATTTAGGATATACCATTGAAACTAATCCTAGAGAAAATATTTAAAAATTAAACAAACAAACAAAAAACCAAAAAAAAAAAAACCCACCTTAAAAAACCCCTAGATCCTATTGCTAGTCTGCCACTAAGGGGTGACGAAATAGCTTTCTTAATTTCTTGGTGCCTCAGGTTTCTTACCTATAAAATCGAGACTATTTCTCCTTGCTTTCCCACATATCATAAAAAGAATTAGTACAAGGGAGAAATCAGTATATAAATAGATGGGAAGCATTTGGTTTTTTCTCCTCTTTCTTTCTTTCTTTCTTTCTTTCTTTCTTTCTTTTTTTCTTTTTCCTTTTCTTCCTCCATGTTGACCTCACTGTCCTATGACTAATTGTGCCATGCTACTTGGGGTACAGGGACCATTATTGTCACGATGGAAATAGAGTTCAGTTTCTTCTCTGATAGTTCAGTGTACGCACATCAACCACCTGATCCTTTAAATGAGCTTTTTACTGCCTTTCTCTTTCTCATAAAATAATCATTAAGTCCTTTGAGGACCCAGATCTTAGGTAAAGCAAGACGGGGAATAGGAGAAGGGTTGGAGAAGAGGGGAACTTTGATTCCAGCCAAAATGCTTTTCAATAGGAACTTACAGGCTTAATATTTCTCACCAGGAGATTTTGCTCAGGGAAACTCACACCTTCCAACCCATTTCCATCACCCTCCTCCCTCTCTACTTCCTCCTAGAATGCATTTCAGGTTTCTAGGAAGGTTCTTCACCTGTCCCCTCCCTCCCACCCTTCCCAACACCTGTACTTCCTTTAGCAGGAGAAAGGAATGAGTTACACAATGTCTTTGGGCAATACAAAGTTGTATGAAGTTCATACTTGGGCTTATTGAGAGATGTTGGTTGTTCTCTGGACAGTGGATTCTTAGACAGGGAGGATGGTGAGATCTTAAAAGCTCTGGGTGCTTGAAAGGCACAGATGGGCTTGGACCACACAGGATACCCCTGAAACAATATACAATAGGACGTTCTTGGCAGTGTGGGGGTGAGGGGTGCCTTGACAGTGATGTGTCTATCAGCGTGTTACTCTCTGGACTAGCTCTGAAAGCGTAGAGTGCTTGCTGTCATGCTCTCTTTCTCTCTTTTCCTCTCTCCATTCATGTATGGGACCGTTTATTCTCCATTAACCATACAGCAAGTGGTAAGAAGTGAGATACTGTAGCAGGACTTGGGAACAGGAATGCAGAGATGAATAAGACTGAGTCCCTGCTGCCCAAATACTTATATTATGGTAATGGGAAGAGATTATATAGTAAATTCATTTTTAAATGTTTTTGACCTATTTGCCTACAAGCAGCTGGACCTGTGTCATAAAACATATGTTTATTCTGAAAATAGAGTGCCTCAACATTTGTGATCCTAAATCTTAAGCAAGAATGATTTCAAATGCCTCTGTGGACCATTGGGAGCAAGTTTCGCTTGTGCATATATCTTACTAACTCTTGGTGACACCTTATACCCTCAAATCAACAAACAAAATGCAAAATTATAGCTTACAAAGAAAGGGTAGAGAAGATTATCAATTTGTAAATAAATTTCAGTTTGTCTCAGTGAAATTTAAATTAATTGTATGACTGTACCTTTAAAAAAAGTTACAAAATGCACCTATCCTTTGGGATACAACAATGTATATAACATTTGCCATTCTTGTTACCTCCAAAAAGGGGAAACAATGTCTTCTTATTACCTAACTACAGTATAACCTAAAGGCAACCATCTCTCTTGCATACTCTCTAAAATAAATAAATAAAATCCTTAAGAAAAGGACAGTGCCTGGAGGTCTCAGGGGGTTGAGTGCCCAATTCTTTGTTTTGGGTCAGGTTATGATCTCAGGGTTGAGGGTTTGAGCTCTGTGTGGAGCTCCATACTTCATGCAGAGTCTGCTTAAAGTTCTCTCTCCCTCTTCTTCTGTCCCTGCCCAGCTCATGTTCTCTCTTACTCTTTCTAAAATAACTAAATTAATTAAATTGTTAAAAAAAAAAAAAAGCAAGTAAGCAAGAGCTTTGTTTTGTGTTTTACTCTGAGGATTACATTGGAACTCATTCCTCTTACTTAGTTCATTAAAGAACAACAGATATTACTGCTTAAAATAAACATTTCTTCTTGTTGCATTTTCTGTTCTTTGTATTAAAAGAAAAATAGTAAGCCGATTCTCAGCTCAGATCAATAAACGTGTATTACCAATTTCTCCCAGGCTCAAGTCTGTGCAGTCTTTGTGAGTCTCTTAATTTCTGTCTCGGTTTAATGAGTGGTTAAGTCAGTGGAATCTGGTGTCTGATGGTCTGGATTTAAGCCCCAGTGCTTCCTCTCTGTAAGTCCATAAATTTGGGCAAATCCTGCCTGTCCTCTTAACACTAATGTGAAGATTAAATGATTGGTGCATGTAAATGAATTCATTGGCCCCAAAATTGAGTGAACGATAAATGCATGTTAAGTAGTTTTGGAGGCAGTTTTTCTTTCTTTTTTTTTTTTTTAAACATGCATTTTTTAACATCCATTGAGAATCTCAGATCGTTAAAGCTCATTTCTCAGTAAGTCAATCCATTTAAGATTTAGGTCAACAATTTCTATATATAAAATACGGCCTATGGGGCCTATACACACACACACATACACACAACCACACACACACACACACACACACACATTTCTTAAGGTGCAATGAACCAAGGGAAGGGCACTCCTCAGTTAGGATCCATCTTGTTCAAACCATGACCTTATTAACTAGCTATGAGATTGTAACAGAACATGCATTCTGGTCTTGGCCTTGATTTCGAGTATCTGTTTCAGATCTGGGGTAATTTCCAGGCAGTGTTTTCAGCTGCTCTGAAGTAAAGAAGCCTTTCATTATAGCACCAGTGTGTGTCCTGTCTGAAAAGGGAACTACTACAGTTGATCTGGACAGAACTCTGACACAGGTAGACCCAGTTTCTGAATTTTCTATTTTCTCATGCTGAGGGTTTCTGGTAGGTTCCCTGGGATATGTCCTGCCTGCATTTTCAAATACCTCTGACCAATAGGCACCTCACTAGGCTGTGCTCAGTGACAGGAGATGGATTCTAATGTGTGCAGGGGCACTGGGAGGCCCCTGAGAGGTGACATGAAAATTGGCCTGTCTGGGAAATTTCCAGGAAATCTGCCAATCTTCATCATGTGCTCTTTAGGCATCCAGAAGAGGTCATAAATTAGAGGTTTATTGCTAGGTCTAGCCTGATGATGTTTTCTGTTGGGCCCGCACTGTGTTTTGAAATATTTATAATTAGTTGATCACATTTCAAAAATTAAGACACCTCATATGAAATGCTGGGTCTCTGGCTTCTCTTAGAAAACCAGAAGTGACCAAACTGGTCACATGTCCCCATGGCTGGCGAGCTGAGCAAGAGGCTGTGTTGCAAATGGTAAAGAACATGGACACGTTTTTGCTTCGTGGTTCTACTCCTTAGCTGTGTTCTTTAAGTGAGTTACTAACCATCTCCATGCCTCAGGTTTTTTTTGACCTTAAAATGGGGATAACAATTGTACCTTCGCATTCACGTTGTTGTGGAGACTGAGTAAATTAATATCTCTAAACTACATAGAAGAGCACCTGACCCATAGATTAGTGTAAAATACTAGCAATTTCATTGCATGCCTTAGTTGGGCCATGAGCTGTCTAGCTTGTTCTCAGACCCATCTGCCCCATTTCCTCAACTAGTTTGTAATGTGTAGGTATCTGAATTTTTAACTCTTTTGATCATCATGATTTTTTTTTTCCTAAAGTAAAGGGGTGGATATAGACTAACCAAACTCTATTGACCATAATAAATAAACAGTTTAAAAGTCAAAAGGTGGTAGGAGGCGGCTGGCTGACTCAGTTATTAGAGATGGAGCACATGACTCTTGATCTCAGGGTGATGAGTTCAAGACCTGCATTGTGTGCAGAGATTATTTAAGGAAATAATAAAAATAAAAATAAGAAAACTAAAGCCCAAAAGTTACCAAAAAAAAAAAAAAATGAGAAAAAGCGGACATCCTACAGATTGTTAAAATATCTAAATTACCATTTGGAGATCCAGATTAGGATTTTATAATTAATTCTCTGCCAAAGACAGCCATATTAAAGAATTTGAGACTCACGTTTCCCACACATAAAAATAACTCAGGAGTGACAAGGCAAGCCTTTGTTTACCATTTTGCTCTTTTTAGATTTAGTTGTGGAACTCTGGAGGCAAGTATGTAGGTATTTGTCTTTTTTTAAAAAAATAAACTTTAAAGAAATAATGTTTCATGTTGAAAAGGACATAAAATTGATTTTCTGATATAAGAGTTCAACTGCTCAAATTAAAAAGCCATTAAAAGTGATTATGATAAGTAACCATAATACATTTTCCAGCATTGTGGTTTCCTAGGTTCTTTCTCACCAAAAGCAGTGGGTCAGACACAGCACTGGAGGAAGGGGCAAGAAGCCTGATGTCTGGTTTTGGCCTCGCCACGAAGTATCCGAGCACACCTCTTTACCTTTCCAGAACCTTGCCTATTCGTCTATCCAATAGATTAGTCCTGTGTGATGTCATACAGGGGAGGTATGCACATTGATCAGATGAATTTAGGGAAAGTTCTTAATACATTTTAATACAGTGTATGAGCCTAGTTGTTGTTTCAGCATTTTATACAAAAAACTACTAAAATAAAATAATTGAATGAATCATCTAAGGAGGTTTAATTTTGTTTTCAGTTTTTAATGATTCTTGCAGTTTACTGACATCCCCTTAACCTTCCATCCTACCAGGTTAAGAATATTGCAACTTACAAAAACCAATGTGCCAAACAAAGGAGAAAGGAATCTCAGAAGTCTCTCTTCTCGGCAGCCAAAACTACTGTGAACCTACTAATACCCAAAGCAAACAGAAATAGATGCTGGGCTTCGATGTGCTCCCTAAACTACTGCTGTCAGTAAAAAACTGTGCTTTCTCGTGGTGAGATGCTGAAAAAACTATCACCCCATTCATTATTCTGGACAGAGGAGAAACCTCTCCTGGGAGTCTGTAAAAATCTATCGCAAAGAATAAAGCTATAATATACTGTCAGCAACAATTTGCTTTGGCAGGAGATGGACGATATGATCTGATAGTCCCTTTTATTTCTAATTTCTATGATTCTCTTTCTTCAAGCCTTATCCAGTTCTCCTAATCCAATGCTGTTACGTACTGTGTTCTCCCAGTGTTGGGGCTGTTCTCTAGGGTTACGAGGCTCTCCTAGAAACCACATTTATACTTTGCTCAATCGTTTCTCTTCTATGACTTACATGTTCTTAGCTAAACCTCCATGTTTACATGCAACATATGACCATTCTTATGAGTTGATACAGTGCTTTTCTACAGGGTCAAGACCATCAAAGATCCGGAATGATGGCTAAACGGCTCTCATTGTTTTAGCTTGTCAAGGTCACTGCCTCCGGAACTCACACTCTCCTGTCTGAGCCCTGTACAAACTATGCTTCATATCCCAGGATCCCTTTGTAACTATTAGACAAAGGCTCTATTAATTCAGTTGGTAATTTCCGCTGCAATTCCTGTATGTTTGGGAATAAATTGTTTAACAGGCACCTGTTTACATTAGGCACTGTTCTAGGGGCTGAGAACCCAAAAGACATGTGTCTCCGCCTCCTGCTGGTCACCTCTATCTAACAATGAACCAAACAACAAACATGATAAATAAGGGAAATGCAGAATATCTAGGTAATGGTGAATGCTAACAGGAAAAATAAATAAGAAAACGAGGATGGGAAATGTAGAACTGAAATGAGATAAGTTCACTTGGGGTAAGGTGACCATGGAAGGCTTCTTCTAATTTTCATATTTATCCCGGAGTACTATTTTCACCTTTACTGGTGCATTCTCCACTGAGGAAAAGGCACTGTCTTAGACAGTTTTATATCTTGAATGCCAGATAATATTAATAAATATTGGGTAATTACATGGTATAGTATGATTTATATACATCTTCTGTTTTTAAAACTTATTCACATGTATCTTAATTCACTAAGAATAGTAAAAACAGAATCGGGATATTCTTGGATGTTTGGGAAGCCACAAAATACAAGTTCTATGAGGGCAGGGTTATTGTCTCCCCCCCTCCCCCGCCACAATACAACCCCTAGTGCCTAGAACTATGTCTCAATAAGGGCTCTGTAATTTTTTTTAAATGAATGAATGAAATATTTGGCTATATTCAGATACAGATGTGCAGTCAATGGAACAGGAGATTAGAGTAACTTTCCCCTTAGCATTTATGTCCTATGCTACTTCAAAGAATCTAAAACCATGGAAGAATATTTATTATTTTGTCCTTCTGCATCAGATAAGGCATGAAATTCTTTTTCTTTTGAGGGGAGAATGGATCAACAAACACCTCTAAAAATACAGCATGTATGGAATGCCTGCTTCATTGCAGTCCTGCTAGAAAATGATGGGCTTCCCAGCTTAAATTAAAAAAATAAAAACAAACAAAAAAACCCACAGGCTCTTGTTGACGATTAAAACAGCATTCCTCTACCTAATTACTTGGAACACAAAAATCCCACAGGAAAGGAGAGGGGTCAGAGCATAATACTTTTAGTGGTCATTATTGCTCTTTTAAAAATTAATATCAATGAATTTCAGATGGTTTTCTCTGGAGGAAATTTACCACGGGATGATAACAGAAGGCAATGAGAAGGAAGAGAGGAGTCCGAGAATTCCAGGTGGGGGGAAGGGGTCCTTGTCTATTTCACATTTTTGCCTAGTTCAGATTCTATTTAACTTGCTTACTGGCGAAAAGATACTCCGTGAGAAGCATCCACTGGTGGGTTATGCAGAACTCTATGAACTGCACTACTTAAAAAAGGAAATAGCAAAGGAAGTCTGGAAAAGTAGTAGTAAGTCCCTCGGTAAGAAAGAATTCCAAGTCAGAAGACCTAGGTTCAAGACTCTCTCTACCTTTACTAGTTGTCTTTCCTGGACCCAGCAATAGACTCTCTGAAGAGTAATTCTGTCTTTTATTCAGTGGGGATAATAACAGAGCTATCAGGCATAAAACGGGAAAGTAAGAGGTTAATGAAAGGAAAGTGAAAAAATATTTACATGATTAGCTACGGGCCAAATAATATTTTACATGATTAGCTATGGGCCAAATAATAGACATCTGTCTTTCATGTGCTGATTATGCAAGAAGTAAAATTGAAGAGCATAAATTATATTTCTCTTTGCTGCCCATACGTAATTTCCATTAAAATGCCTTTGTTTTATAATGACTTAAAAAGTATGCACACTTCAAGCTACGTTGATTTTCCCCCTCCAACACTCTAGTATCTTTAGTGTTCTTTGCATGATCGATGACTTTTTGTTTTTCTTCAACGTGATTCTGAGATACTGGATATATTTTCAAGATTATTTGGTTGTAGAGATGATCATTTTAAAGACTACACAATCTAAATCTTTGGTAAAAATATCCAACTACTTATAGTTGTTTCAGCTCTTAAATTAAAAGCTATGGTTTTATATGTGGAAGCTTGCAATAAAAAAAAAAAAAAAACTTACATGTATCATGGCCGTGTATCATGGAGTCGCTATTTTGAACTTGTGACCCAAACCATATACACCTCCATAGCTTACTGGTTGCATTAATATCTTCTTCCATTTTAGGAAACTTTCCCAGAGAGATGAACCTGAAGACAACTTTATTGTTTGTTTCAGAAATTTCCTGAAAGTACACTAGACAGCTCAATGTAGGCCCATCCAACAGATAAATCACAGTTTGAAAGCCTGACGTTGGTAGATATTCTAACCACAAGTCATGAATTTGCCCATTTTTTTTTTTTAAGATTTTATTTATTTGAGAGAGAGACAATGAGAGAGCGCATGAGAGAGGAGAAGGTCAGAGGGAGAAGCAGACTCCCTATGGAGCTGGGAGCCCGATGTGGGACTTGATCCCGAGACTCCAGGATCATGACCTGAGCTAAAGGCAGTTGCTTAACCAACTGAGCCACCCAAGTGCCCCAAATTTGCCCAATCTTAATCAAACTCCTGCTCCAGGTTACCAAAATTTCATATATATTATCCCTTTCTCTCCCCTCTTCAAGGTGCTTTTAAGATTCTGTATGTGTCACGGTCATTGGCAACAATAAGCCATAAGTATAGTTTTGCTTCAACCATAGGTTATTTTGGTGAGCAGGGAACCAGAATTTGGAGAACGTCAAGGAATTTGAAAGAATTCGCAGGAATTCTTTTTTTTTTTTTTCCAGTTTGAGGAATTATTCTCAAAGATTCCAGCATCTTTCCAACTGAATTATGAGGACAAGAAATTATACGATTATTTGCATGAAGTGAGGCTTTTAATGTTACCCTACGTCTCCAATACACCAAATCAATGTTTGTTCTCACACAGAAAATAAATACCGGACATGTTAGAAGTCTGTATGGCAAAATTAACTGATTACTTTTTTTTTTTAATTTTTTTTCCCAATTTATTTATTTTCAGAAAAACAGTATTCATTATTTTTTCACCACACCCAGTGCTCTAACTGATTACTTTTGCAAACTACATGGCCTTTTTAAACATCCATCAGGCCAGGTTATGTGGGAAGATGGAATGGGTATGTATCCCAAATTCTGTACTCAGGCAACAGGAGATATTTTCCCCTTTGTAGAAGGAACAATCAAGGAGCATAGACTAAAGCAAGACTGTTTTTCTGACTTTGTTGCCCAATTTTAACTCTTCTCGCCTGAAATGGGTGTTACACATGTAACAAATAGTGAACAGAGTTTCATTATCTATCTATCAATCATTCACATTTATAAAGAATCCTTCATGTGTGTATTTTAAAGTGATGCACTCAAAGATGGAAATTATACTTTCAGATAAAAGCGGTTCTAAAAATATATTAAATGTAGGTTTAAATTTAGATAATGCAGCAGTAGATTTCACTTAAAAGGGAAGGGATTTGTAAGTGAAGGACAGCAAGAGAAGGCCTACAGCCATACCAAATTTGTGTTTCACAAGACATAAGACTCTTCAAGTCTACGCATAAGGGTCTTGAGAAATGCATTTTTATGAAGCTGTGAACATAAAGTATGTTCACATCTGTATGACACATCTGATCTAGTGTTTGATGCCGGACATCTGGTATTGAGTGTGTTTGATGCCTAATAACTAGAGGGGAAGCCATTTTTAAGCTACTCTAAATCTCTTATTTCCATAGCTTAAGTTGGAGTGCTGGAGAATTATGTCTCCCTCCATGTTTCAGAAAGTATACAAATCGTTTCTTCCCATTTAAACAGAAGAACCAGAAGAACTGCCACCTCTAACTTCCAATTCTCAATCTATCTTGTTCAAGGAGTGGTCAGAATTAAGAAGACAAGAACTTTAAAGGATGAAGAGATGCCTAAGAGCACACGAAACATTTAACAGCCAACGAAACTCCGAAGCAGATGCTGGTGTGGATAAGGTTTTGAAGTCACTGAAGAGATGAGCACTGATTTTTAAAACTAGAGGCAGGTTTACCCCCAAAACAGACAAAGCTGATCCTGGAAGGCATCAGATAAAAACATTTTTAATCTCACACGGGAAGATGAGCTTTAGTTCTAAACAATTCCCTAAAATGTGGTACCAAAAAAGAAGTCATTTTGATCATCTAAATAGTAGATTGGGCAAAAATGCTGACCTAGACCCCAAATCACTAACTTCATTAGCTGCATGATAGAGGTCAAAAAGAAAATCAAAACAGTTACTGAAATAAAGGAAACGCTAAATTTATTGTTCTTGTCTTTCCCTAGTGCCTTGCATCATTATTCCAGTGCTTAGTTCTACCATAATTATTAACTATTTCAGGCCATTAAAATGCTATTTATTATACTGCTGAGATGACATATTTTTGGAGATCCTTGTTCACTTCGGAACCATCACAGCCACCGAGGAGAACTCGCTCCCACTGAGTTCAGACCCCCATGCCATCCACGAAATCAGATTCCCAAATCATCCCGTTTATGTTATGTCAAGTTTTAGATACTGATCAAGAGTAAAGGTTGGAAGACACCAGGAGGAATAGAAGTAGAGGCCAAAGTAGGTGAAATAGGTTGTTCTAGGAGTCACGCTAGCACACTGCAGGTTAATATAATTGCAAAGCCTGACAAGGCATTCGATTAGCGATGCCTGTGCGGACTGCGCCATTGAACTGACATCTGCCAGTGCTCTTGTGGGGCCTGGCTCCAAGCCTCCTGCCAGCACGGGAGTCTGTGGGAAGCTTAGCAAGATCATCCCATGCCAGGCTCTGAGCATCTCAGGGAACTCGTCTAAAACTGGGAAGTTCCTCTATGTAATATTTAGAGAGGTTGCATTTTTTTTTTTTTAAGTGTGTCTCTTTTGCATATGATTTAGTAAGTTCCCCTATTTTGAAGAATTCATTTTAAATGTCAACGGTCGCAGGGGAGCCACCTTCTCGGCCACCCGATGCCACCGGGACCCGCCGACAGCCAATTTCCCACTTACCTCCCCCATTTCCAATCAACCACGAGCTCCCAGATGGGTCGCAACTATCCCACCGAGATGCAGGCCGCCGTCCACCGCCCGGTGGACATGCACCTGCGGGCCTCCTCCACCTACCTGTCTCTCGGCTTCTTCTAGTCCGACCATGACCGTGACGCTGCGGCTCTGCAAGGCGTGGGTTACCTCTCCCGCGAGTTGGCTTTGAGAAGCGCGCGGGCGCAGGGCGTCTCTTGAAGATGCAAAACCAGCGGGGCGGCCGCACCCTCTTCCAGGACGTCCAGAAGCCGCCCCGGGATAAGTGTGGGGTTGTGGGGGGGGGGTGTGGTGTGGCTGGACGCCACAGAGGCTCCCCTGGTTCCGGAGAAGTGCCTGAACCCGGCCCCTCTGCGCCTGCAGGGCCTGCGTTCTGCCCGCGCAGACTCCCGCGTCCGCGACCTCCCGGAGAACCGCTTCCTGCAGGAGCAGGTGAAACCCACCAGGAAGACGCGCGACCCCCTGAGCAACCCCCGCGGGCCGGCCCGCCCCCGCCTGGGCTGCACGGGGATCTCTTCCAGAGATCCCACTGGCACAGAGGCACCACTAGGAGCCTTCCGGGAACAGCAGCAGCAGCCTTTGACGGGGGCCCCTCTGACGGCCCCCCGGTGCCAGAGCCCGTGCCTCAGTCTCTCCCTGCAGCACCAGGCAGCCTTGTAATGACCTTCGAGCCCTCTCCCAAAGCCGTGGGCCAAATGGAAACAATAAAGCTTTTTGCAGGGGGAAAAAAAAAATGCGCGGCATTCCTGTTTTTAGTATTTCTACTTTTACTGCATGCTAAGTAAAACACAAATATTGACTAAATATACTATACTGTAGAAATGTTTTAAGGGGATTTGCATTTTATTTCTCATAACACCTATACGCAATAAACGGTTTCACATGGAGGCAAACGATTTAGTTTCCAGAATACGCTGGTTGGGAAGACAGCCATATGTGTATTAGATCTGATATTCCTATAAATATCAACAACACACAGCCTGGAAACTACAGGTCTAAAGAACTGTCAGTGCTGGGGCGCCTGGGTGGCTCAGTGGTTAAAGCTGTGGTTAAAGCCTCTGCCTTCAGCTCAGGTCATGATCCCAGGGTCCTGGGATCGAGCCTCGCATCGGGCTCTCTGCTCAGCAGGGAGCCTGCTTCCTCCTCTCTCTCTGCCTGCTTCTCTGCCTACTTGGGATCTCTGTCTGTCAAATAAATAAATAAAATCTTAAAAAAAAAAATAAAAGAACAGCCAGTGCTGACAATCAGATACACCTGGCTTTCACATATCACTGGTGTATTAGGGAGATAAGTAGATGGTAGAGATAACAGACCTAGGCACAAGCAAACGTGGGGAGGCACAGTGCCTCCCAATAAGGTAGATACCAATCACTTTGCATCTGATAGGACGCCTCTAATTGAAAGTAGGATCAACATGCTGAAGCTTGTTAGGGGCCTGCAAGGGTAAACGGCCATCCATATTATTGGGATCGATACTATGGTCATCTGTTGATATCACTGTAATAAGATCTTGTTGTCGTTGTTGTTGATGTTGGTTCGCAAGGGAAATATATACAGAGAGAAAATAGCCAATCATGCATTTGCACACACCTGACTACCTCCTCTTAATTGCTGCTTCCTCTCTGCACTTTTTCGCATGGTGGAAGGTCTTTTTCCAGCAAGCAGCATGTGGCTCTGTGGCAGGCACCACAGGCCACACGTTGGTAGTTTTGAAGTTTCCTCTGCATTAGGATGCCGCTGCTGGGCTGGACTGTGCAGGCAATCATAAACAGCAAGATTTTATCTTCTGCTGTTGCTCAACATTATCTCTGGGGCAGTCTTACTCTTTTTACCCATATAGTGCACGGAAGCTTTGTCTACAATAATAAATACACAGTCTTTCAAATGAACGGTTGACCCATCTCAGTCCTGGTGTGTCTACTTTCAATGCTTTGCCCTGGAGGGCAGTGGGAAAAAAAAAATCTCAGAAAATAATTTCTAAAGCTGTCTTACATTCTATACCCAGTAAAATTCGACAACGTTCTTACACGTATACATAGAAAGAAATCATTTTATTACACGTGAATTTATTCATCTTATAGTTTATTGTTTCAACATATTTTTGGAAGAGATGACAATACTTAATTCCTGGGGCACCTGGGTGGCTCAGTGGGTTAAAGCTTCTGCTTTCAGCTTGGGTCATGATCCATGGTCCTGAGATTGAGCCCCGCATCGGGCTCTCTGCTCAGCGGGGAGCCTGCTTCCCTTCCTCTCTCTGCCTGCCTCTTTGCCTACTTGTGATCTCTCTCTCTGTCAAATAAATAAAATATTAAAAAAAAAAAAACCTTAATCCCTATGGTATTTGCTTGATAGAAGCCGAGAGAAAGCTAAATTCTATCAATAAATAAAAACATACAGTATTGGGGCACCTGGGTGGCTCAGTTGGTTAAGTGTCCGCCTCTTGATCTCAGCTCAGGTCTTGAACTTAGGGCCATGAGTTGAAGCTCCACACGGGGCTCCATGCTGGGTGTGGAGCCAACTTAAAAAATAAATAAAATAAAATAAAATAAATGTAAAGCATCGAACTGGCCAATATATGTCCTCTTTATTTTCGTAGTTCAATAATTATAGAATTGCATTATAGTAGAATGCTACAGCCATAGAAACTAGAAAGATAAAGATTCTATGTATCCATACATGAAAGCCTAGCTTCTGGAGAAAATGTGTCAGATTATATTTGAGTCCTAAGTGTTTGGAATAAGAAATAATTCAAGTCTTTCTTTAAGGGGGAAGAAAAGAATTCTCTTACCTGAACCAAAAAGGTAAATTAATTAATTGATGAACTAACCGATGATTCAAACTGGTAAAGAACCCGGTCTTTGACCTTTTATGCTACATTCGATCCCAGAAGATAATGGAAATGCCAACATCATCTTAACTATCGTGGCACCAAGAGGGCTCCAGGCGATACAGCAAGAGTTCTCTCTATTTTTTTTCCCTTCTTCTAAATTGAACCCAGGAGGGCAGAAGGTGGGTCTTTGACAAGATTCTTGAGAACCACTGTTTGCAGGAAAATGAGGCTAGATTTTTAAATTGACAATTTTTAGATTGACAATTTCATTCCAAGATTCCTTCTGTGTTTCTGTGCTCCAGTTTTAATTATCACTTAGAGTAAGTGTACTGGATATATACTTATCAACTCCTCATTTCCCTTGTGGACCACACTGTGGGTTACAAAATACAATTTCCATTTTGGCTGCTGATGGCCTAAATAAGGTACATGCAAAACAACAAGGATGGGCTTCTTAATTTAGCGGGATAAGATGCTCATATAACAGTGGCCCTGGGGGTTAGATTAGAGGAGAAAGAGAAATAGATTCTACCTCAGTGGAGTTGAATAATTTCGAAAAGATTTAGCACAAAAGAACTGGGCCATCCCACACTATGAACACTTAGAAAAATCTAACAATAACGTATTAATTTTTTCATACTTCTTAATACCGGGATCCATGGCATACATGCAATTATATCTTATGATATTTTAAGCACAACTATCATAGGAACAAAAGTGTAAAAGAAATGTTGAGGATATGAAAATCATGGCAAGGTTGTATTAAAAATATATTGGAGTGTAAAATATATAACATACATATCATGCATCATTTTGTTTAGTGCCTTTAAATCACTTTATTTAATTCCTAATGTTAGTCTTCATTGTATAAGTATCATAAATGCTGTTATAAAATATCTTAATACAAAAATACTTAAAAGTAAAACATAATCAATACTTACATTTAAAATGAATTTTCCCACTAGTGAACTATTTTATTTAGTTTTATCATATTTCTTCTGAATAAACGCCCACATTCCAAGCCAATCCATATTCTAAACCATAATTCTTACCATGATCTTCACTGTCACTGGCCTCAAGCAGAATCGAGTGAGTCCTCATTATCAGCTAGTTTTTAGGAATCCAAAATCTTCACTATGTTCAGGATTTAACAAGCTAGTGGGACCGCCAACGTGTGGGAACATACGTTGGATCATGCCAAATAGTGGAAGAAGCATGGTGGTTTGTGAATTTCCGGAAGCTTCGTGAAGGAAGTGGAACCGGAGATGGACCTTGAATATTTAGGACTTATAACAGAATGCAGGGATAAGAAGAAAAAACCTCACTGCTACAAGATAGCAAG
Source organism: Neogale vison (assembly GCF_020171115.1). Classification (NCBI taxonomy): domain Eukaryota; kingdom Metazoa; phylum Chordata; class Mammalia; order Carnivora; family Mustelidae; genus Neogale; species Neogale vison. The sequence goes on from NC_058101.1 coordinate 200,229,648, forward strand.
AATCAAGGCATACTTTACTTAACCCTTTGGGCTTGGGGGGCTCCTAGGTGGCTTAGCTGGTGAAGCATTGGACTTTGGCTCAGGTCATGATCTTGGGATTCAGCCCCTTGTCGGGCCCCCCGCCCCCCACTGAGGGGGGTTCCTGCTTGTCCCTCTCCCTCTGCCACTCCTCTGGCTTGTGCTCTCTCTGTCTCTCTCTCAAATAAATAAATAAACTATGGTTTTGTAAGACTTTTAACTCTGAACAAGTTTTATGCAATGGAATATGAGAGTAGAAGGATAAAATATTTTATAAAGGGTGGTGCGGTGCCTACTGACCCAAGTTTGGTATTTGTACTTTATAATGGAAGCAGTGGAGGGTCACTGAAGATTTTTAAGTAGATGGAATGATAAATACGAGTTTATATTGGGAAAATAAATTTATTCATGGTCTGACATTACAGAAGAGGCTATGGAGAATTGCTAAGACAAAGACGAGTATTCTTAAATGTAACACCCTGGTTTTGTACATGTGGCATTTTCTTGTTCATACATGTGACATTTTTTGTTCCCACACTTATGGTCAGATCACACTTACTTGTTTATACTTCTGAGAAGTGAGAAATGACAGTCTAATACAGGAATACAAGAGATATTCCAAATACACTACATTATATTGCCTCAAGAGAAATAGACCTTGAGTGACAAAATATTCTCCTTGATGGAAGATCAAAATATTCCGGGAGGGCATCAGAGGAGAGAGGGTTCAAGTTGGTTCTGGATAGGGGTTTAAATCCTTAGTTCCCTATTATACAGACTAGAAGGAAGCAAGAAACAACCTGAGTAACTTAAATTTCACTACAGTGCATTAATTTTTGTTGTTTATTTATCTTTCCAATAGATAAAAATCAACCTTCACTCCCTGAACAGTGTTGGACAGTGTGGGAGGAACATAAACAGTTTGGTTAAAAAATAGTTAAACTAGCATGTATTTCTGACAATTCCGATAGGCACTTGTCACTTACTTAGTAAGGACTGATTGTATAATCTCAATTGTAGCTTATATGGTCTCTATGCATCTGCGGACACAATGCAAATTATTATTATTATTTTTTAATCTACCACCAAACGATTACATTACTACTCTAAATAGACTTTGCAGATACCAATTAAATTTGATAATACACTGAGAACAAGGCAAAAGCATAATTTAGAGTAGAAATAGTATCGGTATGATCACCACCTGATAAAAAATTAATCATTTGAATTAATGCTAATAAATATACTTTTATACTTAAAGAAAGTTGGTGTATCGTATGTTTTTTCCTTCTTTTCTACATTTTAAAATTATTTGTATTTGGATTCCAGTCTAAGTGCTAACATTTTTAAAAGAATCTTAATAACATTATTATTCATAGTAATTGACCCACAGGATTGAGTTCCCTTGGGCTTCTGAACATCTAATTTGGTGGTATCTTAAACCATCTTGCTCGCTTTCCTTCTTTCTTTCTTTCTTTCTTCCCTTATCCATTCAACCATCCACCCACCACAATATATTATTCACGTAATATGTACCAGACACTTAGGTGAACAGTGAGAAATGCATATGCTTCTCATGGGATTCATATTGTAATGTGATAAGAGAGATAATAAACACAAAGGATACATAATGAATAAATATGTAATATACCAAGTTGGTATAGAACTATGTAGAAAACATAGTGAAAGAATAGGAAGTGCTGGGACTGTCAGGAGGGACTTGTAAAAGCATCATTTCTTTCGTAGACAGTAGTCAGGAAAGGCATCAGTGGTAAGACATTTGAGTAAAGAAATCCCTGAAGGAAGTGTTGATTCACACAGGAATAAAACTTCACTGGTCTTCAGTTTCTATTACAATTTTCCCTTACATATTAGAAAAAAAAAAAAAATGCCTTATCCCCAAACACTAATTTGTGACTCGAATTTCCAAAATATAAATAAAATGTAAACAAAATGTCTTCTTGATACTCTGTCTACAAGGATAGTTAAGAAATTTCCAAGTTTCAGTTAAATGAACATTAAATGCTTGCTCTGTGCAAGATTTTCTTAGACTTCTGGTGTTTTGTCTGCATGATAACCATTCTGCCACTTTTCTTAGAAGTATCTTAACTCTCCTTTGGGAATTAAGACCCCCATTCTAAAAAGTGGTCCAGGCCAGCCAATCAGCATGACCCATTTCCTCTGGCAGCAGAAACGGACTCAGAATATGCTTACAAGATAAGACATGTCAATCAGAACCACTGAGTGTCAGCCCAGATGCTGTTGGTAGAACTAATGGAAATGAGCACTTTCATTGCTGGGTTTCTTCATCATTTAGGATGTAATCCTGAATTCGTGATGCTCAACTTATCACCATGAAGAAAGGGAGTGGCTGAAACAAAGCCCAAAGAGAGGAAAGCAGATCCAAGAAACCCCTGGAAATAGTTTTAGCAGCTGGATCCAACTATGCCTGAAGCCATTACCTATGAATTTTTTAAAAAATGATATCCAACAAAGAAACATATTTGCATAAGCTGTTAGGATTTCATTACCTAATTGTAATTTAAAAACTCATAACTAATACAAAGAACCAGTCACCTCAGTTCTATGTACTATGCCAAGTTAAAAAAAGAAAAAAAAGGTTAAAATGAAAAAAGACAGATTTATGACATAGTAAGAATGGCTGTTTCACTATTCTATGATCAGATTGTTTTCTGTGTATTTCTTTGTGATGAATATAATTTGGTTACCTTTGAGCAGCATAAAGCACTTGGGATTTCAACTCAGTAAATATTTTTGGATGCACTTAAATGTGTACAAACTTACATAGAACTGGAAGTATACAAAGATGAAACAAATTTCTTACTCTGAACGTGTAAGTCTTGAGCTTACCTTACTCACAAGTGTTTGAAATATATCTATATCTATCTCAGGGTGATACTTTCCCCATTAGATAGAAATACACTGAAGCTATGAATTATGTCCTTTTCCCCAAGCTTCATAATTTACACCATGTCTAGAATGTTGCTGCTGTGGTCTGAATGTGTTCCCCTAGTTCATATGCTGAAATCTTTTTTTTTTTTTTTTTAAAGATTTTATTTATTTATTTGAGAGAGAGAGACAGTGAGAGAGAGCACGAGCGAGGAGAAGGTCAGAGAGCGAAGCAGACTCCACATGGAGCTGGGAGCCTGATGTGGGACTCGATCCTGGGACTCCAGGATCACGCCCTGAGCCGAAGGCAGTCGTCCAACCAACTGCGCCACCCAGGCGTCCCCATATGCTGAAATCTTAATGCCCAATGTGATGGTATTAGGAGATAGGGTCTTGAAAGGGGAAAAGGCCATGAGAGCAGAAACCCTCGTCTGTGAGATTCATTCTCTCATAAAAGAGGCTCCAGAGAGATCGATGGTGCCATCGTCACATGAAGAAGAAGATGAGAAGTGTGCAACGCAGCAGAGAGCCCTTGCCCAACCTTTCCAGCGCTCTGATCTCTGATTTCCAGCCTCCACAACTGTAAGAAATAAATTTCCATTGTTCCTAAGCTACCCAGCTTGTGATATTTTGTTGTAGCAGGCTGAATGGTCTCAAACACTTGGTATTTATTGAATAGAGTTCTTATAATTTCCTACCAGCCTGCACATGTTTTCTCTGAGCAACTTTCAAACAATGTAGAATTTTGACCATTGTTACCCTTCATTCAATTAGTACCTTTATCTGCAGGTAAAGGATTTTTCATTTACATCAAGAAGAGTCTGACATCCTCCTAAACAATATACTTATAGTGATGCAATGATGGCTTTGAAATAAAGCAATCTGTGATCTGGTATTTTAAAAAGAGAGAGAATGGGAAAAGAGAAGAAGAAGGTTCTTAGCAGAAAAGTAAATAAATTGAAGTCGATACGCTAAGATCCTGCATATGTGTGTGTGTGTGTGTGTGTGTATTTCCTTCCTTGCAATGTCTCATTCTCTCTGTAATAAAATAATCTCAGCACTCAGTACTTCCCTCTGATGACAGCAACACGGCGAGCCCTCTACAACTTTCCCAGCGCAGAGCTATTTCTACCCTGACGCACTGATCCGCAAGCATCTGCCATCTCCTTAGGCAGCTGCTGTAATTCCCAACCACGTTCCCCTCCCTCACCAATCATCAGGCTAAAAGTAAGAAATACGAGAGTTTGAAGAAAGGCAAACACATATATTTAATGGCATTAACAATCACTGGAGGAGAAGTGGACCTCGCTACTGTGTTTTCCTGGATCCAGTGACTCTGTTAGTGAGCTGGGTTTCTCATATGATTTTTGAAAGTCTCCTTCAAATGTTTTCCAGTTCTTTCTCCATTTGCTCTGACTTACAGGCACGTGAACGCCAGCGAGGGCGGTCTTCTCCCCACCTGTCCCTCCTGTACTCCATCCCCCTTTCCACCAGTGCAGGTCCTGGAGGTCACTGCCCAACAGAGCTGGGCCAGGCACTGGCTTGGTCAGTCGACAGCCCCAGCCACCGTGCAGCTCAGACACATGGGCTTGCTCCGTTTCTGCTAGGGAACAGGCAGCAAGTGCATCTGCGGGAACCCTCCTGCCTGCTGCGTGCTCAGCGAGGAGTCCCAGAATATCAGACACAATTATATCCAAATGTAAGTACAAAAAGTCACTTTGACTCGAATATAAATGATCCTTGCTGCCCTGTCGTGTTACTCAGTCTCCTGCCCCCCATTAACGGCGATAATGGAGCGATGACGCTGCATGTGCTTCAGGACCAGTATGACGAATGGTGTATTTACCTATCCCGCTCTGAAGCGCCCCACACCAAGGGGAGGTTTTCTCCTTGCCATTATCATCGCCGTCTTCCAGTGCCCAGGCATTCAAAGTCACCGTGCTTGCAAGGTCTGGAGAAGGAAACTATTACAGAATCTCCAGGCGCGGCCAGCACTTAACCGCTGTTGTCTTGTGGGCGCGGTTGTCAGCCCTCGTTAATAAGAATTAAGAATTAATGCTACTGAATGACAGAGAAGTAATGTAAACGGCTGCTCTTTCCTTTCTGAGATCGCGTATCATTGATATTCCTCTCACCTCTCCTAATGTTACTCTATAGGCTTCCTTGATCAGGATAGGAGATGGAGAGTGTCGAGTTTGTGATTTTTTTTCTATTAAATCATTTATTTCAAGGGCTACCATGAAAATGAGGAGCCAAAATAATCAGCCAGAAATGGAGCTGAATTAGAGAAGAGAGAACTGATTTAGGGGAAGAAAAAAAAAATCCATTCTTATATCTAACAGCGCAATTCTAAAAAGTACATTTGCAGCATTTGGCCTATCCTGCATTAAATTCACCCAAAAGCTATAAAATGTATAATTAATGATCCGACCCTATGTGGAGCACACTGACACCTTCACTAACTTAAATCTATACCGTGTAGGTGAAAGTAAACAGCATAAGTTCTATGTATAATTAGCATACGAGACCACTCCGAAGAAAAACATACAAAAAGTGAAATGTCACATTTTCTTTTCTCTCGTATTTTATATTTTGAGAATTTTAAAAGCACTAACTGCAGTAACACTTGGAGAAAGTCATGCCTGATGGGACAGCTTTTTTTTTTTTTTATGTTTATTAAAAGAAAAAGAGCCTTTGTTAATGTGCCTTCCTTATTACTTTAATTTTGTGTTGGCAGATCCCCACTCTCAGACCCCTGTAGACTTGCTGGTCCTGGAAGAAAGCTTTCTTCTTCGGTCCCCTGAGTAGGCTGGTGACAACTCAAAACACGCAGGTAGAGCTCACACGCGAGTCGTTTCGGAGCCAGTTTTCTGCAGTGGCAAAGATGTGCGGGCAGGTTCATTTGCTCAGCTCCTTCCAAGGAGGCTTTCCTACCGAGCCACTCACCCCACTTGCGTGAAACACTAGAGATTATTAAGGAATTCTTTTGGGAGATAATTTCATTTTCATCTTGTTTCACTTCCCCTTAGCCTTCCGAAAGCCGTATTTACATGCTCTCGACTCCCGTTGAGAACAAGAAAACATACATAATTCGGAAAGACAATCAATTCTCATTTCTTTGGCAAAGCAAATCACCTGTTTTCCACCATTCAGGTCAGACCAAAATTAAAAGCACTTGGACAGCCTAATAAATACCGGAGCAGTGGACGATGACAAAACTGTTACACGGAAAAGAAAGAAAGTTGAGTGAAGAGAGTGTGTCCCGAGACAGGCCTGCCCTTAAATATATTAGTGGTATTAAAGATTTGTGGTTATTCAATATTCAATACACGTCCAGCTTTGGCCATGTTACAGTTGAAGAAACGAAGGCCCATAGCTTGCCCAAGTTACATAATGGGCAAAAGAAGAAGCGAGAATTCAAGCTCAGGTCTGGGTTCAAATCTTCATATCATGTATATAGGATATATTGAGAAACAACTAGCATGATGTACAGCACTTGTTCTTGGTCAGTATATTTCTAGCTGCTAGAAATCAGAGAAGATCTATATATTATATTTATCTAGATTCTACATAAAATTCACATTCATATCTAGAATTTAAAGAAAAATAGCTCATAAGAGAAAACTTAACATTTCCTCCTTATGGTAATTTAATTTTAACAGGCAGTGATTAGACATCACCCCTTTTCTGGCTTTAAGTACAAAAGGAAAACAACAATTGTGAAGAACTTTTGAAACTTGGGAGAAAGGGGAAAGACCCACCCCAAATGCTACCATTATTAAATCAAAAACAATCACAGAAAACTGTGATGAAATTGTGACATTAAGTTGTACAAAGCGTGCTAAATACTTGGTGTTCTTGGTCAGTAGTCGCAAACAGGAGGCTATCCACTGTGCCCATCGGAAACCAAGCTTCCCACATTCTTGTGTGTGTGTGTGTGTGTGTGTGTGCCCGTGCACACACACCAAACAAAAGAGCAAAGAAACCTCACTGCACCTGCACCAATGCATAAGGTTAGAAATCCAAAGATCCAGATTATAATGAAACTCCCCCACTGCCCAGCAAGGGGACCTCCCTATGTAAACTCCCTGGTGAACTGAGCACATTGTAACACCAACGCCCACACACTCAGATGTCAATGAAGGTTAACTCATAGCAGCATTTTGTAATTATAAAAAGTGTTCAAATGTGATTATTATTGTCACAGATGTTAAGTATTTCTGAGATTTCTGCTACAAGGTTGTTGCTGAAGCAGCTGACTGCCAGGAGGAATGCCTTTGCCCGTTAAGCCACATACCCATGATAGTCTGCCTCCGGGTGGAGTGGGTTTTCGTGATTGACTGGATGATTGCCCTGCATGGGTGGTAACGTAACTTTATTTTTGCATTTTGAGAAATTATTTTTTTAAAGATTTTATTTATTTATTTGACAGACAGAGATCACAAGTAGGCAGAGAGGCAGGCAGAGAGAGAGAGAGAGAGAGAGGAGGAAGCAGGCTCCCTGCTGAGCAGACAGCCCTATGCAGGGCTTGATCCCCTGGGATCATGACCTGAGCCGAAGGCAGAGGCCTTAACCCACGGAGCCACCCAGGCGCCCCGCATTTTGAGAAATTATTTATAAAGGATGCTTCTCATATAGAAAGTATATAATGAGATGAAAGCACATACTTCAAATTCATGAGAGGTACAATAACACCTTAAATACTAATAAGGGCAAAACTTTAAAAAAAAGTCGGGTAGAAGGGGAAATGTGTAAGTAAAAAATATTTTGTGGAAACAGATGGGAAATCTAAAATAGCACCATTTTAATAATCATAATAATTATATATATATATTTTCTTGTCAGATTTTGGAATGAGTATCTTTAATTAAAAGTAAACCACCACCAGTGACTCTGTTTTTATTTTGTTTTCTTTCCTAAAAAAAAAAAAAAAATTCGTTCTTTCTTTCTCCCTCCCAAAGAGGCTGTAAATAGTTCCATCCAACAATTCTATTGGATTTCAATTCTTTCTGATTTAACACTAAGTGCTCTAAGTTAGGGAATTTTTTTTGTATTTAATCTGCATATCGGTGTTTTCAACCCATTTCCTACCTTCCAATGCCATCCAATCATAATGACTTTTTAAGCTACTTAAAAGTAATTCGAAGGTTTTAAAACTTCCCCCATCCCCATCCTCATGAGAAGGCCAGAAAAGACGCGAGAATTCAGACTGAGCCATACTCCATCTCCTGGAAGCGCATCTCCCTAGCAGCAAGGAAAGACCAGAGGCATCAAGACATTTCTTCATTGAAGCAATCGTGCTCAGTCTGCAGTAAAGACCTTTCTGTGCCTCCCTCTCTGGTTATTCTTCACTCAGTTAGCATGAGAAGAACACATATCTTAGAAAAACTTCAGTTACCATAGGAAATGACTTAGCTCCCACACAAGAGAAAGCGAGCCCAGGGCTCTGGGAGAAATCCAGGCCATGAATGCAGTCTCCCGGCACCAGAGGGCAAGTCTACAGCCAGATGAAAGAAATCCCTTATTAACATACCAAACTCACAGATTATTTTCTTAAGTCCACGTTTTGGAAAAATTCAAAACTGCATTCAGGATCACTTTACATTTTAAATATGAAATTAGAGTTTCCACAGAACACCTGGCTCCCGGTTGCTATTTTCCATACAGCCTTCTGCGACCAAACATCTGCTTTTGTATTTTCATGATAGAAAAACAAGGCTTGGTAATGCAAACTTCGCTTCTGATTTTGCATCTCGAATTTTGCATCTTGAATTCGGCATCTCTATCAGGCTTAAATGTACCTACTGGCTCACTAAAATCACTTGAATGATTGTAAAGTTTGAGGGGTTTGTGTTTTGTCCCCTAGGCTTTTAGGTTCTACCTCCCATCCCTCATGCTGTTGTTAGCCCTTTGGAATTTAGAAGGATGTAATTTATGTTATGTGATATGGATCAAGATGTTTATTTCAGATGATTCCGAAGATCTGAGTAATCAAGATAAGTGAGAAACTGAGAATTTATTATGCTTTAGTTAACGTGTTTCTCTATTTTTCCATACTGAGTACTCTTTAGAACAGGACGCCCACGTTCACTCATGCTGTGTTCTTTAAAACTGTGCTAGGGACTGAGATCAGTTTACTATATGACCATTTTATATAAATAATTTTATTTGGAAACAAAAAAAAAATCTATGTAACAATTAAAAGTCAATAAACTAATGCTAGCACTCTGAGATTAATAAAATAAACAGCATATAATAAAATGAAAAATCCAGCCCCAGTTGCCTAATGGATAATAAAATGAAAAATCCAGTTTATTCAATTGGATTGGGAAAATCATCTTTTGGCAGGACGATTCTTGTAAAAAAAAAAAAAAACACAAACTAAAACCACTGTATTTTACTTAATTTTCAAGGAATTAAATATATGTAGACTACACTTAGGATGAAAATGAGCTTGACCATGATATCAACTCACTCTGATGCTTCAGAATGAATATTTAGGGCTTCGGGGTCATTGTGCTAAACACCAAACATCCCTATCAATTACTACAGAAATAGAAAGTTAAATTTGTCCTAGTATCAGGATATATTCCTCTAAAAATATTTCTGGGTATCCATTTCTGTGTTTACTATCTATCTCTTTTTCATAAAAGTGAAATGGGGGAAAAAAAGTGTGAATCTGATTTTTTCTTAGGGGCTGCACGGATTTTGGATAAATGTGTGAATCTGATTATTTCTTAGGGGCTGCATGGATTTTGGATAAATGGAAATTGGCTTCCTAGTGAAAGCATACACCTGAAGTCTCCCCATCCTGTGTGTGGCTTTGCTTGGTTCACGTGCTTCATTCAATGGCCATAAAGGAACACACATTTTAGATGAGAGTTTTCTGAGGGCTTGTTGACGATTGGCTTGCAGCCAAAGCACTTACCCTGCTATTCAGGATATATTGTAGAAAACCATATAACTGCACCTAAGAGTCTTTAATTGCTAATTGTTCCTAATAACTGTTTAGTATATAATGCAAACAATAATACATGATGTCAGTTTGAATTTCAAGGTTGTTATTCAATCCCAAGTTTCTGCTGTGTTATGTTCTCTTCCTGTGGTTAATGATGTCTGAAAAGCCCTCCGTAGAGTCCCCATCCTGGCTTTGGGTACGGGGCAAGGTCTGCATTGAAAGAATAACAATAAAAAAAATAGAAAATAGAAGTTTGAGTAATAGCCTCCTCTGTGTCTGAGTACAATATTGAGTTCTGAATGGAATGAAATGAATGGCTACTTTTGTGCTTCCCATTACAATACACATCTCAGTAACCATTCGGAGATTAGCGGCACTACGGATTATCAGTGGAATTTGAAATCCTTTTCTCCATTTTCACCTGCATCCAGCATTCCGTTATGCTCGGGGAATCACTTTCTCTAGGTCTTATTCTTAAAGGGCTGAGACAAGCTTTCATTACTTCTGAGGAACTCTCTCGCACAGATGCTCATTGATCCATTCTCCTTCTACTGGCTTTAGCAGGAACATGGAAGCCTTCTTGTAATAGGCAACGGAATAAATGCGATGGGGTCCGGCTCTGGCTAGCTAATAGTCTTTCAAGTACTTCTCCCTCTGTTCTGTCTGTAATTTCAGTAAGATTTCCAGCACTTGGGGCTTAAATGTCCTCTAGCCCTTTAGAAGCTGGCATCTAATTGCCTCTTCATGTTGCCAAATGACTGAGTGTTTTCTTCATTGACTTGGTTTCTGCCAGATTCTGGAATAGACAGTAAGCAGGATAAGGGAGACTGGGGAAGTATAAAACTCACTCAGAGAAGGAAGAGAGCAGATCTGGGAGTCCAGGGAGTGAGTAAGGGGAGAATACAGAAAAGCCAAGAAAAAAAAAATTTAAAAACTGTAGATTGGGCAAAGGAGCAGGGAGGGAACCAAGACTAGAATGTCAGTAGAGGGAAAAGGTCTGCTTGTGTCTGAGAAATATCTAACAGAAGTATCTATGGTTTCAATCTGTATGTGTTGATCCATGCAAAACAATGTTTCCTCCTTCCCTGCCTCCTTTGGTCACTAAAAGCACAACAGCGTATTTGGTTCATCGCTCCCATTCCACATTACGTCTTACTATGTAAATTTTGATAGGTGACAAAATGGTCACAATCCCTCACTTTCCTTTGTCTCTGTGCCTTTTGCTTTGGGACTCAGGAGTGCTTCCCATGAGTGCATAAATGCTACTTCTCTTCCCCTTGAATCTGATCTGACTTATGGCTTGTTTTCGCCCATATAGTGTGGTGGAAGTGATGTTAGGACTTTCTTCCATGCTTCTACTGGCCCACTTGGAATCCTGCCCAGCTGTCCTATGAACAAGCCTGGCTAACCTGCTGGAGGATGAGAGACCATGTGGAGCAGAGATGATCTCTCCTAGCAGAGGTGATCGTAGACCAGCCAGCTGCCAGCCCACCTGGCTGCAGACTCAGGACGCATGAATGAATGCAATTTAACAGAGAAGAACTACCCAGCTGTGCCCAAATTCCTGACCAGTAGTAGCAAGGGTTAAATAAATATGTGTTAAGACACTAAGTTTTGGGGTGATTTATTATGCACCAAAGGCTAACTGTTGCAATAACCAACTTAAATTTCTTGGGTAGCTTAGTCATTTTTGCATAGTGATAAGTACATTAAGTATTAAATCTGTATTTGAAATTCACATTTTTCTTACAATCTCCTTATATAAATCTCCCAAGAACCTTATGCGAACACCTGGATATATTAATCATATTCATGATTCAAGATACAGAATGGTTTGAGAGATATTAATCTATAATTCCTACACTTAAAAAAAAAAAACTTCCATGAAAAGTATGTCTATGACACAGCATGAAGTCAATTATTCATTTATTTGTTCGATACAGAGAACCATTTTATGAAAGATAAGCCATTAGATCTTACATCCTAACAGGTGTTTTAAGACTCGGAATTTTGGAAAATGATACACACTTGAGGGAAAGAGTTATCAATATGGAAAATCAAGACAGAGGAGTTCTAACCCTACTGAGTTTCTACCAACCCCCATTCATAAAAGAACCGAAACTTCTGAGAGAAGTATTTGGGTTGTTCATCTCCTATAATACCACGCAGATCTATTTTCATCTCATCTGCATTCTTCATAGCACCTAAATAATTTCAGGACTCAATAACTACTCAAAAAATTATCAGTTCTACCAACAACAGGCAGTCAAGCAGTTTATTCATCATCAGAAAGGCTCTTGACTCCAATGGCTCTGGTAATATACAAAGATCGTAATGACATTACCTAATTCTGTCATGCACAATTAATTTAATTTTTTCCTCTATGATTAAAATGGAAATCACTCACAACTTAGAACTGCTGTTAAATAAAAGGCTACAAATTCCACCTGAATTCCAGAAATTATACCATAAACTTAGGAGCAGAAACTTGGTAGAGTTTCTTTCAGCTGGAAAAAAAAAATGTAGAAAAATTGGTTTTGAGTAGAAACAGTGATGTGAAATGGATAAAATCGTACTAAATTCCCAAAGTCTCTGTTTGCATAAGGATTTAGGCAGGAATGAGACAGCGACCTCATAGTGAGCAATCCAGTAACCCAGGAGAGGAAAGGCACTATTGGCAAACTTGTGGATGAGAACACCACAGAAGTACTGTGAGATTAGTAAGCGTTGGGGGCATTATTGAACCCACATGCCTGAGAAGGAAAGGGAGGGAGCAGTTGTGGAACCCCAGAAAAAACTGTTTTGAGAGGGCAACCTGTGGGGAGTCTTGGGGGTCCTTAAACAGCCAACACTGATCTGTCAAGAAGGATCCATTCTCCTTCCATCCTCGGTCAGTGCCACACATTGAGTAAACTCAGTAAGAAACCAATGGAGACGGTGTTCATCGATTACATTTATTCACTGCAGCTGCTTGAAACAATAAGCAGGTGAAGGAGAGTGGAGAGAGTCCGGAGGGACAGATGGGAAAGCTCCATCACACTTTCTTTACAAAAAATAGGAGCTGCGAAGACATTTTTAGGGGGCATGTAATTCTCTGAGAACAGTGGCGTATCTATATCTATGATAGTAGGGAACAACGATCATATAAGTTTTCATTTATAACTGTGGTGGGAAGAGAAGAATAAAATTATTGATTAGCAATGATTTGAAACATTAAAGTCAGAGTGGGATGCAAACTGACATCATCTCCGCTCAATTCTGAATGTTCTTCGTGTTTTCATGATCACTTATTTAGCTCATTGACATTTTTCTCAACATCGCTATGATTTTCTAAACTCATGATTACTAGAGTAGATTACTAGATTAGTAGATTACTAGAGTAGAACTATTTTTTTCTGTTATAGAAATCAATAGAATGATTCACACCCATGAAAGAGAACGAATCAAGCTGTTTTTGGTATCATTTTGGTTCTTCCTGTAATGAACTGCTAACCTTAGGCAAGTTGATAAAAAAATTTGTCCCCCAAACATGTTTTCATTCATATGGGGGAGATAATAATAGTTTCTCCTTCGTGGGGTTGCTATAAATATTAAGAGAATTCTTACAAGTGAAGCCTTTAAAACTGCATGGCACCTAGTAAGCACCTCCCCCCACCACCACCACCAATGTTACTTAGTGGTAGTAGGAAGAAGGAAACATTGCTTGCAAATTCTAGTATTTTTTTTTTCCCTTGTGAAGATCCAAGAGGGTCTTCGTATATCCTTCTACTTGGTAAGACTCTTAATGTGACTAGGCACTAGACATCATGAACTCCGTTCACTAAACCCTGAGCCAGCAGAAGCCAGACAGGCAATAAGCTTAAGAAAGAAAGACAAATCTGTTTAATCTGTAGCTTTACAGGATTTCCAGAGCAGATTTTACTACTTAGCACGGTTTGGCAAGCGGGATAGAACAATCCAGAGCCACGTGTGGAAGCTGACTTCCGCTGAAGCAGAGTTCACAGAGTACCTGATGTCTTTATTTAAAGTATCTACAAACAGTACATAGGCACACCCATTTGAAAATCTCAGAGTTAAAAATGTATTCCCAACCAGAACGCAGGATTTGGGTATTTTAAATTCGGAGTCGTGATGATTCCCTAGGTGTTCTGATAACCGATTCGACTTCATCTAAGCCCCCTCCCTCGGGTCAAGCTCCAGCCCAGCTCATTTCAGATGCTCTCTGACTCCTGCAGAACAAACATCCTCCTTGATAAAAATAGATTATTAGCTTTCTTTGTTTGCAGGTAATCAAACACTATAAGAAGTGAAAGAAATGTGCTAAAGACAGATAATCAGCTAATTAAAGTTTTCTTTCACCAAATAATAGAAGAAACTCAAAGAATATTGATTGAGGGAAAGAAATGAGGGTAAGTGAACAGGTACTTTATTGGAAATAGAACTCTCCATTTGAAGGCTATTGCCAGAACATTATCAACTTGGTTTTGGATCAGCTGTACTTCTCTCCAACATCAGAGGTAACTGAGAGTACTTTCTGGAATTCTCACTCAAGTATTAATGTGAATTTTTCTGTTCTGTGCAAGTCTCCTTTGAGCTGCCATCAATTCCTCCAAGAGAGAAACCCACACATCACCTCTGTACCCTGCTAATTTCTGTATTTCACCATCAACTCCATTACTGAAAAAATAATGCCTTTCATCTACTAAACGAATTTGATGAAACTAATAACTTTACTGTTCCCACTGTCAGCCATGGGTCTTTTTAGTCGTCTGAAGTCCCGACAGCACAGAGAAGAAGAGTAACACATTCTGATAGTTGGAAAGAAAGAGCAAAGGAAAATCAAAGTAACAACAGAGAAGTCACAGAAAAAGGGCCTGGGAGAGAGAGGTGGAGGCAGGGGAAGCTGGACACGGTGATGTGTGTATAAGTGTGGATAAATTCAGTCATCCCTGATCCTTGCTGAATAATAAGGAAACCTAAAGGAGCCCTCCCTCCTGCCACAGCAGTATTTTTCATATCGATTGCACGTACTACCAACAACTGACAGTTATAATGGCCATTGTATTTATATGCATGTCTAAATATTTAGTCAATCCTTTCAACAACCCTACAAGGTAGGTCGTATTGCCCCATTCTACAGAGAAGGAAACTGAGACATAGAGCAGTTAAATGGTTGGTTAAGGTCCTGCAATTCACTCCAAGGTATCAACTCCTTTTTTTTTTTTTTTTAAGATTTTTATTTATTTATTTGACACAGAGAGAGAGAGCAGCAGAGGGAGAGGGAGAAGCCAACCCTCCGAGGAGCAGGGAGGCCAACGCAGGACTCCATCCCAGGAATCATGGAATCATGATCCAAGCCTAAGGCAATGCTTAACCAAATGAGCCACCCAAGTGCCCCAGGGTATCCACTCTTAACTGTATTTTAAAGTTTGCATAAAAGTTATAACACAGGCGCCTGGGTGGCTCAGTGGGTTAAGCCGCTGCCTTCGGCTCAGGTCATGATCTCAGGGTCCTGGGATCGAGGCCCGCATCCGGCTCTCTGCTCAGCAGGGAGCCTGCTTCCTCCTCTCTCTCTCTGCCTGCCTCTCTGCCTGCTTGTGCAGATCTCTCTGTCAAATAAATAAATAAATAAAATCTTTAAAAAAAAAAAAAGTTATAACACATGTTGAATTCAGGTAGTGGCATTTGAGTGTTTCCCATGTTTTTGACCACTCGGAGTCTATGCTACAAAGAAAACACACACATGAATGCACATACATGAGCACATACGGAAGGCCCCCCCGGAAGACAACAACTTTTTTATCTTAGATGGAAATGTTGTGGGTTAACATCAGAGGGCATGAGAACCATCACAAAGTAACATATGAACACTATCAGCAGATTCCATGTCATGTCACCCTAAGAAAAGGAACACTCAGCATCAGGTTGAATTGTGTAGAAAATTACTGGAGCAGGTAAATTTTAAAACAAAATCTTGAAAAGATTCTAGAGGTAGTAATAAAGCTAAAACTGGGGAACTGGAAGGTCACAGGTAGAAGAGAGACCATGTAGCACGTATATTCGTAGGAGACATGCTCCTTCATGACCCAGCTTTCTCTCTTACTCATTCTTTAAATGTAAGTAAATAGGTTAACCCGTCTGAACCTCCATTTCCTCATCTGTAGTATGAAAATCCACATTACAATTAGGGTCATACTTACTTCATAGGGTTTGTCGTTGAGATTTAGTGATGGATATAAAGCCCTTAGAATCCCAACTGGAACAGCAGCTTGGTAAAGGAAATGCCGCCATTACCAGAGGAAGAAAACCATCGGCTTGGCTTACATGGGTTGATCTTCTTCAAATATGAAATGTACTGACCAGGAATAACTTGAAACACAAATTTATAGAGTCTTTGGAAACAAAGAACCACAAGGATCATCTCGTCCCAACACTCATCTGAGCTCTGAGTCCTTCCCTCTCATTCAGCAAACATTCATGGAGCATCTTCTATTGTATGAACCAGTCTTGTCCTGGAAGCTTGGGATACAAAGGCAGTTACATCCCAATAGCTATTGCCTTCATAGGCTTACAGTCTAGACACTTGTAAGCCGAAATCAAATCCTGAAAGACTTCCTGGAGGGGGTGGATTATCTACTGAGACTTGAATGATTATGAAGGTTTTAATGAGTGAAAGTGTGTTTGAGGCTGAAGAAACAATATAACAGTGTTGTTGGGAGAGTATCTTGGAAGTGCTAAGCAATGGACAGAAGACCAGGAAATCTGAAAGGAAGTGAAAAAGGAGGAAATAGACAAAAGAGGAGACAGAGAAATTATTGGGGGACTCCCCCTCTTCCTTTTAAGTCTCCCTAGGAATAGTGGCCATTTGTCCCAGATTACTTGGGACAGGTCTAAGTTATACTTACTGTCTTGGGATAGTTAGTTATGAAAATCACTCATTTTACTCCGCAAAGTGTCCTGGATTGAATGATAAATGATATGATCGCCCTACCTTTAGGGCACGCTAAAGGCTTGGGACTTGTTACCCTAAGGTGCTGAAGTGTTTTCTGGAGATTCTAAGGTTCAACTCATAAAATAATCACTATGGGCTGTAATGTGGCAAATAAATTGGGGCAGGGGCAATGGTGGATGAAAACATTCAGTGGTTCAGTTTAGATACCGGTTTGTAAAAAGGTAGATAGAAAAAATGGGCTTGAAAAATATTTACTGGATTCATGGGGCTTAGTGAGTAATTAAAGAGATAGGGGAGATTAAAAAAAAATTTTTTTTCACATTTTAGCCACTGACTATACTACTTGCCCATAGAAGAATATGAGAAGTGGAACGGGTTTGGGATAAGATCCTTGAGTCTGGGTTTGGATATGTGGATGAGCTATCAATAAGACTGTTTATTCTCCGGGGCTGGACATACTGATCACACATATTCTCTATATGCCCAATATGCAAAGGAGGTGCCCCAGCAAGTTGTAGATCTACATTAAAATGTCAACATAAGAATGCTAACCTTAGCCATGGAGGGAAGGAAATAATCCAAGTAGAGAGCAAGGAATGAGATAGAAAGATGATTAAGACAAGGTCTGAGAAATATGTATGCTTCATAACGGAGTAAAGGGAGAGTTACACAAGGAGAGTGAGTAGGAGAAAGGAAAATGAAATAACATGGAAATCCAGGGTCTCAAAGAGGGAGTGGTCGAAGGTGAATATTTCTGAAAAGTCAATTGAAATGACAAAATATGAACCAATATGCATCATGTGAGACTCTGTGTAATGCAGGGACAGACATCGTGTGGGGTGGTGTGATCCTAGGGCATAAGGTGAGGACTGGGAACACACTCAACTCTTAGAGAACCATGGTGAAGAAAAGGACCGTATTTGCAGGGAGCCATGGGTCAAGTGAAGACCTTCTAAAAGACAGGAGGTTCATGTTTAACTGCTAATGGGAGAAGCCTCTGGAAAGGGAAAAGCTGAAGATGTAGAGGAAATGGGATCATGGAGAGTGCCAATTTACTGAGACAGCTGGGTGCACAGAGAACGGGAGAACCCTTGACCCCTGGAGCACTGCCTCCTGCGCTGTAACAGAAGAGAAGAAAGAAAGGGCAGGTACTAAAGCATTAGGCTTATGTACTTGGTGTTTGGGATTTGAAATAGTTTTTCATTCATCTCCACTCCCAGGAAGATTGCTATCTCCTGAAGCAGAATTATTGATCACAAGAAATAAAACCATCACAATGAAGTCGCTTTGAGTGTCAGAAAGGGGCTGAGTGCATAGATAGAGCCTAATAGAGCCCATGTCGAACTGTGAGCAACTGGAGGGTAGATGTTTCATGCCACCCAGCTTTCAGTTCCCCTGAGGATCTATCTCAACGTCCTGCACATGGTGGGACCCGAAAAGTTTGGTGAGATGTGCTAGCCTCCCGTTAATCAACATTCAGTGTTCATAGGATCCCAGAAGTTCCAAAGATCAGAACAGAATTCTTGGAGCAACCAGGCAATTTACAAAGGGTTGGTGGGGATCCTCGGGCCTGGGTCTTCCAGCTCTACACCAACCAGGCTCTGTTCCCAAAGCACTCCGCTCTGCCCTCAAAGACCTTGAACATACCATCCCTAGCTGTCATATTACACCACAGTGACCTGTTTGCCTGCCCCTCACACTTTCCTGTCAGCAGACTGAGCACCTGGAAAGCAGGGACTTTCCCTGGTGCCATCAATAATATTCATAATTACAACGACCTAATTTAATTCTCTCAACAAGATTATAGGTGCTAAATTATCCCCAGTAAACCCTTGACAACACTAAGAATCTTACAAAGAGATCAAGTAACTTGCCTAAATTCACACAACTTAGGAATGTTTGAATTCTAGGCCAGGGTTGACTTCAAATTTTGTTGGTCCCAGTAAATTACCAGCCCTTCTTTGTGGTAGCCTTTTGTTGGCTTATTATTTTTCTTTCTTTCTTGTTTGTTTGTTTCCCGTAATCTGGTAAGTTCAATACCAAGCATAGTGTCTGGCACAAAAGTGACATGTGACATTAACACGTACGTGTTAAACAACACCCAAATGAAAGACGTTCAAGTCAGACCCTACCCTGGTCCTCGCTAAGCTGTGATGTCCTCTCCCACAGACAACACGAACCAAGGACCCAAAACTGTACCATTTTAAACATTTTTAAAAATCGTATCAAACTAGATTTCTTTCTACAGTGACACATGTTTGGCAGAGATGGATCTTTTCAGGTAACATCCTAGGAATCGATTTTAAAGAGCTAGGTTTTTATACTCAGTGACATGAAAAAGATAAAGTAAAAAAGCACCCACACCAGCCTCCTTGGTATTCCTTCCACTGCTGATACTGATAGCAAAACCCAAGCCCTTGGTGGTAATAATTCCCAATAATAGAATGCATAGCCAAAGCTTAAAAAAAAAAAAAGCCTTTTCTTAAAAATGAGAGAGAAAGAGAGAGCGAGATACTGAAATATCACTGCATGATCTTTGAGTTTATTTCACACCTCTCTCCACTTAATTTATGAAGAGAAAAATTACTGAGATAGATATAAGTTGGCAGTTGTGATCATTAACAGCGAGCTATTGCCCATGGGTATGCAATAAAATGTAGTACATATTGATTCCTTTTAACGCTAACTATTCTGAGGTTGTGATTGAAAATTACTGTTGAATTGCAGATAACGCTAGCTGTGCTCCACAAACGATAAATATTGTGAACGGGTTATAAAAGCAGTTAAGGTATTATTATGTTTGTGTCATTAGATTTACTTTACTGACATCAACAGTTCAAAACAACACACATTTATATGTAATTTAAGTACGATCTATTCAACTTACTTTAACAAATAGCACCATACAGGCAGTACGGTATGCAAATGCAAGAATGCAGGCTTCTTTCAACTTGACAGAGCAGCCCTGCTCCCCTGTTAAACTACTTTTCCTATCATCCCGGTGGCACACTTTCAAAATTAACTTCATTGTATGTTAGAGGATTGGTCCTCTAAAGGGGGTGGGGGTTGGTGGAGAGAGAGAGGAAGAAAGAAAGAAAGCAAAAAGAAGGATAAAAGAAAGGTAGATTTATTGCCTTATTGCCTACTGGGAAACAGACTGAATAAATTCAGAGTCAAGCATCAAAATGCTTCCAAGTGGGCACTGTCTCTTTAGTAATTGGATGAAATCTACATGAAAATCACCCAAACATGTTTCCTAGGCAGCCTCAGTTGTAAGGGGATGGCCTATGGGAGACTCTCAGTGGAGTCATTTTAATGGGAAAACTCTGGGACAGTGTCCACGTCAACCTGCCACACCCTGTGAGGTTCTGGGGCCAACTTGGTTGTGGATAGTATCTCTTCTAGGAAGATTTCATATTCTTTCAGACTAGTCTTTATGAATGTGTACAAAGATATCACATTCTCACGTGCACAAAGCGAATGAGAAAGACTTCCTTAGTGTTTCTTTAAAGGCCAGCCTACATTCTTAGCTCACGTGTAACCCTTCAACTACAGAGAGATGCATTTTTGTTCATTTGATGGCACCTGACATACTATCTTGGTCCCCTTCTTTCTTCTGGGTGAGATTTGTCACAGGATGATTTGGGAGCCCAAATCATCTTCTTGTCCTTGAGCAGCCTGTCATGGGGTAGCTTGGGTACGTCCCAAGCTGGATTACTCCATGTGCCATGCATATGGCGTATCAGACCGTGAGGATGGCAGACAATTTAAGGTGCTATAGCCTTCTTCATCTGAGCAGGGGAATTGATGATGAACATGTCCCTCAGGGAGAAAATACACATATTTTCTCCTACAAAACCCCTCACTTCTCTTAGAGCTTGGCTTTTCAAAATGCAGAAGTGGAAATTTGGGCTCTTATGAACGAACGCAAATGGTAATGTGTGGATATAATCCATAATTAAAACTCTTTAAAAGGAAATGCTGGGAAATGATGAACAACATTTGCATAGATAGAATAGCAACACTGATGTATTTTTCCAGTCAGAAAGAAGAGACTCTACTGAAATAGTCAAGAATGCAAATAAAAGCCCCACAAGGGCAAGATGTGGGCTTGTGCTCTTCCCAGCTGCTCCTCCGATGGCCAGCATTGGACACAGAGTGCCAAACACACAGCAGATACGGAAGAAAAACATTCGTGTTTTCTAATTTTAGAGAGAGAAAAATCTCTCAGCATTAAAGAATTATTGTCTTTTGCGGATGAACTTTGTTCTTTATGGGTATTACTGCAAAAGCTAAATGGTAGTATGGAACTCCTTTGGGTTGGGTGCACGTGTATTTTGACATACGGCTCACGGCTATGGTTGTCAACTTGAGAATCTCCCATAGGCTGCTTCCTTCCTAGCGCCATGTTTTTCCTAAACAAGAATTACTCAATCCCCATTTGCTCTCTGTCAGTCAGCTGTTCCATGCTGCTTGACTTTTGAGCTAATGCTGGCTTTCCCACACTATTACAGAGTATATTCACTATGTCCTTGAAGCATTTCTTTTGTCCCTATTCAGTCAGAATGCCCATCTTCCATTGCCCACTTGGAAATTGCTTTGATAACCTGCTGTCAGCCATTCTCTTTATACAACCAACCTATTGAAACTGAATTACCATAAGTATGACTTTCCTACTAGTTTACTGACAGTGCTCTGGGCCCTCATTAATGCAGATCATTTTGCCATTTAATTTAAATATAGCATACAGGGAGAATTGCCTAGGAACTGGCTATCATATCAACGACAGGCCTGACCATGGCTCAAAGAAGTAGAATCCTCTGCAGTCTGCCATGCCGTGAGTTCTCAATTAGAATTTCATGGAAGAAACCGGAATGGGTCCTACCATAGCCAGTCCCTCCTTCTCTCTCTGCTGGTGTTTTCCCACATATTTTACCGTCTGCAAAGCCCTTCAGTCCCCTCTCACCTTAACATCCAACAGAGGAAAAGAGGGACCTGAAGCTTGTAAACTCTCATCATTACGGCTGGTTCTCTAATTGGTCTTCAGTCAGTCTTCATCTGCCCTAGCTTCTACCATTCCAAGAGGGGAGCAAAATAATCTTCATAGCCCTTCAATGGTAAAAGTTCTCAGCCTGTGCAAATAGCTGATGACAACCATTTTCCTTCTATCTCTATTCATTCAGCTATCTATAGATCTTACTTTTACCTACTTACTTACTTTTTAGTGCTATAGTAGATGCCAGGTGGGGAAAAGGGTCTTAGGATAACATTTAATACCTTAAGAATATTTAAGTAGATGCAAAATATAGAAAAAGACACAGAGAAACGAATGCTGAAGCAATGGGATAGGGCTTCTGCTGGGAGTTGGGGGAGAATAGAATTAGAACGGAGGAGATAAAAGCATATCCTTGTTTCTCTTCCACAATCACCTGCTAACCTGAAACAACAGCCTTCTGGTCTTCTTAAGAGGCTAAAGGTGAAAAGAAAAAGAAAACAAAGATGATCTTGCCCTTCGCAAGTGGGAAAAGTGTGAAATCAAAGAATACAGATGTCCCTCCTCAAGAAATTTACATGAAATTTAACACATTAAACAACAACAACAAAAACTTAGAAAGACAAAACCATGATTACCTAGCGTTAGTGGACAATGCCATTCAACATAAAAACTATTCACATAATTGAAGGTAAGCTTCTTTAAGCACAGCCATTCTTTTCCTTTTAACTGCCTGTGATGGAAACCTTCTTAAAGTGCAGGGACATGTCCCAATCTTCTTAAGCAGAGAACACTGAACATAATTTAACCTTTCCTTGCTGCCCTAGGGTTATCACTACGGACATCAGCTACTGCATTTTGCTGGAATATGATGATGCCCTCAGGGACTGCCGAGTGCACATACAACTGTCCAACTTGACACAAAGTGAGTCCAGACTCCTGATCTTTTAGAATTTTAATTTGATTTCATTTTTTTTAAAAGATTTTATGTATTTATTTGACAGAGAGAAATCACAAGTAGATGGAGAGGCAGGCAGAGAGAGAGAGGGAAGCAGGCTCCCTGCCGAGCAGAGAGCCCGATGTGGGACTCGATCTCAGGACCCTGAAATCATGCCCTGAGTCGAAGGCAGCGGCTTAACCCACTGAGCCACCCAGGCGCCCCTGATTTCATTTTTTTTAATTATTTCAGACTTTTAGATATTATTTGCTAGCATTATCAGATGGAA
Source organism: Neogale vison (assembly GCF_020171115.1). NCBI lineage: Eukaryota > Metazoa > Chordata > Mammalia > Carnivora > Mustelidae > Neogale > Neogale vison. The sequence continues at coordinate 200,252,705 of NC_058101.1, forward strand.
TCTACCTGCAGAAATGTCCTCCATCTGCAATTGGCTGTGGATGATAACCATATCATCAGACTGTGTGTGTGCGTATGAACTTACACACACATAACACATACAATGTGTATTTATAACACATCTATATTTACAGAAATATACATAGATATACACATCTATGTATATTTATATAAAACTTGGTTCTTAGAGAAGGCCTATTGGGCTCTTGTACTAATAATTTCATAGCCTTTAGTGTGTAGTTTTGTGGTGTATACTTACTCTATTCAGAAAGCCTGTTATCTTCTCTATTCTTTCTGATTCTTAACTGTGTTCCACATCAAGACTTCTCAAATTTAAAGGAGCACTAGAATCCTCTAGTAAATCCTGCGAAAAATGCAGATTCCGACTCCATCAATCTGGGTGTGAGGCCCAAGATTCTACATTTCTAATAAACTCCCAGGGTAGCACTCTGAGTAGGAAGTTTTGAGATTTTTTTTTAGGTAATCAGATAAATGATCTCGATCAGGATTCAGCAAACTAGAGCCCTCAGCCAAATCCAGCCTACTATGCATTTTTATATGGCCTGTGAGCTAAGAATAATTTTTACATTTTTGAAAGTTTCAGAAAAAAATAAAGGGAAGAATGATATTTTGTGAGACACGATAATTACAGGAATTCAAGTTTTAGAGTTCATAAATGAAGTTTGATTGGGACATTTTATTGGAATATGGCCACACTGGTTCGTGTACTTATCACGGGTGGCTGCTCTTCTGTAGTTGCTACAACAGAGCTCAGTGGTTGCAACAGAGAAGCTACTGTCTGCAGAGCTGAGCCTTTTATTTTCTTTGGTCCAGTTCGTAGGTGCTATAGATTTTACTGGTGCAGGACCACTGTGTGTAGCCGGGCAAGCTCTTCCCTGCTCTAGGAGGCCCAGTGGGGAGGAGACATCTTTCAAGTCACACCAGGCAGCATACAGGCTAGAAGAGGCCCATTGAGATGACAAATAGCGAGCCCCAAATTACAAGTCTGACAAGAAGAGATACCGGGCCAGAGCCTAAAGTCAAGCACCTTCCCGCTTTTCCACAGGGTGACAACCCAGTAGGATTTCTATAGTGACATTTCCAGTTTCTCCCCTCAACTAATTTTCCCCCCCAAAACGAATGTCATTCTAATCATTTAGATATAAAGGATACCCTTTTATTTTGATGGTAAAACATTCTTTAAAATAATAAAGTAGGTCCAAAACCATCTCAACTAATATTTTCTTCCAAAGTTTTCATATCCAAATAAAAATGGAAACAGCAGAATTCACATTCATTGAGAAACATCTATTCATCTTTTAGATTCAAATACGATTTACTGCCTTTCTCCCAAAAGCTTATTTGATATAAAACAGATTCCATTAAAAACCTAAACTCTACTCTGGAATTAAAGGGCAGCTTTCAAAATAATAGTAAATCTTGGGCTCATCACTTTTTATTATGAAAGAGACTTCAGATCTATTGAAAATATTTGTTTAAATTAGTTTTTAATTATTTAAAAATATTTCTTAACAGTTTGTATGGTCTAATATAATATTTTCTCTTCCATTCTGTGATCTATATAATTCAAACACTATGGTTTTACAAGAAAGAAAGAACCATGGGAATAAAATTATCTCTTTATTAAAGTTATGGAAGTAGTTTTGTCTTTATGCCAGCAAGGAATATTCTGGATTTAGTTTCTTTCATTTCCCACCAGGAGAACTAAGAAAACAAGGGAATCCTTAGCTTCAGAAAGCAAGTATGTAGGCAACGCAAATCTTCCCTTATTTCATGCAAATCTCTCTACTCTCTTACAAAGTTTCATATCAGACTTACCTTCCATTGGATGACACATTAAAGTTTATTTTAAATGTGAATATAAAGAAAGCTAAAATGAGAGCACAAAGAAGCTAAAAGGTTGGCCAGTCAAAATCTATTTTAAAAAGCACAATACTGGCAATGTGTTGACAGCCAAATTATTTGTTAGTAAGAATTTTTGTTGGAAGTGAGCTCTTTGTTTCCAGCAACTCTCTTTTGAACAAGTACTGAAATGTTACCTGAAGGAACTAGTTTTTCACTTAAATTCAATCCAATACCTATATGTGGAGACTGTTCGACGTGCTCTCATGCACTGATGTTCTCAGGCTGGAGATATTCTTGACGTCCTGTTAGAATCTGACCTGAGTAACTGGCATCAACACTTCAGAATATGAAAATCTGCTATATTTTGGCATAATTATATTTTAAAAGATATATATTTTATTTCTTCCTAATCAACTTCCTGGTTTTGTTTTGTTTTGTTTCAAATTTGCTTCTCTACTCGCTATGTAAACAAAATCAAGGGCCAACTCTCTGAATGTGGTCTCTCTTGAGCTTTTTCATCACTTCTACGCCAAAATACTTAGTTCCCAGGAACTGATTCTTCTGCCTGGAATTTCCATCCTTCTCTCTCTCACACTCGATTCCATTCTGACCCAAGTACTCTATGCCTCATGTGGTAGGAATGGACAAGTTCTTTACCAAAGCATCCATGTTCTCCTTCTAGGTATACTGCTAGATGACATTTCCCAGCCCGCTTCCAATTAACTGTTGCCATGTTGCTAAATTCTGGCCAGTGGAATAGGGACAGAAGTGGCATAGGTCATTTTCAACCCTACCAACTCCCTTCTCTCTGTGCCCCCTCCCCCCAATAAATCTCCATCTTTTTTTTTTTTTTTTTTTTAAATCTCACCCAATCTGTTGACTGAATGGATAGAACTGGTACCTGAAGGTGGCATGGTTACAACATAGAAGGAGCATGAGTCCTTATGTCACGACTTAGAAGAAAGCCACCTAGAAGAGATAGGTCTTCCAAGAATACCCATTTGACTGTCATGCAAGTAAAAATAGAAATTGTGGTAAGAAAGACAGTGAGACTGTAGTATCTCTTGATAGCTTAAAATGATAAACTTCATTATCTTAGAGTTTCTGTGGGTCAGGAATCCAGGCATAACTTAGCTGAGTGCCTGTGGCTCAAGGAGTCTTGTGAAATGCAGTCAAACTAGCAACCAGGGCTATGGACTTATTTGGAAACTCCACCTGGTAGAGCAGGGGCAGTGGGGGTAGGGTTTGCTTCCAAGGTCATTCTCATGGCTGCTGGCATTTCTTGGATCTTTGTTTTGTGGGCCTCTCCACAGGACTGCCTTGTGACACAGAAGCTCAGTTCAACCAGGGCAAGCAGTGAGAAAGAATGGGAGAGCATGAGAGCACACAAGAGAGTACCCAAGACAGAAATAAGTCTTTCTACAACTTAATCTGAGACGTTCCATTTCTGTAGTATTCTCTTTGTTAGAAGAGTTATGCAAGGTGTGGATACTAAGGGGAGGATCCCTGGAAACCATTTGGAGAAACTGCCTCCCATACTGTATATGTTTCCCTGATTATCTCTTTGTTCTGGAACAAAATTAATCACAACCTGTACCTTGTTGTGCTATATAAACATGCACAGAGATGCTGTGTGCGAAAGGGGAGAATGCTTCTTATATGAAAAATATCTAGTCAAGAGTATAATGTGGCTGAAATTCAGTCTGTGCTCCTAAGTCTTAAACTCACAAAGACACTACATAGGCTAGTGGTGTGTTCCTTACTAAACTCTGGAACAGAGAAATACAGATTCAGGAGACTCATTTGCCACTGGGTGTCTGACACATCGTACTAAGAACTGCACTTGGTATTCACTCAGGCATTATTAGTTGAACAAAAATGAATGCGTACTTGAAAAAAAAAAAAAGAATGAGTGCGTGAATGATGGATAAATTTTAGTTATTTTATACAGCTATTTTGGGAGCAAAAGACTTCTTTGGGAAGAACCGTAAGAAACTGGCTCAAGAAATGCTTGCAAACCTCAAGTACTAATTCAGAGCTCCCGGATCAGAACACACATGGAATGTTTTAAATCTTTCAAGTTTCTTGGTATAATTCACATAGATAAAACAATTAATTGATGGACATTCTCTTTATACATTTTGACTATAATGATTGGACTATAATTTGAAATCACTAAAATTATAATATTAAAGAAGAAATTTCTTCAATACTGTGAAGAACTTTCAGAGATCTATTTGCTCTCATATGTGGATTTTCAAGAGAATATTCAGATCATAATTTTATTCTTAATTCTAAGCAGCTTTTGTGAATAGATTCAGCCTACCCTATGGATAATATATAGACTATAATGAATTCCAGCCATTTGGATATCTCAGCTATTAAGACTGAGAAAATAAGTGTCATCTATGAAATTGTATATGTGGGCATGTGTACAACAATGAATTATGTCTTTCTTTAGTATTCTCTCCATTAGCTCTCAGTATTCAAATTCAAAAGAAATTATTGAACCTCTGTAAAGACATTGATGTTTACAAAGGTCACAGAAAACAAACGTCAATACATTGTCCCAACTATTGAAAATTTCTGGTAGCATGCAGACTTGGTAAAGCTTCTATGTAACTAAATGTAAAAACTGTTACATTTATAATATAGTGTATTGACAATACTTCTAAATAAGGAAAATTGATGAAATTATTGCTAATTTTACTTTATAGAAGCTTAATATTCTAAAACAACTTCGGTTTCATTTTAGTTGCTGATTAATTTGGAAGTAAGCACCTATCCTTGAATCTTGGGAAATTCCATTGTGAGAAATTTAGACAAAGGGATCATCACAAAAACAGACAAAAATTAAGAAAAACTGTACCATGTGGGGAGAGGAAACTCTGAAAGTAAAGAAGAATCTTCTGTACTCTGTACCCCTAAATTTATACTTACAATATCATCAATTGAACTCTAAGCAAAATTTTTAAAAACAATTTCCCTTTAATGTCATCCATGCAGTAAATAATAAATGTTATTGTAATTGTGCTATTAAGGATCATAACCACAATACTAATTATGAGGTTATTAACCTTAAGGGCAATGTCTATGTATTTTGACCATGAGGGGAGGTGATCTATGGTAAATTGTCTTGGCTCCTTTTTAAAAAGATAAGGTTTTGAGATAATGGCAGTAGTTCATTAATCTTTCATTCTGACACCTAATGCATGCTTGTAAATATTTTGTGAATAAAGGACTGAATAAGTGAAGTGGAAAGAGAACGGGAAGACAGGGAATGAAATGAGGGAGGGACTACATAGGGAATCCAAGATGATTCGGATTAAATAAATTATGTGAGTATGAAATGATTTGGACAAAGATTCATGCAGTTGGAATGGTTTACTTTTTGATGCACTTTTACCTAAAAGAAAAATAATAAAAATCTACTACTTCTAAATAGCCAGGTCCTTAAGTTACCAGGTAAGAAGCACTATTCTTCCAAACATTATGTCTAGTGTACCAGGTCGAGCATTTTTCATACATGTAAACTATATTTCCCATGAACATTATCATCTCTCAATACATTATGTATCCGTGATCAATAAATAATGAAGAATAACAATAACAACAACATCAACAAAGCCTCTGGGGACCATGAGGTTTGCACTCAGGCGAAGGTCTGAGCAAACAGATGGTTCCTTCCTTGTGCCCTGAAAGCAAGCTCCGGTGTCTTCTTAGAACCACTAACGTTAGGCAGTAAATCCCTAAGCGATTGGCCTTCCATCAAAAACAGTCTGTATCCGGTCTCGGGGAGTTCACAACGAGGGACTTTTGGCAATGGCATCTCGGTTGATCACTTCTGTAATGGGGCAATTATAGTCAGAGAGGTTGTCTGTGATGTAACCCAAGCCCTCATTTCTACACAGCTGTGCAGACCATCAACTCAAATTGTACCAAGAAGTCAATTGGGAGCCTATTCAGAATATGGGATATTTATTGGCTGAGGATGAGGAAAGCCTATTTGTTCAACCACAGTGGAATTTATCTTTGTCGGCTCTGGGCACAGACATTCGAGCATGTGCAAATAACAGCCCCACTCCTGCCGAGCGGGATGTTCTGGGCTCTCCTCTGACCCGACTCTCTCGGGGGACCTGTCTGTCACTCCTGTCTCAGACCAGCCTGCTGCAGAATCTCCCTTCGTACATTCCCCGACTCCATGAACTTGCACGCACCGACCTTTTAACTTTGGTGACCGCCCGAATGAATTTTTCAGAATTTTGATATTTAATCAATATCGAAGGATAAAAGGATTTCGAGTAGCACTGGGGCCCCACTGACCTGAGACGGCATCATTTTTTTTTTTTTTTAATAGATGTTTTCTTGACTGTCTTCGATAACTTTGGTCACTTGAGGGAAAACTAAGATTTGGTAACGGGATTTCCCCAGAGTCTGAGACTCAGCACATTGGGGGAGCCAACAAGGTAAAAGTGTAGGAGAGTATTTAAGGCACGGTTGGGATGCTTACCCGTACAGCAGAGCTGTGCAAGGAGTCAAGGGGAGGGGGGCGGAAATGGGACCAAACGGAGGCCCAGATAAAGAGAGTGATAGAGATCAAGAAAGTCAGAGAGCTTTGAGAACAGAGGTTATAACTAGAGAGGGAGGACTCAAACCTTGAATTCTGGAAATAATGGGCTGTGAATGGCTCAAAGTTTTTAGTCTGCCTGACTCTCTACTCTTCTAACTCATAATAAACAGTCTGATACGGATTTTAAGTAGTAAAGCTACCTGTAGCAGCAGGAACCAAAACCATCTCCTTAATCTGTTTGTACTGGATGGGCGGTGGGGCCCAAACAACAGGAGAAACCCGTGAAGAAGAAAGAACCTGTAAGTACAGGCTCAAGTTGAACATTCAACTTCTAACAAAACATGTCCAACTCCTATGAAATGTGTGCAACTATTTCATGAGAACCAAACTGAGCCTTACTTTACTAGAGGCCACGACAGCACCTACCAATGTTAATGATTTTATTTCTGAAAGAAAAATATCTACGTATTTTCAAGTCGTGGATGGAGGCAGAAAGAAGTTCCACTCGGAGGGCAGTAAAGAAAGATGGTTACGGTAGGGTGAGGAAAGGAAGAGGAAAAACAGTCTGGAAAGTATAGGTGTGTGACAGGCAGGAGGACCTCGTCTTCCGTGTTCTGGGATATGTTCCTGGGGCCACGTTCGCACAGCTCGCAAGTCTGAGTGTGAAATGTTTCCAGTTGTCTGGAGCCAATGCAGAGCTTTTCCGTGGAGACCGGGATGCCTGCAGTGTGGGAGGATTTCAGGGGTCACTTTAATGGATGGAGTGTCAAGGAAGAGGGTGTAAGTGGAATTTCAATTTTCTAAGTGCCACACGATAAGCGGGGCAGCAGGCGGCGATGGCTACATTGAGGTGAAGGCAGAAATGATCCAGATGTGAGAAATGAGCGCCATCGGAGACCCACTTACAAGCCTCCCCGCCTCCCGATTCCTCGTGGTGGTTGCCATTGAGACGTATGTGGGGCTCTGAAAAGACCAGATGCGGGACCTCAACCACTTATCTCTGGAGTGGCAATTCAGGGGGAAGCCGAGCACAGAACGGGGCCCAAGAGCAGAAGAATGTGTCTTTTATCTTTGTTTTATCCTACTTGCCTGGTCTTCTGAATCCTTCTAATGCCTGTGGTTCTTGGTTCTCCTAATCTAGCTCAACTTTCAAAAACAGTTTTTGCAGGATTTTGTAGGTATTGTCTTCCTAGTACATTCCATAAAAATGAGACCGCTAATGATATATAATGGCATATTTAATATCTGTAGAAGTTAAATAGGCGAATGCTTTCAAATAAAGTCTATCGGTGGCTTAGGGCTCTACAGAAAGATGGCAAATGGATCTCTCCGTTCATTACTGACGCCAACGAAGTGAATAAGCTAAACCCAACCAAAAGACAAAGACATTACATGGGAAATATTTTATTTCTGAAGGTCATTGTACACTTTCTTGAATAAAGCAGTTAACCCAGATGTATGCACTGGGGGACATCTCCGATTGCCTCGCGTGAGATCATTTTTGCTGGAACTGACTTCACGCAGTTAAAATAAGTTGTGGTTGTTTGTGTTTCCAATAACTGAGTGAAGAAAAGCATATTTTGATGCATTCTGTATAGATATGACATCTTGCTCTTTTTCAGACACTTCATATAAGATATGAAAATAAATGAAAAACTCTGGGATTATCCTACAAATCTAAGATCTCAGAATTCAAGTTAACCCCTCATTTTTACTGGTAAGAAAGTTTGAAACTGGGGTCTACCAATAACCACATAGTTGGTTGAAAGCACAAGACTGAAATCTGGGTCTTCGGGCCCCACAGCACAGGTTATTTCTGCTTAACTACAATACAAAGTATAAGTTATTTATTGCCAACTGCTCTCACTGAGGAGAGACAAAATGCATTTGATGAAGGCAAAGTAGGGAAGTCTAACTTTTCCTGTGGGAAGTGACCAGGGACTCTTTCAATCCCACATCTCCTCTTGGAAAGGAAAGGAAAGAAGCATTGAACTGCTGTGACTTCCTTAATTTTCAGATATTCAGCAAGGCACTGATAGCATGAAAACATTATTTAGGTAAACCAGGGAGTCAATTTCAATATTAATTCTTTTAAAAAAAAAAGTCCACAAAACAGGAGGAATCAATGTTAAGCTGATATTGAATCACAAAAGGGTGAAAATACAAGCTGACTCATTGTGGGAGAGTAAGACACACCATTATTAATATTATTTCGAACTTGAATTATCATTTAAAACCTAATCTAATCATCACTTATTGAAATTTTCTAACACTCACCCAGAGAGAGTGGGGCATGTTCACAGAGCATCAGTGGATGTTTATAATTCCTTTAATTACTGAAAAGACATGGGCTATGTTCCTAGCATGGCACCGAGATGACAGAGAGCAGATCTGTGATTAAATTACTCCTCTAAAATGAATGTGGATTTTGTGAACTTTCCTATCTTTTATACATAATGGCTTATTTATGATGATAAGTAGTACACATTCAATCCCTCCTGAAATTGTGTACCCATGTGCTAAGATATGCATTACAGTAGAAAATAAGAAGGATGTGACTGAGTAAAGAAAAATCAGAGTTCTCGAGAACAGATCTTCTTTGAAGACATTAATATTATTCATGTAGAGTTGTACCTTCCTCAAATTTATAAAACTCGGCCTCATTCGAAATAATTCATTATGCATGTTTCTTTTCAATGTACCCAACTATTAATGTGCTCACATCAGTGCGTACTTAGAGAGCAAAGAAAGAACATCTGGAGTTTGAAGAGGTTTGAGAAGAGAACACAAGGATCTGTGCTTCTACAAATCCCTGATGCTATTTTAATTGGGCTTATTCATCTCCAGTTTTAATAATGTTAATTGTGTTAGGAGATTAATGTGAAATATGCTCACCTGTTTAACATTTATTTGTATTGCTTAAAAGTGACGGAAACATAATTACAGATGTAGACCCAAAAAATGTTCTAAATTCAAACAAACATGAGGATGTTCAGGCAATAAGGGCAACCTCCATATCTGATTCATCAGTAAATCCTCCTAGTTTTTTTCTCTACAAAACGTGTCCCAAACCAGCTACATCGTATTATCTCTACCCTAGATCAAACCACCGTCATCTTTTCCTCCTACTATTGGCAGATCTTCCTGTTTCTACTTTTACCTCTTGAAAGCCATTTTCTACCAAGGAGAAGGGGTGAGATCTGACTCATCCTAGCTTGTGAATATAGACTGTTCAGTTATCAAAGATTTTGCCAGTCAGTTAATAAACACAGCAATTATTTAAAAAAATTAAATTATATGTATTTATAATTAGGTTGTACTAAAAACAAAACAGTTACTCAGAATTCATCACCTCGTTAGTATAATGGTGTATTTTAATATTAGCCAAGCTCTTAAGATAATTTACATCTACTCAGTACGTATGGTGTGAATCCTGTGTAATAGTGGGCTACTGAGAATCTCCTCCCAGCTCCATATTGAGTGATGTCATATTGACAGTTAAGCATTAGCCGTGATGGGTGAATTAACACCATTGGCGTTGGAAAATGCTACATGTCAGGACTTGATCCACAGTTCTGTTGGTCATCTAGATCTAATGAAAGTAATGGAAAAATATTAATAACGTAGACTATGTTTAAGAGTGAATTAAGGGTGTAGCCCTTCCATTTTGAATAATAACAACAACGAAATCAAAGAAATAGTCCTCTGACATCTCGAAAATGTGTTTCAGCAAAATGGATCTCAGAATCTCTGAAAGAACAAAGTTTCAACATGCATCTTTGTACTTTGAATTTCATCTCATTCATTGTAAATAAAAATATCAGCCAACATTCATGAGAGAATGGCATGTTTTTTGAGCACCCATCATATTCCCAGAATATAGCAGGAGCTCAAAACCCATCTCGGGAATGAACCGATTCCTACAGCGTGAAGTCTCCTTGCTACCTCTCCTCCCTCATTTTCTTCCCGAGTCCGGTAGTATTGATTATCATTGTGACAAAGGACCCAGGTTTGATCTATTCCTGCAAATCCCAGAACCACAGAGCACGTGGCCAGATCCCTTCAGTGCTTGCTCACCTATCATTTCTACACTTCCTGCACAAAAACACCACTGTCCACATACCATCACCTCAGGGATATTTCTAGAAACTCATCGGAGAACTTACCATAAAAGATGACCATGAACCTGAACATAGTATTGTTACGGGAGCAGCTATAACCAAGGAAACTTTGGGGGGCCCTTCAAAATAGGATGTTTGCCTATCTCCTTTAACACTTAAAAATCACAAATGCACTGTCGTGTAGATTACCATTAAATTGTGAATGCCAATTAAAGTTTAATGGTTAATCTTCACTAAAAAAGGAGTGCTTCATATACCATGTGAAATTATCTGCCACAGCATTAACAAAAACCGATTAGTTAACCGGCTAAACAGATTAAATACAGTCTTTCAAGTTTATGGGGGAAATGAAAAGGCCTTCACTTTAATAGTATGGAATATTCTTTTATTTAAATTTTATGACTCCTCATCCAGTTTCATTTAAAATGTCAAAATTGTAATGGTGGTGACATTCATTTTATAATAGTGTCTGAAACATATGCAGTAAAAGGGGTTGTATAATAATACTACAAATTACATGCTTATTTTTCCAGATCATACCTAATAGAGTGTAATATCATTTTCAGTCACAGTTCACCGGAGTTAAATTTAAAGCATAATATTAAAGTCAAGGTTCCTTCACATCTAATTAGACATTAGAAACAAATGTGGCCAGGTCTGCATTCTGCTAAATGTATGCAAATAACCCCTCAGAGGCAATGAAACCATTTAACAAGGTAAAAGTAACCCACTCTAAAGGTAGACAATAAATTACTGTAGATTTACCTTCAGCATTGTGCAATGTGACATCTCAGTTGCTGTAGGACACAGTGAAGCATAAATTGTACCGAGCTTGTCTCATGTTGCAAAATATTCAGGACAAACAAAGAATATTTTATGCTTAGAAGCCTAACTTCTGGAAAGCATGCCAGCGAGTGAGGTAGTTCAACAAAGCACCTATCACTGAGGTATGGAGAGCGCTATTGCCTCTCTTGGCAGAGTCATTTATTTTCAGGAGCAGTAGGGAAGCATTAAAAAGAGCGCGTTTTGCTCATTCTCGGAAAACCCATATAAATAAGTCTTAGCTATAGACTGTATTTAGAGGTGAGGACTGGGTTCCTTTGTTGCTTTGTTTGGTGGTGGGTTTCTCCCCCGCCCCGCCCCCCGCAAGCCCTTCCTCACTAATGGTTTTGCCCTATTCATCCCCAGAAATGGATGGGGGAAACAGTTCCCTAAAGTTCCATCACGTTAGATCACATTTAGGATTTTTTGCTACTTCCGCTTTTTATCATCTTGCTCAAAACATGAAATTGGGAAGTGAAGGTGATTTTTACATTTGCTGCCTGTCCTATGGACGGGCCCGCTGACTGGTGTTTTCCAGACAGAGCCTTCTGATTGGCTCTCCATGGACCAATCACACTCACGTCCTGTCTTTAATAGTCCTCTTGCCCCATGAAGAAGAGAGAAGCCACACGGGCTGTCAACAGTTTTACTTGAAATGTTTGTCTTGAATATCCCTGTAGTAATCCAGACACCAAGAAAATCATCCTTCCTCTTCACCACCGCATATGTAGACACTGAAATCACTGAGAAGTACTTGACAAATACACATTTTTAGACCATTAAAAAAAATTGCTCCTTTCTCTCACATATTAGACCTTTTGAAGACAGAACTCTGGGTTTTGTCTGTAAACTGTAAAATGTAATCACTTAAAAGTAAAGATCATCCACTCTCCTGGTACCAAATTTTGAATGATGGTGTCAACATTTTCAGTCTTCTTCTTCTTCTTCTTTTTTTTTTTTTTTTTTTTAAGATTCTATTTATTTATTTGACAGATATCCCAAGTAGGCAGAGAGGCAGGCAAGGAGAGAGAGGGGAAAGCAGGCTCCGTGCGGAGCAGAGAGCCCAGTGCGGGGCTCGATCCCAGGATCCTGAGATCATGACCTGAGCCAAAGGCAGAGGCTTAACTCACTGAGCCACCCAGGTGCCCCCATTTTCAGTCTTCTATAAATCAGTCAGTTACAGAGAAACTTGTTTCTAGATGTCTATCGCCATAAAACTGGATCAATAGAAAGGTTTAGACACCAATTGGCCATGATTTCTTTATAGCTAAAAATCAAAACATTGCATTTCTTGATACTTCAGTAGCCATATTCACCCAGTAGGGCAAATCCAGGCCCCAGAGTATCCCAGATTTTTCACTTCTTTATATTTGGTATAGTGACAGACCCAGTTTTATACATAACGTTGCGAACAGGAGGGCTGTTCTTCGGTGGGCAGGAATGTGGCACCTTGATGACGAAAAATTCCTACCATAACCACAATTGTCTTAGCCTGAGAGAATTTTGCTACTAAAATTGAAAAGAATTCCAATTATAATTTATGTTAATTAAAGATCTTTACCAACTTTTGAAGCATGGGAGCTAACTTTATATTTTGCCCACTGAACTGAAGGAATTGTAAAAAACAAAATAAAACAAAACAAAAAACAAAAACAAAACAAAACAAAACAAAACCAAACAAAACAAAAAACCAACCAAGTAATTATTGGTACTACTCAACAGTGGAGATCTCCATGCTAACAAAGAAGGATTTGGGCAAAGATTCCTTCATAAGGTGAAACAGAACTTTCCAGATCAGTACTGCTTCCATTGGGTCTTGATTTTTGTTTAAGAACGACCAATGTAACAAATGAATTCATTTCAGGATTTGTATTTCACCTGGAAAATTACTGCCAGAGCGATGTAGGAAATAAAAGTGCTAGGGATAAGATTTAAAGAGAGAGCTACCCTTGCAAAAAATATTTCGTTCTGCATATCTAAGCACTTTCGACTTGCTAGCATTTTGGCACATCATCATTTCTCCAAAAGAACAAGGATACTAACATTAACATTTGCTCTAACACCTGATGAGCCGGACATGTGGGGAGCCTTAGAACCTATTTACGATTCCAAGATAATATATGGAAGCCTGGGTATAAAAGAGACAGTGAAAAAGGATGACTGTTTCCTAGTGAGCGTGACGAGTAAAGCAGAAAAGAGTCTGAAAAAGAGACTTAGAATAATTGCCCCAAATGCACCTGTACATTCATTTTGTGTAATCGACCCGAATAAATCTGCAATATTCTCCCAAGGAAGGATAGTGTTTTTCAAAGACGTTGAGAAGAAGTGAGAGACCATTATGGATAATATGGTGTTGCTTTAATTCAAGGTACTGGTCAGAATACCAAAATACAGCTGATTCTGCAATAGTCATATAGGGTAAAAATAGGAAAACAGCCTGGTTCCCATTCCAGCTCTAGCAGTAACTGACCCTGCCCACCCAGTATGAGCTAGCATCACGGAGAGATCATGTGACCTGCAGCAGCCCCTCTCACCTCTCTGGATCTGTTTCTTTCTTTTAAAAGAAAGAGGAAGCGCCCAGATATGGCTTAAGGTCTGCTTTTGTTTTAACACTTGATTATTCTAGTAGTTAAGGGATCAATAATTCAAGAAACTGGACCTAAATCAATAAGGAGCTTCAAAAGTCAGAGGAATCTGGGCCACAGCAGTGTGCCCTCTTTAGATAATATTTTTTAAAAAGAATTTTAAAAGCGATTTCTACACGTTGCTTAGAAATAAAATAAACAGACCAAATGTTAAGACAAAGAGCTGAACTGGCTATTGGCCAGAGCTTTTTTCGTCCCCCCCCTTTTTTTTTTAAACATACCTTTGCATTCATTTTTGATTGCATGAGGGATCAGTTACAGGGTAAGCACAGATAAATTCCACTGTAATTCCCAAACCGTATTTTAGAGTATTGTTGCAACATTTTTCTCTGCAAAATCTTTTTCAGGGCTGATAACATGTGGAACAATGGATTGATTTTAAGTCCCAGCTCTTTGTTTTCCAGGGCCCTCCCTCTGGCAAGAGCAGCCCAGGAGCCCTGCGGAGGGGTGGGGGAGGAGATGACAAGCAGGGAGCTCACACCTTTCATAATGGCTGGTGAACAATCAAGCTGATGGTATTAGTGAAAGGTTATTATTTGAATTAATCATACAAGTTTAAAACAACTTGGCATTTCAAAATGTTTCTAAGTAGGCGTAGTTTCCAAACTGCAACTGCCTCCGAGTGTAATACTTGGCATGTTGGGAGGGGTGTGAGTCGGCGCGTGGAAGGAAGGGGGGTGGGCGGATGTCTGGAACGCAGCCTCCGTCATCCTTTAAGGGAGAGTTGAGAGGGACCTAGACAGGTCTGAGCAACTTCGTGCTGTCTTCTACTTCATGATTCGGGAGGAGAGAAAAAGAAGGGAGAGACGGAAGAGAAGATCAAGGAGGAAGAGAGAAGGATGCAGAGAGCGAGGGGGGTGAGGGAGAGATGGGCCCCTAAGATCTGGCTGGTAACTGTGTGCTAACGGGTGATCAAGCAAACCCCTTCCATTTTGGTGGCAGCAAAGGAATGATTCAATGATATTAGAGCTTGAAAAAGTGGACAACAGTAGATGATGTGGTTGAAATATAAACGCACCTTCTATCTCTCTCGGAGGCTAAGTCATGCGTTAATGTACAAACAGTAATGGAGCTCCTGATGGGGACCAGGCACTGGTCTCATCTATACACTGACCAAGGTCTAGGGCATAGGAAGATGGATAAGACACAGCCTCTGACACTGAGGACCATAAATTCTAGTGCTGCAAATATTTTAACAAACCGTTTTGATAAATTATGGAAACTGATAGGATAGAGTTTGCACAGGTTGATGCAAGGGCACAAGAGAGACCTTCTGCCTGGTCCTGGGAGTTTACGTCTGAGCTGAGCCTTTTAGGCTGAGTATGCAAAGAGTAATGGTGTTGCCGACAACCTAAGGACCAGGGCCACAGGCTCAGAGAGGGGATGAAAGGGTCCCATGTGCCTGCTTGCCGCTGAGGCACGATGTCGGCTATGGCTAGTGTTAGGACCAGGGTGGGAGGAATCAGTAGGGCCAATTCACATATCCCTTAACGGAGGGGGTGAGGCTTGATTCTGTCGGGATTGGAGTGTCTGCGCGTGCTCTCGTGACAAAGTTTTATGTGCATTTTATGTTATATAAACTTATCTCAGAAAGCCCATTCTGGGAGACAGAAGATGAAGGATTTTCAGAGCAAAGACATACATTATGCCTCAATCCTCATTCAGACCATCCTAAGAGCTCCCCAGCCCTAGAATCCCCGCCAGTCGGCTTGTCTGCTAATCGTTCTCCTTACTTTCCAAAGTAGTGAGGTGTCACTCTTGGGAATTAAAAATGAGTTGCCACGGGGAATCTGGGTGGCTCAGGTCATGATGTCAGGGACCTAGGATCCGTGTTGGGCTCCTGCTCAGCAGGGTGTCTGCTTCTCCTTCTGCCCCACCCCTCATTCTCTCTCTTTCTCTCAAATAAATAAATAAAATCTTTTGAAACATGGGTTGCCCAGCTTTTATATTAAAAATCAACATGTTCCATATCAAATGCTTAAAGGATACAGAATTGGTAACCGAGGGGTCAGTGATGAATCGCTACAATTAGAAACACATGCAAGTTAATGTGGATCTGTGTGTTTCGGTCCCTAAATTAAATAAACTAGAGAATTAAAAGCAAAGTCATACTTCAGATGCATTTCATTAGGCAGGGATATTAATGACAGGGAGTCTAGTTATTTCTTGGCTTATGTACTTAATCACAAAATTTTGAGATGGAAGCATAATTGCATTAATCCCTTTTTTGCACACAGGCCTTGATTTTAGTGCTTTTAGGTAAAGGTATGTTAATAGCACCAGCCCTCCAGTTATTGTCGGATAAGTCCATGAATCAAAAAAAGAAAAAAAAAAGGGTAATGGTAGTTTAATGGTCCTATATTTTAGAGTCAATGCAGTCATCTGTTATGGTGAATTTATCATTTCTTAGAACATTTTAATATTGACTCAAAGAGAGCAATATTAAGTATGTGGCTTCCATTGTTTTCCATGGAGCTGAAAGTGAATGAGTTCACAGGAAGTTTAAAATGACTGTACGTTTCTGCATCGCCTATCTAAGGACTAATCATTTCTAGAATGTTCCTAACTCTGTATGTTTTCTTGCCACATATCTTGAAAAAGAGAAAAAATATATTAATTGCAGTATTTCCTGTAATATGAAGAAATAACTATTCAGCTAGCAATTTACGATATATTAGCAAACATGGTTAGAAAAAGGAACCCTGAAAAAAAGAAAATTCTTGGAAATAAATGTTTCTGAAGTCAGTTTAAAAAGTAACTTTTTCAAGTCATTTTAAAGTGGAAGAGCCTTCTCAGGAGTATGTACCAAGGCAAGAGAAAGATGTGGCATTGAGCTGACTTCCTTCGTGCCTCTGTAATATTTATCAATCAACCAACGCACACGGATTGCGCACCTTGACTCTTTGCAAGCTGGAATGACAACTCCGGCTAACTGAGTGGAGGCAGAAAAACATTTAAAATGACTTCACTGTTTATTTAAACAATTAAAAAAGGCTACACATTATGTACACATTCTTAATTTAAATCGGACAGACAGGTTGTTGTTTTAATTGAATGTTCATAAATGTCCACGTGACCCAGTAAGACAAGACCAGTCTCTCTGTGCCGAGTGGAGGCAATAATTTGCTAATTTGTACAGTTCATAACCCCTGGCCTGCCCAGGCATAATGACATTCTAGACAAGAAAAATGATCAGAATATTAGGATGTCAAAAGGCTTCGGCTGTCATTATATCACAAAAATTAAAACATCTTCACTTAAAAATCGTGTCTGTCACACGAGTCTTGCTGGAGCTATCCGGACTAGTTCCACGGGGATGAGGCTGATAGTTCTTATTTTGCTACAAATACCACTTGTGGGAGGTTTTAATTCTCAGCTTAGTGCTGGTACACCCTCGCCCCCCAAAAACCTCAGTTACCTCTTTGAAAGTAAGCTCTTCAGGAAGGACTGTTTTTTTTTGTTGTTGTTTGTTTGTTTTTTTAAAACATTTAATCACCAGTTTTGTTTTGCTTGAAACAGCAAAGCAACGGTAGACAGTCCCTGCCGCGGAAGTCATTCCCAGAGATCACGTTCAGTGACTGGGGAGAAGTGACCATCCCCTGTCTGCCTCCAGAGTGGAATCCGACTGGCTCTGCAGATTCTGCTGACTTGGAAAGGGACACTCGGGGCCCCACAGCGTATTTAAAGATTACTCGAGTAGCATTCGCTAAATGCTTCTTTCCAGAGAAAATTTTGCTTTGCATTTCTTCCTGTACCGCCAATGACCTTCTTCTATGATGTGTTATGTAACAGGACAAATATAACGAAATAGATGGACTAAAACATTTGAAGAGAAGGAAGTAACCACAGACCCATACTTGTACACACACAACAGAGTCATCCCCCTTTTCCTCCAGAGAAGCACAGCCCAAGACCCCCAGTGGTTGCCTGAAACCACAGATAGTTCTAGATCCTGGGTATGTTTTTTCCTATACGTACATACCTATGATAAAGTTTAATTTATAAATTAGGCATGGTAAGCGATTAACAATAAGAATGAAATAGAACAATAATAACGACATGTTGTGATCAAAGTTACGTGAATGCGCCCTCTGTCGCTCCCTTGTCAAATACCTTATGGTCCTCTAACTCCCCCTCCTTGTGATGGTGTGAGGTGATAAAATGCCTATGTGATCAGATGAAGGAAAGGACCCAGGCTGTGTGACATCACACTAGGTGACCCCTGACCTCCTGACCCCTGACCTTCCACACCAGGGCTGACTGGACTTCGCTGAAATCGCGGGGAGCAAAACCGCGGATAGGGAGGACGACTGTACAGGCTCACGCACCTCTGACTGGTACCGACCACTATTTATCTTGAAAGACCTAAGTTGTTAACACGGATTATTCACCCCGTGCTTCCGGTTTTCTTATTTATAACCAAAAAAGAGGTCTATGAAATTTCCGCCTAAACTCCGAAAGCCATAATCAGAAAAGCTGTAAGAAGAGATTATTTTTATTTACCTTCGGTCTGTTCATGGTTCTTTGTTTTGTGATTAAATTCTATGCTAGTTGACACAGGAAAGAAAAAAAGAAAGCCTTTCTGTTTACTGTCACAGAATATTAAGCCCGTGTTCACGCGAAGCGACGGCAGTGCTTTAAATCGGATTTATAAATCTATCTCCAATGTGCCCAACTCTGCTGAGGTCAAGTAACCTTTTATTTATTTATTTATTTATTTAAAGATTTTTTTTTTTAATGTATTTGACAAAGAGAGATCACAAGTAGGCAGAAAGACAGGGGAGGAAGCAGGCGCAGAGAGCCTGATGCGGGGCTCGATCCCAGGACCCTGGGATCATGACCTGAGCCGAAGGCAGAGGCTTTAACCCACTGAGCCACCCAGGTGCCCCTCAAGTGACCTTTCAAAATAACCAGCAATTTCTGAGTTGGAGAGTTGGTAAGAATGTTCTACAGCTGTGATGTCATTCTTTCCTGTCCCCAAATCTTCATGAGTAGAAGGTACGTGATTAGCACCGGGGACGCATAAAGGTGCCTGATACCACTGTGTAAACATATAATGAGGGGCGCCTGGGTGGCTCAGTGGGTTAAGAATTTGATTTCAGCTCAGATCATGATCCCAGGGTTCTGGGATCGAGTCCTGCATCTGGAGTTGGGGGAAGTCCCTGCTCAGTGGGGCGCCTGCTTCTCCCTCTGTCTTTTGTTCTCCCTGCGAGTTTGCTCTCTCTCTCTCTCTCTCTGACAAATAAGTAGACTCTTTTAAAAAAAATTTAAAAATAATGAATAAGCATGAGTGTTTTAGCATAAAATTGAGGAAATCCATATTGACAATCATAGCTCAAACCAAGCAATTAACCTAATTTCAACGGTCAACGACAATCTTTACTATACCTTATTCCTCTGAAATGAGATTTATGAGAAACATAAACCAGGGTCCTATGGGCTACTAGAGAACCATAATAGCACGACACAAACATCCAAGCTCTTTATTTTGACTCACTTGATACATGCCCACTGAGTTTTACAGACATCTCTTATCTCAATATAATTATCATTGCATACTTTTTTTCAGAATCCTGGTAAAAATGAGGATATCTTAGAAGAGCTGGCTTCTAGGTGTAGCAATGACTATGAAAATTAAATGAGTCATATTTAGAATTTTCACTATGAAATAAATTTTTTCCATGTAAAAATTCTGGAAAATCAAGGAAAGAATGTATTACTCTAACTAAAATGTTACTAAGGCACTAGCTATTTTAGACATGGTCATAGATCTGTCTTATACATTAAGTCTACTTTATATATATATATATTTTTGTAGAATTGGAGATTCTAGGCTGAAACACAAGGACTTTTTGTTGGAACTTTGCTAGGACTTTTCTGTCTCTCAATAATAGAATAAATGTAATTTTGGTAAATATTTAAAAAGATAACAGTCATTCTTTTGCTTAGTTTACTATTGAATAAATAAAACAATTTCTCAATAACGCCACAAATATCTAATTGCAATTGTTATTAGTCATATATAAAAACCACTTTTCTTCCACAAAACAAGTTTTTGTTTACTTTTACCTGTTATGAATATATAATCAGAGAGAGAAGTTTTAGGTTTTGTTGTCATTTTTATTAATACTGTTATTCTGAATACATGCTAAGCTAATGAAGTTACTTCCCCAGATTAAAGAGGAGTTTAAAGTCATAATTGACTACTCTCTGCTTTTTATAATGTAGAAAAGAGCACATATCTATATTCTGAATAGTATTTGAGTTTTGCAATAATCAGAAAGAACATTTAAACTAAAGTGGTTATGCCATAGTAATTGATAGTACTCACAAAATCAAAGAGTTAAATTGATTCAATATATATACATTTTTTAATCTATCCCATGTGCCAAACCCAGAGTATAGGATATGAGTCTTATTCTCAATCTCATTACAATTCAGGAGTACACTGAGGTAGGTGTACATATTCGGTGAATTTTAACCTCTACTCTATTAACCTCTTACATGGATCTAGTCAGAATCTCGTCTTTATTGAAGTTGCTCCATCAATAAAGTCAGCAAGTCAGGCATCCCATTTTAAGATCACAATTTCCTAGACTTTACAGTTTAATTATTCAACTACTCCCATCATGACAGTCTTCAACTGTGTCAAGACCCTAGTACACATAACCACTACCTTTACCCTATGTGTCAGTTACCTTCCTGACTTCACTGTTCCCTCTACCCAGGTTACATTCCATTATCTAGTCAAGAAATCTTTTGCCAATGACCCAAACTTCCTTGCCCTTCTATCACTGTATACCTATTTCTCAAACATCAATGAACCCAAATACCTCCTTTCCTTTCCTCCATTGCCTGCCTCCAGGCATCTGAGTTCAACTGGAGAAACTCAAACAAATATGAATTATGAATAACTTATTTATGGTTCAGGATTACCAAATCCACCTGGATTGGTATTAAAATGAAGCCAGGATAACCACACATAACTATACTCTCCCTGCTGCTTAAGAATCCTACTGCATTTTTCTGCTCAATTCCTATCTCTGATCTCCTTGACTCTCTCCAAAGCCATCATTACATCGCCTCCTTTTCTTATCATTCCCAGGAGCTGTTCAGGCCACCAAATTCCTGGAGAAAATAGAAACCATGAGATGGGAAATCATTCAACTTCCCAGTATCAAAAATAGAGTGATATCTGTACCTTTTTTTTTTTTTTTACGTTGCTTTCTTCAGCAATGACAAAGAAGGCATGCATCCTTCAGGTCAAGCTCAACTCGGACTATGTCCCACCTCACCTTCTCAGGAACCTTCTATTCATTACCTTCTCTATCACCTGTATCTCTACCCTTTTTTATTTCGGTATCTTTCCATCAATATAATATAAATACTCCTCTCTCCCTGGAACCCCCTTTCGTCTAACTCTAGCTAGGATTCCACTTCCTCACCCCATTTATGGCAGTACTTTTCCAGAAAGTTGTTTACACTGGTTAGCTGCATTTTCTCACCTTCCCCTTACTGCTCAGTCTATCCCGATCTAGACTCTGCCTCCATCACTATGTTGTAATGGCTGTTACAGAATGATCCCCAAAGGCTCCTATTACTAAAATCATCAGTTGTTTTTCACTCTTCATCACGTTTATTTTTTTAAGGAAACTCTACTCTCCATGGGGAACTCTAATTCATGACCCCGAGATCCAGAGTCGATGCTCTGACAACTGAGCCAGCTGAAATTCCTACTCTTCATCACTTTCAGATTCTCAGGACTTCAACAGTGTCCATCTCTCTCTTTCTCTTTTTCTTTCTCTCTCTCTCTGATTCCTTTCTTATCTGGAATTTTAGTTTCTTCTTCTTTGCTAGCTTGTGCTTTTCCATCTTGGGAGCCGACTCATTTTTGTCTATAGTGATTATGCTCCTCAAAGTTGTAGTTCTAAATACACATAGGCTTCTTTCCTCTAAACTGGATTTTCTTTGGGCCACTATATACCTACCCATGGCTTAAAGTGCCATCCACAGCCAGATGACTCCAGGCTTAAGTCACATGCATGGACGTCCCACTGAGTTCCAGACCCATGTCTATACCTGCCTATCTGACATCTCCTCTTTTATATTAAAACAAATCGCAAACTTAGATTCAAACTTCCAAAATTGCTCTTGATGATTTTCTCACTGATACTGATTCTTCAATGATACCAACGTAGTGCATCTAACTTATTTTACTTGTATGCAAGAAAAGGAGTCAACATACACCCCAAATCTGATCGATCAAAAATAACTGTTGGGGCGCCTGGGTGGCTCAGTGGGTTAAAGCCTCCACCTTCAGCTCAGGTCATGATCCCAGGGTCCAGGGATCGAGCCCCGCATCGGGCTCTCTGCTCGGCGGGGAGCCTGCTTCCTCCTCTCTCTCTCTCTCTCTCTCTGCCTGCCTCTCTGACTACTTGTTATCTCTGTCTGTCAAATAAATAAATAAATAAATCTTTAAAAAAAAAAAATAACTGTTAAATTTATGCCTCTGAAGTCTATGCCCCTTTCCACTGCCTTCATTAATCCCAAATCCTAATTATATTCATGCTTAATATAATCCTTTTATGAGCTCTATATGAATTCACTCTGACTTTTTTCAATTAACTTTCCATAAGGCAGATGCCCATATATTTTCAATACACAAACTAGTCTTCACTGACTCCCAATTTTTTTTTTTTTAAGTACAGAGAATTATGTTTTTTATATGGCCCATGAGGCCCTAAATGATCTGGCCCCTGACTCCCATTTCAACATCAGCTAGAACCCCTTTCCTATTGCTTTCCACGGCCAGAAAATTGGCCTTCTGGTCCTCCACCTGTTCATTCTCTTTGTTTCCTGGACTTTGCACATATCATTTCCTCATCTGGACCCTCCTCCTGTTTTTCCCTAATTAACTCCTACTAAGTTTAGATGTAATATTGTCATTTGAAACTTATCTTTCTACTACTTCCTACCCTGGTCTCCAAATTAGGTCAGCTATTCTTGATTACTCCATGGCGCTGTTCAGTATGCCGTGTGTGTGTCTGCATTCTCTAATTCATTAAAATGTAGATTCTGGGAATATGCAGATTTGCAAAATGACATGTAAATATTTTGTTCACTACCGTGACCCCGGTGTGTTGGCCTGGTGCAAAATATGGAATAGATATTTGTTGGTCGAATGAATGGATGGATAAACTCATGTTGGTTCCTAGATACTGATATTTAATGGGTTTTTTCATGTGTATATTAATTATTATTTTTAATAAATATTGAGAACTTCTGGTTAATGGGATAATAAACTTGTCCTTGAGGGTAAGAGTGTATTTAGTATCTCTAACTTCCCAGAGCTTAGCACTGAGTTTATTTCACAAAGGCTAGTCACTAAACGTTTGTAAAAAAGGAAGTAGTTGCACAGATTAAAAAACAACAACAACAAAACAAAACAACAACATAATAACTCAATGCACAGCCAGTTTAATTTGTAGAGGTGGGAGTGAGGTTAGAAAAAGAAAAGTAACTTCTCTTTTCTTTCGTATAATAAAATTAAACAAACAGGAGTGGTTTAACATCTTCAAGATTATTAGTTGTTTCATACTAATAAACTTCACTCAAGTTTGCTCTTTTCCAAAGATGTTGAAAGAAAAATAAATAGTTTTAAATGAGGCTGTGTTTTTGAGAGAGATTGAGGGAGGATGGATTCTTGACATAAGGGTCTGGTTACTGTTGGGTATTGTAGGATCTCTTTCTCTGAAGATTGTTAAGAATTGATGACAGTTTAAGTAGAGTTCTGCCTGGAGCCATAGGAACTAATTGGATGACCCTTCTACTTTATCAGTTTCCACTGTGAAGAGTGCTACAGAATTCTCCCTGGAGATGGCCCATAGCAACTAGGACAAAATAGTCACTCGTCCCGGAACTTCAATAATCAAATGTCATGAAATGCATTCCAAAGAAGAGCTCGTTATTTATCACTAGTATTTGAAGAATCTGGAGATGTTTACTTTATATAATCTAATCACTCTTTATAGCATGCATGAAGCTGTCATCAGAATTAGGGCTATTTCAGTCCGTCGTTTGACACGAGTCACTCAACTACGTGTGGAGTTGGCCACAGGGTATTTATCACGGCACTGGATGCGTAGAATTAGTTTCTCCTTCAGGATTTTTCAATTAACAGGACAGGTAAAATCAGTAAAAATAAAATTTTTACAGGCATATGGGTAAAACGAGTACTCGCATGCAGCAAAGTACAATCACAGGGGAGGCGAACATGAGATTCTGTAAGCACCATGAACAATGGGAAATATTTGTGGAAAAAGTAATGAAGAAAAGGCTTGGAAGCCATACAGAGAGGAAATGGTATGTTTGTCAGATAGAAGGGGAATTTAGTTAAAGCACTTGGGAAAAGCTTCGAAGACATCTATTTCCAAGAGTGGGAGAGAAGAGTGTATTAGCAGACAACAAGTTGATGGATGGGATTAGTAGGAATGGAGGGAGCAGATTTGGTTTTCATGCATCCAGCAAATAAACCATCCTTGGGGATGTCTGTCTAGGATACTTTAACATATGCATGTAGTTTCCTTGGCGAGGTTACAGCCATTTGTTCCCAGGAGCTCTGTTCTACCTGACACTGCCTATGTCAGAGCTTCTGTATTGGCATATGATCAGACTCGGTAGAGTCCAAAACCTGAGGTTAAAACTCTGTTCAGCCACCATCTTCTATTTTAGCTGTATGATTTGAGGTAAGTTACTTAAATTCTCCAGGCTTCAGTCTTGTCATCCATAAGGTAAAGGTGTTGAATTACTCGGAGGTTCTCAACAGAAGCAGTGATGTCCATGGGGGCTTTGGAAAGTGTATGGAGATGTTGTTCTTGGTGTCACAATGTTTGGGTGTACTATACTCATCTAGCGGGTAAAAAGCCAAGAACGCTACAGACCTGGCAATGCGCATAACACCGTGGGTGGAGGAAAAAGTCTCACAATGTGTAGAAAGCACATTCTAGTGTAGGTTTCAACAGGGAAATCCCGTTTGTAATTGTTCGAGCCCATAACCTGACTCTGCTTAATTGTGAACAAAAACCACTTTTGGCAAAGCCATAAAAAGTTTCCAGGAGTCCAACAGCCCCATAATAGAAGATGGCACTTTTGTTTAGAATTTTACTAAAGCTGTTCACTATTTTAGAAATCATAGCACCAATGGTAAGGTGGCTCATGGTATTTGAGTGTGTCAATATACTTATATAAGATCTCATTTATAGCTGTGCACCCTAACTGTGCTCCTAGGCATGGGCACAAGATGTAATGAGTTCATAATGTTTTCTCTTGCAGTGGCATGTGGATGAATATTTGCATAATGACATATTTAATCTATTACAAATGACTTCCATTTCTCCTCTATATTCCTGAACTATACTATTTTTTGAAATGATTGCACACAAGTTGTATTTTCTATGAATTTCATTTCATAGAGTTTCCATAATAAACTCTTTGGTATAAAAGGGAGCTTTCCATCTAATAGTGTTGGGGATGAGAACCCGTAGATTGGACAATCTCAAATAACTTTAAACTCTTAAATCCATGGATTTATAAGTTCTACATTGATCTTCAAGGAAGCAGAAACTCTTAAATGATTTTCACTTGTGATATTCAATTCAACGTCTAAATTCTAGAGGATAAGATTAACTGCAACAGACTATTTATTTTACCATCTTTCCACTTAGTTCACCTGAGATGAGAAGTAGATATATAACCAGGAGACCCACATAGTTGAACATACACTGTGTCAGGTGCTAATAAGAGCTCCATAGAAATGAAAAATTATTCGTTGTCCTAATGACATCGTTCAGAAACAGACTTCATGCACAGACAACAGATTTTATCTTCTTTAAAGAAGAACTGTACTTTTACTAAAAAAATTAAAATTTTCCCATTATTCTCAAATTCTGTTCAATAGTAGAAAAGGAAATGGAAAACTCTAGCAGAATGATCTTTCAGAGCACATACCATACTTTATTATTTCCACTGCTTTGACATCTGGATAGTTCCCCACTCTGTTGCCTCCTGTACACACACACACACACAAATACACTCACATACACACCAATCATTAAAGTAATTAAGTCAGGCACAACCATACCACCTCTATGGGGATGGTGTTGAAAGGTTTTCTAAATATGATGGCACACAAATATTTTAGTAGTCTAATCAATAAGTTCCATTCTATAGGGCTTTTTAATTTGCACATGTCACTCCTTGAGAGTAAAGCATAATACAGGTGGGCTTTTCCAGTCAAATGCCTCCATTTTTGTTTCATATTTCACCTCTAAGATATGACCATCTACAAAATCAAAACCTCCAGGGCAGAAAGGCATTGCAGAAGCATGAATGTTTGCCAGGGTCCCTAGCAGCTCATGCTAGGTATTTCTCTACCCTCTGTTAACGTGACCTTCAAATAACAGAACTGGGTCAAGAAGAGCACATTTTGATGATACTTGTGACAGTAATAGAGCTGCTGTCAAAAACACCTGGGATAACCATGAAACTTGAATAGATAGTAGGTACTATGGGGATGAGAGGAGGAGTTAATGTTTTCACTGTAAATGTTTCCCTTATTAGTGTTTAACTTGCAAGAATTATTTGACATCCAGTTTCAAGTGGTTAAAAAAATACAGTATAATGGGTCCAAAAGAGCCAGTATGACTGAAGGGAGGGTAGAAGGGCTTAATGATGCCAGTTCATGGACACTGATAGTCATTTACTCACTCCCTCACTCACACCAGGTCACTGACTTTCTACGCAAAATAATGTCGGTTGCGAACAAAGATGTCAAGTTCCCTTTACACTCAAAAAAGAACTTTTTGTTGAGTCTCAGGAGATAGAAATATGCAGAAGAATGTATATGTATTCCTGTTTCACCGCACATATTTGTCCATTGAAGAGGGAAAGATAACTTCAGTCTTTGGAATGATGGAAGACTTCTTGGAAGAGGTACCATGTGAACTAGACCATGAGAGATGTATCATGATTCCAGCAAGTGGCATTCTATTCAGAGAGATCTGCATCATATCAGGAACTCCAAAATATTTTCTAGAGAACAAGGGATGATTCTACTTGGTTCTTGGCAGTGTTGTATCAGAAAAGACCAGAAGTAAGTTTGGTAGCAATGCAGAGAGTAATGGAGAAAGGATAACAATTAGTTATCCTTTAAATAAAAATAAAAATAGTAAGTAACTAAACACTAGTAAAGGATGTACTCAAAGAAGATTTTTAGAAAAACACATTAACATGGTGAGTTATGACACTTCTGTTCTCAAGTCTGTGCTCTGGGATTAATAACTTTGAATAATTCTCCATCATTTTCTCACATCCTAATCATTCCCAATCCTGAGTAACCAACTGTCTCATATTCTCTCTCTCTCTCCCCCTCACTCTCTCTCGGTCCTCCTCTCTCTGTTACTGTTCCCTTAATAAAAAGTACTGTTGTTTTGGAAAAGACTCTATTATTATCTGAGAGCTTCCCATGCTCAATGAACATTTTGAGCCAAATTTAACACACGATTCTACCTTTCTACTCACAACAGATTAGACCAAGCATGCCAGAGGCCTCTGGGTGGCCATCAGTGAGACCTCTGCCTCACAGGGTCTGGAGGGACCAGATGACCGAGTAGGTTCTCTCTTCAAGTAATTTCAATAGGAAGACTTCTAGATAATGAGTAGCAGAGAACTGAAAAGCCAGAAAAGAGAGAAGGGGGTCAGCAGAAATACGCAAGGGGCAGAATGTTTAAATAAACAGCAACCATGAGGCAGAGTGAAAGAGAAGACAGAAGTAGGAGGGGAAGTAGAAGCAGAATGTACAGTAGCATTAATCTAGTAGGTCTAACTCTTACCCTTTGCAAGGCCTGCTTACAAGCTCAACCCCTTAGCTGGCATCTGGACACCTGGATTTCGAGAAGGTTCCTACCTCCCAAACTCTTAAGAGTGGCCCACTGTGTGAACAATATAGTTAATGCTGAGCACATGCTTTCCTTCCTGGAGTTTGGAATCTTGGTATGTGTCAGGCAGCGGCTGCCTACAGAAGCATCCTTCAGTAATATCCGTGGTACTGAAGCATCCTTCAGTAATATCCGTGGTCATATCATAAAATATGACTTTCCTTGGCAGATGAGAGTGCACCTGGGCTGTTGCAAGACTTGCAACATTGCTGGGAGAATCAAGTGTGTCCTTTGTGACTTTACTAGGAGAGGACCCCTGGGAAGCTTGTGAGTGGTTTTCTTCAGACATCCCCCCTCGTGCTTTTTCCTTTGCTGATGTCGCTTTGCAAACTTTGCTCTAATAAATCACGCTCTTCATACCACTGCCACCTGAGTCTTGTGAGTCTTGCGAAACACTGTACTTGGGGGTGGTCTCGGGGACCCCAACACACAAGGTTGTTATTATGCGGTATAAATCGATAGGGAAACTTATGCATCTGCATATGTCTGTAGATGAGAAAAAGAAAAGCCTAACAAAACCAGATTTGGATGCCTATAACTAGCGTTTGGTGCCAGATGGTGATAAAATATTGCTTTGGAATTTGTGGCATCCTGCATAATTCCGAATGACTTTCGGTCTTATTTCAGGCTTCATGAAGACTATGTGGGGATTAAAATCCCACGTTTCTTTATTTACAATAAACCCCTGACGCTTAAGGTAAGCCAAACATGGCTCTAATGCTTTCCTAAAAGATTGAGACAAATGCTGGAGCAAATTACATAACCAGGCAAAGTGATTCTGTGACCAATGGACGCTTTCCAGTGCCAATAGAAGCTTTGGTGGTATCCGGCAATGTTTGCGTTTGTGTGTGTGTGTTTGTTATTCTTGCTTCCTGTCTTTATTCAACACCCTTTCACTGTATCATGGGTCTTCTAACGTCAAGCTTCAACCCCAGTCCTATGATTTTCTGCAGAGGAACTTGAAATTTTTAAAGAAACTGAAATCCAGTAAAGGGATGCCTTCCACCTCCAAAGTGACCTGCTGAGACTCTATTCTCACTGTCTCAGATCCAGTTCCAGGGGCAAACTCACATTTCTTCCTCTCCAGATGAAATTAAGGACTTAATTTCTACACCTTCCTTCTTGTCCTCGTTCTGACTCTCCCCATTACCTCCTGTCCCCCGCCAAGGTCTCTCATCGCTCCTCTCTACAGCGTCTTTCTTCCATGGACACAAAACACTCAAGGCTCCCTCACCCCCAAACAGCAAAACAATACACACGAAAAATACTCTTCATTTGACCGGAGATATCACTCCAGAGAATTTTTGACAAGTGCTTCAACCTCAGTCTTGACTGGCTTCAATCTTACTCCTTTCTTGGTTTTCACCCTACTAATTTACTCCCAAGACCCACTGAATTTTGTAACTCAGTGCCTTCTTCTAGTCTTAGTCAAAGCTCTCATGACTCTGCTTACTACTTGAATTCTTGGAATTTTCTTCTCCCGTCCATCCCCAATCCTTATTCTTTCCTGTGTTCTCTCTGCCTTCCCCCATGTCCTCGGCAACTGTCTCTGTCCCTTCCTCTTCTGCTTGCCTTGCGTTCACTGAGGTCCCTTCTTGCTTCTCCTCTAGGCCTGCATGAGGCAGCTTCCCGTGTGCTCTAGCTTCGTTTCCTCCCAGAGCTCCTCCACCACCTCTGAGGATGCCCAGACTTGTGTATCTCCAGCAGATCCACCCTCCCATGGACCAGCCCACACCCACCCCATTTCTCCCTGAATATTTCCACTGTCATGAAAACTTCAAGATGACATGTCAACAATTAGATCCAGTATTTTGCTCCTAAGATATATTCCTTTTCTTTTATTTTTGATTGGATTCATGACATGACAACTACATTCTTCCAAGCCAGGAAATTTGAATAGGCATTCTCAACTTCTTTCTCTCCTTCACGCACAGCTAATTAAATATAGCACTCCTGTTCTCATCCCAAAAAACTCTCTCAGATTTGCTATTCCTACCCATTGCTATGACCGTGTCCTTACTGTATGCCCTAACTATGGTTTACTTAGGAAATTTCAAGAGCTTTCTTTCCTATTCCTCCTGCCACTCTCTCTATAACCCACCCTGTATAAAGTCATCAGAGTTATTACCCTAAAAAATAATCAGGAGCTTGAGCTTTTGGACAAAATTGCTTCCATTTGAATCCTAGTTCTGCTAGTATCTTGCCATGTAGTCTTGGACAAAATGCACCTATTGTATGTGTATCTTCTTTGGTAGAACAGAATATTAATAATACTATGGAGAGTAAGTGGATTAACAGCATACGTAAAGTGACTATAATTGTGTCTGACATTTAGTGAGTGATCAGTAAATATTACAATCGCCTACAATACCATATGATATTCTCTTATGGACATTGGGGAGGGTATGTGCTTTTGGGTAAATTGGAAGGGGAGGTGAACCATGAGAGACTATGGACTCTGAAAAACAATCTGAGGGGTTTGAAGTGGTGGGGGGGTGGGAGGTTGGGGTACCAGGTGGTGGGTATTATAGAGGGCACAGCTTGCATGGAGCACTGGGTGTGGTGAAAAAATACTGAATACTGTTTTTCTGAAAATAAATAAATTGGAAAAAAATATATTTAAAAAAATACCATATGATATTCTTTCTTTATCTGAAAAGCTGTTATATCTCCTTGATACCAAAGAAACATGCCCCATCTGAGGGACACTTACTATAATTATCCCTAGGAGAACAATAACTGCTTCCTTATCTACAGTCTTAAAATACATGATTTCCCACGGTTATCATGGAGGGTACCACACCGTACACCACACCACACAGGTTTTCTCCGGGAGCATGTAGATTTCAGGTCAGATTTATATCTGTATTCTCAGAATGAATGAATGAATGGGTGAGTGAAAGCTTTGAGGTAGACCATTTTGTCTTGGCCCCAATTAAGTATAACTTTTTCTGAAGTCTTCATGATAGATAAAAGTATCAAAAGGCAACATAAGCTTAAACAAACACATATCAAACCAGAATGCACAAGCAACCCATGAACATCTAGAATGAATAGACAGTTCTTCTCTCAATCTTTTGGAGTTTGCACTGTAAGAAGAGAAGTTTCCAAAACTATTGTTAGAAGAAGAGCTGAAATACCAATGTAAATAAATATATATTGAGCATCTATTGAGCGAAAGGTGACACAAGAGATTTTTCTCACAGTACTGAAAATATGATTGGATGAAAAAATAAACTCTGATAAAAGTCAAACTGCCAGTGATAAAAAAATGCCTTCAGAATTCTCTCATACTCAGAGAAAGAATGGAAGGATCTATCGGTAGTGAGGAGGGACATCAGGTCATGCATGATTCATAGTAGAGTCCAATGTTTGCTGAAGCTTGACAGAAAAGTGTGATTTGAACAGAGGCAGAAGACAGAAAATGGTGTTCTATAAAGAGAAAACAGCAAATGAGAGATTTATTAGTATAACGTGCTTATGACCATGATCAGATCCTACCAGGGGTCTGGAGAGGGAAGAGAGCAGGCCTCTGGGGCATCCTCAGAAAAGAAAGTGGGAGAAATGATGGCATTCTATCAAGGGCATCAACCTGGGAGCAGGTAAGAAATATTACGATGTATCATACCGGAGCATCTTTGCATAGGATTCGTTTTGAAGCTACCCTAATTGGTGGACTGGAAGAAAACAGACATGAGACTCCCTACATTGGCAGGCAAAAGGAGGTTGGCGAAGAGAGAAACAGTTCAGATATTTCGGGGTTGTGCTTTAAAGCACAAGATTGACAAGAGACAGTTTCACCAAAAATAGAGTGGGCATCGATATTTCGGCAAAGCACTCAAAATTACATCCCACTGACTGAAGTAAGGCATGCACTAAAAACGCAGACTCATAGCACGAAATGCGCACAGGGAGACTTAGCACAATCCTCCGAGGGGGCAGCTTTATTCCGTCAGTCCCGCAAATTTACAGCCAGTGCTTCCAAGCAGTAAATTCATTAAGACCAGGAAATTGCTTAATTAGTTTAAAGTGACAAACACTTCTAAAAATAAATGTTTGAACTACATGGGTTCCAAACAAATTTATCACCATCAGAACTGTTACAGTACACCTATAATGACTAGAAATTAATGCAAGATAATAACTTTGTATGTTTCTTGCCCCCCACTTTTGAAAAAGAAACTACTTGTTTTAAAGGGTGCCGATTCCACTCCGCCTCACTCCCTACGGTTGTATCATTCTGAGAGTTTATTTCCAACCTGGTTTGTCTGTTTCTTTATTGCCCGAATACATCTATGGATGTGATTGTGGATTATTATACAACAAGGATGCTCCTGTGGGTCTGAGGAACCTGAGACAGACGAGTCCAATTGCAATGTGTGAACATTACCCAAACCCAACAATTTTTTTTTAAATGTGTATAAACACCTACACATTTATGCTTTATTATAGGCTACTTTGCTAGAGAAATTCACACTTTATTAGTGTACTAAATAGGGGGAAGTTGTGTTATTCCCATGGATGTTTGTTTTAGAAGATTAAAAAGCACATGAGTATGAAATAATGCAGTGTTATTACCACCGAGGATGTCCCCGTGACCAAGGGTTTCTGTTCTGCCACAACCACCTTCCAGAAGAGCCTGACCTCACCAGCATTCTTGCAGTTGAATTGGAAGTAGCAAGTCTAACCCATGAGACACAAATTCAAGTTGCTTCTGACACACAAATAATGAATAAGGCCAATCTACAATAGAAGATTCAATGATATCCTAATGCTAAGAACAGGAGAAGCCAACATAAATGCAATTAGTATATTCAATATAGGCTTCCCCAGAAGGTTTAGAAAACACACTTGTCTCTTAGAAGACTCTGAATTTTTCTAGAACTTAAGACACCAATTTTACCTTCTTCCAGGATCATCACTGGGAAGCAGAACACGGTCAGAGACAGGAAGCCATGCGGTTTAAATATCTGCTTCTCTTCCCAACCCCAGAAACGTTTCTAGGGAGCAGTCACTAGTACAGATCTTGAATAGTGTTACCCCTTCGTGAAAAGACTGAGCAACAGTCACACCAATAATTTGTACAATAAAAATACCAAATAAGATTATATCCCATCATATTAGCATAAGACTATCCAATTAAACCTTATAGCAATTTGTATAATATTCCAAGTAGTGTTTAAATTTGAGGATGTATTAAATAAAAATCCACTCCAATGATTCACTTGCACATAACATACTTAAAAAAAATAATGTTCTAGTTGGGTTCTAACTAGTTATTTTAATACATACATTATTTATTATTAATTATAAAAGGGTTTCTAAAAAGGCAAACATTGTTCACATAAATACCAAGGAAATTCCTTATGATCAGTATGAATTCAATGAATACTAAGTGAATTAATGGTAATTGGCATGCAGATAAAAGAAGAAAAGGTGTTACTATTTGAAGTTCATTTTGTATTTAATTTATAACAGTAACATTCATAATGACTTACTTTTTTAATTAAAAGATTTTTGAGAGTTTGATTGTCCGAAAGCTTTTAGAAGGTTACTTTCTTGACACTGAAGCTCAGAGAACATTTGTATATACCAAATTTGTTTTTGGTTTTTTTGTTTGTTTGTTTGTTTGTTTATAAAAGCATCAGGAATGTCTTGGCAAATATAAGTAATTACTTGGAAAAACTATTCCTCTTAGAATTATTTGTATGCTCTATGGAAAAAAGTAAAAACAAATAAATAGAACATTTCGGCAGCTCTCAGTTTCAGAAAAAAAAAATTATATATTTACTTACAAGGACTCTAGAAGTCAAAAGAATGAAATCCCATCTTCAGCCTGCAAATTAACAACAACAAAACCTAAGACAATATTATTTTACTCAGAACACTTAATTGAACAAGACAGAAAAAAATGATTATATGATTTATGACTCAATAATATATACTTACAGCTTTGATTATGGTAAATACTAATGGTGACGATAATAATGTTACAATGTTTTTTTCCCAAAGATTAACCTGGGCATACCATAAATCTTTTTCTTTTTTAAAATGCCGTTCTTCCGGGGCATCTAGGTGATTCGATTAGTTAAGCGTCTGTCTTTGGATCAGGCTGTGATCCCAGGATTCTGGGATCAAGCCCTTTGTCAGGCTCCCTGCTCAGGGAAGGAAGCAGGGAGAGAAGCAGGCTCTCTACCCCATGCTGGTGCTCTCTCTCTTGTTATCTCTGTCGCTCTCTCTCTCTCAAATAAATAAATAAAATCTTAAAAAAAAAAAGTCTTTTTTTTTTTTCCCATACACCAAGCAGTTCAACCTGTCCATGTGCTCATATGCATGCTGAGAAAAACAACCAGAAGATTAATATAAAAATTGGGAATAGAACAGTAGCATTATATTCTGAACTAGCACCGACACATATTTAGAAAGTCATTTAAGATCACAGGAAAAAGGGGTGCCTGGGTGGCTCAGTGGGTTGAAGCCTCTGCCTTCAGCTCGGGTCATGATCGTGGGGTCCTGGGATCAAGCCCTGCATCAGGCTCTCTGCTCGGCAGGGAGCCTGCTTCCTCCTCTCTCTCTCTCTGCCTGCTTGTGATCTCTGTCTGTCAAATAAGTAAATAAAATCTTAAAAAAAAAAAAAAATCACAGGAAAAACGACTTGTGACGTCATTGTGGTTTTCCAACCAATTTTTACAAGTCATTGTATCTGGATCTGAATGCAAGACAATCCACAGGTTTTCCACAACCACAGACCGACGTACATTTGTCGTGTGGGCTGCCGTAAGCCACTGGGGTGTGGCATTGATGTTAGCTCTGCTGTTCTGACACTCTTCCCAGATGTTCCCATTTTGCTTCAGTGACTCAGAGCTGAGTCTGAATGCCTCAGACCATGGGTAAAAAGAGTGATGGTTAACACAGTCAGAGTTGCAGTGAACCAGCATCACCTGCAAAATCTCCAATCCCAAGACTGGTGTGAACACAGCATGGCGGTCTTGAGTGGACATTCACACGGCTAATGGCAAAATGGAACATACATGAATTCAGGTGTTGCTCTTTTGCCTGCTTTCTTTATCTTTTCGACACCATATGGCTCAAGGCACAATAATTTTATGATGAAAGATATAAATTCTATGGAAAGATTTGTATTTTTATAACAGACGATCTTCTGTCAAGATGTTGTCTATGAGCCATTTAAATGTGTCTGTTCTTCTATAGGTATATTGTTAACATCCTTAAGTCGACCCACATATATCAGCAGAAGATTTAACACTGGGTTTTATTAAATCTCGGGTCTCTTTTCATCCATGGGACTTACTATGAATGTGCTGATACACAAAGCATAACCACGGATCTTCAATCCAGGAGGAGGCTCCAACAAGATGAGGTTTAAAATGGATTGCAGCTTTTGTGCAAGCTGTGTGTCAAGATACTTGACAGAGTTAAGTAATACAGTTGCAAAGTTAAATAACAGAAGGGAGAGGCATTAAGAGGCAAAGAAAAGATAGAAAATTCGTGTTTTCAGATGAGATCTGTGAGGAGGAGGAGCGTCATCTGAGTAGGGAGACGTAAGAACCCTCTACAGTTAACAGAAGCTGAAGAGAAATTGATTTGGAAAGAATAGGGGCATAATCATGGTGTTGAATAGCACATTCAACAATGAACCCGATTCTTGGAAATGCTGATCTGAAGGAGGGGCCAATAACTCTGAGAATGACACATGCCATAATTTCCTCAGAAATAGAGCTACTCCTTACCCCTAATGAGACTAGTCTACCTGGTACAGTTTCAGAAGCCATGTCGAGGAGTAAAATTGAAGCAAGAGGTGAATTTAGAAGTCTGAAGGGTGCATGTTAAGTGATGGGATTTCAAGAGAACAACGAAAGCAATGGAAACATGCCCCAGATCAGGCTCAAGGCCATGTTAGAAGGTGAAGATAATAGGTTTGCCTATCTTTGGTAAAAGGCAGCTTGATGTAGATTTGTATTTTGCAGAGATGTCAATGAAAAAGTCCCCGGGACTGGGAAAAGATGAAAGGACAAAAAACAAAAATAAAAACAAAACAAAACACTTGGAAGTGTAGACAATTTGAAAGTATTACCAAATTAAGGAAATGCTGCTGATTTGGTGACAGCATATGCTTTAACAAATATCAGGTAGAAAGTTAATGATCTCAGTGGAATCACTTTTGATATGAAAATCTTGGCTTCTGTAGTCAAACATAACAGGGATCTTCAACCGCAGCCCAGAGCGGAAGACAGGGGAGCGACTGGGAAGTCTCGGCTTTGCTAGAACACGTCCTGAGCACCCCCTGTAAGGCGTTTTAGGTCTCCTGTTCTCAGAGGTTGGACTTCTGATTTTCCATTTTCCACACCACCTCTCTCTCCCTCTCTGGCTTCCTTCATCCCACACCTCCTGGAGAGGTTTCTACCAGCCTGTCTCTGCACTTGGGCCGACCAACCTCTTTAGAGTGAATGTGAGATTTCTTACTGTGTTTGATGCTTTTGCACGCTAAGCAGATAAATGCTGTTTCTTGCTTTTGTTCATTATTCCACTTTCTCAATGACCCAAACCCTCTAGCCAGTCTCCTCGGCCAAGCTCCTGCATATACACACACCTCTTCTCCTCTGACCAGTTTGCTAATCCATGCAGCAGGAGAAGTGAGATAGGTTATGTCTGGTGACTCAACTGAAATAAATCATCCTCAGCCAATACTGCAAATTTTACACACACACACACACACACACACACACACACAAACACACACCCCGAGTCTAAAGTACTCCAAGATTGCACTTTAAATTTGATTATTCTAGAATGAGGCACTTGGAAATTAGCCTATCTAGGTTTATATTTTGTTCCAGAATTACACTGCCTAACCTTTCGGCATGTGAGAATTGATTCAATGGGAATATTTGCATGAAAGAGAAAAGAGCACAATGATCTTCCTGCGGTCTGTTATTTGTCTCAATTGCTCAAATTGTTTCCATTTCTTAAAATTAACAGAACAGTGTCTAGCATCTGCCAAATACGGCTCTGACGAAAAGACTTGACTCAAAGAAGCCGGCGCGTGGATCAAGTCCCGAATTCATCAGTTTCAGTGAGACGGCATTAATTCAGCTTGACTCCTCTCTTAGGTGCTCATAACTCCTCTGCCTTAATTTTCAAATTTCAATCATCATTCTTAGATTCCAGTCTCCTCTGCCATCCCTTCACACTGTGAGCCTTCGCAGGACACTCACCGATCCTACCGTACCCATGTGGAGGATTTCCCATTCACGCATTCATTCATTCACCTGTGCATGAACCTCTGAACTAGGCGAGTGGGGCTGATAAAGGGCATGTTCATATTTTCTATTTAAATAATAAGTTGTAATGAAATTATAAATCCCAGGATATTTTTTTCATGAAAAGTAAAACAAGGATGGGGGCAACTAGGTGGCTCAGTGGGTTAAGCCTCTGCCTTCGGCTCAGGTCATGGTCTCAGGGTTCTGGGGTCGAGCCCTACATCGGGCTCTCTGCTCAGCGGGGAGCCTGCTTTCTCCTCTCTCTCTGCCTGCCTCTCTGTCTACTTGGGATCTCTGTCTGTCAAGTTTAAAAAAAAAAATCTTACAGAAAAGTAAAACAAGGATGGACTATGATCACATTCTAAATAAATGATATAGAGCTATAGTAGTTAAGAGGAAGTAGGGACCACTGAGATTTAGACTCATTCATTCATTCAGTCAATACGAACTATATCTAGCACTGTTCCAGATGCTGGGTATATCGATGTCAAAAAAATGTTTTAAAGGGTAAAAAAGAAAATACGTGTAGCTTTGCATTGAAGGGAGACTTGTACAGTGTCAGATGGAAATAAATGCCAAGAGAAAAAAATAATGCAGATGAACGTAATAAAAATAGGTAGGGAGTAGTTTCAATTTTAGGCAAAATGGTTAGGAAAGCTCCCACTGAGAATATAATATTTGAACAAAGAATGCAAAGTGAGAGAGTGAGCCATGCCACCATCTGTGGTAAGAGCACAAAATGACCCTAAGGTGATGAACATCTGGAGTATTAAAATAAAGAAATCTGGTAGGTTCGTGAGTAAAGAAGGGGAAACTAGCAGAAAAGTTTGTAGACTATTGAGTCCAAGATTATGAAGAGGCTTATAGATTATAGTAACAATGTTGGCTTTTACTCAAAACCAGATGTCTTTGCAAAGTGTTAAACAGAAAATGACATGATCTGAGAGGATCACTCTGCATGATGTTTTGAGGATGACATGATATAAAGGAGGAAAAGGCAGAATGGAGAAACTATTCTATTAGACCAGGAAAGAGCCTTCAATGGCTTGGAGTAGGATGGTCACCATGGAGTGATGAAGAGTTTTAAGATTTTGGAGGCATTCAGAAGGTAGAACCTAAGTATTCTGCAGACTCACTGGATATGAATGATATAACGATGTATTAAGGATGGAGACAGGGATGCCTGGGTGGTTCAGTCAGTTAAGCAGCTGCTTTCAACTCAGTTCATGGTCCCAGGGTCCTGGGATCCAGCCCCACACTGGGCTGCCTGCTCAGTGGGGAGTCTGTTTCTCCCTCTGCCCCTTCCCCTGCTGGTGCTCTCTCTCTCCTTCTCTCTCAAAAATAAGTAAAAAGAAAAAAAGAAAAAAAATACATATATATATATATATATATATATATAATTTTAACTCCATTCTTAAGAATGGAGTTAAAATTTTTTACCTAAGCCATTAGAAAACTTGAAAGGTGGTGATGCCCCTAACTGATTCAAATGAGATTGAATGAGTAGTAGGTTGGATGAGGCAGGGATGGGAATATTCAAATTTCAGTTTTGCCTATAATAACTTTGTTAACTAAATATTGAAGTAAAGATGTCAAGTAGGCAGCTGGACCCACAAGTGTGATTATAGGAAATGCTGAGGACTGACATATAAATTTGGGAGACATGGGTATCTAGAATCCATGATCCTGGATAAAATCCACAAGAGGGCATGCAGACTAAAAAAAGTAGAGAGCTGAAGATTGCACTGAGTAAGCTTCTGGCATCTCAAATTAGACAGGAAAGGAGTAATCAAAGGGTTCTAAAGAAAGATCATTTGGAGATGCAGGGGGAGTGTTTTAAAGAGGGAAGAGTGATCCATAGTGTCAAATACCACTGATAGGTCAAGTAAAATGAGGACTGAGAATAGCCTCTTCTATTTAACAAGGCAAATACTATCACCAAAGTGTGCTTTTTATTCTTTCTACACTTATACCAAGACTTGATCAGACTTGTGGTTATGGGAGTAAAGAAATGGACTTCCCTGTTCAGGTGTATTTCTCAATGCAGTCTACCTTACAGTACCTGATACTCTTCAGGCCAATCCTGACCTTGGTAAGACTATTTTTTGTTGACATAATGGTGGCAAAAATCTTACAGAGACTGACAAAAGATGAGATGCTAAAAGGGAAATTAGAATCAGCAAATATAGATACTGAACAGGTAGAGATTTTCTGTATGTAGAAACACAGATGAGGGAAATAAGGTTAAAGTAGATATTATAAGATGGAAGAAATAATAACTGATCTTGATACTGATAGTGATGATATCGCAAAGAGGGAGACATTTATAATGGAGGAGTAAGAAGAATTGCTAAGTTATATCCTTGAGTAGATGAGAGGAGGTGATTTTGTGTATCCTTCAACTGGGATCTTAGATCCCTAGAAACAGTGGAAGAAAATAAAACACAAGGGTGCGGATGACAGAAGGTGAACAATGATGTAAGGAGACCTAATATAAATTTTCCTAATACTTCAGTTTTCACAGTGAAATAGGAAAAAAAAACACACCTCAATGATGGCTTATGAAGAAATAAAATTAATACTTGGGGTACCAAGTACCATCACAGAAAAAAAAAAAAAGAGTTCATTATAATGTGAAAACAGAAGATACCAAAGTCAAAATGGACAAGGCACATCCTGGAAGTGTTGAAAAATTCAGTCTCCCTGGTCCAGAATTCTTACTGGAGAGCAGTGAAAAGAAAATAAGGAAGGTAGGTAACATTTACATAGTTTACGAAGGGTGTTTGAAGATCAGTTTGGATTTCCAATGTGGAAATTATTTTTAAAAAATGCTTCAGGAAGCAAAATATCTGGTCCTAGGCTCAGCTTTGTTACTAGTTTTCATATTATTTCTTTGAAGTTGGCTGGGCAAGATGAACTTCAAAGTCACTTTCAGCTTTGCAACTCTGTGATGTTCCTTAATTTACTCTTTGGCAATAGGAAACTGCTGTAATTTTTTGAGAAGTATAGTAAGCATATTATCATTGATAGCACCCATCCCTTCACGTTCTGATGAAATCACCCTCATTTTCTCCTGGGGAACCATTTCTCTTCCACTCTCGGTTGATATAGCTCCAAAGGGCAAATGGCGTCTCTTACTCTAGAGGAAAGCCTGCCACCCACCCTGGCCATTCTGCGTTTCTCCTTCTCTTATATCGGTTATGTCAGGAATGGGCATATGAATCAAATCAGAGCAATAAAGCCCAATCTGGGATTGGGGGTAAAATTACTGAAACAGAGGATCTTTTTCCACTGAAATTGAGCTGGTTGAGAACTTAAACCTGAAATCTTAACCGTCATCTTGGCATCACAGGAGAATATACGGCTTGAGAATCAAGCTCAAGAGGAAACTGGTTAAGGGAGAAAGTCAGATTTTGATAGTGTGACTTGAATGCCAGCATCCAGATGCTTTGTAAACCAAATCTCTCTCTACCTTTAAAAATAATGGTTTTTCCTTTTTTTTTTTCCTTCTGCTTAAACCAATTTGAGTTAGAATTCTGTCCCTTGTAGCCATAAGAATTCTAACAAATATAAAAGGACCAAAACTGTTCTAATAAATAATCTAGTGCAAGGGCGCCTGGGTGGCTCAGTCAGTTGGGCGTCTGCCTTCGGCTCGGGTCATGATTCCGGGATTCTTAGGATCAAGTCCTTCATCAGGTCCCTGCTTAGCAGAAAGTCTGCTTCTTCTTCTCCCCCTGCCCCACCAACTCATGCACTCTCTCTCTCACTCACTGGCTCTCTCTCAAATAAATAAATAAATAAATAACCCAGTGTGTAGAAGGGAAAGGAGGAGGACATTATATGTGATGGAGAGGTCTGACGGAAGGACCACAATACTCCAGGCGCAGAGTGACAGGGTTTCCTCAGAGATGTGGCTGCAGGTAAAAGGGCTACAATGTAGAAGGAACCTTGAAATGCTTTAGGGGTTGAATACAGGTTGTAAAACAGACGACTTAGAGCTTTGCATCTGTGTAACAGGGGAGAAGAGTTGGTAGGGACAAGAATCAAGTTCTGGAGGAAAAGCCAGACTACCATTGAAATCCAGCAGGGAAGGTATGGGCTGCATTATGTTGTGTGCCATCCATGACCAGTGGTATAAGAAAAATACTCTTAGCTATTTCGTGAGAAGTAAGATCAGAGACACAGAGTCATCCCTTCCTTTCTGGGTCTCAGTGGATTCCAAGGAAGACACAGAGAGAGAAGGGAAGGAGAAAGAATAAACCTTTTACCATCTTTCAACATTCTTAAGATCCCTGGCATTTAAATCTTATGCTTCGTGATGTAGAAATACAAACTCACTTCCTCACACTTAAAAAATGTCAAAAATGAGTATCAACCTCTTCCAGCTTCGACTCCAATATGTCCTAAGAACAGCTCATCTCCACAAAGATCACTTTGATCAGGTTACTATCTTATGCACTCAGGATGGGTCCTCAGCATCTATCCGAAATAAGTCTGTCAGACAGAGAAAGACAAATACCACATGATCTCTCTCGTATGTGACATAAATAAATAATAAATAATAAATAACCAACCAAACTCCCGGATCTGGAGAACAGGTTACTGGTTGACAGAGGCTGGGGTGCTGCTGAGGGGAGAGAATGGGTAAACTGTATTTTGTTTTTCTTTTTTTTTTTTATTTTAGGTAAATTGAATTTAAAAAACGAGATGTTCTAAAAATTAATTAATTAATAATTAATTAATTCAAGTTCCAACTCATCAGTTTGGTTTTGAGGGACCTCATGGCTTGGCTTTGTTTGATTTTCTTTTCTTTTCTTTCTTTTTTATTTTTCCCCCTTAAGATTTATTTATTTGAGAGGCTCCTGGGTGGCTCAGTGGGTTAATTCTCTGCCTTCGGCTCAGGTCATGATTTCCAGGTCCTGGGATCAAGCCCCGCGTCGGGCTCTCTGCTCAGCAGGGAGCCTGCTTCCTCCTCTCTCTCTCTGCCTGCCTTTCTGCCTACTTGTGACCTCTCTCTCTCTGTCAAATAAGCAAACACATCTTTAAAAAAAAAAAAAAAAAAGATTTATTTATTTGAGAGAGGGAGCACAAGCAGGAGGTACAGAGGAAAAGGGAAATAATCTCCAGCAGACTCCACACTGAGCACAGAGCCCCATATAGGGCAGATCTCACAATCCTGAGATCGTGACCTGAGCTGAAATAAAGAGTCTTGTGCTTCACAGACTGAGCCCCCCATCCCTCACCCCCCCTGCCCTTGCATCTTGCCCTTAAAGTCTCCTTTCTCCTCTGGCCACCTGTTCTGGTCTTTCCTATCTCGTTGTGCCTCTGAAATGACAAAGTGACCAACCACCATCCACTTGGGCTTCTACTCCTCCTGGAGAGGAATCCAAGAGTGGTGTCAGCTTGGACCCAGGCTCCGTCACTTCCTAGGGGTATTATTTCATTCCTCTCTGTCTTAATTTCCTCCTCTTCAAAATAGGTCTATAAAAATAACTACTCTGGTAGGGAGTGACAATTAAAGGACACCTATATACACACACAGTTAAAACATTACCTACTCACAGCAAATGTTATGTAATCATACTTTACTAATACTGTGTTTCTTCTCTTTGCCCTGCTTCGTTCAACCCAACAAAGCTCACCTACCGTGTTTACTTAGTTCTGTTCCCTTATTACTCTAAAATCATTAGAAAGACATTATTCAGGATGTGAACTGCATATTATTTTATGAACACTAATCTTTCTCTGCATCCACCCAACTTGATTTGTGAAATTCCTACGGACAGGCGCTCCCCTGCTACTTCCGTGTTTCTGGAAGGCCCTTGTGCTTTCTCAT
The DNA here is from genome assembly GCF_020171115.1 of Neogale vison. Lineage (NCBI taxonomy): Eukaryota > Metazoa > Chordata > Mammalia > Carnivora > Mustelidae > Neogale > Neogale vison. Next base: position 200,295,839 of record NC_058101.1, read on the forward strand.
TTTGCATTACATATTTGGTAGAAAGTACTAAAGAGGGAAAATGCTTTCCTAAGAAGGAAGACTGCAGCCCATAGGACTACAGGTACTCTTGTACCTCCTGCATCCGTGAGCATGGCTGAGACTGTGCACAGCGTGGCCCTCGCCTCCGGAGGAAGCTGAGCATTAAGAAGGAATTAGGAACTGAGGCAACAGCAGCAGTGTTCAGGAATGCTCTAAGCTTCCTTGGGAGCCACTCTAGCCCAGAAGTTCAGCGAGTAGTCTGGTCTACAAATTGGGAGCAGGAGGCAGTGGCGAGAACATTTGGGCAGGTGCATAAAGTCCTCCCAAGACATGTGGATTATGTGTCTCATAAAACTTGGGTTTGGGTGATCTTCATCCTAATGGACAGTGTCATCTTTCCATCCTAATATCACAAGTCAGCATCGCTAGAAGCTGCTGTAACTTATTCTAGGGGAATGACATGGGAAAGAAGTTGGCCACAAGGCATTTAAGATCTGCATCTCCCAAATCCTCTATATTGTAATATGATTTGTAACATACAGTTACAAATATAGCAAAGCATCTGACCATGCTCCTTCAACGCTTGCATATTTGCTTACAATAAGTATCAAAGAAAAACAAAAATGTTTGGAAAATATTCACTGAGTAACTGGTGTCAAGTCAGAAATCCTCATTTCCCTTAAGCAATCTTAAAAAAAAAAAAAAAAAAAAATTCTCCCATTTGGGGGAGATTTCCAGAGTGTTAATCTCATATCTTGTAATGTCTGTATTTTTAGACCGCCTAAATGTAAGACAATCATAGTGTCCTGGAAAGTGTACTATCCATATTTCTAAGAAGTGAGAGTTTAAATCCTGGTTTTGCAGAACACTAGCTGGGGGTCTTTTTTCCAAGTCTGTGTTATTGCTTAGCCTCCATTCCTCTCATCCGCGAAGTGCAGTTAATATAACTTAACTACATGCACATGGGAAGGTTGAACAAGACAATAAACATGGAAAACCTGTATGTCCTGCAAATCGCTATTTAAACATGTAGCACTATTACGGCGCGATAATTAGAAAAAAAAAATGTTTCTTTTCCTGCTGAAACCTAGTGGTTTCCAACCTAACTTGTAAATATAATTGCTTTCAAAATCATTTTTCAGAAGTAATGAAGTAGGCAACTATTTCCTGTGAGAGAATATAGTGGATAAAAATTATAGGGAGACAGCGGTTGGAAGCATGGAATCGAACAGATTCTTGGAGTCAAATCTCAGTTCCACCTATGTGGCTTTGGGCAAGTTTCTTACCCAACATTCACTTTGGGCAAGTTTCTTACCCAACATGCAGTAGTAATAGTACTATTCTGGGTTGTTGTCACTCTAAGGAGGTAAGGTATGTAAAATGGTTAGAGTCCTGTCTGATGCAGGGTCAGTGCTTGCTAAGTGGTGCCTTTTACTCCTACAGATGGGATCCCAGTGATGCTCTAGAAACCCAGATGCTCATGAAAACAGACATGTACCTGAAGCCAACTGAAAAGCTAATTTTGAGTTCTTAGGAATTCTTCATAAAACCCAAGTATGTTGAGCATCTATGAGACACAAACAAATGAGAAGGGATCTATTTCCTCACTGCATCGGAAGATGGATAAAAGCCTGTGATTTGGGAGCAGGAAAGGGAAGGAGGAAGGTCGGGGGTTTGAGCAGACAAAACAGAGCCGCTACACAGAAGCTCTGAGGAAGAGGAAGCGAATCTCTCGGAGGAAGTAGGGGCTGGGAGAGGCAGGCATGTCAGGAAGGACGAGAAAAAGGTCAAAAGAGAACCTAAAAGCTAATAATCAACTGCAAAAATGGCTTATCCGAATGAGTTAAAATAGTATCAAAGTAAATAATTTACAGGTAGACAAATGTGCCCTACTTTGTAGCTAATTGGGTATCTAAAACTCTGCTACGGAAAGAGATAAAATTGGGAACCACAGTTCACCTTATTAAATGTATCCCACATTATAAAAAATGGATTAACCTCAGGGTGCTTTTACTTATGAAGATTCTCAAAACTTATTAAGAATAAAATGCAATGGTCAAAATTACACACACACACACATTTTCTGATAATGTTTGCTACTGAAAATAAGTGTTATTATTAGTTTTCTGTTAATCTAAGAGTCCTAGAAAATAGTTTGGTTGAATTGTGTCTCCCGTGTCCTTCACTGGCTCATCTTTGAGACGTGAAAAGAATGCTGTATTGGGGGATAAGGAGCTTGATAACTAGCTATAAGGACATTAAGTTTTGTAAGCCTCGCTATTCTAACCTGAAAGATGAGCCTAGTAAAGTATTTTGTAATTGTTTCACAAGTTCATATTGAAGGAAGCAACATAATACTTATGAAAAAAATTCATCAAATATTGTAGTGGGCTGTGCTGTTCTACCCAAAAGGCAAGGTTTGACTTGGGTCAGATCCCTTGATCTTGATACAGGCTCTTTTTCTTATTAACTATCTGCAAATTGGTTTTATACCTACAAACTGAAAAGAGTTTTGTGAAGTTTATCAAGGTAATATTTATAAACTTCCCCGAAATCCCCAGGTGAAAGGGAAAATGTCATGTAATATTAGTTGTCTAAAACTGAGACCTTTTGTAAGCCTTAATTATAATTTTAAATTCACTTCTATTAAGGAATGTGAATCAATCAAATATAATGAGCAATGACTATTTGCACATTAGAAGTTCTTTAGGGCCAAGAACTGAGCCATACACTTCTTTTTTCTTCTTCTACCACATATGGATCTTAAAATCATTGATGAAGCCAATAGTCCTAAGAGTACACTAGTCGTAGCAATAACAATAATATAATAATTGTCTGGATCATGGCCTACACCACTCCTCTTTCTGGGAATTACTCAGTAAGGGGGTGTCGATCATGATTTGCTGATAGGCCTCAAGGTCAGCACCAAGAAAAAGTTAGCATTAAACTTGCTACATTCAAAGAGGCCAGGATCTCAAGGAGGAATACAGATAGTAAGACTAGGAGTTGGAAAGTCACTTGAGCAAACATCAGAATCCTTACAGACCCTGGGCAGTGACATAATGAATTACTCAATTAGTCAATTAATTTTATTTATTGGTTTGTTTGTTTATTTCCCCTTCATAGCAGAAGGTGCAGGAGGCCTACACTGATTCTGCCCTTGAGCTATAAGGCCCAGGAGGTTCAAGTTTCCCACCCTAGTTAATAAAGTCTATTCTTATTATTAAATAGAATTGCCCTATCTGTTTAAGATCCATCAGTGGGTGCCCCCACTGTTTTTCAGTTGGATTTATTTATTTATTTACTTACTTACTTATTGTTATTGAGTTGTAGGAGTGCTTTATATATTTTGGATACTAATCCTTCATCTGATATATGGTTTGCAAATATTTTCTCCTATTCCATAAGTTGTCTTTTCATTCTGTTGATTGTTTCTTTTTCTGGGCAAAAAGTTCCGATATTTAGATTGTGTTACAGGGTGGACATAGGACTTGCTATTTAAACCAAGAAACTTTCGGAGTGCAAAGGGATATGAATGTCAGGTTTGCCAAGGCAATAATACGCTGTCCCAAATCCAACAATTATACACGGTTACCCAGATTATATGCCCTTAGATGGCAGGAGAGAGTACCTTTTGCTACTCTCTCCCAGTGCTTAATGAAAGTGGACTTTATTTATATTCTTGAATAATTATTTCTAAATGGATTTTATAATAATTAAATCACATTTTAACAGCACCAAAGGATCATGCTATGTAAAGGAATCATATGGCCATTCCTATTGCAAACTGGATTACAGTAATGATTATCCCCACCCCAAATTTCTTTCATAAGCATTGCTATATTACCTAGCTCTCAGTATAGCTATATAATAATTAGTGCTTAATAGCTCAGCAAAGAATATATATTAACTAATTTCCTGACAGAATGTTTGCAATCACCTCTACTCTTTCCATTCTCTAAAATCCCACATCTAATTCATTA